>NW_025813826.1:0-744520 GCF_021917145.1 Hypomesus transpacificus | reverse complement strand
ACCCTTTCTAACCTAACCCTTTCTAACCTAACCCTTTCTAACCTAACCCTTTCTAACCTAACCCTTTCTAACCTAACCCTTTCTAACCTAACCCTTTCTAACCTAACCCTTTCAAGCCCTAACCCAAACGCCCCTCCCTCCCTCCCTCCCTCCCTCCCTCCCTCGTTTTTCCCTTTGACACGCTTAGAAAGAGTGCACCCTTCCCGGAGGCGCTGCAATACCGGGGCGATGCGCGGAGCGGACGGAGCGAGCCCCTGTTCCGACTCCCTGTTGCAAAAATCCGTTTAATATGTTGTCCTCGCATGGAGGACGTATCAGATATTAAACTGATAAGAACAGACACTACACTTGATCTGAGCCAAAAGGCCGAGAAGCGATGACCGCACTATTGGACGCCCCGCGCGCCCGGGCCCTCCGTGCGCCAGCCGGGCCGCTCGGTCACCTCTCTGCACTCACTCACTCACTCACTCACTCACTCACTCACTCACTCACTCACTCACTCACTCACTCACTCCCCTTTGAAGTCACTCACCTCACCTCCGTTTTTTTTTTTTTTTTTTTTTTTTTTTTTTTTTATCTAAAAGGGCGGGAAAACGCCACCGGCCGACAGGCCTCCGCGCGCCAAAACCCTTTTTTTTTTTTTTACCCTAACCTTTTTTACCCTAACCCTTTCTAACCCTAACCTAACCCTTTCTAACCTAACCCTTTCTAACCTAACCCTTTCTAACCTAACCCTTTCTAACCTAACCCTTTCTAACCTAACCCTTTCAAGCCCTAACCTAACCCTTTCTAACCTAACCCTTTCTAACCTAACCCTTTCTAACCTAACCCTTTCTAACCTAACCCTTTCTAACCTAACCCTTTCTAACCTAACCCTTTCTAACCTAACCCTTTCAAGCCCTAACCCAAACGCCCCTCCCTCCCTCCCTCCCTCCCTCCCTCCCTCGTTTTTCCCTTTGACACGCTTAGAAAGAGTGCACCCTTCCCGGAGGCGCTGCAATACCGGGGCGATGCGCGGAGCGGACGGAGCGAGCCCCTGTTCCGACTCCCTGTTGCAAAAATCCGTTTAATATGTTGTCCTCGCATGGAGGACGTATCAGATATTAAACTGATAAGAACAGACACTACACTTGATCTGAGCCAAAAGGCCGAGAAGCGATGACCGCACTATTGGACGCCCCGCGCGCCCGGGCCCTCCGTGCGCCAGCCGGGCCGCTCGGTCACCTCTCTGCACTCACTCACTCACTCACTCACTCACTCACTCACTCACTCACTCACTCACTCACTCACTCACTCCCCTTTGAAGTCACTCACCTCACCTCCGTTTTTTTTTTTTTTTTTTTTTTTTTTTTTTTTATCTAAAAGGGCGGGAAAACGCCACCGGCCGACAGGCCTCCGCGCGCCAAAACCCTTTTTTTTTTTTTTACCCTAACCTTTTTTACCCTAACCCTTTCTAACCCTAACCTAACCCTTTCTAACCTAACCCTTTCTAACCTAACCCTTTCTAACCTAACCCTTTCTAACCTAACCCTTTCTAACCTAACCCTTTCAAGCCCTAACCTAACCCTTTCTAACCTAACCCTTTCTAACCTAACCCTTTCTAACCTAACCCTTTCTAACCTAACCCTTTCTAACCTAACCCTTTCTAACCTAACCCTTTCTAACCTAACCCTTTCAAGCCCTAACCCAAACGCCCCTCCCTCCCTCCCTCCCTCCCTCCCTCCCTCGTTTTTCCCTTTGACACGCTTAGAAAGAGTGCACCCTTCCCGGAGGCGCTGCAATACCGGGGCGATGCGCGGAGCGGACGGAGCGAGCCCCTGTTCCGACTCCCTGTTGCAAAAATCCGTTTAATATGTTGTCCTCGCATGGAGGACGTATCAGATATTAAACTGATAAGAACAGACACTACACTTGATCTGAGCCAAAAGGCCGAGAAGCGATGACCGCACTATTGGACGCCCCGCGCGCCCGGGCCCTCCGTGCGCCAGCCGGGCCGCTCGGTCACCTCTCTGCACTCACTCACTCACTCACTCACTCACTCACTCACTCACTCACTCACTCACTCACTCACTCACTCCCCTTTGAAGTCACTCACCTCACCTCCGTTTTTTTTTTTTTTTTTTTTTTTTTTTTTTTTTATCTAAAAGGGCGGGAAAACGCCACCGGCCGACAGGCCTCCGCGCGCCAAAACCCTTTTTTTTTTTTTTACCCTAACCTTTTTTACCCTAACCCTTTCTAACCCTAACCTAACCCTTTCTAACCTAACCCTTTCTAACCTAACCCTTTCTAACCTAACCCTTTCTAACCTAACCCTTTCTAACCTAACCCTTTCAAGCCCTAACCTAACCCTTTCTAACCTAACCCTTTCTAACCTAACCCTTTCTAACCTAACCCTTTCTAACCTAACCCTTTCTAACCTAACCCTTTCTAACCTAACCCTTTCTAACCTAACCCTTTCAAGCCCTAACCCAAACGCCCCTCCCTCCCTCCCTCCCTCCCTCCCTCCCTCGTTTTTCCCTTTGACACGCTTAGAAAGAGTGCACCCTTCCCGGAGGCGCTGCAATACCGGGGCGATGCGCGGAGCGGACGGAGCGAGCCCCTGTTCCGACTCCCTGTTGCAAAAATCCGTTTAATATGTTGTCCTCGCATGGAGGACGTATCAGATATTAAACTGATAAGAACAGACACTACACTTGATCTGAGCCAAAAGGCCGAGAAGCGATGACCGCACTATTGGACGCCCCGCGCGCCCGGGCCCTCCGTGCGCCAGCCGGGCCGCTCGGTCACCTCTCTGCACTCACTCACTCACTCACTCACTCACTCACTCACTCACTCACTCACTCACTCACTCACTCACTCCCCTTTGAAGTCACTCACCTCACCTCCGTTTTTTTTTTTTTTTTTTTTTTTTTTTTTTTTATCTAAAAGGGCGGGAAAACGCCACCGGCCGACAGGCCTCCGCGCGCCAAAACCCTTTTTTTTTTTTTTACCCTAACCTTTTTTACCCTAACCCTTTCTAACCCTAACCTAACCCTTTCTAACCTAACCCTTTCTAACCTAACCCTTTCTAACCTAACCCTTTCTAACCTAACCCTTTCTAACCTAACCCTTTCAAGCCCTAACCTAACCCTTTCTAACCTAACCCTTTCTAACCTAACCCTTTCTAACCTAACCCTTTCTAACCTAACCCTTTCTAACCTAACCCTTTCTAACCTAACCCTTTCTAACCTAACCCTTTCAAGCCCTAACCCAAACGCCCCTCCCTCCCTCCCTCCCTCCCTCCCTCCCTCGTTTTTCCCTTTGACACGCTTAGAAAGAGTGCACCCTTCCCGGAGGCGCTGCAATACCGGGGCGATGCGCGGAGCGGACGGAGCGAGCCCCTGTTCCGACTCCCTGTTGCAAAAATCCGTTTAATATGTTGTCCTCGCATGGAGGACGTATCAGATATTAAACTGATAAGAACAGACACTACACTTGATCTGAGCCAAAAGGCCGAGAAGCGATGACCGCACTATTGGACGCCCCGCGCGCCCGGGCCCTCCGTGCGCCAGCCGGGCCGCTCGGTCACCTCTCTGCACTCACTCACTCACTCACTCACTCACTCACTCACTCACTCACTCACTCACTCACTCACTCACTCCCCTTTGAAGTCACTCACCTCACCTCCGTTTTTTTTTTTTTTTTTTTTTTTTTTTTTTTTTATCTAAAAGGGCGGGAAAACGCCACCGGCCGACAGGCCTCCGCGCGCCAAAACCCTTTTTTTTTTTTTTACCCTAACCTTTTTTACCCTAACCCTTTCTAACCCTAACCTAACCCTTTCTAACCTAACCCTTTCTAACCTAACCCTTTCTAACCTAACCCTTTCTAACCTAACCCTTTCTAACCTAACCCTTTCAAGCCCTAACCTAACCCTTTCTAACCTAACCCTTTCTAACCTAACCCTTTCTAACCTAACCCTTTCTAACCTAACCCTTTCTAACCTAACCCTTTCAAGCCCTAACCCAAACGCCCCTCCCTCCCTCCCTCCCTCCCTCCCTCCCTCGTTTTTCCCTTTGACACGCTTAGAAAGAGTGCACCCTTCCCGGAGGCGCTGCAATACCGGGGCGATGCGCGGAGCGGACGGAGCGAGCCCCTGTTCCGACTCCCTGTTGCAAAAATCCGTTTAATATGTTGTCCTCGCATGGAGGACGTATCAGATATTAAACTGATAAGAACAGACACTACACTTGATCTGAGCCAAAAGGCCGAGAAGCGATGACCGCACTATTGGACGCCCCGCGCGCCCGGGCCCTCCGTGCGCCAGCCGGGCCGCTCGGTCACCTCTCTGCACTCACTCACTCACTCACTCACTCACTCACTCACTCACTCACTCACTCACTCACTCACTCACTCCCCTTTGAAGTCACTCACCTCACCTCCGTTTTTTTTTTTTTTTTTTTTTTTTTTTTTTTTTATCTAAAAGGGCGGGAAAACGCCACCGGCCGACAGGCCTCCGCGCGCCAAAACCCTTTTTTTTTTTTTTACCCTAACCTTTTTTACCCTAACCCTTTCTAACCCTAACCTAACCCTTTCTAACCTAACCCTTTCTAACCTAACCCTTTCTAACCTAACCCTTTCTAACCTAACCCTTTCTAACCTAACCCTTTCAAGCCCTAACCTAACCCTTTCTAACCTAACCCTTTCTAACCTAACCCTTTCTAACCTAACCCTTTCTAACCTAACCCTTTCTAACCTAACCCTTTCTAACCTAACCCTTTCTAACCTAACCCTTTCAAGCCCTAACCCAAACGCCCCTCCCTCCCTCCCTCCCTCCCTCCCTCCCTCGTTTTTCCCTTTGACACGCTTAGAAAGAGTGCACCCTTCCCGGAGGCGCTGCAATACCGGGGCGATGCGCGGAGCGGACGGAGCGAGCCCCTGTTCCGACTCCCTGTTGCAAAAATCCGTTTAATATGTTGTCCTCGCATGGAGGACGTATCAGATATTAAACTGATAAGAACAGACACTACACTTGATCTGAGCCAAAAGGCCGAGAAGCGATGACCGCACTATTGGACGCCCCGCGCGCCCGGGCCCTCCGTGCGCCAGCCGGGCCGCTCGGTCACCTCTCTGCACTCACTCACTCACTCACTCACTCACTCACTCACTCACTCACTCACTCACTCACTCACTCACTCCCCTTTGAAGTCACTCACCTCACCTCCGTTTTTTTTTTTTTTTTTTTTTTTTTTTTTTTTTATCTAAAAGGGCGGGAAAACGCCACCGGCCGACAGGCCTCCGCGCGCCAAAACCCTTTTTTTTTTTTTTACCCTAACCTTTTTTACCCTAACCCTTTCTAACCCTAACCTAACCCTTTCTAACCTAACCCTTTCTAACCTAACCCTTTCTAACCTAACCCTTTCTAACCTAACCCTTTCTAACCTAACCCTTTCAAGCCCTAACCTAACCCTTTCTAACCTAACCCTTTCTAACCTAACCCTTTCTAACCTAACCCTTTCTAACCTAACCCTTTCTAACCTAACCCTTTCTAACCTAACCCTTTCTAACCTAACCCTTTCAAGCCCTAACCCAAACGCCCCTCCCTCCCTCCCTCCCTCCCTCCCTCCCTCGTTTTTCCCTTTGACACGCTTAGAAAGAGTGCACCCTTCCCGGAGGCGCTGCAATACCGGGGCGATGCGCGGAGCGGACGGAGCGAGCCCCTGTTCCGACTCCCTGTTGCAAAAATCCGTTTAATATGTTGTCCTCGCATGGAGGACGTATCAGATATTAAACTGATAAGAACAGACACTACACTTGATCTGAGCCAAAAGGCCGAGAAGCGATGACCGCACTATTGGACGCCCCGCGCGCCCGGGCCCTCCGTGCGCCAGCCGGGCCGCTCGGTCACCTCTCTGCACTCACTCACTCACTCACTCACTCACTCACTCACTCACTCACTCACTCACTCACTCACTCACTCCCCTTTGAAGTCACTCACCTCACCTCCGTTTTTTTTTTTTTTTTTTTTTTTTTTTTTTTTTATCTAAAAGGGCGGGAAAACGCCACCGGCCGACAGGCCTCCGCGCGCCAAAACCCTTTTTTTTTTTTTTACCCTAACCTTTTTTACCCTAACCCTTTCTAACCCTAACCTAACCCTTTCTAACCTAACCCTTTCTAACCTAACCCTTTCTAACCTAACCCTTTCTAACCTAACCCTTTCTAACCTAACCCTTTCAAGCCCTAACCTAACCCTTTCTAACCTAACCCTTTCTAACCTAACCCTTTCTAACCTAACCCTTTCTAACCTAACCCTTTCTAACCTAACCCTTTCAAGCCCTAACCCAAACGCCCCTCCCTCCCTCCCTCCCTCCCTCCCTCCCTCGTTTTTCCCTTTGACACGCTTAGAAAGAGTGCACCCTTCCCGGAGGCGCTGCAATACCGGGGCGATGCGCGGAGCGGACGGAGCGAGCCCCTGTTCCGACTCCCTGTTGCAAAAATCCGTTTAATATGTTGTCCTCGCATGGAGGACGTATCAGATATTAAACTGATAAGAACAGACACTACACTTGATCTGAGCCAAAAGGCCGAGAAGCGATGACCGCACTATTGGACGCCCCGCGCGCCCGGGCCCTCCGTGCGCCAGCCGGGCCGCTCGGTCACCTCTCTGCACTCACTCACTCACTCACTCACTCACTCACTCACTCACTCACTCACTCACTCACTCACTCACTCCCCTTTGAAGTCACTCACCTCACCTCCGTTTTTTTTTTTTTTTTTTTTTTTTTTTTTTTTTATCTAAAAGGGCGGGAAAACGCCACCGGCCGACAGGCCTCCGCGCGCCAAAACCCTTTTTTTTTTTTTTACCCTAACCTTTTTTACCCTAACCCTTTCTAACCCTAACCTAACCCTTTCTAACCTAACCCTTTCTAACCTAACCCTTTCTAACCTAACCCTTTCTAACCTAACCCTTTCTAACCTAACCCTTTCAAGCCCTAACCTAACCCCTAACCTAACCCTTTCTAACCTAACCCTTTCTAACCTAACCCTTTCTAACCTAACCCTTTCTAACCTAACCCTTTCTAACCTAACCCTTTCTAACCTAACCCTTTCTAACCTAACCCTTTCAAGCCCTAACCCAAACGCCCCTCCCTCCCTCCCTCCCTCCCTCCCTCCCTCGTTTTTCCCTTTGACACGCTTAGAAAGAGTGCACCCTTCCCGGAGGCGCTGCAATACCGGGGCGATGCGCGGAGCGGACGGAGCGAGCCCCTGTTCCGACTCCCTGTTGCAAAAATCCGTTTAATATGTTGTCCTCGCATGGAGGACGTATCAGATATTAAACTGATAAGAACAGACACTACACTTGATCTGAGCCAAAAGGCCGAGAAGCGATGACCGCACTATTGGACGCCCCGCGCGCCCGGGCCCTCCGTGCGCCAGCCGGGCCGCTCGGTCACCTCTCTGCACTCACTCACTCACTCACTCACTCACTCACTCACTCACTCACTCACTCACTCACTCACTCACTCCCCTTTGAAGTCACTCACCTCACCTCCGTTTTTTTTTTTTTTTTTTTTTTTTTTTTTTTTTATCTAAAAGGGCGGGAAAACGCCACCGGCCGACAGGCCTCCGCGCGCCAAAACCCTTTTTTTTTTTTTTACCCTAACCTTTTTTACCCTAACCCTTTCTAACCCTAACCTAACCCTTTCTAACCTAACCCTTTCTAACCTAACCCTTTCTAACCTAACCCTTTCTAACCTAACCCTTTCTAACCTAACCCTTTCAAGCCCTAACCTAACCCTTTCTAACCTAACCCTTTCTAACCTAACCCTTTCTAACCTAACCCTTTCTAACCTAACCCTTTCTAACCTAACCCTTTCTAACCTAACCCTTTCTAACCTAACCCTTTCAAGCCCTAACCCAAACGCCCCTCCCTCCCTCCCTCCCTCCCTCCCTCCCTCGTTTTTCCCTTTGACACGCTTAGAAAGAGTGCACCCTTCCCGGAGGCGCTGCAATACCGGGGCGATGCGCGGAGCGGACGGAGCGAGCCCCTGTTCCGACTCCCTGTTGCAAAAATCCGTTTAATATGTTGTCCTCGCATGGAGGACGTATCAGATATTAAACTGATAAGAACAGACACTACACTTGATCTGAGCCAAAAGGCCGAGAAGCGATGACCGCACTATTGGACGCCCCGCGCGCCCGGGCCCTCCGTGCGCCAGCCGGGCCGCTCGGTCACCTCTCTGCACTCACTCACTCACTCACTCACTCACTCACTCACTCACTCACTCACTCACTCACTCACTCACTCCCCTTTGAAGTCACTCACCTCACCTCCGTTTTTTTTTTTTTTTTTTTTTTTTTTTTTTTTTATCTAAAAGGGCGGGAAAACGCCACCGGCCGACAGGCCTCCGCGCGCCAAAACCCTTTTTTTTTTTTTTACCCTAACCTTTTTTACCCTAACCCTTTCTAACCCTAACCTAACCCTTTCTAACCTAACCCTTTCTAACCTAACCCTTTCTAACCTAACCCTTTCTAACCTAACCCTTTCTAACCTAACCCTTTCAAGCCTTTCTAACCTAACCCTTTCTAACCTAACCCTTTCTAACCTAACCCTTTCTAACCTAACCCTTTCTAACCTAACCCTTTCTAACCTAACCCTTTCAAGCCCTAACCCAAACGCCCCTCCCTCCCTCCCTCCCTCCCTCCCTCCCTCGTTTTTCCCTTTGACACGCTTAGAAAGAGTGCACCCTTCCCGGAGGCGCTGCAATACCGGGGCGATGCGCGGAGCGGACGGAGCGAGCCCCTGTTCCGACTCCCTGTTGCAAAAATCCGTTTAATATGTTGTCCTCGCATGGAGGACGTATCAGATATTAAACTGATAAGAACAGACACTACACTTGATCTGAGCCAAAAGGCCGAGAAGCGATGACCGCACTATTGGACGCCCCGCGCGCCCGGGCCCTCCGTGCGCCAGCCGGGCCGCTCGGTCACCTCTCTGCACTCACTCACTCACTCACTCACTCACTCACTCACTCACTCACTCACTCACTCACTCACTCACTCCCCTTTGAAGTCACTCACCTCACCTCCGTTTTTTTTTTTTTTTTTTTTTTTTTTTTTTTTTATCTAAAAGGGCGGGAAAACGCCACCGGCCGACAGGCCTCCGCGCGCCAAAACCCTTTTTTTTTTTTTTACCCTAACCTTTTTTACCCTAACCCTTTCTAACCCTAACCTAACCCTTTCTAACCTAACCCTTTCTAACCTAACCCTTTCTAACCTAACCCTTTCTAACCTAACCCTTTCTAACCTAACCCTTTCAAGCCCTAACCTAACCCTTTCTAACCTAACCCTTTCTAACCTAACCCTTTCTAACCTAACCCTTTCTAACCTAACCCTTTCTAACCTAACCCTTTCTAACCTAACCCTTTCTAACCTAACCCTTTCAAGCCCTAACCCAAACGCCCCTCCCTCCCTCCCTCCCTCCCTCCCTCCCTCGTTTTTCCCTTTGACACGCTTAGAAAGAGTGCACCCTTCCCGGAGGCGCTGCAATACCGGGGCGATGCGCGGAGCGGACGGAGCGAGCCCCTGTTCCGACTCCCTGTTGCAAAAATCCGTTTAATATGTTGTCCTCGCATGGAGGACGTATCAGATATTAAACTGATAAGAACAGACACTACACTTGATCTGAGCCAAAAGGCCGAGAAGCGATGACCGCACTATTGGACGCCCCGCGCGCCCGGGCCCTCCGTGCGCCAGCCGGGCCGCTCGGTCACCTCTCTGCACTCACTCACTCACTCACTCACTCACTCACTCACTCACTCACTCACTCACTCACTCACTCACTCCCCTTTGAAGTCACTCACCTCACCTCCGTTTTTTTTTTTTTTTTTTTTTTTTTTTTTTTTATCTAAAAGGGCGGGAAAACGCCACCGGCCGACAGGCCTCCGCGCGCCAAAACCCTTTTTTTTTTTTTTACCCTAACCTTTTTTACCCTAACCCTTTCTAACCCTAACCTAACCCTTTCTAACCTAACCCTTTCTAACCTAACCCTTTCTAACCTAACCCTTTCTAACCTAACCCTTTCTAACCTAACCCTTTCAAGCCCTAACCTAACCCTTTCTAACCTAACCCTTTCTAACCTAACCCTTTCTAACCTAACCCTTTCTAACCTAACCCTTTCTAACCTAACCCTTTCTAACCTAACCCTTTCTAACCTAACCCTTTCAAGCCCTAACCCAAACGCCCCTCCCTCCCTCCCTCCCTCCCTCCCTCCCTCGTTTTTCCCTTTGACACGCTTAGAAAGAGTGCACCCTTCCCGGAGGCGCTGCAATACCGGGGCGATGCGCGGAGCGGACGGAGCGAGCCCCTGTTCCGACTCCCTGTTGCAAAAATCCGTTTAATATGTTGTCCTCGCATGGAGGACGTATCAGATATTAAACTGATAAGAACAGACACTACACTTGATCTGAGCCAAAAGGCCGAGAAGCGATGACCGCACTATTGGACGCCCCGCGCGCCCGGGCCCTCCGTGCGCCAGCCGGGCCGCTCGGTCACCTCTCTGCACTCACTCACTCACTCACTCACTCACTCACTCACTCACTCACTCACTCACTCACTCACTCACTCCCCTTTGAAGTCACTCACCTCACCTCCGTTTTTTTTTTTTTTTTTTTTTTTTTTTTTTTTTATCTAAAAGGGCGGGAAAACGCCACCGGCCGACAGGCCTCCGCGCGCCAAAACCCTTTTTTTTTTTTTTACCCTAACCTTTTTTACCCTAACCCTTTCTAACCCTAACCTAACCCTTTCTAACCTAACCCTTTCTAACCTAACCCTTTCTAACCTAACCCTTTCTAACCTAACCCTTTCTAACCTAACCCTTTCAAGCCCTAACCTAACCCTTTCTAACCTAACCCTTTCTAACCTAACCCTTTCTAACCTAACCCTTTCTAACCTAACCCTTTCTAACCTAACCCTTTCAAGCCCTAACCCAAACGCCCCTCCCTCCCTCCCTCCCTCCCTCCCTCCCTCGTTTTTCCCTTTGACACGCTTAGAAAGAGTGCACCCTTCCCGGAGGCGCTGCAATACCGGGGCGATGCGCGGAGCGGACGGAGCGAGCCCCTGTTCCGACTCCCTGTTGCAAAAATCCGTTTAATATGTTGTCCTCGCATGGAGGACGTATCAGATATTAAACTGATAAGAACAGACACTACACTTGATCTGAGCCAAAAGGCCGAGAAGCGATGACCGCACTATTGGACGCCCCGCGCGCCCGGGCCCTCCGTGCGCCAGCCGGGCCGCTCGGTCACCTCTCTGCACTCACTCACTCACTCACTCACTCACTCACTCACTCACTCACTCACTCACTCACTCACTCACTCCCCTTTGAAGTCACTCACCTCACCTCCGTTTTTTTTTTTTTTTTTTTTTTTTTTTTTTTTTATCTAAAAGGGCGGGAAAACGCCACCGGCCGACAGGCCTCCGCGCGCCAAAACCCTTTTTTTTTTTTTTACCCTAACCTTTTTTACCCTAACCCTTTCTAACCCTAACCTAACCCTTTCTAACCTAACCCTTTCTAACCTAACCCTTTCTAACCTAACCCTTTCTAACCTAACCCTTTCTAACCTAACCCTTTCAAGCCCTAACCTAACCCTTTCTAACCTAACCCTTTCTAACCTAACCCTTTCTAACCTAACCCTTTCTAACCTAACCCTTTCTAACCTAACCCTTTCAAGCCCTAACCCAAACGCCCCTCCCTCCCTCCCTCCCTCCCTCCCTCCCTCGTTTTTCCCTTTGACACGCTTAGAAAGAGTGCACCCTTCCCGGAGGCGCTGCAATACCGGGGCGATGCGCGGAGCGGACGGAGCGAGCCCCTGTTCCGACTCCCTGTTGCAAAAATCCGTTTAATATGTTGTCCTCGCATGGAGGACGTATCAGATATTAAACTGATAAGAACAGACACTACACTTGATCTGAGCCAAAAGGCCGAGAAGCGATGACCGCACTATTGGACGCCCCGCGCGCCCGGGCCCTCCGTGCGCCAGCCGGGCCGCTCGGTCACCTCTCTGCACTCACTCACTCACTCACTCACTCACTCACTCACTCACTCACTCACTCACTCACTCACTCACTCCCCTTTGAAGTCACTCACCTCACCTCCGTTTTTTTTTTTTTTTTTTTTTTTTTTTTTTTTTATCTAAAAGGGCGGGAAAACGCCACCGGCCGACAGGCCTCCGCGCGCCAAAACCCTTTTTTTTTTTTTTACCCTAACCTTTTTTACCCTAACCCTTTCTAACCCTAACCTAACCCTTTCTAACCTAACCCTTTCTAACCTAACCCTTTCTAACCTAACCCTTTCTAACCTAACCCTTTCTAACCTAACCCTTTCAAGCCCTAACCTAACCCTTTCTAACCTAACCCTTTCTAACCTAACCCTTTCTAACCTAACCCTTTCTAACCTAACCCTTTCTAACCTAACCCTTTCTAACCTAACCCTTTCTAACCTAACCCTTTCAAGCCCTAACCCAAACGCCCCTCCCTCCCTCCCTCCCTCCCTCCCTCCCTCGTTTTTCCCTTTGACACGCTTAGAAAGAGTGCACCCTTCCCGGAGGCGCTGCAATACCGGGGCGATGCGCGGAGCGGACGGAGCGAGCCCCTGTTCCGACTCCCTGTTGCAAAAATCCGTTTAATATGTTGTCCTCGCATGGAGGACGTATCAGATATTAAACTGATAAGAACAGACACTACACTTGATCTGAGCCAAAAGGCCGAGAAGCGATGACCGCACTATTGGACGCCCCGCGCGCCCGGGCCCTCCGTGCGCCAGCCGGGCCGCTCGGTCACCTCTCTGCACTCACTCACTCACTCACTCACTCACTCACTCACTCACTCACTCACTCACTCACTCACTCACTCCCCTTTGAAGTCACTCACCTCACCTCCGTTTTTTTTTTTTTTTTTTTTTTTTTTTTTTTTATCTAAAAGGGCGGGAAAACGCCACCGGCCGACAGGCCTCCGCGCGCCAAAACCCTTTTTTTTTTTTTTACCCTAACCTTTTTTACCCTAACCCTTTCTAACCCTAACCTAACCCTTTCTAACCTAACCCTTTCTAACCTAACCCTTTCTAACCTAACCCTTTCTAACCTAACCCTTTCTAACCTAACCCTTTCAAGCCCTAACCTAACCCTTTCTAACCTAACCCTTTCTAACCTAACCCTTTCTAACCTAACCCTTTCTAACCTAACCCTTTCTAACCTAACCCTTTCTAACCTAACCCTTTCTAACCTAACCCTTTCTAACCTAACCCTTTCAAGCCCTAACCCAAACGCCCCTCCCTCCCTCCCTCCCTCCCTCCCTCCCTCGTTTTTCCCTTTGACACGCTTAGAAAGAGTGCACCCTTCCCGGAGGCGCTGCAATACCGGGGCGATGCGCGGAGCGGACGGAGCGAGCCCCTGTTCCGACTCCCTGTTGCAAAAATCCGTTTAATATGTTGTCCTCGCATGGAGGACGTATCAGATATTAAACTGATAAGAACAGACACTACACTTGATCTGAGCCAAAAGGCCGAGAAGCGATGACCGCACTATTGGACGCCCCGCGCGCCCGGGCCCTCCGTGCGCCAGCCGGGCCGCTCGGTCACCTCTCTGCACTCACTCACTCACTCACTCACTCACTCACTCACTCACTCACTCACTCACTCACTCACTCACTCCCCTTTGAAGTCACTCACCTCACCTCCGTTTTTTTTTTTTTTTTTTTTTTTTTTTTTTTTTATCTAAAAGGGCGGGAAAACGCCACCGGCCGACAGGCCTCCGCGCGCCAAAACCCTTTTTTTTTTTTTTACCCTAACCTTTTTTACCCTAACCCTTTCTAACCCTAACCTAACCCTTTCTAACCTAACCCTTTCTAACCTAACCCTTTCTAACCTAACCCTTTCTAACCTAACCCTTTCTAACCTAACCCTTTCAAGCCCTAACCTAACCCTTTCTAACCTAACCCCTAACCTAACCCTTTCTAACCTAACCCTTTCTAACCTAACCCTTTCTAACCTAACCCTTTCTAACCTAACCCTTTCTAACCTAACCCTTTCAAGCCCTAACCCAAACGCCCCTCCCTCCCTCCCTCCCTCCCTCCCTCCCTCGTTTTTCCCTTTGACACGCTTAGAAAGAGTGCACCCTTCCCGGAGGCGCTGCAATACCGGGGCGATGCGCGGAGCGGACGGAGCGAGCCCCTGTTCCGACTCCCTGTTGCAAAAATCCGTTTAATATGTTGTCCTCGCATGGAGGACGTATCAGATATTAAACTGATAAGAACAGACACTACACTTGATCTGAGCCAAAAGGCCGAGAAGCGATGACCGCACTATTGGACGCCCCGCGCGCCCGGGCCCTCCGTGCGCCAGCCGGGCCGCTCGGTCACCTCTCTGCACTCACTCACTCACTCACTCACTCACTCACTCACTCACTCACTCACTCACTCACTCACTCACTCCCCTTTGAAGTCACTCACCTCACCTCCGTTTTTTTTTTTTTTTTTTTTTTTTTTTTTTTTTATCTAAAAGGGCGGGAAAACGCCACCGGCCGACAGGCCTCCGCGCGCCAAAACCCTTTTTTTTTTTTTTACCCTAACCTTTTTTACCCTAACCCTTTCTAACCCTAACCTAACCCTTTCTAACCTAACCCTTTCTAACCTAACCCTTTCTAACCTAACCCTTTCTAACCTAACCCTTTCTAACCTAACCCTTTCAAGCCCTAACCTAACCCTTTCTAACCTAACCCTTTCTAACCTAACCCTTTCTAACCTAACCCTTTCTAACCTAACCCTTTCTAACCTAACCCTTTCAAGCCCTAACCCAAACGCCCCTCCCTCCCTCCCTCCCTCCCTCCCTCCCTCGTTTTTCCCTTTGACACGCTTAGAAAGAGTGCACCCTTCCCGGAGGCGCTGCAATACCGGGGCGATGCGCGGAGCGGACGGAGCGAGCCCCTGTTCCGACTCCCTGTTGCAAAAATCCGTTTAATATGTTGTCCTCGCATGGAGGACGTATCAGATATTAAACTGATAAGAACAGACACTACACTTGATCTGAGCCAAAAGGCCGAGAAGCGATGACCGCACTATTGGACGCCCCGCGCGCCCGGGCCCTCCGTGCGCCAGCCGGGCCGCTCGGTCACCTCTCTGCACTCACTCACTCACTCACTCACTCACTCACTCACTCACTCACTCACTCACTCACTCACTCACTCCCCTTTGAAGTCACTCACCTCACCTCCGTTTTTTTTTTTTTTTTTTTTTTTTTTTTTTTTTATCTAAAAGGGCGGGAAAACGCCACCGGCCGACAGGCCTCCGCGCGCCAAAACCCTTTTTTTTTTTTTTACCCTAACCTTTTTTACCCTAACCCTTTCTAACCCTAACCTAACCCTTTCTAACCTAACCCTTTCTAACCTAACCCTTTCTAACCTAACCCTTTCTAACCTAACCCTTTCTAACCTAACCCTTTCAAGCCCTAACCTAACCCTTTCTAACCTAACCCTTTCTAACCTAACCCTTTCTAACCTAACCCTTTCTAACCTAACCCTTTCTAACCTAACCCTTTCAAGCCCTAACCCAAACGCCCCTCCCTCCCTCCCTCCCTCCCTCCCTCCCTCGTTTTTCCCTTTGACACGCTTAGAAAGAGTGCACCCTTCCCGGAGGCGCTGCAATACCGGGGCGATGCGCGGAGCGGACGGAGCGAGCCCCTGTTCCGACTCCCTGTTGCAAAAATCCGTTTAATATGTTGTCCTCGCATGGAGGACGTATCAGATATTAAACTGATAAGAACAGATTTTTTTTTTTTTTTTTTTTTTCTTCAAAAAAAAAGAAAAAGAAGCATTTATCAATTCTAAAAACGTTTCATAAAAGACAATCAAACAAGACAGTCACAATATACAATTCCCCACAAGGGTACAGGACAAAAGCCCCACAAGGGGGCGCACATTTCAATTACCCCCTAGGGGGTTACAAGTGGAAGTCCAAGTTTGACGGGGTCAATCGAGGCTTTCGCCCCGATGGCTCCGTCTCCCTCTCCTCCCGGTCGTCCTCGCCAGTGGTACTCGAGCGACTGGCCCTCGGCTCTCGGTCGCGACGGCCCCTGGGAAGGCTCCATCCCTTTGCCACTGCTCCCAGGCTGCTAGTCGAGCGACTGGCCCTCGGCCCTCGGTCGCGACGGCCCCTGGGAAGGCTCCATCCCTTTGCCACTGCTCCCAGGCTGCCCTTCGGCGAGGATTTCCTGTTCCTCAGTCTTCCGGCCATCAGTCCGTCCAACTGTCAATCCCCTTGGTGGCCTGGCCCACCTCTGGGTTACCAGCAACGCTGGGCGCCAAGACGCCCAACGCTCAGAAGGGTGGGGACAAGTCCCCGCCTGGCGTCGGGGCCGAAGCCCCCAGGCAGGCGACCGCTCCGACCCGCCCCCGTCACCGGATCCCAGTACCGGCGATCCGGTATCGACGGGGGAGGGCCAATGTCTGTCCAATTAAGGACAGACACTCACAAGATCTGAGCCAAAAGGCCGAGAAGCGATGACCGCACTATTGGACGCCCCGCGCGCCCGTGCCCTCCGTGCGCCAGCCGGGCCGCTCGGTCACCTCTCTGCACTCACTCACTCACTCACTCACTCACTCACTCACTCACTCACTCACTCACTCCCCTTTGAAGTCACTCACCTCACCTCCGTTTTTTTTTTTTTTTTTTTTTTTTTTTTTATCTAAAAGGGCGGGAAAACGCCACCGGCCGACAGGCCTCCGCGCGCAAAAACCCTTTTTTTTTTTTTTCTTTTTTACCCTAACCTTTTTTACCCTAACCCTTTCTAACCCTAACCTAACCCTTTCTAACCTAACCCTTTCTAACCTAACCCTTTCTAACCTAACCCTTTCTAACCTAACCCTTTCTAACCCTAACCTAACCCTTTCTAACCTAACCCTTTCTAACCTAACCCTTTCTAACCTAACCCTTTCTAACCTAACCCTTTCTAACCTAACCCTTTCTAACCTAACCCTTTCAAGCCCTAACCCAAACGCCACTCCCTCCCTCCCTCCCTCCCTCCGTCCCTCGTTTTTCCCTTTGACACGCTTAGAAAGAGTGCACCCTTCCCGGAGGCGCTGCAATACCGGGGCGATGCGCGGAGCGGACGGAGCGAGCCCCTGTTCCGACTCCCTGTTGCAAAACAGTATCAACTGGGACTGGGACATTGCCTTGAACTGGGCGTTCACGGCTACAGTCCTCATCAATCATCAACACATCTCTGCCTTGCATTTAGTCATTTAGCAGACGCTCTTATGCAGAGTGACTTACAGTAAGTACAGGGACATTCCCCCCGAGGCAAGTAGGGTGAAGTGCCTTGCCCAAGGACACAACGTCATTATGCCTGGCCGGGAATCAAACTGGCAACCTTCTGATTAATAGCCTGATTCCCTAACCGCTCAGCCATCTGACTCTCCTCATTTACTAAGGCAGAATGTTCAGAGAGAACAAGGAGAGCACTACGTAAACAGCCACGTGGTACAAATGAGAGATACGAGATGGGTGACAAGGTATACTACAAGAGAGTAGTTACCCAGAATTGAAAGGACCAGGCACTGTGATAGGCCAAGATGGAGCAGTGGTATGTGTCAGACATGGTGGTACCTGTGTTAGGGTGCACTACCTGAGACTTATGAAAGAAATGAAGCTGGTGAACAACAAGCCGTCAATGACAATTCAGAAAGTACCACAGATTTTGGACAGAGACATAACGTGACAGATGCTGCTGACAATATGGATCATGACGATGATGCTGCAGAAGATCCCACTTGAAAGTGAAAGACATAGTGCTGGAAGCAGGGGGCAAAATGTCCAAAGTAGACCCCTCTGTTTTCTATTGGACTGACAAAGACTGGGCTGTAACTGGCCTCAGGTCAGTCTTTAGAGTGGGACGCGAAGAGCATGATCCTTTCTGCCATGTTGGAATAATAGACTGTGACTGTTAATAATGCTGTGCAGGTTCACCAGGAGAATTACACCCCACACATGGCCCATACATCTGGCTCCTTCACGAGCTGTCAAGCAAGACTCTCATCTTTATGAAGAGGAAAGGGATCAGATCAAAGATAGGTCCGATTCTCTGGGTAGCAAGGCAAAGCAGGCCAGATGTCGTGTTTGATGCTTGCAACTTGGCCTCTAAGCTTAAGAATGCAACAGTGCAAACGATTCATGAGGCAAACAGAATAATGTGTAAGCTTAAGTCCAAGAAAGTAGTGCTAAACTTCCGACACTTGGGAAGTGAGAGTGCTCTCAAGATTGTGATGTTCAGTGATGCCTCCTTTGGAAATCTTTCACATGGAGGCACTCAAGGAGGGCATTTAATTGTTCTGATGGTACATTTGCACCACTCTCTTGGCAATCAAAGAGAGTAAAGAGGGTTGTGCGAAGTACACTTGCTGGAGAAACATTGGCAATGTCTGATGGAATAGACAAGGCCATTTTTCATGCTACATTGTTCTCTGAACTGACACCAGGTAGCGCTGCACATGCACCACCTATAATCTGTGTGACAGACTCAGCAAAGGGACTTAAGTCGACAAAGTCTATCTCTGAGAAAATACTTGGTCTTGAGATAAGTGGCAGAACAATATGTTCATGTTATGACATTTTGTTCTTACCTTAATGCCACTGAGGTACTGTAAGAATATGAAGGTTATACTTTGGCTATGCCCTGTGATGTTATGCCCACCTTAATATGTAATCCTCCAGTTTGGTATTTTTTTTAAAGAGAGTGAGTTTGTTAACTATGTATTTCCGGTTTGGATACTCTTACTTTAGTGGAGACCGGATGTTGTTACTGCGTGGTTACTGCGTGAGTTGTACCGGCAAACGTGGAGTGACCATTAAACTGAGTAATGGAAACACAGAGTTTAACACCCCCCACCTCTGAGAGCCCAGTCCTCCACTCCCTCCCCTGACCTCCAGCCTGCTCCTGATGTCCCAACCCTCCATTCCTTAGGTCACATTTTCAAAACCCAACACATGGAGCTAAACTGTAGATAGTAGATAAGGTGAGAGAGGAGAGTGTAGATAAGGGGGGTTGGGGAAGAGGAGATGGGGGGGAGTAGATAAGTGGGATGGAGGGAGAGTAGATAAGGGGGGTGGGGGGAGAGAGTAGATAAGATGAGAAAGGGGATCACACTACTACAGTGTATATGCAGGAATCCTGAAGTTAATTTCAATACAGTTTTAAGACTTTTTGAAGACCTTCTCAAAATATTTTAAGACCTCATCTAATCTGCAAAAAACCTTAAACTTAATAAACAGTTGTAGTTTGCAAATAAATCTGTAGAGCACAACCATACAACATAACTCAGATAAGCTCGGAAGAAACAAAGCTCAAAATAATAAATTAAAGAATAAAAGGCAAGGCTTATAGAAATATTTGAATGTTTGAGTTCAGTGAGCGGTGATTCACCTCAGTATTGAGACACCAGATAACCTCGGCGTGCATCGTTGATGTGTCACCCATAGCCACCCTGATGTCGGCAGACGATGGAGCAGAGGTCGCTGTCGTAGCCGTTTTGACAAGTTCAGCTGTCGTGCTGGGTAGTGGTGTCGCTGGTGGAGCACAGAAACTGGTAATGGACAGCTGCGGCGGCCAACAGCAGCCTTGACAGCGTTGATGCCCATCGAAGCTACGCTAATCTTCTTTTTACAATATGTACAGTAAGCCTGTTTTCAGGGACAGGCTTCAGCCATTGTATAAACTCATCCTTCTCCAACCAGGGGCCCGTTCGTCGTAAGGGTTGAAGCTAAATTAATCAATTGTCCCTTTAGCCCGTTAACATTAGCGAGCTAATTGAGAACCGCAAATATCGGTTCGTCGACGGCTGATCCGCATCCAAATCATGTGGTTAATTTCAATCAGGCTAAACTCATCGGGGCAAGTGCACGCGCACGTCCTACTTCAAAAGGCAGGAAAGGTCGATCACCAAAACCGTGATTTTCTAACAGTATGATGGCAGGAAAGACCGGACTTAAAGAGAGAGCGGTGATATTCTCGCAATCAGAACAACATTTAATAATAAGTCTCTATGAAGACTTCAAAGAATTAATCATGGCTAAGTCAAACACCGCCACCGCTGCCAGAGCAAGACACGCAGCTTGGCAAAAAATTAGATAAACTAAATGCGGTTTTGGGAAAATGTATAGACCAATTATCACCCTACGTCACAGAACTGTCAAGCAGGCTCAACTGCGCATGTGGGTTGCAAAAGACGAACTTCTCCCCGTTCTATTACTCTTGGAGTGTTGTTCAGGTCATCATATATCCCTGTCAACACACCCATGTGGGGCCCATGTGGGTTGTATATGGGCTAGTGAGTGGGCCCCATGTGGGCAGCCCATATGGGCTGAAGGTGGGCTTCGGGTGGGCCCTAGCTAAATCCCACATGGGCAACCCAGGTTACTCCCATTTAGGACCCACTAGCTCGGCCCCATGTGGGCTGATTATGGGTCCCTGATAGTACGTACCCTATGGTGATTTATTTAAGTTACAATAACAAAGAGACCAGTAATACAATTAATTACATTTTTATTTGTGTTAGAATGCAAAAAAAAATCAGTAGCACAAACAAATTCGGTACCACACAAAGAATGATCGAAAACTTGCATAAACCTTAACCTTATTTCACACATTAGATTTTTTTTTCTTGTCTTTCAATTATAATTTTATCTATAAATGTTTAAATATTCCACATCATTTCTATTAGAGTTCAACAATTCCCTACAGTTCATAGTTAAGACTATTTCTTACTTTTCCACATCTTCATACTCCTTTAGCTGATTCATATACATTCAAGCCATCAATGTAGTTCAGCTCCAAGTCAAATACTATTTTTACAGTTTTAAGTTTTTTATCGATGTCTTTCAACTTATTCATCATTTGATCAAGAAATGTTATTCAAACCTCTATATATTCAACTTTTTTTTTACAGAATGATGACCTTGAAAAACTTTATAAACCTTTATAGACCTTTAAAAAAAAAAAAATCTTCATACTCAGCTATCCAGGTTACCTTTGAGCCTGTCATCTTTCTTGATGATGTCATATTACACACTGCACCTTTAATAGGCTATGTTTAAAGGTGCACTGTGTAATATGACATCATCAAGAAAGTTCTACAACGTTCTAGAATGCAACACTCCCTGGGTAACCCCAACCCTTTCGAATAATAACAGAAGCTACAGTGGCCTTTAAGGACAAGAACAATTCTAAATTTTAAACAATGCACCTGATGACATTCCAACTAAGACACTTTCAAGATGGCGGCACTAGGCCTTGGTCCAAAATATGCAGAAATATGAACATATATAAGCGAAAATAATTGAATAATAATTCAAAACATTTTTTTCAGCTATTATGCACTAAATTAAACCTACTTATGGATATTATAATTATTTTCTACAAAATCTGCTAGGAAATAAAACAGCGCTGTCAAAGAGACAGCATCTGCTCATTAGCAACCTGTCGCACTAGTGTGAGTGGACTTGTATTCATCATATTATGGCTCCTCAAATGTCTGAAGTCTTTGTTGAGGGGTGGCCTGTCGGACCTGTCGATTACCCCCCCGGTCCCTAGAACCAATGAACCATTTGGAGATGGCCTTCTCTGCATCTTTACGGGTAATATTGCTGGTCATCTGGTTTTTCTTCATGCCTCCTGCAAGAAATAAATATAACGGTCATTTACTTAATGTATGTGCCAACACAACTCTGCACCAGGACTGTAAAGGCAACTATGTTAAGAAAAGTGCTGTATAAATTAAGATTATACACACTCTTTAACACACCAGTTGGGCATCTCGGAGACATGAGCAAACATACTGCTCAGCCAGGACAACAAACATTACATAATGTTAAGGTATTATAAACAACTTTCCAGTATCTGTACAACACTTAAAACATTATCCACATGCACACCTACCATATATCACTTCAAACAACTTCAAGGCCTTAAACTCCCTCTTCCCGTTTCAGCCCAGAAGGTTGTAATTCCTAGACAGGCCGTGGTCAAGGAGGAAGGCCATCATCCTTCTTGTGGCCTCATCAATAGTTGCCCCCCCAATGTCAGCCACAACTGCGACCTGAGGGGAAACAAAGGCAATACAAAGCAAATTTATCAACCTGAAAGAACTACCATAAGCATGGGTGTGAGCACACTTGGGAAGTTTCAGATGAAATTCACTGCTACCCCGCTAATAAAATTGAATTAAGTTGTACTACCCTAGACTTAACATATTGTACATACCAGTTCAGACATGACGTTTGTGTTCGCCAGTTTTTCCTCCATGTTCATGACATCTTGAACCGTCTTTAAGGGGAAACCCTCTGGGGTAGAAGAGACGGTGCAGACAGTGGTTCCACGCTGTTGTAACAGCGTTTGTAGCATCCTCCCGTGAATCTTTTGTGTTTCTTTCACCTCCTCAAGGAGGGTTAAGATGCGCACGAACATGGAGTCTCTTACTGGAGATGGAGCGGTAGGCGGTGACCTTAAGCTGGATGTAGCGTAGGATGGAGCGGTAGGTGGTGTCCTGAGGCTGGATGTAGCGTAGGATGGAGCGGTAGGTGGTGACCTGAGGCTGGATGGAGCGGTAGGTGGTGACCCGAGGCTGGATGGAGCGTAGGATGGAGGGGTAGGTGGTGACTTGAGGCTGGATGTAGCGAAGGATGGAGCGGTAGGTGGTGACCTGAGGCTGGATGTAGCGAAGGATGGAGCGGTAGGTGGTGACCTGAGGCTGGATGTAGCGTAGGATGGAGCGGTAGGTGGTGACCCGAGGCTGGATGTAGCGTAGGATGGAGCGGTAGGTGATGACCTGAGGCTGGATGTAGCGGTAGGTAGTGACCTGAGGCTGGATGGAGCGGTAGGTCCGATGGGGCTGTCATCATCCTCATCCTCACTTGTAAAAATGACTTTCCTAGAAATGTTTAATACAAGCACAATCAATGAGTTAAAGCATTTTAAACATGTGATGTTTACTTTTATTATTTTATTACATTTAATATTATCTATTATTTAATCATATATCTCTTGTATTTTGTCATTTTTGGAAAAAGTGACAGCCCTAGTATACATCCCTCATTTTGACAGATTTGAACAGAATACACTTAACAAAAGTCTCACAAAACTTTCCCTCCCTGTATCATTGGGAGAGTGTCAGCATCCATTGAGTATCTACCATTTCACGATTCAAATAGACTCACCTCCTTTTGCGCTGTCCTTTTCCCAAGTTCTCGGAATCAGACTCGGTCAGGACATCTGTATTTTCCTCGTATTCAACCAATTTTGAGCGGGCAACTCCATACGTTGCTGTGGGAGACAAACAAATGTGTGGCAGTGAATAATGATGACAGGCGTTCTATACATAATCCCTTACTTAATACACATGAACTTGAGATTACCGGCTTTTCTCTTGACCGTCAATTTGAATGTTGCCCAATCAGTGTGCGGCTCCAGTTGTTCTGCGACCGCCTTTGCCATGTTGATCTTGGCTGGTGGCCAGTAACATTCGTCCTCCTCACCCCCGGTAAACCATTTCGTTGGAATAACTGCCAATCCGCCATTATTTTCAAATGCCACTATGGCGAAAGGCAACATGCTTAAAGAAAAAAAAATACATAAAATACATACAGTTGCGAGAAAAAGTGAAAATGCAGAAATCCAAGTAATCCCAAAGGGTTCACATACTTTTTCTCGCAAATGTGAATAAAAAAACAAATCGGTAAATCAAAACGAACAATAAAAAATAAATAAATAGCACACTAGTGCAGGAGTGGCAATGCCACGTATCCAGTCTTGAATGGCAACAAAACCATTTTTGTTTTTAACTCAACAGGTAACAGCTGCAAGTGTTCAGATAAATTGAAAACAAAAAGAATTCCAAGACGTGAGGAGTCCATTGGATAATTTGTCAAGTAATTTTTTTAAGTTTTTGTCAGTTTTAAAGAAATTACATAGGACTTCAACAGTTCCAGAATGTGACAAAATGTTCCGCACAATAAGAACCCTTCCCCCCACAGAAAAACAGTTATCGCCACGAGAGGAGGAGATCATTGTCTGTCCATCATTGTAACGCCTGTATTGATCCCATGTTGCAGTTGAATTAATCATAGGTCCAGAAAAGTGGAGCTGTTTAAGTGGGCTGCAAACTTATGTGCTCTTTTGGCTTGCCACTTTCTGTTTCTCATGGAGCCGCCTGACTAGTTGTTGGACAGGGTTTTGAGGCCGACGGACAAGTTTTTTAAGTTTACCTAAAAATGTCTCGAAGGGAAATGCTGAAATACTATCTAACGGGCCGAATTTCCGTGCATCTTGAGCTAAGTGGATCAATGAATGCATGTTATAGCTGACAAAATCATTGCCATAAATTGCAGCAAAATCTGTTACGAAGAGTTTCAAAATCTCCTCAGCATAGTCTAAATTGTCAGGAGAACATAAGGCAGGACTCAGAAGAATTCTCATAGACACAGATAGAAGTAAAAAGTTTCTGTACATTCTACTGGGAATATTATTGAGGAGAACAACAGGGCCAGTGTAAAGTAAAAATTGCCGAAGCTCTGTAGCTTTCCATTTACCAAATTCAAACATGGATCGTGGTTTCCTTGCAAAATTGCTAGGTATATATTGCCTGATAGACACCATATATGCAGACATTACAACAAAAAAATGCATAGCTTGCCTGGATTTCTGCGGCCCCTTCAACCAAAGAAATATTAACTTGCGCATTGCGCCCAAGCACACAAGGTGCATATAATCTAAAACAAAACTGCTAACTAATCCTATACCCAGATCATTTAGGGGGGAGGCTGACAGTTGGTGCTGTTGATAGCCTTGCCTTTCAAATTGCTCGTCTGTCCTGAGCTCTGCTGATATTTCAGGATAAACCACCTTCCCATTAATGTACTGGCCTTTTTGAGTGCACCTCTCACACCCGTAATGCCCAGTGTGGCCTTTGGAGCATCTAAGAAAGGCCCGCGCAGGTGCATCACAAATAAAAGCATCGGGTAATGGTACACTGAAATGTACACCATTGTACACAATACCTCTCTGAGAAACGGCTTTCAAATCTACAATGAATTCTTTCCAATACTCTTGGACATTTTTGGGTTTGGACGCACCGGAGTACACTCCAATTACAAACACACTACACTCTGGAATTTCCTTAATCTTTCCCAGAATAGGCCACAGACTCATACTGGAGCTACGAAATAAGGGCAATCCATCTATATTAATTCGAAGTGTGAGAGTATCTGTCATATTTGCTAAATGTCCAAGAGATGTTAGTTCAGCTATGAGAGCATTTTCGATTCCAAAGTGGTAGTAGGACCCTCCATCCACAGCCGAAACATCGCAAGATCTGTCAGTAGACATAAGAGTTCTGGCATCCATTGGGATATCAAGGCCCTTCCTCCTTAGGATTTTAAGAAGTGCAGACAGCGCTGTTTGTGGTGTGTTGAATTCTGAAGCCCATTCTGCAAGCCCACATTCATCATCATCATTATCCTCTTCCAAGTCGGAACATGCATCTCCATGCGAATCACAGTCACTATCACCAGCAGGCAGCCAGTTTTCAGAATCCAAATCATCAAATGAGGAAATGATGCAATCATAAAAGACAGAGGAATTCTCTTCAAAATCATTTGATGACTTCTCAAAACAGTTCTGATCACAAGCATCGTAGAAAGTATCCATGGAATCTTCTCTTTCAGAGTCCTTTAACAAATCATCTTGTGGGTATTCCCTTTCAGAGCGATCCTCATCGATTTCAGAGTCTTTTGCCAACCAATCATCCATCATCAACTCATTTTCAACGAGACGCAAATGTTGCTCCACTTTCGCTGATATTTTCCTCTTTTTAGTTCTTTCTGAACACGCCATTGTTTCTAAAAAAGAAGAAGTATTTAAGTTTTTAGCTATGATTAAAAACTGCTTGTTAAAACTAGTATTAATAGAACTATTTTTTAATTTAATTTCATTAACTGGTCTTACAGGGACTACAGGTAAGTATTTAAAAAGTGACCTTAGCAACAAAAATACTTATTTTTATTGTCAAATTACTCTTTTTAACATATATACACAGGTAAGTATTGCATACAGTCAAATTACATAAAAAAATTAAAATCCCAAATCAGTAATACCACATTTCTCCAGACTGAATAATCTATGAATTTGTATAATTACCTACTGTGTGTCTCACTGCTTTTACTTTAAACTTCTATGGATTATACTAATTAACTGAATTATCTAACATAACTAGTCTTTGACCCACAGCCATTTACTATATTATTTTCACACAGATTACAATTAAAGTTTTAAACACTGACAACCGCACACTACTTATCAAAACGTCATGCAATGCTGCTTTAACCTTCATGACTGGGGAACACCCAGAGGATGTGCCGTTAGCATTTACTAGCAATTAGCATTATCTTAGCCTGCTAAACAATACAGTTTTCACTCCTTATTGCTCACACAGAAAAGTAGTAGCTGAGTGTACAGTGTACACGACGGGCGAGCGAGCGAATGAACACACACACACTCTCTCGTTTGCCGTCTTTGCCGCACGCAGGAGCGCGACGTTGTGTGTATGAGAGTGTGTGAGCACGCCTATACAGCGCTGACACACACACACACATTCTGCAGACTAATAAGATAATAAGTGAAAATAATATCCAGTCTAACAGAACTGCTATTACAACAAGAACTAATAATATCACCACAGCTAAAATCACGTTTATTTCTGGAAAAGAGTACGGCAAAGAGGCGAATTTAGCATGTTGAGACTATAGCCTAACCATCTCTTTCCTTCTCATGTGTGTGCGCGCTGCGCTCACCTCCTTAACTTTCTCCATAGCCCATCAAAAAAGAACCAAATCGTCCCTTCTCTTCAAAACAACTACACAACATACTCATCCAATTCGAGAAAACCGGAGGGAAGGCAACAGACAAGAAACAAGCATAAGTGGAAAAAGCAGACGATACATTTTTGCTTGTGCTACAGCTTGTTTTAACCACTTGCTAACTAGGCCTGTTTGACTGTCTTGCTAACAAGTTTACAACCAAATCCTTCCAAACAATATATGTAAGTCAACCACTCAAAATAAGCTCAAAACATGCTTGATATTAACTTAATAAATTGGACTTGTATGTTCAACACCATGCTTTAACCAGGTTTAATTACCATAGCTAGCTGAAAGCTGCTAGCTAGTTAGGCTGAAACCTCATTGGTTTACGTTCAAAACTGGCTAACCGAACACTCTCCAAAAAAGCTTTTAGTAAACCTCATGCGTGAAAAATACATCCCCCGTTTAAGTATACATAGAGGCAGATTCTTACCTGTTTTTTCGTGTTAAACTGATGGTGTCTGAAATCCGATCATCATGCGACTGACTGCTGCAGAAGTTATCAGACAAAGACGCTCTGACGTTGGTACTGGTACTGAAGGCGGGAATTTTTTAGGCGGCAAATTCAAAAAACAATATATTTTTGAAAGGCGGCAAAGTGACGTTTTTTTTTTTGCTCCGTGATGGGGTGGAACTGGGAAACCTAGATAGTACAATAATGTAATAAAATAATAGTAAATGTATTTTATTACAATATTGTCTGTTGAAATTCATATTTTGTCTTAAACCACTATTAAAGTGCAATGGCTACACTTCTAAATAGCTAAAAAGCCTGATAAAATTTGAATAAAAAGTGGAACTAGCCAGTGACTGTTGTTAAAATAAGCCTATAACAAAAGCATCCATAATCAATTTTGAATATCTTAAGAGTGGAGCCCAGCTGGAACCCACTTATGCCCATGCGTAGTTTAGCCCATCTTATGCCCATCTACTGCCCATGTGGGGCCCAACAACAAAGCCCACTCTGAGCCCATGCCCAGCCTAAGCCCATCTAGCCCAAGTGAGGCCCATGTGGGGCCCAACTAGACGTGTTTGCAGGGATCTCTGGCCACGGATTGCAGAGCTTGATATTAACTTTTTGAGGCTCTTGGCCTTTGGACAAATACATTTACGTTCACTTGTCTATGCACAAAAGTCACTTGACCCCGATACCCTTAAATAGCCTGTCCAAGTGATCGGGCAAAACTAGCCTGGCTAACGGAGGTCGCTTTCTCAGGCAAATGACGAATGAAACAGACAGGTTAAAGAAATCCGAGATTCTGGCTATCTTCACCAGACTCGTATCTACATTAGGCAGTCCTCCCTGACGTTTCTGGTGTAGAATGGAGTGAAATACAACATTGTGCACACTGCCAGTGAGCGAGTCTGACTGAGGCTAACGTCAAAACAGTCTCACTCAGATTGCCAGTTTAAACAAATCAGAAAAATAATCGGACCAGCTGATTTTAAAAGGAGAATTCCCATATCTCTTGAAAGCTGCCCTGCTCGACTTTTTAAATATAGAATTGACTGTAAAAGTGTAAAATTATTAACTTTGTGACATGACGTGAAGACATGGTTGCCGCTCGACTAGTATGCGGTCTGTACTGGGCGACATTCTCACTCAAATTTTAAGACTTTCGTGACCCAAATCAAAATTCTGATGCGACAGATCATTGGGTAATCGCTTTCTCTCCTATAGGCATGTCCTCCTCGACGCTTTTGGTCTTTTTAAATCTAACTATTTGTATTATCCGTGTGGTCCTTTTGCCATTAAAAATGCTATCCTTTCCCGGTTTTCTGCAGCCACAGTGCGCGCGCATCCCGATTGTTTACAAACAAATAATTGGTCTATTGGCTCATTTTAAGTGCCTCATTACCCCGATCAATCAGATCACATTTCTTTTAATGTGCCTGCTGGCAGTAGGCTTAATGGAAATTAATCATTGAATGAGATCTTTTTAGCGAAAATAATTGTCTAAACTCTTACAGAATAAGTAGGCCTAGATAAAACCAAGGCCAAAGATTATCTAATTGATACGAATTCATAGACACTTATGAGGATGTATGTACTGAAAGCGCTTATTTAACATGTAGCCTACTATGTATGTGCATATGCATGTATGTGTAGATGACCATATAGAAGTAGGAGTTTGAATATGCATGTGCAAATCTGTGTATGGCCGGATCACAGTATGTACTTAGTATTATTCATAATCAGAAATTCAATCAATTGAAGCAGTGAAAATAAATTGTTGAGTCCACTTTAATCATTTCAAATAATTATATGGTATGGTGTACTGTATGGTATGGTGTGATATGGTGAACACTGTCATATAAATATGAGTGCTTTCAAACCCCATGTAGTTGCAACCCCGCCACTAAGAGGACTGTACTGAACAGCTTGTCAGTGTCATATCCTTCATATTTTAGCCAACAAGAAAAAGGCGGATATGATTAAGACGGGGGGAGGACCCCAAGGTCCCGAGCTAATCCCTGCTGAGGAGCTGGCCCTGGCTAATAATAGGGGTAGGCCCATCATGCAGGGCATAGCTGGGGGCAGCTCCTCTGGAGAGGTGGTGGCAGGAGATAATCCTTATGTCCAAGGTAGGTGCACTTCATTCTATGAGTTTCCTTCATAATTAGTCATTTGGTTAACCATCGTCACATTTTGCAGTGGCCGGAGGTTCAATCACACTCCTGCAGCCACCTCCCAATGTGTTGTTGGTCGGGGGAGAATAGCCCACTGATGTAAGTTGATATTGCTGCATCATTGTGTAATGATTCTAAACATGTTTATTGTGAGTGTCTTTTAGAAACCCAAGGCACTTTCCCACAGTTCCTAATAATTCCTGATTCACTAACAGGAGGTCGGTCTAAACGATGAGGACACTCTTTCTGCCTTCTCCAACGATTTGGTAAATGCAAGTTGTGTCAACTAATACTCCAATCCCACTCACTCCTGGCACTCACTACATCAATGCATTCCTTAAGGTAAATCCTGCTGGACCACGGGCTGATCCGGAGGAGCCTGGCCCCTCTCACTCTTTGGGAACTGGGGATGGGGGGGTGAGTTCTCATTAAATACCCTCACATTGTGAGGTCCGAATTTAGTTGGCATCTGACCACCACACTGAACAAGTTATGAATGGTTTGTCTTTTTTCCAGACTGACACTGAAGATGTGCGCACGCTATACAAGCAATACTTGCGTGCCAAAATACACAACCTCCACTTGAGCTCAATTAAGTTGGATTTGGAGGTTAAATTGCTTAAACGGCAGCTGAATGTAAGTCTAACCCTGTAAAGCAAAGCTTTGGCTAAGTATTTGTGAGCTTTGCTATGAATTGTAACTAAACTGAAAATCGTATTTCTTGTGCACCTTCATTTACAGGATAACCAATAAAGGGGACAAAAATAAAGGCTTTATTGTTACATTATTCTTCAGCATGTTCCTCTATTCAGAATATAAGGACGCAAACTGCAGTGCATTCTGTGCGGGGGTCCCAGAGTCAGTGTGGTGCAGGGGGCTTGTTTGTGAGCCCCTTGTTACATTTACATTTAGTCATTTAGCAGACGCTCTTATCCAGAGCGACTTACAGTAAGTACGGGGACATTCCCCCGAGGCAAGTAGGTTGAAGTGCCTTGCCCAAGGACACAACGTCATTTTGCACGGCCAAGAATCGAACCGGCAACTTTCTGATTACTAGCCCGATTCCCCAACCGCTCAACCACCTGACTCTTGTTTGTGAGTCCATTGGTTTTAATGGACCGGACACTTTTGCTGGATGGGAAGAGGTGGTAGCCAGGATGGGAAGGGTCAGCAATGATCCTGCTTGCTCTCTTGCTGGTCCTGGAATGGAACAGGTCAGGGTGGGACCAAATGATCTGCTGCAGTCTGCCTTAGTCCTTGGCAGTGGAGGTGCAAACCAGACTGAGTTGGGATGGACTCGATGATGGCTGAGGATGGACTATTAATGGGTAACTCAAAAGTAAAGAGGGTGGCTAACCATATAAATGAAACATGCAAACATGAAGAACATGAAATGAGTCCAACATTACCCAAAGTCATCTGGACAGCTATCTGAAATGATGCTGGGCAATTATGTTCCTTGCAGCCGCTCCAGGCCGCTCATGTAGATGGATCGGTTCCAGATCATCCTCAGGATGGGCCACGATCACTGGGACCGTCTCCCTCCTGAGTGTGGCCACATTGTGGAGCACAGCACATGCCACCGTGATTGCAAAGGCCCTGTCCGGTTCCACCCTCAGCCCCCGCAGACAATTAAATCTGCCCTTTAGTAGGCCAAAGGTCATCTCCATCCGTGCCCTCGTTCTAGAGAGCACCGTTGAACCGAACCTCAGGGTCTGGGGCTGGCTCGGGATAGGGAGTCATGAACCAGGGCCTGCAGGCGTAACCCCTGTCTCCAATTATGAGCCCATCGTACTTACCTAGTATAAAATATGAACAGTGTTGGATCACCTCTACATAAAATAATCACTTTCTGAATGACATGAGATTTGCTATACCTTGCTCAAAGCTGTGGCATAGTGTGGAGACTATGGACAGACCCCGGCCACTTGACCTCAACATTTGTGATCAGACAGGTGGAGTCACAGATCATCTAAGATGAATTGCAGTCAAGTCATGGGTATTGTACAGTACATGAGTGGCCTACAGCGGGCAATTGCAAGGTCCATGTCTATTGTCAAAGACAAATGATTGTTTTTGAAAATTAATGAAAATTATGTAATAAGTACCTGAACATTAAGGCTGTGAAAGCCCTTTCTATTCACAAAATCGGCCTTGTTTGGCCCAGAGGGCTTTTTCAGGCGGATATGGGTGCAGTCCACTGCGCCAATGACATTAGGAAACTCAGCATAGTGATAAACTCCGTAATGAATAGTGATGGGAAGGCATTTTCATGAAAAGGTAAAATATGTATTTACTCAATTACCTGCAATTGCATAAAATGAAATTGATGTCATTGACTGGGACATGGCCTGGAAATATGATAAATGTATTCATCAGCTGGTTGAGCGCCAAGTACACTTTTCTAACAGCAACGCATGCTGCGGCTTTGCCAATGTTTTCTGCATCGCCTACACTGTATAAAAATGTACCTGTACGGCCCGAGAAGGTCTTGCAAATAAATGAGTCCTTGTCGGCTGAATCGATATCGCTCAAACAGGAACTCATCCGTGTGACATAAAGGATCTTGGCGATCGCGAAGAACTCTATCGGTATGAAAGGCTAATCGAACTACAATAGCTCCTTCGTCAACTGGGTCTCTCAAAAATGGAGATGCCATGTTTTTCTCTGGGGGTGTGGCAAGCTTATCCAGCTATACTTATGTTAGCCTGCTCTGGAGCAGGTTAGTGCTAATTGATATGTTACTATGGTGATTGATCGAAAGTTGCTTCCACAAACAAAAAAGAGGGGCGTGTTTTATCTTAGCCTGAAAATTAGCTCGCTAAACTGCTTAGCGAGCTACGACGAATAACCCGAGTCCGCAAATGTACATTTCCCCATTTCGTAGTCTGTTTCGCGACATGTGGAGGGCGACACATCACCTAACCGTGCATTTCGCAAAATACGTGACTCGCTGACCGAGCACGTCGTTGTTTATAATAGTCATGGGAGGAAAATAAATATTCATGCATACTTTTTTGAACAAAATGTAATACCTCATAAAATCAGGATTAAGACTTTTTAATACCTTTTAAGGGCCTTAATTTTCCCTAAATGGATTTATCAACTTTTAATACTTTTAAGACCCCGCGGATACCCTGTACTAGACACACACAGTGTATATTCAAGTGGGTAATACTGTCATATTACTGGTCCTAAATGTTTTGTTTGTCAACAATCAAAACAAACATTCTAGACACACCAATATTTACAAACACTCTGGGATATCAATTACAATTGTATACAGTTCAATCTTCAATAACATCTATGTGAGCACAGTGTGTGTGGGCTATTTTATCTGACACAGGGACACTGAGGAGTCAAATGAAACATAAAACCCAGGGTAGAGGGGCTCAGTGAATGTGCTGTGGAATGTGTGCAGGTGGGTCAGTGTGTCAGAGGAGACTGTGTAGAAGGACAGAGTGCCGGCCGGCCAGTCCAGATACACTCCTACTCTGTGGGAGCTGGAAGGGGGGGCAGTTATAGCAGTGCTCTTATTATTGTGACAGGCAGAGTAACTGTTATCATCACACCTCAGACTCCAGGACTTGTTATTTTGTCCAAGCACACAGACACTCCCTCCTCTCCTGCTGATTCCTTTATATGTCACTGCTATATAAACCCTTCCTCCACTCCACTCTGCCTCCCAGTAACAGCGCCCAGACAGACCCTCTCTACACAGCACCTGTGGGCGGTCCTCAAATCTCTCTGGGTGACCAGGATACTGCTGTTTTGTCCCCCTTGTCACCTTTTTATTCTCCTCAGACAGAGAGAGGTATCTCCATGCTGTGTTTGGGTCCAGTGTGAGCTCACATGCATCTGATGGAGGAGACCAAGACACAATATATATTACTGATGATCATTCAGATCTCGCTCTCGCTCTCTCTCTCAAAAATATGTGTAACTACACCACACAGCTGTACAACTTGTATCCATGTTATTATAAATGTTGCCAAATAATCGGTACAATAAATACATAAATAAGTACAGAGATACACACATGTATATATATATATAAATATATATATATATAAATATATACCATCATCTCAATGAATGGTAACTAAAGAGAGCAGAGAGAGGAGAGAAGAGGGAACACACACACACCAGCTACTGGCGCTTAGACCAGACACTGGGTGAGGGAGGGGAGGGGCGGAGAAAGGACAGGAGGAGAGAAGAGAGGAGGAGAGCGAGGGAGGGATGGGAGAATGGAGGGGTGGAGAAGAGAGGGAAGGGGAGAATGGATGAGTAGAGAGGAGGAGGGGAGAAGGGAGGGGAAGAGAAAAGAGAGGAGGAGAAGAGATGAGAAGGGAGGGAGTGGTGAGGGAGGGTGGGGGGAGGACAGAGAAGGGGCGAAGGGAGGGCAAAGGAGAGAAGGAGAGGTGAGGTAAGGAAAGGAAATGAGAAAGGAGAGGAGGAGAAAAGAAGAGAGGAGAAGGAAGTAGGAGAAGAGAGGGGAGCACTGTAGGAGATGAGGAGTGGACGGGAGGGCAGGGAAGGAGAAAGAGGAGGAGAAGAGAGAGGAGCGAAGGCTAAGGAAGAGAGGACATGAGAGAGGGGAGTGGTGAGGGAGAGGATGGGATCAATGAGAGGCTGTCTAGGGAAAAATTACTGAAACCCTTCCTCATACACACACTCATCACTTGTGCCACCCCATGAAACATTCATACACATACAGTCATCAGTCCAAATCCTTTTACTCTCTCTTCCAAATGAATTAATTACTAATTGAAATGACTTATTTTAATGTGTTAATTAAGGATGTATTGCCATGACATCAGTGTTTCCCACACAGACTAATTTGTGGCGGTGCGCCACAGAATCAACACCGGCCGGCACATATTGCTTTTCGTTTTTTTTTTTACATCATTTAGTTTAAAACACGCAGCGTATTCGTTCAGCTGCATTTCCTTTCCCTGCTCTCCCTCCGTCTCTCTGTCACTCACGCGTCTTTCTCACATACGCACACAGTCACAACGTCAGCACACGTTAGCAACGGTGCATACCTACACCGTTCTGGTAAGACCGACAGCTATATCAGCGAGCCTTCAGCATTAGTGCCGTAGCTAAAGGTCTAGGAAAGTTGAGGCTTTCGCTTGGTAGGCCTACCTACGAACATAGCTACTTACCCGGCGTCATGGAGCCGACCAGTTAAATAGTTATTTAGCACTAGCGTTGCTACCTGCATATGCAGAAATTATTTGTTGTTGTTGATTTTGTGAAGGTGTCAATCATTTTGGATTAATATTGAATATAATAAAGTTCTGTGTAACAAATTATTAACAAAGGAATTATTTCGAACCCCCGCCCCCCCGCCAGAAATAGCTTTCTAATCTGTGGGAAACACTGCATCAGTATAATAGTACTAAAGCACAAATGATGAGTGCATGTGTATGAGCAAGTGTTCCAGTAGTTTCACTGTTCAGCCTCCCATAGAGAGGAGAGGGAGGGATCTGCCCCCCTATCCCTCCATCTTTCTATTATCCTCATATTCTATCCATGTTATTATTAGAAAAAGACATAAATAAGTATATATATATTTATATGCATATATATATACAGTGCCCTCCAAAAGTATTGGAACAGTGAGGCCAATTCCTTTATTTTTGCTGTAGACTGAAAACATTTGGGCTTGACATGAAACGATGAATGTGAAACCAGAGATCAACGTTTCAGCTTTTATTTCCAGGTATTTACATCAGGATCTGATGCACAAATTAGAAAATATCACCTTTTTGTTCGAACCCACCCATTTGTCACGTGAGCAAAAGTATTGGAACATATGACTGACAGGTGTGTTTTGTTGCCCAGGTGTGTCCTATTACATACATTATTCAATCAATAAATACCACTGAATGTCTACACTCAGGTTCAGATTGGGTAAGATAGGTTTTGTCTATGCAGACTGTATTCAGAGGTGAAAACAACATGAAAACCGGAGCGCTGTCTTTGGGTGAAAAACAAGCAATTGTGAGTCTTAGAGAAGATGGAAAATCAATCAGAGCCATTGCAGAAACATTGGCCATAGCCAGTACAACCATTTGGAATGTCCTGAAGAAGAAGAAAACTACTGGTGTACTAAGTAACAGACGTCGAACAGGTAGACCAAGGAAAACATCAGCAGTTGATGACAGAAACATTGTGAGAGCTGTAAAGAAAGACCCTAAAACAACTGTTAGTGAGATCAGCAACAACCTCCAGATGGCAGGAGTGAAGGTATCACTATCTACTGTTCGCAGAAGACTTCATGAACAAAAGTACAAGGGCTACACCAGAAGATGCAAACCACTCATTAGCAAGAAGAATAGGAAGGCCAGGCTGGAATTTGCCAAAAAGTACAGAGATGAACCTCAAAAATTCTGGGACAAAGTTTTATGGACTGATGAGACAAAGATTAACTTTTACCAAAGTGATGGAAAGGCTAAAGTTTGGAGAAAGAAAGGAACTGCTCATGATCCCAAACACACAAGCTCATCTGTGAAACACGGTGGAGGTAATGTCATGGCTTGGGCTTGCATGGCTTCTTCTGGGACGGGCTCATTAATCTTCATTGAGGATGTAACACATGATGGCAGCAGCAAAATGAACTCGGAAGTCTACAGAAACATTTTGTCTGCCAATTTAAGGAAAGATGCAACCAAACTGATTGGCAGAGCCTTCATCATGCAGCAAGATAACGACCCAAAACACACTGCCAAAACAACAAAGGAGTTCATCAGGGGCAAGAAATGGAAGGTATTAGACTGGCCAAGTCAATCTCCAGACTTAAACCCTATAGAGCATGCATTTTACCTGCTTAAGAGGAGACTGAAGGGAGGAACCCCACAAAACAAACAACAACTGAAAGAGGCTGCAGTGAAAGCCTGGGAAAGCATCAAAAAGGAAGAATGCAAAAGTTTGGTGACGTCAATGGGTCACAGACTTGCTGCAGTTATTGAAAGCAAAGGATTTGCAACTAAATATTAAGTCTTATTCACTTAAATATGTTTTAAGTATATCTGTTCCAATACTTTTGCTCACATGACAAATGGGTGGATTCAAACAAAATGTGATATTTTCTTAGTTGTGCATCAGATCCTGATGTAAATACCTGGAAATAAAAGCTGAAACGTTGATCTCTGGTCTCACGTTCATTATTTGATGTCAAGCCCAAATGTTTTCAGTCTACAGCAAAAATAAAGGAATTCGCCTCACTGTTCCAATACTTTTGGAGGGCACTGTATATGTATATAAATATATAAGCATACACACATGTACATACACCCACACGTATATATACACACGTATATACTCATACATACACATACATACGCATATACACCAGGTCATATAATGATAATTATAATAGTAATAATCAAATAATAGATTGGAAATTTCAAGTGCTTATTAATACAGTAAAATTGAAACAAAAAAAGAAAGGGATCTGGCCCCTATCCTCCATCTTTCTATTTTCCTCATATTCCATCCACATTCCATTTCATCCCCCCTTTTCTTTCTCTCTTTATCCCACTATTCTCTCCTCCTTCCTCCACTCCGCCTCTCTTTCCCTTTTCTCCCCTCATCGTTCTCTCTCTCTCTCTCAATAGTCCATCCATCCAGAGGGGGGAAGAGAGGGGTGGACAGGAGAGGACAAGGAGAGCAGGAGAGGCAAGGAGAGAGGGGAGATGAGATAGGAAGGGGGGAGGGGAGAAGAGAGGGCGTGAGGACAGGAGGAGAGGAGATGAAAGGAGAAGAGAGGATGTGTGAGGGTAAGGGAGGGAGGAGGAGGAGGGGAGGGGAGAAGGGAAGTGTGGGAAGAGAGGAGAGGGGAGGAGGAGAGGAAGGCAGGAGAGGAACAGGGAGGAGGAGAGGAGCAGAGAAGAGAAAAGAAGGGAGGACAGGAAGAGAGTAGAGAGATGTAGGACAGAGGGGAGGGAGACAGGGGAGGGGAGACGGGAGGGCAGGGTAGATGGAAGGAGGTGGAGAGGAGAGAGAAGGGAGGGTGAAGGGAGGGGACATAGCACACACAGACATACACAGTATTGATATGGGTAATTGTGTTTATTGTGCTTCTAAAAGTAGTGTTTACAGTGTGTTTGTGTGTGTCCATTTTTGACAGTATCCAAGTCACTGATGGTATTGTCCCTTGTATGACCTTGTGTACTACAACCAAGTAGCAGCCAATACTCACATTTCCTAGGGCCTGATTTGATCCTACACTCTGCACCATGATCCACGCTGTAGGGATAAGCAGAGGAATGATGAAAATACACTTCACCTATTGATAAGTGACTTAGCAAATGACTTTCTAAGTAAACATGTTGTTTCTATCTCATCATCAGAGGTGTATTCCAGAAAAGCAGGTTCAGGCAGGAGGACTCAGTGGTGTTATTTACTTGATACTTTCTTGCACACGATACAATACATGATTATAATACTTGAATTTGGCATAATGGTTCTGCTCGCAACGGCTCCCTGCCGCACCCAACAGAGACACCTTCTCAACATCCGAGCAGAGAGCAGCGAACGCATTCCCCCTGCGAAAGAAAACACAGACCAAGGGTGGAGGCCGGGGAGGCGGATACCCTGCTATATACCCCGCCCTGTTAGGAAGGTGTGCCCTGACGCGAGATATGAGTTGCTAGTGACGCGCTCGGTCTCGGAGTCTCCTGCATGAACCAGCTCCGCTTGATTTGACAAACTCTGAGCCTAACTCTAAACTCTGACTTGATGAACCATGAGATGAAAAACTGTTCCAGAACAGCTGATCTGAGTTAGTTCAATTCTAATTCACTGGAATTAGAAATTCTACTCAATTACCAATTGCCTCTCTTTTGATGTTGCTGTTGTTTTTTTCTAATCCTAACCCTAAAAATGTCTTCATACTGTACTTGCCTGCACATATGAGATTTCAAAGCAGAATATTAATTTGACATTTAACCACACATCTTACTGCAGGTGGAAAAAAGTGGAACAATCCCATGGGCACAAAACACACTTAATAGCAGCTGAAAATGAAATATAAAAAAAAACAGTTCAAACAGGAAGGACATACCTTGCTTATGCCAACACATGATTGTTTTTATCATATTTGACAGGATTTAACCAAGTAAATATCATTCAGAAGCTCTCAACTTGTAGCAGCTCTCATCCCCAACGGAATCAATGTCGTCTCACCTAATATCCTGCTTAGTAGATGAACATTTGACTTGTGTGGGCTAACAGAAAGAAGGCAGAGGAGGGCACTTTATCACAGAATGACGAAGACATGTTGTCTGCTGCCACAGAGAGGGATTCAGAAAGACCTACAGAGGTACATCTTACTGTATGGTAGCTACTGAGCTACACTGTTCTCTACCCATGTACATTTTGATATTCTTGTGTGGAATTATGAGTTTGACATGTACATTGAAGTGATGAGAAAATGGTAAATCAACTGGCACATTGTCTCCTTTTTAACAGAGCATGACCTGGCATTACGAGAAGGAGGGTCCGTCACCCTCCACAGCACAGATTAACAGTGAGATGTTCAGTAAATGCCAGGTTAGCTCTGCATGGAAAACTGTAGAATGCCATGTCATCTTTATGTGTTATATGGCTTCAACAACAATCAGGTTCATGAGGAAAGGACACCCCATGTCTGCCAGTTGCTTCAGGCTCAGCATGAAGGAGGGAGAGGGAGAAACTCATGGTTTGTTAGAGAAAAGGTGCCAGCAAGCAGGTGAGGTTCACAGTCAGTTACCGTGGTTACACACCAAGAGTTTCCGGTGTTTCCAGGGCCGGGTGGGTAATCGGGAGAGTTCCCGGTGGGCCGCTTCATTTTTGGGCCGGTGGGCCTCTTCACTTTTGGGCCGGTCGAGGATTTTTTGTTGTCGACATTTGTCACGTTAATCTATCTTCTCTTAAAGTAGGCTACACACGTTCCGCATTCTGACACCTCAACCTCTGCATGGGTCGTACTATGTGAGGGAGTTCTCCCCTCCCAAATAGAGTTGGTTGGGTCCTTAGCCCGTCTTTTCCAAAAAGTGTTCTCAGTCAGGGAGGATGGATGGGAGCAGGGCCGGAGTGATGGCGTCACTAGACAAGGTTTTACCAATTGAAAAACGATTTTGCGCTCAAATAGTGGCCAACATTTTTCACTCGCACACTGTGCGCGTTAACTGTGGACGTTGCTGCTTTCCATCAACCCCATACGTCCTAGGGCTAAGCCCCAAATGGGCTAAGCCCCGAATGTTTACAACGTCTGGCTCTGTGCCTGATTAATACTCGGATCGTTAAGCAGTCTAAAAAATGTTATCAATATAAAAAAAAAATATATGATCCCTTTCTGTAATCACGATACCCCCCAGAAAAGTTCACTGCCCCCTCAGTCAAAGCAGGCTGCATCCGGCCCTGTTTGGTATACAAAAAAAGTGGTCCGGTCTTGGGCCTGAAACTCCCGGGCTGAAAAGAGTCCCCACAACGGCCCTGAGTGTTTCCCATATAGGCTATTGATTTATTTGTGGCGGGCCGCCACTATGAAAAATTTACCGCCAGTTGACAGCTTTTCCCTGATTAACTGATGGTTCATGGCGGGTTCATCAGGGAGTCAGGTGGCTGAACGGTTAGGGAATCGGGCTAGTAATCTAAAGGTTGCCAGATCGATTCCCGGCCGTGCCAAATTACGTTGTGTCCTTGGGCAAGGCACTTCACCCTACTTACCTCGGGGAATGTCCCTGTACTTACTGTAAGTCGCTCTGGATAAGAGTGTCAGCTAAATGACTAAATGTAAATGTATATAGCCAGAACTGTGTGTAGGTTGTCCTTGGATGATCAATTCCAAATATGCTTTCATCATATTTGAGCCAACAATATTACTATTTTACAGATAATACCGCAAAGTGCTGTCCCATTCCAATTTATAGCATTTTGAGCCCTTGCAACCTCTTGCAGACTTACTTGACGGTAAGTGATCACATTTAGTCATTTAGCAGACATTTAGTCATTTAGCAGACATTCTTATCCAGTAAGGTAAAGTGCCTTGCCCAAGGACACAACGTCATTTGTCACGGACAGGAATCAGACCAGCAACCTTCTGATTAATAGCCCGATTCCCTAACCGCTCAGCCATCTGATCCCCTCTGAACACTTACTAGGTGAAGTCAAGTTTTTCAACCCTGAGATGGGTATCAGAATTCGCTGCACAAATTTGTCCTAAACAGATTCCTTCAAGTAAATATAATAATATTCGTAGTTAAAGACATTCGGCAAATATAACAATATGAGTCCAACGTAATGTTAATATTACATAAAGCTATACAACTATTTTGCGCTCAAATTAATGAAAAAATCTCCCTAGCTACACTCACTTCAAACCGACACTAGCTAAGCCCCTAATTTTACAACGGCTGGTTTTAGTTACCTCTCTTTCTGAAACTAAAACCCCAGTTTCCCTCATCTCAGGGTCTTGAAAGCTCAGTTTTCACTAAACCCGCTTTCTGTAATAGACCCCTGGAAATACATGTATGATTGTAGCTACTATCATAGTTGCACCCTATTGTAGATTATATAGTAAACATGCAGTTTTTAATTGTATCATCATGAAATGCAACACCTAGTAACATAATTAGATGTATATTTAGTGTTGCAACATTATATAAAGAGGTATATAAAAAACTAACATCTCCTTACTTGAGTTTCTCCAGTCTGCAGAGTGGATCCTCCAGTCCAGCAGAGAGCAGCTTAAATCCTTTTTCTACTGGATGATTGTAGCTCAGGTCCAGTTCCCTCAGGTGGAAGGGGTTGGACCTCAGAGCTGAGGCCAGAGAAGCACAGCCTTCCTCTGTGACCAGACAGCCTGACAGCCTGTAGAAAGAGGATTAATGTTGTGACAGAATCCATCTGGATCTCCAGAGTGAGTCAGCACAGAGGGGTTCATTTGGCAGGTGCTGTCATAGCTGCACCTCCCCTCATTAGACAGAGTGACCCTTTCCCCCAGTTCAGGAAAGTTTTGTTTGTGTTCAGTTTAGAGGTAGTAGTTCTATGGAACCATGTAGCAAACCTGATTTGAATGAACCTTACACATTTGTCATGGTTATGGCAGTTCAATGAAGGCCAATTACATATCACGTAATCTGACGAATTCAAGACAGGTTCAAGTACGCAAGGTAATTGTGGACCGCTCCTGGCGTGCGCCTGGCAAATCCGCCGTTATAATAGCAATCCACCATGGAGCAAGCGCTGCTCTTAAAGGGAATGTGAGATAACGCTCTGATTGGTTTATTGCACGTTACGCCCAAACCACACCCATTAGTAATGTAGTAACTTCAGACCAACCCTTTTTAGATTTGCGCCAGGTGCAAAGTCATTTATCCCGCCGGCAAAATACCAACCAACCTGGAGTCCCGCCCACAAAGTTACTTGCGTTTGGCGTTTTGATACTTGCGTTTCAGATCGTCAAAATAGGGGGGTAGGACTTGTTCGCTTGTCTGGGACAAGTGGATTTTTTTGTAGAGAAAGTGGAAGAGAAATTGACTTGCCCAACTGGACAAGTTAAAACTCAAACAAAATAAAATGCCATGATACCTCACGTCATGTGCCACTCATTAAGTATATTTTACAGATTTTATTTTACTGAATTCTGCATCAGCAAAACACATAAAAGTGGCTTTGTCCCAAGATCTCTACTGACCGTGCAGCTAATTTAATGCTCAATACTTGAACAGGGGCTTATTACTTAAAAGAGGAATTATTTACTGTGTCGTCTCGGTTACACTATCAGGGCTTGGAAATACTGTGACTTGCTAAAGTAGGCAAATGGCTAGTAGAACATAACATTTCATAATAATTTCAGTAAATCAAGGAGTCTGATCATGAGCTTCCCATCCCATTGTGAGGCCAGTCACAATAACAGCAGCACACTGCCCTCTCTAGTGGCTAAAATGAACAACGACGGCTGTATAAACAAGTACTTTATTCATCCAGTCTGTAGAGTTCATTATCTTATAAATGTACACACATATTAGAATTAAGAGGGAGAAAATCACCCGTTTACCGAACTCATTATTGGAAATGTGATGTTTATTAATTCTTAATTAAATAATGTTAACATAATAAATGAATGAATAGACCTCAGTGTCTCCAGTTTGCAGAGTGGATCCTCCAGTACAGCAGAAAGCAGTTTCATGCCTGAATCCCTCAGGTCACTGTTGCTTAGATCCAGATCTCTCAGAAGGGAGGGCTTTGACTTCAGAGCTGAAGCCAGAGAAGCACAGCCTTCCTCTGTGAGGTAAAGGGCTGGCAACCTGTAGAAGGATCAATACAGGATTACAAACAGCACTAACCTGACACAGGTCTTGTGGTCACTATCGAACTTGAGCAATTTATAACAACTTCGAGATATCTTTAGAATAAGAAATAATAAGGCGTTTTTATGACATTCAGACTAACTTTATTTAGATTTTTGCCATTAGCTGAACATTGGAGATGTCTGAACCTGAGCTTCCCATCCCATTGTGAGGCCAGTCACAATAACAGCAGCACACTGTTTCCTTTAGTGGCTAAAATGAACAACGACGGCTGTATAAACAAGTACTTTATTCATCCAGAGAGTCTATAGAGTTAATTATCTTATAAATGTACACACATATTAGAATTAAGAGGGAGAACATCACCTATCACCTAACTCATTAAAGGAAATGTGATGTTAATTTATTCTTAATTAAATAATTTAAACATAATAAATGAATGAATAAACCTGAGTGTCTGCAGTTTGCAGAGTGGATCCTCCAGTACAGCAGAGAGCAGCTTCATGCCTGAATCCCTCAGGTCACTGTTGCTTAGATCCAGATCTCTCAGAGGGGAGAGGTTTGACTTCAGAGCTGAAGCCAGAGAAGCACAGCCTTCCACTGTGAGGTGACAGTCTGGCAACCTGTAGAAGGATCATTACAGGATTACAAACAGCACAACCTGAAACAGGTCTTATAGGCAATATGGAAATTGAGCAATTTATAACAACTTCGGGATATCTTTTAAATAAGTAACAATAAGGCATGTTTATTACATTCAGACTAACTTTGTTTAAACTGTTGCCATTAGCTGAACATTGAGATGTCTGAGCCTGAGCTTCCCATCCATGTTCCCATCCCATTGTGAGGCCAGTCACAATAACAGGAGCACACTGCTCCCTCTAGTGGCTAAAATGAACAATGACGGCTGTATAAACGAGTACCGTATTTCGTCGAATAAACGCTACAGCGTTTATTAAATAACGTTCATTTTTGGTGCAGCGTTTATTCGAGGGAGGGGTTTATTCGAGGGCGGCGTTTAATTAGTTAGACAGATTTCGTGAATTGTAGCTGCAGTGCTACGATAGACAACTTTGTTGCTGGCATTTTGACAAATGAATCATGCAGCTAAAAATGCAGGTTTCATTTTCCACCGCTGACCTCCTTGTCTATTCTTTGTCTCTGAGTGCGGCAACTCTTTTCTCATTGGCGATCGGTAGTCACACATGTAGAACACACTGTGTTCTACATTTTGTAGAAATCTGAAGCAGCATGCCGAAACGTTCATACACAGCTTTCAAACAAAGAAAAGTAGAAAGTAGTATTACAAGTACATTCGAAAATAGTACATTGTGTAATAAATACTGGGGTTGAATGTAACCAATTAAATAACCGTTTTTTCAGATGTTTTGGGTGCAGCGTTTATTCGAGAGGCGGAGTTTATTACACAACGTTCATTTTTGGCGCTGCGTTTATTCGGGGCGGGGTTTGTTCGAGGGTGGTGTTTATTCGAAGAAATACGGTACTGTATTCATCCAGAATCTGTAGAGATCACCATCTTATAAACTTGCACATTTATTAGAATTAAGAAGAAGCAAATCACCTAATCTCACTTTAGTAAATGTGATGTTTATTCATTCTTAATTAAATAATGTTAACATAATAAATGAATGAATCCAGACCTCAGAGTCTCCAGTTTGCAGTTTGGATTCTCCAGTGCAGCAGAGAGAAGCTTCAATTCTCGATCCTGCAGGCCAGTGTCTCTCAGGTCCAGCTCTCTCAGATGGGATGGGTTGGAGGTGAGGGCTGAGGACACCACTTCCCATGATGCATCAGTGAGTTTACATCCAGAGAGTCTGTTGTTACATAAAATACATGAAACAACTGTATGTGCTTCACAAAGACATGTTTAACATATTAATTGTGTGTAAAGTGTGTGTACATTTGACTAAATGTGTATAGTTGACATGTAAATGGCATGTTTACATCACTACTTACACAGCTTTTCTGCAGATCTTCAAAGCTGGGAGCAGTCTCCTGCGCCCCTCCTCTGATGTCTTGTATTTCTGCAGGTCAAACTCATCCAGAACCTCCTCTGACATCTGCAGCATGTAGGCCAGTGCTGAGCAGTGGGTTAGAGACAGGTTCTTGGATGATTTATTCTCCAAGTATGCTTGAACCTCCTGCTGTACTGAATGATCTTTCATCTCCATCAAGCATAGGAAGAGATTGATGTACCTCTCTGGGGAGATCTTGTTCTTCTGCAACATCTTGAGGGATCCTATCGTCTTCTTCAGGCTCTCTGGACTCCTCTGGGTCTGAGTCAGCAGGCCTCTTAACAGCTTCTGATTGGACTCCAGTGAGAGGCCGTGGAGGAAGCGCACAAAGAGGTCCAGGTGTCCATTCTTACTCTGCAAAGCTATGTTTACTGCCTCCTCCAGCAGGTCTTCCAAAGATAGATTCTCAGGTAGAGCTTTAGTCTTCCTACGTAGGAACGGCCTCAGTGCTTCCATGTTTTTGGTTGCGTAACAATGTAATGTGTAGATTGCCGAGAGAAACTCCTGGATGCTCAGGTGCACAAAGCAGTACACCACCCTCTGAAAAAGCACAGACTCTTCTTTGAAGATGGCCGTGCACACTCCAGAGTACACCGATGCTTCTTGGACATGGAGGCCGCACTCTTCCAGGTCTTCCTGGTAGAACAGCAGGTTGCCTTTGTCCAGATGTTCAAACGCCAGCTTCCCCAGCTTCAGGAGAACTTCCTGGTCGGACCTCAAGAGCTCCTCTTCATCTGTCCCGTTTCCTTCTTGATACTTCTGGTTCTTCATCTTGGTCTGAATGAGCAGGAAGTGTGTGTACATCTCAGTCAGGGTCTGGGGCATCTCTCCTGAGCTATCGGTTCTCAGCATGTGCTCCAGGACTGTCACACACATGCTGGAGAAGACTGGAATGTGGCACATGATGTAGAGGGTCCTTGATGTCTTGATGTGTGAGATGATTCTCCTGGCCAGGATCTCATCACTGCATCTCTTTGTGATGTACTCCTCCTTCTGAGCATCATTGAACCCTCTTACCTCTGTCACCAGGTCAACACACCCAGAAGGGATCTGATTGGCTGCTGCAGGTCTAGTGGTTATCCAGATGAGAGCAGAGGGAAGCAGGTTTCCTCTGATCAGGTTGGTCAGCAGCACATCCACTGAGGTGGACTCAGTGACATCACACCAGCTCTGGTTTCTTCTGAAGTCTAGAGGGAGTCGGCTCTCATCCAGACCATCAAAGATGAACATGGCTTTGGAGACAGCGAGGGTCTCTCCATCCTCCATGTGAAGTTCTGGGTGGAAATCTCTCAGCAGTTGAAGGAGACTGTACCGGACATCTTTGATCAGATTCAGCTCCCGGAAAGGAAGCACAAACATCACATCCACCTCATGATTTGCCTTCCCTTCAGCCCAGTCTAGGATGAACTTCTGCACAGAGACGGTTTTTCCAATGCCAGCGATGCCCTTCGTCAGCACAGTCCTGACCAGTCTCTCTTGGCCAGGTAGGAGCTGGAAGATGTCATTGCAGTTGATGGGTGTGTTGTGTGTGATTCGTATCCTGGATGCCGTCTCAAGCTGCCAGACCTCATGTTTATTATTAACCCCTTCACTGTCTCCCTCTGTGATGTACAGCTCAGTGTAGATACTGGTGAGGAGGATGGCATTCTCTGATGTCATGATGCCTTCAACCACATGTTCAAACCTCCTCTTCATAGTGGCTTTATGAGTCCCTAACATTCTTTGGAGTCCACTCACAACTATGGAAGAACAAGGAGTTCATTATCTTTACATTAATACCAACAGTCATGACAAAGTACTGAAATGACCAGAGAAAGATGTAAACCATGTTGAGTAAAGATGAAGTGAAGTTCGTACTGATGTCAATGCTTCTCTGAATGTCCTGTTGTCCAGGTGGCAGCAGACTGCAGAGACATGATCCCATATGAACACCAGTCTCTCACATACACAGACACAAATACACAGCATAATGCACACCTGAACTGGTATAACTGAAGGCTTCCACTAGGAGGGGAAGTCTGTGGTCAACACTCACATTCAGGTTAGTTGAACTAGTTAGAGCTGGTGTTTGTATCTACAGGAGAGTATTTCTTCAGGAGCAGGGTTGGAGTGTAAACCTACAGGAGGGTATCTCTTCAGGAGCAGGGTTGAAGTGTAAACCTACAGGATGGTATCTCTCCAGGTTCAAGGTTGTGATAAACCTCACGCTGTTCCTTTACAGATACGTATTTTGGTGGGGTGGGCCTCACACTATCAGGAACATCTTTTCTCAAGTAGCACAGAGTCGATGGAGTCAAGGAAGATTGAATTGCTTGCAGCATGCAGCACGGAGACAAGTCTATGGTGATACAAAGTTGTCTGAAGTCTGAGGACCTGTCAGTCTCCTTTTATCCTAAAGTTCTCGCGTATGTGTGTGTGTGCGTCTTGGAGTGAAAAACGATCTAATTTAATCTTCAGTTTGGAGTGTAAAAGTTTCAATATGGAGTTTGACATCTGTTTAGCTTAGTTGCTAAGTAAAAAATCTTTACATGCTGAATAAAGGGAACAGTCAGCCTGTTTAATGGTCAGCATGTCTAACTAATGATCAGTCTGTTTATGTAATGGTCAGCATGTCTAACTTCATTTGGGGGGTTCCTTCTTTCTGCACTCTAAGATATGTTGTACAACAGTATTCTTTTAGCTTGCATAACACGCACATATGTATAAATATTTCTAACACACACACACAGACAGATCATTTCAAAGCTGCCAACTCCCTCCACACAACTTTTTACAGAAAGGCAAATATTACCAGAAACATGTTGAAAATTGTGAACATGGCTTTGGCAGACTTTAGTTCCTACCCTGACTCATTGTTAAGATCTCCTTCTCTGAGGTTGAATGGAGGTTCCATAGACCTGTCACTCTTCATGGACACACAGCTGGGTATAGGTGAGGCTGGTCTCTGATGCTCGATCCTGTAAAGACATACAGCAGCTATAGAGTAAAAATGTAGCTAATCAAACCCAACCATGCATCCATAGGCATAATGGTTAAAATAGCTGACATGTTCCAATAGGATTTCACAAGTACAAACATTTGAGATGGTTGAATACATCTGGATAATGTGATCAACCTTGCATTGTTGTTTTATATATACGTATTTATGTAAAGACACTCACATACTGAATTAACCGTTTACTGTTATAGAGGCTGTGTGGTTCTATTGAAGGGCAAACTCCCATCATGGGACAACTAATCTGTAGATCAATTGACTTTTTGGTTCATGACTACTCAAGACTTAAACATGTACACTCTTGACTACTTCACTATTGTATAATTGAACACTCAAGTCGCTTAGTTAAGGAGGGTGTTGGTGGGGTTAAGACATGTTGCACATCTATAACCATCTTTTTATTAGGTAAACATTAAAACACTCGTCAAAACAAAACGTTAAGAATGGATTTGTTATGAAGTAAATAAATAAAAACATGAAGAATTAAAGAGAATATTGGATAAAGGGTGGTTCAACCAGTAGGACAGTTAGGTTAGTATACTCATTACATTTACCTTTCAAATATTTGGATTTAAATCCTTCTCTATTGTCTCGCATTTGGAACATTTTTACCCTATTATAGAAAAAACAAAAAACCCTTGAATGGTCACAAAACACTAATTGAATTACATTTGTTGTAGGCCCCACGCCCATCCTGTTTTTATCTGAATACTGATCATTTCTGGAATGAACAGATACAGATAATGGCACAGAACGTTCTTACACATAAAGGAAAATATTTCCTGAAAAATATTGATAATTGTGAACATGGTTGTAGCAGACTTTAGTTCCTACCCTGACTCAGTGGTAAGATCTCCTTCTCTGAAGTTGAATGGGAGTAGCATAGACCTGTCACTCTTCATGGACACACAGCTGGGTACAGGTGAGGCTGGTCTCTGATGCTTGATCCTGTAAAGGGATATAGCAGCTATAGAGTAAAAATGTAGCTAATCAAACCCAACCATGCATCCATAGGCATGATGATTAAAATAGCTGACGTTATCCAATAGGATTTCATAACTACAAACATTTGAGATGGTTGAATACAGCTGGATAATGTGATAAACCTCACATTTTTGTTTTATATATAAGTATCTATGAGTGAGTATTTATCACTCACATACTGAATTAACCGTTTACTGTTACAGAGGCTGTGTGGTTCTATTGCATTTAGTCATTTAGCAGACGCTCTTATCCAGAGCGATTTGAATTGAAGGGGAAATTGAAGGGGAAACTCCCATCATGGGACAACTAATCTGTAGATCAATTGAATTTTTGTTTTTTTGGTTCATGACTACTCAAGACTTAAACATGTACACTCATGACTACTTCACTATTGTATAATTGAACACTCAAGTCGCTTAGTTAAGAAGGGTGTTGGTGGGGTTAAGACATGTTGCACATCTATAACCATCTTTTTATTAGGCAAACATTCAAACACTCGTCAAAACAAAACGTTAAGAATGGATTTGTTATGAAGTAAATAAATAAAAACATGAAGAATTAAAGAGAATATTGGATAAAGGGTGGTTCAACCAGTAGGACAGTTAGGTTAGTATACTCATTACATTTACTTTTCAAATATTTGGATTTAAAGCCTTCTCTATTGTCTCGCATTTGGAACAGTTTTACCCTATTATAGAAAAAACAAAAAACCCTTGAATGGTCACAAAACACTAATTGAATTACATTCGTTGTAGGCCCCACGCCCATCCTGTTTCTATCTGAATACTGATCATTTCTGGAATGAACAGATACAGATAATGGCACAGAACGTTCTTACACATAAAGGAAAATATTTCCTGAAAAATTTTGATAATTGTGAACATGGTTGCAGCAGACTTTAGTTCCTACCCTGACTCAGTGGTAAGATCTCCTTCTCTGAAGTTGAATGGGAGTAGCATAGACCTGTCACTCTTCATGGACACACAGCTGGGTACAGGTGAGGCTGGTCTCTGATGCTCGATCCTGTAAAGAGATATAGCAGCTATAGAGTAAAAATGTAGCTAATCAAACCCAACCATGCATCCATAGGCATGATGATTAAAATAGCTGACGTTATCCAATAGGATTTCATAACTACAAACATTTGAGATGGTTGAATACAGCTGGATAATGTGATAAACCTCACATTTTTGTTTTATAGATAAGTATCTATGAGTGAGTATTTATCACTCACATACTGAATTAACCGTTTACTGTTACAGAGGCTGTGTGGTTCTATTGCATTTAGTCATTTAGCAGACGCTCTTATCCAGAGCGATTTGAATTGAAGGGGAAACTCCCATCATGGGACAACTAATCTGGGGTGCGTTTCCCGAAAGCATCGTAAGCCTAAGTTGATCGTAGAGTCCATCGTACGATGGATCTTAGTTGTACGGGCCGTTTCCCGAAACCATCGTAGCTAAAGAGGCACTTGAAAAACGTCGTAGATCAACGAGAGCTCCAGACCAGTCGTAGATCGCTAAGTGCATCGTAGCACAGAGACTCAGTGGAGACACGCGTAGGCCGACCATGAAAACTACATTAAACTCATGCTGAAAGTTAATTCCGATGGAAAATAAGATTTTTTTGGTCCTCTTTTTACACCAGTTACGCTGGAACTGGGATATTCCTTAGTGAACCATACAAGTTTAACTGCCGAAAAAATATCAGAATCCGGTTTATCCTGAAGTAAATTTAGGTTACACAAAATAATTTGATTTAGTGGGTTTGGCGCATGCAATGAAGGTATTTAAAAAACAAATGTCAGTCTTATTCAAAATACTATAACATTGAAATATGGCTGTTGTAATGTGCAATAGAAACTAGAAATGCATTAACGTAACGCTTTTGCGAGTACAATAACACAACAACAATTGAACATTGAAGATGTTTATTAGAATTATAGGGCTGGTAGCACGCCAAGCCCGGTGGATGAAGAGGCTGGTGGCAGAGCCGAGCCTGATGTTAGGAGATGGTGGCGCCCAGGAAATGGAAAGACTCCACAGGGTTGACTAGGAAGTCACACAGGGTGAAGGGGCTGGGAGGGAGTGAAAACTCGTACGAAAATCATAAAAGCCATTGAAGATAGCCTAAGTCCTGCACTGCAGACTTGTCCCCTCTGATATGGGGAATTGGATGTGGTCTGAGATGTGGCAAAGTAATGCAGTTGTGACAGCCTGCACAGATCTTGACACTGAGGCCTTGGCGAGCCCATGTACATCTCCAATAACCTCCAGAAAACTGCCAATGGCATAGAACCTTAACACTGCCAGTAGTTGGGTTACAGGGGTCAGTGCAAAGGACCTCCTTGTTAGCCTCTGCAGGTCTGCTTCTATGTGGTTCAGGAGCATCATGATATCATGATGTCATCTGACATATCTTACACTCATAATGAGTATAATTGATCAACCATCAATTAAAGTAGAGTTGACTATTCATGTCAGAAACAATGATTCCATGTTGAAGACATGGGGTATTCATTACTTATGTGTTTGTCATTTGTCACAATGTCATTTCTGGCCAATATGTGATAATTATGAGATTGCAAACATGGTCTTGGGAAGCTGTTGGCCTATGCAAGATTGTAGATATAGTCAGCACTAGAAAATAAGACAGTAAATATGTTGGATTGAGATGCTTGTATTTGTACATTGAATTGTTTAGGATGCTAGCTGGGACATGCCATGTGTGATACCATTCATATGCATGGTTTTTAACCTTGTAGTTCAATCAAGTAGTAAATATAGGACTCATATATATATGCCTATGGAAAGTGGAGTACCAAGAAGAGTTAAAAACCAAGGCACAAGTAATTTGAGAAATAGTTGGGAGTTTGTTCTCCCTGCTCCTGCTCCTCACATGGATCTATAAGATAAACATGTAAGGATTGGACAGGCAACACTGAATATATGATACAATACACAATTCAGCCTTTACTTAATTTAAATAAACATTGTATGCTTTAGGCTATAAGGTAACCTAAATGTGACACTACCTTGTTGATTGGGCAGAAGAATAGGCACATAAATGGAGGGCCTTGTGAACTTCATCTCTTCAAACAAAAGCTTCCTCATCTCAATTTGGAGACGAGCCCACTTAATTTCCAAGACCTCCTATTGGTATTTAGCATCCTGTGTCGCTGATTGCAAGGTCCTAACACCGGTGTAAAACTCAGATGCAGCATCGTTTGCACGTTCACCTTATTGTCTTTACCTTCATATAGCATCACATTGAAAAGTACTCAAATAAGTAGCCTATAATAAATGTAAAGTTTTCTGTAGCTACAGAAAATATTTTTTTGTGTAACGTAATTCGTCAAATATTTTGGTTAACGTTTTAATTTTAAAGTCTTCAAGTTGTGTCAGAAGAATCACATTTCAGTACAATGGACAGCGTCTTGTTAAGTGCAACTTAAGAGATACGTACGATGGTTCTCCTTACAAGCATGTTCGGGAAACGCACGTAAGAAATAACGATGGATCGTTATTTTCATCGTAGAGAACCCTCTTAACAGCTAAGATCCATCGTTATCGGGAAACGCACCCCTGTAGATCAATTGAATTTTTGTTTTTTTGGTTCATGACTACTCAAGACTTAAACATGTACACTCATGACTATTTCACTATTGTATAATTGAACACTCAAGTCGCTTAGTTAAGAAGGGTGTTGGTGGGGTTAAGACATGTTGCACATCTTAAAATAGCTGACATTTTCCAATAGGATTTCATAAGTACAAACATTTGAGATGGTTGAATACAGCTGGATAATGTGATAAACCTTGCATTGTATATATATATGTGTATGTATTAATGTCAAGACACTCACATACTGAATTAACCATTTACTTACCCTTTGCTATTTACCTAATTCACTTTGTCACAAAGAGTAACAAAAGAGACATTTCGTCTCTCCTTTTGACTCGTACCTTTTGACTGTGTCTTCAGTCTCCCCAGAGAGACTCATTTTAGAGGCAGGGCCTCCTTCCTCTATCTCCCCAGAGAGACTAATTTTTGAGGCATGGCCCCCTTCCTCTATCTCCCCAGACAGACTCATTTAGAGGCAGTAGTTCTCCTCGAGGGGCAGCACCAGGAGAGTCCCAGCTCAGCCAGACCTGTAGAAGTTTGAACAAACAACACCAGTGTTACCTTAAGGAAGGAGCAGCTTGATATAATTAAACTAATTAGTAATTATTGGCCTTCATGATTATTTTTGATTATGTTTGTGCAAACCTACATAGCAAATAAACCGCATTCTGATTCTGATTATATAAATATTCCTGATCTTAATTTGGACCAAGGCCTTGCTGAGTGTGGTTTTCCACTTAAGAGCAGAGGGAATTCAGATCATTTTCTGACTTTCTGTAATGTTATGTAAACCTGCTGGCAGAGAGGCTTAACACGTGAACCCTCATCCTTGTAGCCTACATATCTCCTCCCAAGACCCAGACACTAAGTCCTCTGTAAAGGATGTGGTCTGGATCTAGTAAGTTAACAACCACATTGTCTTTTGTATACATTTATTTTGACCCCTGGGCTTGGGCCTGAACGAACACTAACGACCACAGGAATATTGTCATTCTAGTTACTGTTAACAAAAACGTTATAGGTGCATAACTATGACAAAAAAGAAAGGTATATTTTGAGTCCCTAAACTGACAAAACAATTGTTTGTAATGTTTGTAATGTTAACATTAATGTTACGATCCTATTTCAGACATCCCAACCAGTGTACCCCCTCAACCAGCCTGTACCATAAGGCAAATATTCGTTCATCTGATCATGAATGTATATAATATTTGTATATTTACTGAGTTACTTTATGAAGCTATACTTCCTTTTACGTGATCTCCCTAAAAGTGTATCATTTATAAGGCTACACCGAATAGTGCTAGTGTAATGGACACCTGCATGCTAACCCTAAGCGCCTTTAAGAAAACGCTTGATTAATATCCAAACAATAACTTATGACAAGTATCTAACACAGGTTATGTGGATCCATCTCTCTCTCTCTGTTACGTCAACATTACTTACTTAGAAGACTGCCTTTACATTCTTTCTGTCGACGCAAATACGAACACGAAACTAACATTTTACTTTCGTTTTGAATTTAGGCTACGTATTTTATTTCAGCCAACACCCACACAGCCAGGAAACACAGGGAGTCAGGGACGTGCACAGACGGGCTATTGTTGCCCTATTGAAAAAAATTGAATGCGGTCTGTGAACCAGGGGCGATTCTAGGATCAGACATTTAGGGGTGCTCAGCCCCAAATGAGAATCTGACATGAATATAGTGCCTTGCAAAAGTAATATCCCCTTGCTAATAACAAGTAATGCAAACAGGTCGGGGGTGAAAAAGGTGAGAAGGACACGGCAAACCCCCGACCCTCTAGGGAGGTCCGGGGCATGTGGTCCCCCGGAATGAAATTAATTAAATGTTCAAGTTAAACGCATGAATTTGCTGCACTTTGAGAGCAAAATTGAGATCTATGTAGAATCTGTGCTCTTGTAAACAATGTAATGTTCTTTTAATCATAAATATATTTTTCGTATAGCATACATCATAAAAAGCAATTAAACAAACGGGATTACCTGTGTTGAACTACTTTAAAAAGCAAAATTCAAAAGCATCACTTACTGTAAGCTAACACACATCCAATACACATCATTTTTAATATTGTTTACATTTGTTTCTACTAGATGACATAAGATGGGTTTGTAAACCTCTCCTCACTCTGCCTCTTACTGGCTGTGAGGTTTAGGAATAAGGACTAATTTAGGAGTGAAACAGTTAACAAGTCTAGCTCTAAAACGAGCACTCAGTTTTAAGGTCTTGGTTCCCCATAGACTCAATGTTACAGCTAGATCTGTTAACTGTTTCTATCCTGGTGATTGTTGCATTAGATCAAATGTATCTGGATAGATAGTATTGGTCATGTGACTTTATTGACTTTATTGATCAGCTGAAACGATTGCCAGGTTTCACAAATCAGTGGGTAATTGTGAGCAGCGACAACTCACAGTTAGGTCTAGCTCAGTGGTTTGAGAATGAGATGATAAAGATGTCACAGATTCAAACCATGTACTGTGTTTGGCTTTGGTTAAAAGCAGCAGCTAAATTAATACATTATTAAAATAATTATAATCTCATAATAACATTTCAACCTGACCTCTGTGGTAAAACCTTTACACTGGTTCACAGTTTCAGAGATCACTGCAGGATCCATACTGGGGAAAAGCCTTACAGCTGTGACCTCTGTGGTAAAACCTTTAGACAGGCTGGCCATTTCACAGCTCACCGCAGGATCCACACTAGAGAGAAGCCCCACAGCTGTGAATTCTGTGAGAAAGCCTTCTCTACCAAGGGTGATTTGAAGAAAAACAGCCGGATCCACACAGGAGAGAAGCCCCACAGATGTGACCTCTGTGGTAAAATCTTTAGCCATGCTGGTAATCTCAACATTCACTTCAGGATCCACACAGGAGAGAAGCCCTACAGCTGCCCACACTGTGACTACTCAGGTAAAACAAATCACCATCTGAAGAGTCACCTGCGTATCCACAATAGAAAAGACCCAAAGCAGTGATGTGTGGGGCCAAGCTGTCCCAGCAGTCACCACCTGAGAGAACTTCTGCATGACCCACAGCTGGAAGAACTACTGGCCTACACCTACTAGGACACTACATGCAGTAACACCAGATCTACAGTCCAACATGACTGCACACACACAGGAAATAATACTATACCCCTGTAACAATGGAGGGAAGCTGTGTCAGACTGGGTAGAAACCTGGTCAACTCTGGCTGACACCTTTCTGCTCTGAAGCAATTGAATTCAAGCACATATAATTTTACGTTGTTGTTTAAAAGGATCTGGTATTTTAAATATAGGAGGTGTTGAGGGGCGTGTGGATTGTTCCAAACGCACCATGAAAATGTTCTAGCATTTCCTGTGATAGTAGACTTGGTGGTTCTGATGTAAAGGGTTACTGTGTCTCTCACCGAGAGATCATTTGCTATGGTTTGTCAGACCATACAGAATATATTTAAGACAATACTGACTGATTATGTTTAATATATCCATATTTACTTAGAGTATATAGAAGTCCTGTTGTTTTATGAACTTTCTTTCTACATACACTAGTTGTTGCTTTGGATAAAAGTGCCTGCTAAATGAATATTCATTGCTTCACGTCGATACTTCATTATCCCTTGGTCTCAGTCTGTTAGCTTTGTTGGTAAATGTAAAGCCTCTTGTAAAACTGAAGTACAAATAAAGTTGTCTGACCTTCTCTATACCTTATCTATCTTGGTTGATTCTTTTGGTGACTATTCACCTAAATAGGGTGAAGTGTGTTTCCAAACTATTTGTGAACATAGGACAGAAGTTACAGACAAAATGTATTTTACTGCATTTTAGACATGTTTACAGAAGTATGTTTACGCTATAGTGGATATGATCCTAACATGGAAGGCCAGAAAATGTGTTTTTTAATTCAAAATAACACACCATTTAGGCTTACTTAGATGAGTCTCTAGCTGTGAATAAATTCACCTATACACGTCAAGCATCATAGAAAACAATTTGTTTGATTGGATACCAAAATAGTCAGAAGCTATTTCAATAATTACTTGTCCTAAACAAACCTCCTGAATAATGTTGCTGGTGACCAGATCTTCATCCATCATAGAGTACGGACACACATTCTCTGTGTTGACATTTGCAAGTCAAGGGTCATGAGACTGAATGGTTGTAAAACAAACGGGTTAATTGTCCTATTCACCAGATGATAGCCTGATAACAGGGCATTTACACTTTTCTCTCCTACCTCACTGGAATCTTCTCATACAAACTGTATTTTACACTCCAAGTTAGTTTAGATCTCATTAGACTATTGCACAACCTGCTGTATGTCTATAATATGAACTTAGATAAAGTTTATCTTTGTTTGCGTTAAATGAATGTCTTCAGATGTGCAATTTGCATCCGGGGGAGACATCACTCACAGAAAAGTGGAAATGATTAAAGTTCCTGTAAGGATACAATATTTCTCCTTATTCAACTGTGTATGGTTGGCTGCCATCTTGGAGACACACACAAAAAAGGTATTGTCCATATTCCTCATAGCAAGACCAGACATCTCCAGGGGTACCTACTGTTAGAGAAAGAAATAGGTGTGGTTGTTTTTTATAATCTAGGCAAGAATTTCTGTATATGAACCAATTGTTATAATATAATTACACCTCCCATTCCCTTTAAAGGTCATATTAGCTGCTAACACACTACAGAGGAACCGTTTTGGTAATGTGTAACAGTTTCCATTAAGGTTGTGATACAGGCTAATAAATTCCACCCAGAGTGATGGTAAGAATGTTTTACTGGAAAGAGGGAAGGACGCACTGATGTTATATGTCATTATGGACTGTACCAGAGGAACCTACCTGGAACCTACCTAATATAATAACACAAACACATCAGAAACACAAAACGTTATAGTTTCCTTCTTCATGAACATCACTAGTTAAATTGAACTCTAAATGTTGCACAACCATGCAGAGACAGTAATTTGCATTAAATGCTTGAGTAGTAACTAATCCTATATCATAATTTTGAAGATAATTTAATTACTACAAGGAGAAGTTGTATGGCAGGGATAACGTTTTTATCAAAATGTTACATGTCTCTCCAGACAAAATAAACCGGAGAAACGTACACCTCACCAAATTATCACCATTACATATGCAGAGTGGACATGATGACACACAAACGATTTCCTTTATATGTAAAATCTGAGTTCTCATTAACATTAAGCTGTTTCCTCCAGATCCCCCATTGACCAACCATACTTGATTGTGGGCGGGGACTAGACAGAGAACATATCTTATGGCTCCAGAGAGACTCAATTAGAGAGACTACAGAGAGAGACTTAACCTGAGACAGTAGTAACCAGAGAAAAACAAGCTTCTAGAGACTATATACAAGACAGGATCCAGAGAGACCAAACCTGATCAAACCTTTAGCCATGCTGGTACTCTCAACGGTCACCGCAGGATCCACACTGGAGAGATGCCCTACAGCTGTGACCTCTGTGGTAAAACCTTTAGGGAAGCTGGTACTCTGAACGTTCACCGCAGGATCCACACTGGAGAGAAGCCCTACAGCTGTGACCTCTGTGATAAAACCTTTAGCGAAACTGGTAGGCTCAACGTTCACGGCAGGGTCCACACAGGGGAGAAGCCCTACAGCTGTGATTGCTGTGATAAAGCCTTCTCTACCAAGGGTGATTTGAAGAAACACAGCCGGATCCACACAGGAGAGAAGCCCCACAGATGTGACCTCTGTGGTAAAACTTTTAGCCATGCTGGTAATAGACACAATAGAAAAACCCAAAGCAGCGATGTGTCGGGCCAAGCTGTCCCAGCACTCACCACCTGAGAGAACTTCTGGATGACCCACAGCTGGAAGAACTACTGGCCTACAACTACTGGACAGCACATGCAGTAACACCAGATCTACAGTCCAACATGTCAGCACACACACAGGAAATAATACTCTACCCTTGTAACGATGCAGGGAAACTGTGTCAGACTGGGTAGAAACCTGGTCAACTCTGGCTGACACCTTTCTGTTCTGAAGCAACTGAATTCAAGCACATATAATTCACCAGACAGTTCACCTAAATTGGGTGGAGTGTTTCCAAACTACTTGAACATAGGACAGAAGTTACTGACAAACTATTTCACTGCATTTTTTACGTTTACGAAGTATGTTATTCTCAGCATTGGATGTGGGGATCAGATGGCTGAGCGGTTAAGGAGTCGCACTATCAATCAGAAGGTTGTTGGTTTGATTCCCGGCTGTGCCAAATGACGATGTGTGCTTGGGCAAGGCACTTCACCCTACTTGCCTCGGGGGGAATGTCCCTGTACTTACTGTAAGTCGCTCTGGATAAGAGCGTCTGCTAAATGTAATGTCCATTGTGCTCATGGGTATGTGTAATATTCGGGATTGTAATAATAATTCAAATCATATCTTAATAAACATGTTTCTTAAGTTTAACACAATGTTTTATCCCTTCTTGTACACAGCAGTGGCTTGGATCCCAACATTGGAAGGCCAGAAAAATTAGTTTTTATCCAAAATAACACACCATCTAGGCTTACTTAGATGGGCTAGTAGATGTGAAGGAATTCCCCTTACACTTCAAGTATCATAGAAAGGGATTCACTCAATTGGATACCAAAATAGTCAGAGGCTATTTCAATAATTACTTATCCTAAACAAACATCCTGAATAATGTTGCTGGTGACCAGTCCAATGCATGCTGATCTTCATCCATTCTTGTAGAATATGGACACACATTCTCTGTGTTTACATTTGCAAGTCAAGGGTCATGAGGCTAAAAGGTTGTAAAACAAAGGGGTTGATTGTCCTATTTACCAGATGATAGCCAGGTATGAGAAATTACTCACAAAAAAGTGGAACCTATGAAAGTTTTCATATTTGAGTCAAGTTCCTGTGAGGATACCATATGTGCCTGCTGTCTTGGAGACACACAAAAGGGGCCTGTCCATATTCCTCATAGCAAGACCTGACTTCTCCAGGTTTGCATACTGTTAGAGAAATAAACAAATGTGGTTGTTTATTATAATCTAGACAAGAATTTCTGTAGGCAGCAAGAGTCCATGGACTCAAAGAGATCTTGGCATCTAAACTGACACATAGGGTACATGAACCAATCGTTACAATTTATTTACACCTCCCATTCCCTTTGAAGGTCATATTAGCTGCAAACACACTAGAGAGGAACCGTTTTGGTAAAGTGCAACAGTTTCAGGACTGTACCAGTGGAAACTACCTAATATAATCACACAAACACATCAGGAACACAAAAAGTGATATTATCCTCCTTCATCCATTCCACCGCTCAAGACCGCCCGGTCCCAACACAAGCTCTTCTCCTGCCTGGCCCCCCAGTGGTGGAATCAACTCCCCACCTCCATCAGAGACACAGACTGTCTCTCCACCTTCAAGAGAAGGCTCAAGACACACTTGTTCCGGGAGTACAACGGTACTTAGGAATGGTTTGCTGAACCCAACGCTAGTTTCCTGAAGGATCACAATGACTCTTGCTTAGACTGTTGCTCTTGGTTAGTTGGTAGCTGATTTAAACTGTTGTGTTCTATTTTAGTTAATCCTAGTTTTATTGCTTTCCTACAGGTACACTTGCACTTAGAGATTCATGTTGTGTAATTGTAACTTGCTTAACTACATGCTCTTATGGTTTCTTCCCTTTAGCACTTATTTTTTTGATTGTTCACAATGTGTACTTCTTGTTTTTGGCTACCCGCAATGCTTTGGGGCTATCTTGTTGTTATTATCAGTGACCTATGCACTTTGTAAAGCTCTCTCTTGGAAGTCGCTTTGGATAAAAGCGTCTGCTAAATGAATAAATGTAAATGTAAATAAATGTCATGAACATCACTAGTAAAATTGAACTCTAAAGGTTGCACAAGCACGCAGAGACAGTAATTTGCATGAATTTCTTGTGTAGTAACTAGTCCTATATTATTATTTTGAAGACTATAAAGGAGGAGTTGTATTCCAAATATCAAGTTTTTATCACAGTGTTACATGTTTCTCCAGACAAAATAAATCTGAGAAACATACACCTCACCAAATGTTCACCATTACATATGCAGAGTGGACATTATGACAAACAAAAGATTTCCTTTATATGTGTAACAGACCCTGACTGTCACTTATCATGAAGTCCACGGGACGCAGGCTAATCAAATGAATGACTATACAGAGGCAGATGTAGCAAAATACAGTACGTTTTATTTAATAAATATCTGGTCACTGATGAATAAGTTTACAAACAATAATACACACACTGCCATCAAAGTAGTTCCCCACCGGGTTATACAGGCTATGAGCAACCAGTAACCCCACAGTCTGACCAAACCAATCCCCAATATCAATCAACACGATCTGGATTATAACACTGCAAATCACACAAAACACTCAATGCAAGTAGGCTAACACCGAATCCAGAACAACGTGATATGACAAACTTAGACACACTCCACACAAATGTGTTTGGGGATCTAAACACCATGTCAGAGGTAATCACAATGGTTACACCAGCCTAATATATCCAAAGGCTGGGAGCACCCAGATGGCAGTTAACTAAAAATAACACATTCATACAAACAAAAGGAAACAACGATCTAAAAGAAATATGCTGGTAGCTCTCACAGTCTATGATTACGAAAACAAATTAAGGTAAGGGAAAACAGTGGTCACCCTATTTCCTGGATAAGACACAATACATGAATACTTGCACATAATATTCACAATGAAAACTTTACATGGTTGAAACAGTCAGAAACTATGCTTACGACTTACAGGACGATGCGCCAGCACAAACACGACCCACAGTCTGCAATCAGGTCTTCCTATGTCGCTGCAGTGACAGATTTAAATGTTTGCGTTAACCAAGCGCTTTTTACAAGTGTTACACCACAGCTAGCAAACTGATACAAGTGATCTGTATAGTAATCCCCCTGACAACAGATAAATGAAACCTACCAGTGTTCCTCCGGCAACAGACAACCACGGGCAACAAGCGCCAAACAATTCAAACAATTTACTCAGTTGGGTGGGAACGACGTATATATACACCCCACCCTTAAGAGGGCGTGCCCAATGCGCTGCAAGTCAGCCCTACCACATACACCCCTGGCTTAAAGTTCACCGTCCCGGTGAACAGTAACCGTTTACCTATTGCCAAGGCCTAAAGGGAGTGAGGGTCATGTTCGCTTCGACCACATTGACGGATAGTGCTTGGGTGACAGCCTGTGGCAGGCGGAAGGGATTTGGGTGTTGTCCAGCTGTGCTGCGGGTGGTACGTCTGGGGAATAGAATAGGGTCAAAACCCAGATCCAACTCACCAGGGGGCTGTACTGTGGGGGTGTCAGCACCTGGTATACTCTGGGCCAGCCCTGGTCCTGTAATAGGGGTAGTGCTCACTGGTGTTGTGCCTGTGGGTTCCGTATTGTTTGTGAGGGGGTGGGTGCCCAGAGCCTTTTCTGAGCGAGCAGAGGTCTGTGGGTCAAGTGCAGGGCCTGGGGGATTCAGCTCTGCAGGGCCCTGAGCATTCCTCCTGGTGTTGACTATAGCTACCCTGAGTTGGCCTCCAGCATCAGGGTCGTCTTGGCCTTGCCTCCTTTGGTCGTCCTCATGGAGCTCCTGGACTGCTGGTACAGAGTGGCTGGCTGACTTTTGGCCTGTGGGGGACTGGGTATCCAGAGTATTTTCTGAGCGAGCAGGGGACTGTGGATCAAGTGCAGGGCCTGGGAGATCCGGATCTGCAGGGCCCTGAGCATTTCTCCTGGTGTGGACTATGGCTACCCTGAGTTGGCCTCCAACTTCAGGGTCGTCTTGGCCTTGCCTCCTCTGGTCGTCCTCCTGGAGCTCCTGGACTACTGGTGCGGGGCAGCTGGCTGAGTGTTGGCCTGTAGGCACCTGTTTGAGCTCGGTGCGATGTATGGTCCTGTTGGGGCCCTCCTTCCCCTGGGGCTTGATCTTATAAAGTGCCAATCCCATCCATGCATTCAACAACCTCATACTGTGCCGACCCCCAAATGTCCTGGATTTTATGGCGGCCATGAAAGTGGTTCTTGCAATAAACTAACGTGCCAGATTGCAATATAGGCACCGAGTCAGGGTCACCTCGCCTTCGATATGCCGCCGCTTCTTCCAGATGTTTCCTTGCACTCGTGTAGACAGATGTAAGGTACTCTTGGTGCTGTGCCACCCAATCTGTCGGTGGGCTATCTCCTTCATCTTCAATATTCCCCAGCAAATGGTCCACTGGTAACTGTGGCTTCTGACCAAACATCAACTCATAAGGGGAGTGTTGTGTTGAGTGATGCACAGTTGTATTGTAGGCAAACAGGAGCTGAGGGAGCAACTGAGGCCATTTCCGCTTCTTCTCGGGTGGTAGTGTTCGGAGCAAGTCATGCAGTGTCCGATTGAAACGTTCGCATTGACCGTTTCCTTCTGGATGGTAGGAAGTGGTCCTACTCTTTGTTATACCATAGATCTCACACAAACGCTTCAACAACTCCCCCTCAAAGCTGCGCCCCTGGTCAGAATGAATTCTCCTCGGCACCCCATACACATAGAACCATCTCTCAGTCAAGATCTTTGCTACGGTGGCAGCTTTTTGATCAGGGGTGGGGTAGGCCTGGGTAAACTTGGAGAATACATCTGTTACCACAAGAACATTCTCCTGTCCTGTGCTAGTTCGATCTAAGACAGTGAAGTCTATGGCGATTATCTCCAATGGCTTGGTTGCTAATAGATTTCCCATAAATGTCCTGGCTTTGGGCTGTGATGCCTTAGCAACTGTACAGCGCTCACACGCTGTGCACCACTGTCGAATGTCTTGCCACATCTGGGGCCAATAACACCTCTGGCGTATTAAGTCTGTAGTCCTATCAACCCCCTGATGGCCATGATTGTTGTGCAAGCTAGTAAGGACTTCAGCCTGTAGCGTCTTTGGCAATATCAGCTGCAGCACTGGGTCCCTTGATGGAGGGGCCTGGATTGCTCTGTACAGGACCCCTTCTACCTCCTGTATCCGTGACCACTGGTTTATCAATTGATTTGCCTCCTTGAGTTCCCTTTTCCTTTCTTGACGTGTAGGTGGTCGGCCCCTGCGCCAAAACCACAGTAACCGGGAGATACCGGGATCTGCTCCTTGCAAGGCTCTAAGGTCTGCTTTGGTCCGAATGGGCATGGCGTCTACTGTACAGGATTCTGCCAGCCAAAGAGCTTTCTCAGGTGCCCTCTGGGCTTGTATGCTGGCCATGACAATTGGCAGGGGGATGTCTAGCCCCTGGGATACGGAGTGATGGGTGTTTGTGGGGCTTACTGGGAGCCTTGAGAGGGCATCTGCATTACGATTAGCCACTCCCGGCCGGTATACAATGTTGTAGTCAAAGAGGGCAAGCTGAGAGACCCAGCGCTGTTCGACCGCACCTAATTTTGCTGACTGCAAGTACCGGAGGGGATTGTTATCAGTGTACACTGTGAATTTGCTGCCGAGAAGGTACTCCCGAAACTTTTCTGTGATTGCCCACTTTATTGCAAGAAGCTCGAGTTTCATAGCACTGTAATTTGACATGTTCCTTTCACTTGGTCGTAAGCCCCGACTAGCAAAGGCAATTGGTCGTCGTAGCCCATTCTCCTCCTGTGACAAAACAGCTCCCAGCCCTGCATGGCTTGCATCAGTTTCTAAAATGAAGGGTCGATTGAAATCTGCATACCTGAGGACTGGGGCTTGGACGAGCCGTTGTTTCAAGGCACAAAAGGAGCTTTCACAGGCCTCATCCCAGTGTCGTTCCAGAGGGCCATGGGCTGTAGGAGGGGGCCGTTTGCGAGTACCCTGCAGTGCTCCGACCAATTTGTGTAACGGGGCCGCCAGGCCAGCAAATCCATCCACGAAACGTCTATAATAGGACGCAAATCCAAGAAAAGAGCGGAGCTGTTTGACAGTGGTAGGTCTGCCCCATTCCTTCACCACACGGATCTTCTCTGGATCTGTTGCCACACCAGCTGCAGAGATTACATGGCCCAAGTAGCCCACCTTGACCTGAAAGAACTTGCATTTCTTCAATTTTAATTTGAGATTGTTCTCCTGGAGACGACTCAGCACCATTTCCAACCGCTCCAGATGTTGCTGGAACGTATTTGAAAAAATTACAATATCATCCAAATATAGTAGAAGGGTGTGAAGGCTCTGGTCACCAAAGATTCGTTCCATGAGACGCTGAAAGGTACTTGGGGCGTTGCATAAGCCAAAAGGCATCCTATTAAATTCAAAAAGCCCAAAAAGGCGTACAGAAAGCGGTCTTATGTTGGTCCTTGGGGGCCATAGACACCTGGTTGTAGCCACTAGCTAGATCTAAAGTGCTGAACAACTTAGCACCACCGAGGGAGTCCAAAGTCTCTTCTATTCTTGGCAAGGGAAAGGCATCTTTGCGGGTTTTTGCATTGAGCTGCCGATAGTCTACACATAGGCGAATTGAGCCATCTTTCTTTCGGACCACAACTGTGGGAGAGGCATAAGGGCTACAACTGGGGCTGGCAATACCATGTGCAACCAACTCTTGAATATGAGATTTCACCAGATCGTATTGGGTTGGCGGGAGACGCCGATACCTTTGGCGGACTGGTATATCATCCAGCAGAGGTATGGTATGTTGGAGCAAGTCAGTGCACCCCAAATCCCCCTCACTGGAGCTGAAGGCACTCCGGTATTTCTCCAACAGGTTCCGAGCATCTTCCTGTTGTTTTGGGGGTAGGGTGGACCAAGTAAGTTGGGAAAAGTCGACACCGGGGTCCCTGTCAGCTTGCACCGATTGTACTACGGCTATTTGCTCATGTTCATCCTCCTGGACTTGAAACTGAATGGGGCAGGTCGAATCAGGAGACTGGACAACATGCAACTCTCCAAGCACCGTCTTTGGCTGAAGCCATCGGTCCTGATTGCCCACATTAATGACTGGTATCCTGACCATCCCGCTGGTGACAGACAGTCGTGCAGCTGCGACAAGGAGGTCACTAGGCAACTGGCCTTCTACAAATGATAGGGGCTCTAAAAAACAGGAGGGAAGAATGTACCCTAATTGCTGATGGCAAGTTGCAGGGACAAATCTCATTGAACTCGCAGGGATTCGTACCGCAGGACCTTTCTGAACTCTAGCCAAGCCCACCCGACCCGTTTCCAAAGTCTGTTCCAGACGTTGACACACAGTAAGAGCCTGCTGCCATGCTTTCCCTGCCTGTTGGATAGAGGGGGACTGGAACAATGCGTGGCCGTGCTCCAAAAACAATTCACGATAGCATTCACCAATGATGTTCATGCCGAGGAGGCCGGGGACTCGCTCCCGTCGTGACTGCATGGCTGGGTCGGTGGAATCTTTAAGAACTAGGATGCCCATGTTAGATAATGTCTTTCCAAAAATACTTATGGTGGTTTCCAGGTATCCCAGATACGGGATATCTAAGCCATTGGCAGCCTTAAGCTTAAGCCAATGGCAGGCCTGAAGTTGAAACTGGGGCTGCAACTGCTGCTCAAAAAATGTTTTAGTGACTGTAGTCACCATCGATCCAGTGTCTAGTAGGCAGGCTATCGGCACTTCACCCACACGAACCTCCACCACGGGACATTTACCAATTAGTTGAGGTGCTATTGGGAAGCTAGAGCCCGAGGATTCCCCACCCGACGGTTGGGCCATAACGTCGGAGGGTGTTAGTTTTCCGCCCACCGGGTAGCAGGGACAGAGGGGACCTTACAAAACCGTGCAATGTGGCCAGGCTGACTGCAGCGCAAACAAATAGGTCTACCATCAGCGTGAAAACGATATTGAGAACCACGTGCCAGAGCTCTAGAGGTTGGGGGGGCAGGCACCCTAGAATGTGCTGCCTCTGCTACAAAATGAGGAGCATCAAGACGCTTCAAGATGGCATCTAGCTGAGCTTGTTGTTTACGAAGGCTGTCCTTTACCTCGGCTAACTCTTTAGTAGATGTTAATGACACCGTTTGCGAGTCAACAGATAACTCTGTGATGCTATTGGTACTACATGACTGTGCCCGAGGACGCTGGGCACCAGAGTGTTCACCCTCTTCTACCCAACGGATTGCTTCCCGTCGGATATCCAAGAAACCAAGTCGGGGGTTAAGCCTAGTGTGACGGCATAACTCCCGACGCAGCATACTATCTCGCACAAATTCTATGAACTGGTCACGTAAAACAATATCTGGATTAGAAAAACAGTCTGGATCTTTACGATTTACGATCTCCATTAGGGACATGAGACCATGGGAGTACTCCCGCAAAGACTCTCCCTCTAGTTGCCTTCGCTGAAAGAACTGCTTTTGAAGGCTAATGTACGACTGTGCACAACCATAGACATTAGTAAGGATGGTAAATATTTTCTCTGGATCATCTCTGTCCACCGCAGGACGAAACTTTATCTCCGTTCTAGCCTCACCATCCAACAAATCAAAAATGGCTAGGGCTTGTTCGGAAGTGGCCATAGGCCGTAAGGACAGGTGGTTGCGGGCCTCCTCAACCCAATCTTCCACAGTTAAAGAGTCTTGTGACAGCTTTCCTGAAAACCTTGGGCACTTACGCTCCCGTGGAACATACACAAAACGCTCCACTGTCCCACTAGGGGCAGTGACTACCGTGTTACTCTGTGCGCTAGTGCTAGGGTGGCCGAGTGGTGGATTTACTGGTATATGGGGTGAAGGGGCTGATGTTACCTCTGCTCTCAGTTTGATGTTCTCAGCCTGGAGTTGCTGCACCAGCTCAGTAAGTGCCTTTAATTGAGCGCCCATTTCTAGAGCAATATCTTCATCAGCCATTCTACCTCAGTCTGAAGTAAAACGAACAAGGGAAAAAAAAAAAAAAAAAAAAAAAAAAGTGGCAAGAGATAGGACAATGGAGTTGGCAGTTCTCTCAAGTTGCCCACGCCGACAAAGTCTTCATCTGGTCTTCAACCACTGTTTTCCCAAACCTACGCTAAGAGCCACCAACAAAAAAACAACAATAAATAAATAAAATACAAATCCAATTTCCAGTGACCAGACACTACACAAAGCTACTGACTATTACTGCCTCTGGCTGTGACCCTACTCGCAGCGGAGATCTCGCAGTTAGAGAAATAAACAAATGTGGTTGTTTATTATAATCTAGACAAGAATTTCTGTAGGCAGCAAGAGTCCATGGACTCAAAGAGATCTTGGCATCTAAACTGACACATAGGGTACATGAACCAATCGTTACAATTTATTTACACCTCCCATTCCCTTTGAAGGTCATATTAGCTGCAAACACACTAGAGAGGAACCGTTTTGGTAAAGTGCAACAGTTTCAGGACTGTACCAGTGGAAACTACCTAATATAATCACACAAACACATCAGGAACACAAAAAGTGATATTATCCTCCTTCATCCATTCCACCGCTCAAGACCGCCCGGTCCCAACACAAGCTCTTCTCCTGCCTGGCCCCCCAGTGGTGGAATCAACTCCCCACCTCCATCAGAGACACAGACTGTCTCTCCACCTTCAAGAGAAGGCTCAAGACACACTTGTTCCGGGAGTACAACGGTACTTAGGAATGGTTTGCTGAACCCAACGCTAGTTTCCTGAAGGATCACAATGACTCTTGCTTAGACTGTTGCTCTTGGTTAGTTGGTAGCTGATTTAAACTGTTGTGTTCTATTTTAGTTAATCCTAGTTTTATTGCTTTCCTACAGGTACACTTGCACTTAGAGATTCATGTTGTGTAATTGTAACTTGCTTAACTACATGCTCTTATGGTTTCTTCCCTTTAGCACTTATTTTTTTGATTGTTCACAATGTGTACTTCTTGTTTTTGGCTACCCGCAATGCTTTGGGGCTATCTTGTTGTTATTATCAGTGACCTATGCACTTTGTAAAGCTCTCTCTTGGAAGTCGCTTTGGATAAAAGCGTCTGCTAAATGAATAAATGTAAATGTAAATAAATGTCATGAACATCACTAGTAAAATTGAACTCTAAAGGTTGCACAAGCACGCAGAGACAGTAATTTGCATGAATTTCTTGTGTAGTAACTAGTCCTATATTATTATTTTGAAGACTATAAAGGAGGAGTTGTATTCCAAATATCAAGTTTTTATCACAGTGTTACATGTTTCTCCAGACAAAATAAATCTGAGAAACATACACCTCACCAAATGTTCACCATTACATATGCAGAGTGGACATTATGACAAACAAAAGATTTCCTTTATATGTGTAACAGACCCTGACTGTCACTTATCATGAAGTCCACGGGACGCAGGCTAATCAAATGAATGACTATACAGAGGCAGATGTAGCAAAATACAGTACGTTTTATTTAATAAATATCTGGTCACTGATGAATAAGTTTACAAACAATAATACACACACTGCCATCAAAGTAGTTCCCCACCGGGTTATACAGGCTATGAGCAACCAGTAACCCCACAGTCTGACCAAACCAATCCCCAATATCAATCAACACGATCTGGATTATAACACTGCAAATCACACAAAACACTCAATGCAAGTAGGCTAACACCGAATCCAGAACAACGTGATATGACAAACTTAGACACACTCCACACAAATGTGTTTGGGGATCTAAACACCATGTCAGAGGTAATCACAATGGTTACACCAGCCTAATATATCCAAAGGCTGGGAGCACCCAGATGGCAGTTAACTAAAAATAACACATTCATACAAACAAAAGGAAACAACGATCTAAAAGAAATATGCTGGTAGCTCTCACAGTCTATGATTACGAAAACAAATTAAGGTAAGGGAAAACAGTGGTCACCCTATTTCCTGGATAAGACACAATACATGAATACTTGCACATAATATTCACAATGAAAACTTTACATGGTTGAAACAGTCAGAAACTATGCTTACGACTTACAGGACGATGCGCCAGCACAAACACGACCCACAGTCTGCAATCAGGTCTTCCTATGTCGCTGCAGTGACAGATTTAAATGTTTGCGTTAACCAAGCGCTTTTTACAAGTGTTACACCACAGCTAGCAAACTGATACAAGTGATCTGTATAGTAATCCCCCTGACAACAGATAAATGAAACCTACCAGTGTTCCTCCGGCAACAGACAACCACGGGCAACAAGCGCCAAACAATTCAAACAATTTACTCAGTTGGGTGGGAACGACGTATATATACACCCCACCCTTAAGAGGGCGTGCCCAATGCGCTGCAAGTCAGCCCTACCACATATGTAAAATCTGAGTTCTCATTAACATGGAGCTGTTTCCTCCAGATTCCCCATTGGCCAACCATACTTGATCGTGGGCGGAGACTAGACAGAGAAGACATATTATGGCTTCAGAGATACTGAACCAGAGAGACTAAAGAGAGTGATTCAACCAGAGACAGCAGTCCCCAGAGAGGAACAAGCTTCTAGAAACTGGATACAATACGGGATCCAGAGAGACTAGATACAAGACAGGATCCAGAGAGTCTAGACATAGAACAAAGAGAGACCAGAGTTATGGAGACACATCACTGCGACACCTGTGGGAAGAGCCTTTCCTCATCCAGTGGCCTCAAGAAGCACATGTTGATCCACACCGGAGAGAAGCCCTACATCTGTGACTACTGTGGTAAAACCTTTAGCCGGGCTGGTAATCTCAATGTTCACCTCAGGACCCACACTGAAGAGAAGCCCTACAGCTGTGACTTCTGTGGTAAAACCTTTAACGGGGCTGGCAATTTCACAGTTCACTGCAGGATCCACACTGAAGAGAAGCCTTACAGCTGTGACATTTGTGGTAAAAAGTTTAACCAGGCTGGCAATTTCACAGTTCACCGCAGGATCCACACTGGGGAAAAGCCCCACAGCTGTGATCTCTGTGGTAAAACCTTTAGGGTGGCTACAACTCTCAATGTACACCGCAGGATCCACACTGGAGAGAAGCCGTACAGCTGTGACCTCTGTGGTAAAACCTTTAACCAGGCTGGCCATTTCACAGCTCATCGCAGGATCCACACTGAAGAGAAGCCTTACAGCTGCTACCTCTGTGGTAAAACCTTTGGACGGCTTGATAGTTTCAGAAATCACAGTTGGATCCATACCGGGGAGAAGCCCTACAGCTGTGACCTCTGTGGTCAAAAGTTTAACCGGCTTGACAATTTCACAGTTCACCGCAGGATCCACACTGGGGAAAAGCCCTACAGCTGTGAATACTGTGATAAAGCCTTCTCTACCTCAGCTTCTTTTAACAATCACAGTAGGATCCACACAGGAGAGAAGCCCTATAGCTGCCCACACTGTGACTACTCAGGTAAAACAAATGGCAATCTGAAGAGTCACCTGCGTACCCACAATAGAAAAGACCCAAAGCAGTGATGTGTGGGGCCAAGCTTTCCCAGCAGTCACCACCTGAGAGAACTTCTGGATGACCCACATCTGGAAGAACTACTGGCCTACACCTACTGGGACAGCACATGCAGTAACGCCAAATCTACAGTCCAACATGTCAGCACACACACAGGAAATGATACTCCTGTAACGATGGGGGGGAGGCTGTGTCAGACGTGTTAGAAACCCACCATGAAAATGTATTAGCATTTTCTGTGATAGTAGATTTGGTGGTTCTGATGTAGGGGGTTACTGTGTCTTTCACCAAGAGATCATTTGCTATGGTTTTTCAGACCATAAAGAATATATTTTAGACAATACAGACTGATTATGTTGCATCTATCTATATTTACTCAGACGTCCTGTTGTTCTATGAACTTTCTTTCCAAATACACTAGTTGTCGCTTTGGATAAAAGTGCCTGCTAAATGAACATTCATTGCTTTGCGTCGATACTTCATTATCACTTGGTCTCAGTCTGTTAGCTTGGTTGATAAATGTGAAGCCTCTTGTAAAACTGGTTTGAAAAGTGATATACAAATAAAGTTGTCTGACCTTCTCTATAGCTTCTCTGTCTTGTTGGATTTTTGTGACTGTTCACCTAAATAGGGTGAACTGTGTTTCCAAACTATTTGTGAACATAGGACAGAAGTTACTGACAAACTGTATTTCACTGCATTTTAGACATGTTTACAGACATATGTTATCGTCGGCTTTGGATGTCCATTATGCTCATGAGTATGTGTAATATTCAGGATTAATTCAAATCGTATTTCAACAAACTTGTTTCTTAAGTTTAATATTGTGCTTCATCACTTTGTACATTTAAGCTATAGTGGATATGATCCTAACATTGGAAGGCCAGTATATGTGTTTTTTAACTCAAAATGACACCCTTTAGGCTTACTTGAATGAGCCTGTAGCTGTGAATACATTCACCTATACACATTAAGCATCATAGAAAACAATTTGCTTGATTAGATACCAAAGTAGTGAGAAGCTATTTCAATAATAACTTCTCCTAAACAAACCTCCTGAATAGTGTTGCTGGTGACCAGCCAATGCACACTGATCTTCATCCATTGTAGAGTACGGACACACATTCTCTGTTTTACATTTGCAAGTCAAGGGTCATGAGACTGAATGGTTATAAAACAAAGGGGTTAATTGTCCTATTTACCAGATGATAGCCTAATAACAGGGCAGTTTACACTTTTCCCTCCTACCTCACTGGAATCTTCTCATACAAATTGTATTTTACCCTCCAAGTTAGTTTAGATCTCCTAGACTATTGCATAACCTACTGTATGTAATATCAACTTAGATAAAGTTCCTCTTTGTTTGGGTTAAATGAACGTCTTCAGATGTATAATTTGCATCCGGCAGAGAAATTACTCACAAAAAGTGGAAACTATGAAAGTTTTCATATTTAAGTCAAGTTCCTCTAAGGATACAATGTTTCTTCTTCTTCAACTGTTTATGACTGGCTGTCATCTTGTGTGTGGTGTGATGGCAATTTTTGACATAGTTACAATATCTATGTTTCTTTAAGCGGTAAAAAGTAAGTTCCTTTGTTATAGACAGAAACTGAGGTTCTGTGATGTGAAACTTTGTAGAAGGGACACTCAGATTGTCTTAAGGTATTTATGGTGTTGTTTTAAGATGCCTAACTAAGATCCAGAGGGTCTCAGTTAGGTCTTGGGGTTGGGCAGAGCTGACCTGACCTTTTGGCTAAGGAGATGGCCAAGTCAGACATCCTGTTTGAAACTAGAAACTACATCAACATGGGACACTGGCCTGGGGGGTTTATTGTCTTTAACTGCCACTGACCAGTGCTGACCAATCATGGTGACCGCTGTATTGATTGATTATTAACATCTGGTATCTGTTCATATAAGGAAGACTTTTCCTTATTGTCCTTTATCACTCTTACGAACGATCTGTGTGGATAGCACCTCCTTCGTTGAGACTGATCAGCAAAGCTTTGTTTAATCATATGTAATTGTATAATCTAAATAAATTGTATTAAAACCATATCCCTTGACTATTCAGATCTACACAGTGCCACTCGAATTCTTCCATAGCAGTGGAGACAAAGAAGACTATGGAACAGAGATGTGTTAAACACCAACTTTGTGGAAGAGTTTTGGGTACATTGGGAGTTTTTTGGAGTTATCATCAAAAAGAGCAATACTGCCTCAATTAACAGGGCGAGGAAGATTGCTAAGCAAAACTTGCTGGCTGGTTAAGTACATAAGTCATAGGCCTAGCCCAGGCATGTAAGCAATTGACAAAACATAACTGCAATGCTGTTAATTAGCCAACTTGGGTGTGGACACAATGAAGCCTTTCTGACAGTAATCATTGGTCTGTATTCTCAACAGGAACCATCTCAACAGCCAAAGAAGAATGTGGCAGTAAGTAAAAACTGTATTGGGACACAAACACTGCAGAACATCTTTGTTTGGATGTAATTAGGCAACTCTCAACTCCACCCTTTGCAGGGTTCTCAAGTTTTGTCAAAGGTTTGCTGGTGAAGTTTCTAATTGGCTGGCTTTAACTGTGTAACTCGAGACAACTATCTACTCAGCAGAAATCTGCAATTTATCTATTAATTGTATATAGCGGGACAAGTTATCCCTTACTTCTCAGCGAGAGAAATTGTTGAAATGCATGAGAGCCCAGAATTAGTTTGTTTGATTTGAAGAGGGGCTTGTATGATTGTGGGCTTTCATGCATTGCCTTTAACATGTCATCATTTAGTAAATGCTTCTATCCAAAGCCATTTACAGGGGGGATTTGAACTTACCACCTCTTGTTGTGCTGTCAAATGCTCTGCTAGTCTGCTATATCAAACAATTGTGAATAGTTACAAAAATTACTCCCATATCTTTCCAATAAAGCTATGTGTATTACTCCTAAATAAGAAATGTAACAATCAAGAAGATATGGCATTCAAACAGTGATGTCCTGGTCAGCGTCAACATGGCGGCTTCCCTGTCTTCCTCCTCTCACAGCGTGTTTCTCTGCAGCTGCTCGCTCCTTGTCGTCTCTTTTTGTCTCTTGCTCTCCTGTGCAGTCTTCACCTATGTTGCTGAGTGGCAAAGTGTCCTACCCCCCCCCCCACTCCTATAGGCCCATTAGGCAGACACTCACATCTCCTTTTGACCGCTTGCCCTGTCGGTCAGTGTTCATTAGTTAGGTTTAGAGGGCATAAGTCATCAAACAGACAATAACATTTGATGAAAAATAATAATACACAACTACACAGAGGAAAAATAACAGTCACTGCAAACCAAGTTATAAATCTCTGCAAACCAAGTAAACACAGTGTAAAAATAATGTCCAGCCTGTGACTATACCGTAGAGACATTTATAACTTAAATGTGTCATACACAAGATGGCAGCAATAGCCTTGTGTGTCTAGTGTATCTATCTAACTGTGTGTATTGAACTATGATATGTGCCCTGCCTCTCTCCAGCCTGCTGTCCACATATGGGGCAAGGAGCCTCTGACAGCCTCCACGCTGGCCTCCACTCCTCTGTACTACCACAAACTGATGCTGGGAGAGTGTCTCATCACCCTCATCCACAAGGTGCAACCACGCCTGGCTCACAGCTCACCGGAATGTTCCTGGAGATGGACAACGATGATCTGATCCACCTGCGGGAGTGTCCACAGGCTCTGCTCTCTAAGATCCATCAGGCAGTGGCTGTCCTCCGTGCCTCCCAGATGAATGTGTCCACCACTGCTGGTGTGTGTGGAGTTCCTGGATGTTGCAGCACCCAGCAGCACATCAGTGCCAAGCCCTAGGTGGCTACGATGCAGGTATGTACAACCACATTCAAACCCACTTTCCCCTCTGTTACTGTCGTGTTCCACACAGCCTACCTAACTGTCACCCCGTCCTCCACAAGGACTTTTCAGATTAAATAAACATGATTTATTTTATTTACAGACAGAAATGGTAATGCACTTATGGAAAATGTCTTATGAGGACAGGTAACCTTGGTTTTTAAAGTAATACAATTATGAACATGCCCGTCTGGAATGTTAATCCTTTTAAAGGAATGAAATGCACATCAACAATTATTTGCTTAGAGTAAATTACATTTAGTCATTTATCAGACGCTCTTATCCAGAGTCACTTACAGTACATACAGGGACATTCCCTCCGAGCCAGGTAGGGTGAAGTGCCTTGCCCAAGGACACAACATCATTTTCTGAGTATTATCCCAATTCCCTTACCGCTCAGCCACCTGACTCCATAAATAAAACTGATTATAATGGTGTGTTATTGTGAAACCCTCTGTGAATCACTTCGACCCATCATAGTTTCAGGGCTGACTGTAACACACCTACACCCCAAGCACCTCCAGCCGGGCCCCTCATTACTCATTTCACTTGATTTTCTTCCACACGAGCTGCATACAAGAAGTGTACAACACAATGAATGCACTGTACAAACATTCCCTTTTTAAAAACTGCTATACGTACAGATTAGCATTAGAGTTTGATATCCGCTTTTGCATGGACATCAGTAGTTCGTGCAAGTTCACGCCCCCTCTTACTAAGTACCTAATAATGCTCGCCTCATACTACTGTTGCTTTCCATGTCGTAATATATTAATTACTTCATAGGTTTTTGGAATTGCCACTGTAGTGGTAAGCCACTATTTGTGGCTATTTGTTTCCACATCCACGTCTGTGTTGCCTCTCCAGTGAGGCCAGGGGGGTATTCCAAGTAGCGGGTTTAATGAAAACTTTGAGTTGTTTAGCTAACCCTGAAAAGCGGCATACTCCGAGTTCCGCGTTCCAGAAAGAGAGGTAATGAAACCTTTTGGTAAGTTTCCATGGTAATTTACTCCTTGAAACTAACCTGCTCGATAGCAGGTTATCCATGCCAAACTCTGGTTTCAACCGATCCGCCCCCACTTTCTTAGCCTGTTAGCGTTGGCAGACACGGCATATCATTTCCTGGTTCAGCCGAGCGATCTCGAACAAAGATTAATTCGCTTAGTTATACGCCGGGAGACGATTTTAAGACTGCGGTTTGATGTAGGCTACTTTAATTCCCTGATAAATACCTAAGTTAACGTCACCGTTTCCTGTCACAATCTGTAATTTATTTTAGCAACATTCTCAGCCCTTGGGTCTTCATCGATAGTGTTACTCGCCGTGGATTTGCACTCAGAATTGACCAAATACCTTTTGCCACTGAAATAAAGAAAAATAAATGAAATTATATTTGGTCTTCTTTATTGCCTACAAATAGAAATCCAACAATGAGTAGCCTATTTCTATCGGCTATTGTTCCTACAATTTACAAGATTCATATGATTCCTACAATTTACATGATGTAGGCTACCGTCCTGTAACTGTTATTTCAGCAAATCTATTTCAACATTGTTGGGGGTCGATATATTGGCCAAACAACCGAAACTAATTCCCCTATGGTTTGAAGGAAGATGGGAAACTGAACAGTATATTAACATTAACCAAATAATGCCAATACCAATGGAATTACAGTTATTTGACTCTTTGGGTTAAATCAGAGCAAGAATGGTCAAATGAAGGTTAAATAATATAATCATTTTATCATATTGCAAATGAATGCAATCAATTAAGTTAACTCTTATGCCCACTCTACCATGATTATTGTAAACCAGAGATAGAAAGCATGAGGTGAGGAAGAAGGAGTAGGCCTAGGCCAAGCCAGAGCTGAGGAGAAGGTCTCAGGAGATCAAGAATCCACAGAACAATGCTTCACAATTCAAGAACAACCACAATCACACCAGAATCTTGACCCTTACTTATCAACATGTCTAGCAATGCTACAGTAAGTTAAAAAGATGTGAGAGCCATCAAGTTGAGACTCCATCCAGTAACTCCATATTTTACCATATGAGAGGTGGGGGCAGGTGGATAGCCTTACAAGATCAGCCTTTATTCTTCTGCCCTATGTCAACATCTCTTGGTCAAAATAGAAAATTCAGCAAATTCAACAATTATTATTAATGTAGGTTATTGTTCCTACAATTAACATCACCTGTGACCATGCATCCTCCCGTAACTGGTGTTCCAGTAAATCTTTTTGGAGATTAGCCTTTATTCTTCTACCTTAAGTAGGCCTACACCATCTCTTGGTCAGTTTTTGGCACTTTCTTCACGAGGTGCAATTTGTACAACTCATTTACTTGTAACTGGGTATACATGAGATTACATTAGCTACATTTCACAGTTCCACATGCAAAATTCACTTGCCATTAAATGAACATCTCACTGTATGCAGCATCCATGCTCTGTTCAACAGGATCAGAATGTGCAAATCGTTTTTTGAATATTAATTATTCTCACAATGTCAGTGTAACTGACAATTCTGTACAAGCCTGTAAATAAAAGTAGACGTTGAGAGAACTACCAGTAGCTACATAAATAATTCTCTGCATCAATTTCTGCGGCAGCAGTCAATGTCTCTTCGTCATCTTAATCATCATCATCATCATCTTTTGATGAAAAACATTCTGTTGGGGGAAACTGCTACTAGAAATTGAAATAGGCACCAATTGATATTTACTTAGTATCATGTCGAATATGATTAAAACTAAGGTGACGTTGAGGCTACAATCACAAGCGTATAGCCTAAGCAAAATGCGTTACCGGTTCGTAGTATGTTTTTACATTTAATAAAACATTTAACACTTTTTCTCCTGTAATATTAACAAACAGTGGGGTTAAATGTTCAATTTATGGACTGGCTATTGCCTTCAAATGTATGCATTGACTCGGCAGCAATTGTCTCCCACGCCACTTGTATATGCTGCTACAGCCGTGTTGCTTTTTTCCTGGAATATGTGCTCGACCATAAACACGAAATACAACTTTTATCTGAAGTTTGGTGGAGTATGCAACGTTTTTTTCGCCGTGTGCCATGGTGGATCCTAGAAGCGGAGCTCCATTGATGTTGGCTTTCAATAGTTCTCATGCCCGCGCTTAACTTTGAGTTGACGTACTCCGAGTTGAGTTAACAAACTCATATCAGCTTTTCTGGAACCGAATTTTCGGAGTTTCCCATGTTAGACTAACTCAACTCTGAGTTCAGGGTTAATCTTAGAGTTTGTTAAACCCGCTACCTGGAATACCCCCCAGGTAAAGTCATGTCCCCATAAACCTTCCCTGTTCCCAGGTGGCATCTTACTCAGTAGGAACACAAGCCTTTTTAAGGATGTCATTTCCCCATATCATGCCCCTTGCTCATCTCATTCCTTTTATCTGATCTTTTAATAAAATAGATGCAAATGTATTTTTCATTACTAAAATGTATTTTCCCGTAGGACCACATTCATTATTTTCTGTTGTTTTAGGACTGCCTGTAACCTTCTAGTCAGATCTATTTATTTTCTTAACTCCTCGCTCAGGTCTTTATCACTGGCTCACATGGACACTGGGCTGGCTCATTGGCTCCTGGTATGGAGCAAATCTCCTCACAGTCTAAACCTCTCTTGTTCTCTCTTCCCTTACTTTGCCTTGATTGGTGCATCCAAATGCTTCACAGCCAACCATTATTTGCTATCTTCCTGTTGTCTTTTAAAATAAAATGAAATGCAGGAGCATAATAATTGTACATTTTATACTGTGTTTCAACCACAATAATGGCTTTGTGTGTGTGTCTAGTCTTAGGTTAGTCCCAATGCTGTTTGGTCTTATTTAAACCACCCAGTTAAATTAAGGTGCACATTTGAGGCGATACAAAAAAACTCTCATGATGTCAAAGGGAGCATACTTTATAAGAGGGCAAAACTGTTCCAATCAAACTCTTTGAGTGAGTGAACACAAATCTCCTGATTGTACTTCAAAACATCATAGTACAAGCTACCTAACTCACATAATTAATTTTTTGTATTGCATTTTCTACCTCATCCACTTTATATTCATTTCAATTGCATTTATGTTAGATGTCTACTCAATACACTTTGTTTCCTTTAGATAATTTGAGCTACCTGCAATGTTTAAAAACGTTTTCTTTGCTTATAAATAATTCACTGAAATACATTTTTTTGCATTTTTTTGGGACTTGAGATTCCTCAAAATAAAAACGTGTCAAACATTTGTAGGCATTTAAGGAAGTGTATCTATCAGTTAGTTCATCGTACAATATTCATACCATACTACTAAAATATATATTTTTAAATAAAGAATATCAAATTACCAGGCCATTAATGAATATAGTAGAATACACATTAAAAAGAGGCCATTGAATCTTATAAATTATGTAGAGGTTTGTTGAACATGAATTATTTATATGATTTATGTCCATCTCGTCCTAATTAATTAATTCAAAATAAAATAAACAGGAATAAAGACCAGAAACAGAACCAGGAGCAATACCAAGACACACTGGTCCAGAGGCTCCAGAGACTCCAGAAACACAAGACTGCTGCTCTCTCCCCCCACTGCATGGACAGGAGAAGATGGGTCATATATTTAGGTGTTTTAACAGACAAACTCACTGTTTAGAGGCACCGACTTCATGCTGTGTCTCCTCCTGATTGGTAGTTTGGGTTCTGCTTCTGAGATCTCTCTTCTCTCTTAACACACCAGATGAAACAACCATTCAGTGGGGATAACATTTAAAGTGAAAAGTTCAAACTAAAACTTAATGTTATAACACTTACCAGTGGTTTTAACTGATAACCAATGTCTCTATATTTCTACTTCAGTGTTTGGGTCACATATATTTATGAAATGTATAGGGGCGGCTGTGGCTCAGGGGGTAGAGAGAGTCGTCTGTTAATCGCAACGTTGGCGGTTTGATCCCCGACTCCTCCCAGGCCATGTGCTGAAGTATCCTTGAGCAAGACTCTGAACCCCAATTTGCTCCAGATGGGTAGGCCGGCGCCTTGCACGACAGCACGCCGCTTTAGGTATGTGTGAGTGTGAATGGGTGATTGAGAGGCAAAATGGAAAGGTAGAAAATGTGTTAAGGTAGAAAATGCGCTATATAAATGCAGTCCATTTACCATATTTGTTGTGTTAAACAACCTAATTATTGTTTTAAATTTATTTTAGTACATTATTTTTTAACTAGAAAAGGGGAAATTGCATGGACATTTTTTAGGTATGCTTGTGGCACCTCGCTTTGTGCAGAGGAGCATAATCAAACCAAAACAGAAAAGGCCCTTCCACACAAAGGTTGTCACAAAGGTTGAAGCACAGAATTGTCTTGTGTCACATTCTATGCTTTCGCATAAATAAATCCATGGGTAGAACTCTCTAGTCTCTAGTACAAAACAACAAAAAACAGCCTCCCCTCCAGTTGGCTTGATTTTAACCCAATGAACAAAGCGAGGTCAATACAAAAATGATTTGTTGAGATTGGTTGGGAAAAACTTGACTGGCCTGTAAAGAGTATGTTAGCTGGAGTCGAGATTCAAACAGTACCAGTTCATTGAAATTATGCCCCCAACAACGTAACTAAGCTTGAAACTTAATTTTGGAAAACTGGCTATAAAATGTTTGCTGGAATTATGGTTTGGCACATTTCCAATTGAACCGTTGTCTAGCAAATAATATAGACAAGTGGCCTTGTGACAACTAAGGTTTTCAATTGGCCAAAAACCAAAATAGGTTAAAACTACACATCAAATAAGTTTTTGCCTTTATTATTGCCTTATCATTAAAATTGAATTTTCTGGAAGACTGGCAATATAATAAGTTTACTAGAAGTGATCATTATGTGTCAGTAACAACGTCCCTGTCTGAAGACTAGGGGTTCATGTGATGTGACCATCTCTCTGCGCTGTAAGTAGGGAAAACCGTCTTGCGCTTATCCATCCAGATATTGAATGGCACTACAGGACTGGAAATATAGCTAAATGTTTTCACCCTGACCTTTGCCTGTGGCGTTTCTGCAGCTGTCTTAACATTTTAGGTAGCTACCTATCTCCCAGAAGTTAACAAGCTGCCAAAATAGCGTTCTATAAGTAGTCGTGCGTGGATTTAAGTCTGCTCAAATTTCACGGAACATTTCACATTGTGCGGAAGATTTAGTGTACTGATTGAATATATGTTAAGTTATAATTATGTTGGCAAAAGTGTTTTACAAAAAATATTTAATACATTTACAAATATATTCACTCAATTCCATTCTCAAAGTGCTTTTTGAATGAGATTACTTTTCTATTTATTTAGCAAAAGTTTCCGGTTTGATTGTTGTTGATGTTTTGGCGCCAAAGTAGGAAAAGTCCAACGCATGCAACAACCAAAACGTGATGCAGCCACAAAGGGTACGCATAGTGCTACACCTCTTTGCATCATAACGCACTTGTTCATTGGACATAACTGAACTTCTGTTGTTATGCATCCACAATGGCACATTTGGTATGGCCAAGGCATTAGGGTGTGAATAATAAATAAATAAATATGTGACATCAAAATAAGGTGCCTTTGCTGAGAGCAATCACACCTAATGAATCTGACATTGTTATGTCATTATACATGCATTTAGTGCATGTCCACTACAGCAAAGCGGACAGGGTGGAGCATCAGCTGAAATATTCTCAACTTTATGTAAATGAGGAGCGTTAATTTAAGCGTTGACCAATCGGATTGTTTTCTTGTGTCTTGTAACTTAGCAACATTTCGAGGTTTCACTTTCAAGAAGGAGAACAAACTAATCGTATGTGGCTGTACACCAAGTCCTGTTTAGAACAAAGTTACATAGTGTGACAAGACTGAATTTAAAGAATAAATTACAAAAATAATGCATGGTGCCAGGGTTGCCGGTGTTGTCTTTGTCCCTGGTGTTTTTTTGTACTGTTAATTTCAGTCCCTTTACATAAGTAACAGTGTTCTGTGCCACTACTAGCTAGCTAGCCCGGCTAACACACGACTGGTTACCTTGAGTGACCCAGGGCCGGCCCAAGGCATAAACGAACTAAGCGGCTGCTTAGGGCCCCCGTGGCTACCAGAGGGCCCCCAAAAGCACATGAAATTACAGTTTAATGTAATTTACTTATATTTTTTATAAAAAGCAACTCAGAGGGGCCCCCAAATAAATTCTGCTTAAGGCCCCATAAAGGCTTGGGGCGGCCTTGGAGTGACCAGTGGCATAACATATAATCTTTCATTAGCAAATGACTGCAAAAAAAAGCCAGAACTATTGTTGAGTAGATATAGTCATGCAACATCTAGCAAGCATAACAGATTTCTTGTATCATGTGTTTGAAAGTTGTATTGTGATCGACATTGTGAGATTGCATTGCACACAATGAGTGGCGTTCATGACCGGTCCCGTAACATTTAATCTTTAACTTTGATTTTGGCAGCAAAAAAGGGCAAGAACTATTGTGGGTAGTATATAAAATCATGCTACATTTAGCCAGTGTATTGTATTTCTTGCATTATGTGTGTAAAAGTTGTCAATATTGTGAGTACATGAATCCAAGTGTTCACGACTGGCCATGACACCGTTATACACAAACTACAACAGTGACCTTAGTGAATTACAACTCTGTATTCACTTCTCTGACACACTCCCAAGCGTGGTGCACTGTTGGAAGGCATGCAGTGCGGAGCGTTAAAAAACACTGAATTGGACATGCACCATAACTACTCATTTCAGCTGTTAGAAATAAATCCATTCCCTTTCTATTGTTCATTTATAATTTAAATAAATGTTGTTAAATAATTGTACAAATAATCAATTATAATCTTACTTGTCACAACAATTGATCCAGAAATCACTTCGAGGGAGGAATTCCCGATATCCATCTTAGTGGACTCCACATCCTTGCAGTCAGGGACCGAACTGATATTGTTAAACACCTCATCTACCGCAACTGACCCTCGGCTGTAAAGTATTAGCAGATAACAATAAACTGGCTACCATTATCCAAAATTGTTTTGGCCTACTTTGGTTTACAGTGGAGTGATATAGTAGGGAAAAGTGAACTATCTTGAAAATCACCAAATGAATAGTTTGTTGTATTATTTTGAACAAGAAGCAGATCAACAAACCTCAATCTTCTAACATTAGCGTGATTGAATCCGGTTTCATATTTGTCGCTGCAGACTTTGTTGAGCTGTGTAAGATTTTTTTTTTAGATATTACTAGGACACAGAAGACTGTTTTAAATGAATATTTTAACAATAGTATCCTGATCAAGTAGACTTAAAACCCAATGCCAAATGTTGTGACTAACCTAAATTTAACGTCAACTCACCACAGGGGTTACTTGATTTCATCCAGTTTTAATTGTACCTCGAGTTCTGAAACTGCAGGGACATATTTACTGGAGGCCAAGTTATTACAGATGGTGGAAATGTAGCTGACACATTGGATTGAAAAGTATGTTTCAAAGGACATGATGGGCTTGACATACATTCTAGCTACCGCTAACAGCACTTTTCGCCACAAAAACTTAAATTGTTCCTAAAACATGCAATGGAAACTTTCCGCAAGTTCAAACAACGCATCTGGGAACAAGATGCACATTTTGACATTTTTCATGTCATAGTGTAAAAAGTAAGGGAGGATTTAGGGTGGGAAATAATAATAGTAATAAAATATAGCAGCAAGCAGCAATGGCATACTCCTCCTCAGAATAGCAAATTATATTCAAATATTAACAGCAGAGAATGTTCTGGGTCAGATATTCAGGTGTTTTAACAGAGTTGAGGACTTACTCTTTGGAGGTGGATCCCTGCTGCATCTCCCCCTGATTGTTAGTTTGGGTTCTGCTTCTGAGATCTCTCCTCTCTCTAACACACAAGATGAAACAACCATTCAGTGGGTATCATATTTAGAGTGAAATATTCAAACTAAAACTTCACATTATAACACTCACCAGTGGTTTTGATCTCCTTGTGTTTCTCTTCCGGCACCCTCTTTTCATGTCTGAAACATTCCAGATGTTTCTCTAACTCTTTCCTTTGATTGATCTCTCTCTCTAGTTCCTTCTCTTTCTTTTGTTTGTCTTCTAGTAGTTGGTCTAATAGTTTACTGTCCATCTGATTCTCTAGAGGGGATGAGAATACTTTAGTAGTACAGCAGTAGATTTATACATCACTGACTTAGCAAGCTGATCATTTGTAGCCATTTTAAATTCAGCAATACGGTAAGTCTGAATACCCGATACATTAAACACAGTTCAGTCAAGACAATCACGTATTAGATTTGAGCATTTATTGTTACATGACATGGACATGTAGATTTACTTTGGCGGAGTGGATGATCTAAGGGAAGCACTCCCTGCCTCCTCAATGCAACACATACATACATGACATATGAGGCAGGGAGCAATAGAGATATAATCCCCCTGGTGGATAGAACATACAGACATCATGGGGGAGAAGGGGATAGTGGAGGGTGGCAGCAGCACTGATCATACAACGACTAGGGTGAGTGTGTGCATATCCGCGCGTCTTTTAACTCCTTCGGGTCGGTGATCGCGCCGGCGCGATCAGAGCGCAGGTCAGCTTTCGGACTACGCAGCATATAAACAAAGACACTCAGAGGGCAGCCGTCGATTTCATGCGGAAGTGCAGACCTGAAGCTACATTTGAGTGCTTGGTTTGTGTAAATACACCAAGTAAAACTTAAGATACGATCATTTCAATTCCATGAAAAAAGTGCGTCCAAAAAATGCGCTCTTTTATGCGCGCGTTGCATTTATTGTAATATTTTTCTAGTTTTTTGTCCAAAAATGAAACGGAGAAAAACGGGTGATTCTACTGACTCATAGCTATAGGATGCACGAGAAAACGAGAGGACAAAGAGACGTCTAAGAAAAAACTAATTTGGTTTATTATGACTAGTTTTCGAAGTATTTTGAGTAGTTTAGCTAAACATTTGGACTTATTTGGGGGGAAATAAGTCGGACACGCTGTCCAACATGCCGGCGACTTGTTATTTCTACCTCAGAGCAAAAAAAAAAAAAAAGATGGACGACCAAGATTTTTTGTTTACAACGAGAGGTAAGAAAAACATTCATTGCTTTCGTTTATCTTATTATATTATTCTATTCTACTTCACTGTAATACAAATACCTCAGAACATATTGATTTTTGATTCTTATACATCTTTTTTTTTTTTTTACGTTTTATTGACATAAAGAGAAAAAAGAGCCATTGTGGCATAGACGGAGGTTCTGCGGTGGTCAAAGAGAAGGTTATAAATGAGCCAAGGGTGACATCTAGTGGAGAAAAAAAAAATATATATATTTTTTATTTTTTGAATATTGTGAATCATTTTTTATTATGGGACAAATATGGATGAATAACAGTGCATATGGATAGACCTGCTCTCTTTGTAAATAGCTTAATTATAAATCAACTTTACCTTTTTATGTTCACATATACAACTTGTGCTTCAATTTCAAACTTTTGAAATGCTTGATTGAGCATATGTGTGTGTATTATAGTCAAAAAACCATAATTTTTCCACACGGAGCTTGTGTTTTTGTGTCTGTTTGGGTCCAGTATGTTGAAAAGTATGCCAAAGTGAAAATCTTAATTTAACTGGTCATGTAGGTGAGATTGTGCTGAAAAAAAAGATACCAAACATTGGTATGATAAACATTTCTTTATGTAGTATATCAAGGCCAAATCAAAGGTACTCAAAAACGGACAAAATAACTCCAGACTCCATAGACGCCTTGTCGGACGTGGCCCACTGGATGAGCGCTGCTAACATGGGTGTGGTAGTGGGTGGAGTAAAGGAAGGTGGAGTAAGACGTCTTACGTCCCCGTTAAATGAATGACACGCGCTGCCCAATTGACCTGCCTGAACTAGCTGCGCTTATTTCACAAAATGCCCCTTTTGATTTTTGATTTTGAGCTTTAAATATAATTTAATCTGCATTAAGAACATAAATATACTGGATATACCTTATATATGAGATATATATATCTTGATACATGGAAATTGAAATACTTGTAATATATTTTTCTATTATTGTAGTTTTATACTCACCAAGTAACCAAGCGGATTCCTCTCTACTCCTCTTCTCCCCTGGGCTCTCTCTTTGTAAATAATGTTCAGCTGAAACAATGATGGAGAACTGACAGGTTAGATCTGCATGTACGACACTACAGGTGCACATTCTACACTATATGGATGAAAGTATTGTGACACCTGACGTCACACCTACAGTGGGTTCCAACATTACTGGCACCCCTTAGCAAAGATGGTGAAAAGTGTTTCCACCTTTTTGTAATTCAACTTACGTAATGTCACATTGGAAACAATTTGAACAATTCAACCTTCAATTGAAGTACATTTATTTAGGTGAAAATACACACAAACATCGCTAACTGAACACAAAAACAGTCTTCTGCCATAGTCATCTCAGTCCCCTGATCTAAACCAAATTTAAAACCTGTAGGCTGAGCTGAAGAGAAGAGCACAAGGGAGGACCTAAGACCCTGGATGATCTGGAGAGATTCTGTATAGAGGAATGTTCCCCGACTCCCAGCTGTGTATTCTCCAACCTTAAAAGACAGTAAGGAGAAGACTTGGTGCTGTTTTACTGACAAAGAGAGGTTGTACAAAGAATTACATGTAGGGGTGCCAATAATTGTGTCACACATGGTTTTAGCCCCCCCCCCCCTCAAAGCAGATTTTCTTTCTCTTTAAATGAATCTCCTTCAATTGAAGGGTTTGGATTGTTTGCATTTTTGCACTGTGACATTAACCTGAGTTACAGACAGGTAGACAAATCTGCAGATTTGTGTTGTAGGTCTACTAGCACCACCTACTGTACTGGAGTGTGGTCCAGAGACAGACATCTAAATCCTCCCTATTGGTCTGGTTTCTCTTAGAAAAGGACCAGTGAAGAACTCTCTCTGCTTGTACAATCACACAACAAGGCCTCCACCATCAGTCTTGTAATGCCCTGAGCCCTCAGACTCACCTATAACCTCTCCCTTTCCCTCTGTCCATATCAGGGCCTCAGCCTCTGCCTTACTGATAGACACCATCACCTCACCCCCCTCCTCCCTGAGGGCCTGCTTAGCCAGACTGTCTGAACTCTGAAACCCACATCAGTTTTACCCACAACCCCATCCTCGGACCTCGGAGCACCTCATCCAGCAGGTCCTGTCTACTGTGGGATGTGAAGGGACCGTACACTTATCAGAAATGCACTAGAGTCTGAGCATATAACCACTCCAACCTCCTCCATCTACTGTAAAGCCGGTCAAATCACCAACAGCTCCACTGTAAATACAGCCAGGTGATCTTAGAAGCACTTTCAGACCATGACCTCTCTGTCAGGTACAACAAACGCTGCCCATTTGTGAAAATTTGTATGTCATCCATTTTACACAAAAAGCACCCGACTACAAAACATCTCAGCCAAATCGGCTCTCACCCTGTCCTCATACAACATAGACAATACACCCTTTATCTATAACTGCTCTAACCAGAACCACACACACTTCTTGCACTTGGCAAACACTTTTTCAATATCAGCCAAGGTCAACCTCTAATCAAAATCAAAATATCTCTGCTAACAGGTTTGACCATGAAGGGAGGGTTTTCAGATATTTAAATATTGGCACCATGAAACTTAAAAGAAAATAATAGCAGTGTTATCTTCAAAGTCTGAAATATATTGGTACATTCTTAACCCATGATGTTGTATGTCATGAAACAGACATTAAATTACTCACCTAGTTCTGAAGTTGTGTGGAAGGATATAAAATAGACAGTTAAAACATCATTAAAACAGAACACATCAGTATACAGTGTGAGTTTATCTTAAACATTGAGGATGAATAACATGCCAGTAACCAGATTTTTTTCAAGCAAGGATGCTCTATGAATTGCAGCTGCTGTATGTTAATGGTCCTACATCAACATATATCTGTGTAAACTATGGTGCTATGCATTAGAGTTGCATGTTTTTTCAACATGTTCTTCACTATGCACCACTGCTAAGTGATGAGAGTATGCGTCATCAAACACTGTAGATATATACAAGCTCAGAGTATGGAGTGGTTAAAATGGGCAGCATAACCAGCTAACCACCACTAATGCTCCAACTACTCCTTACATTTGAAATTATAATTGTATTTGTACATGCAGAGAGACTGTGTCGTCATGGTTAATGTAGAGATGTTCATAATTATGTTATTTACCTACAGAATAATGACCCTCCCTGGATCATAAACCCACACGTAGATGACCTGACAAATGTCCACTCATCCATCTGACCTCCTGTAGTCTCTCAGCCTCAGAGACAAGTTGCCTCTCTCCAGCTCCTGGGTGACCAGAATCACCCAGCGATTCTTATACTTATATTTTTTATACGGGTTACTGGTCTGACTTCTACCTGAACCCAGTAAACGTGTCTGCCTTTCCTCCCTCCATCATTTTCTCTCTGGCATCTCCAGACCAGACTACCTCTGTCCATGGGCCTGCTTAGCCAGACTGTCTGCACTCTGGAACCCATATCAGTTTTATCCACACCCCCATCCTCCTTACATCATTGTGACTTCGGAGCACCTCTACAGCAGGTCCTGTCTACTGTGGGATGTGAAGGACTGTACACTCATCAGAACTGCACTAGAGTATACAACCACTCCAACCTCCTCCATCCACTGTAAGACCAGTCACATCACAAATAGCTCCACTGTAAATACAGCCAGGTGATCTTAGAAGCACTTTCAGACCATGACCTCCCTAACAGGTACAACAAATGCTGCCCTGTTCAACAACACTGTGGATCCTTTGACCCACTTGTGAATATTTGTAGCCATCCATTGTACAGAGAAAGCACCCGACTACAGAACCTATCAGCCAAGTCGGATCCCACCCTGTCCTCATACTGCCCCACTGCAGTGTTAGGACCTGGGCTTGCACTGTGTCTAGCTTGGTCAGAGCAGAGCTGCTGCACCCATAATATATTACTGCTCTAACCAGAACCACATACATCTTCATAGAGACCCTGGTGGGTCCTCTGTCCACACCTTCCTGGAAACACACATCGCTGATCACCTTCTTGCACGTGACAACCACTTAGACTCTAGAAACCTGAATGTATGCTCCTTTTCCAAACCATTCCCATACAACATCATGCAGACCTCCTCTCCTACCTTCCCAACTAAAACTCTACCTTGACTAACTAAAACTATGTTTTTGGGGGATATTTAAACAATGGCACCATGAAATATAAAAGAAAACAGTAGCAGTGTCATCTTTGAAGTCTAAAACAAACATGATGTTATAAGACATGAAACAATGAAAATTACTCACCTGGAATAGCAGCTGTGTTGAAGGATAGAGAATAAAAAGTTAAAACATCATCACAACAGAATATATCAGTAAACTATCAGTGTATGATGAAGAATAACATGATTATGTCAGTAACCAGATCGACAGAGAGTAAGGATATAATGCTGCTACTGGCCTCTTCAACAAGGCCAAAGACTCCCATTGACCTTCATACACTTATTTAATTATTAGTCCATCTAATGGCAATTACAGTATGCATGAGCCACCTCTCAGTATCAGTTTGCACTATGTTGAACACTCATGCTGCTCATTGTTATTCTTATTTTTATAAATATTTTATATTTAAATTGTTGTATTCTTAGATTGTTTAGTTCTTAGAAATAGTCAAACTTTTGTAATTTCACTTGATTTAAGATTCGTATATGTTTAGTGTTTTGCACCTCCCTGCCACAATAAATTCTGTGTTTGTTTTACATACATGGCAAATAAACCGAATTCTGATTCTGATGATATGCAAATGCTCTATGTTAACAGTCATCAGCATCAACATGTATCAGTGTTACGGTCTCCTCTGCCTGTCTGCTGTTTCTGTGTGTTTGTTTCAGTTGAGGTAGGGGGAGGAGCCATGATCACTGATGGGGAACATCTGTGCTGCACCTATATAAGCTGGACTTCTTCAGGAGATCTCTCTCCTTGATCACAACATTGATCGTTGTTTTTGGCAATGCTGCTCGGCCGTGACCCACTAGGACTCTCTGCCACACCCCGAGTTCAATGCCTGGTAACTATGCATGCACCATTCACATCATCATCCTCATAATTTATTCTGCACATCCCAGTGAACACACTCTCGTCCCCTCAAGGCCCCGGGCCTAGCTCTGCTAGCATCCTCCTCCACTCTGCATCAGGCTTGGCTCGGCTACCAGCCATGCTTCAATAAAAGCATATCATAATTCAATCGCTAGTGTGTTACTGAACTTTTGAACCTTATCTGGAAAATTAGATCACTCATGGTAGCTTGCATCAACCTCTGAAAGGTTGCAGGTCCAGTACAGACACCCACTGGCATCCTTCGATGTTCATATAGCCCAAACGGAGTGTTGTATGCTGTTTTATGCTGGTACCCCGCTTCTCTTCTGGCCCTCACTGTTACCACGGACGCTGCAGGTATGTATACTTTCTCTTTGCCAGCTAATCTAGCCATGGCCTTCTTGTCAACTTTACCTTATTGCACTTGCTGGATAACATTTCTCCAATCCGTATCTAAATCCCCTCCCAAATTAGTCTCAAATTTGGCATGTACTAACTGTCGGCACCTGTTGTTAATGTTTATATCTATAATTCCAGGCACTGACATCTGGAGACTCTGAGGATCTTTCACCACCAAGAACCAAGAGTCTGGAACTGTCATTCCCATTGTCTCGACCACTAACTCTATACACCCCAGATAGGGTATGTCTAAATTGTTGGTTGCTCTTAACTTGAGCCAACCAGATGTAGAGAGCATATCTCCATCCTCCCTGCCCAAATGTTTCCGAAAGAAACCTTCTAAAATAATGTTTACTTGACAGCCTGCATCCAATAGACATGACGCTACAACCCCCCCAATCAAACTCCACTACAGGACATGTTCCCACAGTACGCTCTAATAACTGGTCATGAGATGGGCTGATTTTAGATGAGTCTGAGGTGCACCCCCGAATTGCTCGACTCAACACAACCGGGGGTCTCGTTTCCCTGCACACCAGACACAGTGCTATATTTTCCAGTTATATTTAGCTTTTTTTTCAATACCTAGCGATATGTCCCTCTGACTGACACTTGAAACATATGGGTTTGCCTTCCTCTGTGAATTTTGGTTGTGTCTGCAGGTTACTGCTAGTCCTTCTACTAGTGCCTACCTCTGGAGTAACAAGATTATTTACAGCCTGTGTTAACTCACTAATGGCTTTACCTTGCTCTGCAACTACCCTCAAAACATCCTGCAAAGTAACTGACTTCTGCTCCCAGCCTGTCCACAACATTCACCATCACTCCTCAACTCCTACCATCATCTACAAGAAACCTTCCTTGATCTCACCTCATCTCCCATGTCTGTGTTGTGAACTTGGGTTCACTCTGAACTTTTGACAACGCTAACATACTTTAGAGTACTGTTTACTATCTAACAGATAAAGGTATTTTTTTTACTTGGTGATTATATAATGCAGAAGTTAAAAATTACTCACCAAATAACGCTGTTTAAAAAGAAATTTAAAAGATCATTAAAACACCAATCATATTACAATATAGTACCAACATGTTACTTACAAATTTGCCAGTCAACAGAATAAACGTTAACGCGCCTATTAAATAAATACATCATTATTATCAGAAGCAGATGGACTAAGAGCAAGGATAAAATGCTGCTCTGAGATACCGCTGCTCTGTCAGTGGTCCTACGTCAACATACATCAGTGTAATCTATGGAGCTCCTGTGTGTTCAGGCTCTTTCATGAGGATGACTGTTCATCTACTACGGCATTTAATGTTTTACTAAGAGAATATCACAACTCAGAATAATCATCTTTCACAAAATCCAGTAAGATAATGAAGTGATGTCATATGCATTTGAGTGCATTGTTTGTTCAACATATTCTTCACGAATGTGGATCACTGCTAAGTGATTTGAGCCTGTTTCTTCCAACGCCGTACATCTCTACAAGCTTAGCGTATAGAGGGGTTAGAATGGGCAGCATAACCAGATCAGAGGTCAGAACACCTATAATGCTTTAACTCCTACTTACATATGAAAGTATAATTGTATCTGTACAGACAGAGACTGTGTTTGCATAGTTATATAGAGATGTTCATAATCATGTTTTGTAGCTGTAGAACACTTACCCCTGTTCCATAGACCCACAGTATCCTCCTCCTTCTGTCTTCCAGAGGTGACCTGACAGATGTACACTCCTTTAACTGACTCATGCTTGTAGTCTCTCAGCCTCAGAGACAAGTTGCCTTTCTTCAGCTCCTGGGTGACCAGACTCACTCTGCCCTCATAGCCCCTCCCCTCTATCACCTGGCCATTCTTATACAGGCAAATACATTTTGTCTCATTAAACCACCTGATCGTCATGGCAACAGCACTGGTCTCAGGAGAGAGGTGACATGAGAGGGTAACATCTTTTCCTTCATCAGCCCCCACAAACCTCTCTGGTACCCTGAGTTTAAACTCATCTGTTGGGGAGAAGAGAAACAGTACTGACATCTCTGCAGGTGCAGGACAAGTATCCAGTCTGCATCTATGAAGTAACAATCACACACAGACTCTAAATGCTCTATACACACTCAACCTAGAGAGACATGGAGGAAGAATCTAAACTCACATCACTAGCAAACATGAAGGACAGCATGGGTGATAATGTAACCAGTATGGAGAGGTTATATACAACACAGCAGCATGGATGATAATGTAACCAGTATGGAGAGGTTATATACAACACAGCAGCATGGATGATAATGTAACCAGTATGGAGAGGTTATATACAACACAGCAGCATGGATGATAATGTAACCAGTATGGAGAGGTTATATACAACACAGCATCATGGATGATAATGTAACCAGTATGGAGAGGTTATATACAACACAGCAGCATGGATGATAATGTAACCAGTATGGAGAGGTTATATACAACACAGCAGCATGGATGGTTGTCGAGAGGGTTACACACAACACAGCAGAATGATAGCATAAAAATAAACATAATGTTTGTATACTGCATATGTTCATTTATTATTGAATTTGTTAATGTAATGACTAGAGAGATGTCAGATTGTGAACATATTTGTACATGTTTGTACATTTAGACTTAATGTTACAATGCAAACAATGACTACTTGTGTCCACTTACTGTGTTGTCCGGCCTCTGCCATGTGTCCTTCCTGTATAGAGACAGTTACAAAACTTGATCATGCTAAAACATTACAACACATGACAGTTTCATCATTGTTCCATTTGACATAGCAAACCACAAGGACTTTATTCTTCTGACCTTTGAGTCACACAGAAACATGTTTTTGCTGCTGTTTCCTCAATACGGACATGAACACATCAAGATATTTTCATACCTTTTCTAAACTTGAATTCCAATAATTGATCAGACAGATGTTTAATATAATTCTCTAGCTATCTGTAATTCATACCTTTCCATGGGGCCGAGGGTGGAGAAGGAGTAGACGTTTAGGAGTGGGGATTCAATGACAGTGAATCAGTGAATGAACAGATTCAAGGAGTCGAAGAACAGGTTTCGCAAGGCGGTGAGAAAGGCTAAACGACTGTACTCTAAGAGACTAAAACACCATTTCTCTGCTAACGACTCTGCTTCTGTCTGGAGAGGGCTCAGGCAGATCACCAACTATCAGCCCAGAGCCCTCCACACCATTAACAAATCTTGCCTGGCCAATGACTTTAACAAGTTCTACTGTTAATTTAAAAGACAATTATACTGTCCTGATCAACACCTACCCACTCTAGAGCCCCCCCCCCCCCCATCACCATAGAGACGATTCTCTCCATTCAGGAAGGAGAAGTTAACAGACTGTTCAAGAGGCAGAACCCCCTCAAAGGACCGGGCCGGGGCCTGGGCCGGACTCTATCTCTCCAGCCACCCTCAAGCACTGCATTGACCAGCTGTCTCCGGTGTTCACCAACATCTTCAACACCTCCCTGGAGACATGCCATGTGCCAGCCTGTCTCAAGTCCTCCACCATCATCCCTGTGCTCAAAAAGCCAAGGCCAACAGGACTTAATGACTACAGACCCGTCGCCCTGACCTCTGTGATGATGAAGTCTTTACAAGGATAAGCACACTTACTTTAAGATTTTAAGATTTAATATGTTTATTATATGTTTACTGTATGCACCTGCCCACCACAGTAAATTCTGTGTTTGCGCACATTTGCTTGGGGAATAAACGCAATTCATATTCTGAATGTATCAATATATACTTCAAAGTTCATACATGAATGCTGAACGTATCAATGCAATGATTACTAGTTAACACTTAGTGTGTTTTCCTACCTCTGGCATTTTTCCTCTCTTTATAGAGAAAGATAGAAAACATGATCCTGACTATGGAAAACATTCTCAGTTTTATTTCAGTCTTACTACAGCATCTGCTAGATGAATGTTCCAGTCTTTAGAATGTGGAAATTGTTTCTGAACAATTGGAAACACCAGCTGTAGTTCTGGAAGGTAGAATATGACAAGAATACGCTCAGAATATCAAAGTTGTACATTACCTACAATGAACCTAAACCCTTTCATTGTGCACATCATACATGATTGTACAAGGCAATGAATAATATTCTAAACTTTTTCTCAATACTGTGTGAAGAGATTGTACTTCAGTGTTTACTTCATATAGACAGAGACTTACATGTAATTGTATCCACGATGTCTGAGAACCGACTAACCAGACCAGTCAGACTTCTCAATGGCTGTGGAGAATGCTGAGAGCCAAGCAGAACTGTTTCAAACAAGAATAAAGATCATGTTTTAGAACATGATTCTGACACATACATTCAAAATATGTTGACAGAAGTCTATATGGTATCTTCCACAGTATCAGTCTTGAAGTACGTACATATCCCCTAGATTTGTCTTTGATTATGGAAAATGTGTTCACTGGTATTTTTGTGTTCTCTTCCTCCTGTCTGTACACACGCACACAGGGAACAGCTGGAATGAGGAAACAGGGATGTCAGGTGCTGTCTTTATCTAACCAGTTTAGCAGCCTGGATTGTTAACACTGGTAACATTAAACAATAGTGCAGCCCTCAAATGATGTGAAGCTATACATTTGAAGTCTGTTAGGCCCAGACATTCACACATGTTGTGGTTGGTTGTGGAGTTACACAGACTGTTCCTTGGCATCAACTACAGTAAAACTGTTACTGTGGTGGATAGACATGTACAGTCTGCCCACGTGACCATGTGGAGCCTGTGGAAAGATCACCAGTGTCTGTGTCATGAAGGAGGAGAATGGCAAGTCCAGGCATCGTAACCTTTGAGAGGCACAAGCTCGATGATGCGCAAGAAGCTCTGGATGACATGAGAGGAATGGAGATGAGCAGCAAGCTGATCTGTGTTGGTCGTGTCCAGAAGAGGTTAGAGCTTCAGTCCAAGCTGATCTGTGTTGGTCGTGTCCAGAAGAGGTCAGAGCGTCAGTCCAAGCTGATCTGTGTTGGTCGTGTCCAGAAGAGGTTAGAGCTTCAGTCCAAGCTGATCTGTGTTGGTTGTGCCCAGAAGAGGTTTGAACATCAGTCCAAGCTGATCTGTGTTGGTCGTGTCCAGAAGAGGTCAGAGCGTCAGTCCAAGCTGATCTGTGTTGGTCGTGTCCAGAAGGGGTTAGAGCTTCAGTCCAAGCTGATCTGTGTTGGTCGTGTCCAGAAGAGGTTAGAGCTTCAGTCCAAGCTGATCTGTGTTGGTCGTGTCCAGAAGAGGTTAGAGCTTCAGTCCAAGCTGATCTGTGTTGGTCGTGTCCAGAAGAGGTTAGAGCTTCAGTCCAAGCTGATCTGTGTTGGTCGTGTCCAGAAGAGGTCAGAGCGTCAGTCCAAGCTGATCTGTGTTGGTCGTGTCCAGAAGAGGTTTGAACATCAGTCCAAGCTGATCTGTGTTGGTCGTGTCCAGAAGAGGTCAGAGCGTCAGTCCAAGCTGATCTGTGTTGGTCGTGTCCAGAAGAGGTTAGAGCTTCAGTCCAAGCTGATCTGTGTTGGTCGTGTCCAGAAGAGGTTAGAGCTTCAGTCCAAGCTGATCTGTGTTGGTCGTGTCCAGAAGAGGTTAGAGCTTCAGTCCAAGCTGATCTGTGTTGGTCGTGTCCAGAAGAGGTTAGAGCTTCAGTCCAAGCTGATCTGTGTTGGTCGTGTCCAGAAGAGGTCAGAGCGTCAGTCCAAGCTGATCTGTGTTGGTCGTGTCCAGAAGAGGTTAGAGCGTCAGTCCAAGCTGATCTGTGTTGGTCGTGTCCAGAAGAGGTCAGAGCGTCAGTCCAAGCTGATCTGTGTTGGTCGTTTCCAGAAGAGGTTAGAGCTTCAGTCCAAGCTGATCTGTGTTGGTCGTGTCCAGCAGAGGTTAGAGCTTCAGTCCAAGCTGATCTGTGTTGGTCGTGTCCAGAAGAGGTCAGAGCGTCATTCCAAGCTGATCTGGGTTGGTCGTGTCCAGAAGAGGTTAGAGCGTCAGTCCAAGCTCGAGCATGGGTTCCAGCAGAAGCAGCTCTCAGTAAAAAGAGAGTGCTGTCTCTAGTGCGCTCCCTTTCTATGTTGAGACAATATTCAACAATGAACTCCACATTGTACTAACCCTCAGCAGCACATGAGTGCACAGATCCAGGCCAAGGACAAGACTCAGGTCCAGTCTAAGATTCAGGTCCTGACCCAGGCTAACGCTCTGATCCAGACCCAGCCTCAGGTCCAGATCAGGCCCACATCCTTGCCTTTGTGTCTACACAGCAGGTATATATGTGACCATATAGGACCAAATAATTTGACTATGTCACGTAAGTTTAAAAGTACACAGGAACTCTAAGCTCCAAGAAAGGTTTGTACTGGGAGGGAGGAGCAGTGTGTGGGATACCCAGACAAAACAGACTTGAAACAATTGAGCAGTAAAATACAGTTTGAATGAAAGTATTTGTTCCAAGAGAGGCGGGCATCGATCCAGTCTTTGTGGAGTGCCGTCCTCTGCCCGCACTCCTCAAGTCCTGCTGGTCGCTACAGTCCTTCTCCTCTTTAGTCTCTTGCAGCAGTAAACAGAGAAACACTGGTCAGTAGTGCGTCCAGCACAGACAGTGATTCACCCTGCCCTTCCGCTGGACTATCCAGCTGACCCTAACCCGCTCCACCACCCACCAGAGACCCACCGCACCCAATACTTCTACTCTCAGTACACCCACAGCAACACGCAACCCTAAGTAAGGAGACTTCAGGGTGAACTCCCAGTTGTCCTGGCAGTAAGCAGTGGCTTACCTTCCAGGTGTGTGTTGAGCAGCCTTGTGGGTGTGCATTCATGCTTGGGAACTCTCTAGTGTCCCCTGTGGCGTTACGGAGCCATGGTCAGCGTCTACATGGCGGCTTCCCTGTCTTCCTCCTCTCACAGTGTTTCTCTGCAGCTGCTGGCTCCTTGTTGTCTCTTGTTGTCTCTTGCTCTCCTGTACAGAGTCTTCACCTATGTTGGTGAGGGGCAAAGTGTCCTACCCCCCCCCCCCCCCACTCCCATAGGCCCAGCGGGCAGACACTCACATCTCCTTCTGACCGCTTGCCCTGTCGGTCAGTGTTCATTAGTTAGGTTCAGAGGGCACAAGTCATTAGAAAGACAATAACATTTGATGAAAAATAATAATACACAACTACACAGAGGAAAAATAACAGTCACTGCAAACCAAGTTATGGATCTCTGCAAACCAAGTAAACACAGTGTAAAAAGAATGTCCAGCCTGTGACTATACCGTAGAGACATTTATAACTTAAATGTGTCATACACAAGATGGCAGCAATAGCCTTGTGTGTCTAGTGTATCTATCTAACTGTGTGTATTGAACTATGATATGTGCCCTGCCTCTCTCCAGCCTGCTGTCCACATATGGGGCAAGGAGCCTCTGACAGCCTCCACGCTGGCCTCCACTCCTCTGTACTACCACAAACTGATGCTGGGAGAGTGTCTCATCACCCTCATCCACAAGGTGCAACCACGCCTGGCTCACAGCTCACCGGAATGTTCCTGGAGATGGACAACGATGATCTGATCCACCTGCTGGAGTCTCCACAGGCTCTGCTCTCTAAGATCCATCAGGCAGTGGCTGTCCTCCGTGCCTCCCAGATGAATGTGTCCACCACTGCTGGTGTGTGTGGAGTTCCTGGATGTTGCAGCACCCAGCAGCACATCAGTGCCAAGCCCTAGGTGGCTACGATGCAGGTATGTACAAGCACATTCAAACCCACTTTCCCCTCTGTTACTGTCGTGTTCCACACAGCCTACCTAACTGTCACCCCGTCCTCCACAAGGACTTTTCAGATTAAATAAACATGATTTATTTTATTTACAGACAGAAATGGTAATGCACTTATGGAAAAAGTCTTACTGGAGAGGTAACTTTTGTTTTTTAAAGTGATACAATTATGAACATGCCCGTCTGGGATTTTAGTTCTTTTAAATGAATGAAATGCAACAACTATTTGCTTACAGTAAATAAAACTGATTATAATGGTGTCACTGTGAATCACTTCCACCATCATAGTTTAAGGGCTGACTGTAACACCTACACGTCCCTATGTACTTTCACCTGTTCACCACTAGAGGGCATCATCTCCTGAATTCTAGCCAGACCCCTTGTTCACCCATTTTGATTTCCAATCCCCACCTGTATGTAGATCCCCTCTCACCACAGTCACTTTGCAAAGTCTTGTCTAGTGTTACTACCTGTGTATACCCTGTTACCCTGACAGAGTCTGTTAGGATGTACCCCGACCCCGTCTCTGGGATCAACCTTCTGCTCTCACTTGCTCCTGTCTGACCCATCCCCAACCTGATGATATGACAGGTAAACACCACCACCTGCTCCATCCCGTACCGTGAGGTCCAGACGGCTCAGGCCCTGGTCCAGTGGGGGGGGCAGCTGAACCCTGGGCACGCCTCATGTCTCCCTTTCCCCCCAACATTGTAGAACGCCCCCTCGGGGCTTAGCAGCTTCTGGACAGTGTCAGTTTCTGGGTTCTCCCTTACTCACTATGGAAGACAGATCCTACTTCTTACAAGATCTCACAGCCCCAGTGATCAGGCACTTGCGTTGTTGCCGGTTGTCGGGTCTCCTTTTCAAGCCAGGTTTATCGCCCCGTATTCAGTGGTTCATACTGTTTCGGATCAGAACGATCTGATTGCTCCACCCAATAGGAACAGAGTTGAAACCTGTGGCTTTGGCTGCAGGTGTGGGGGTTGCAGACTCTCCTCCTTTCCTGGTGGCAGCAGGGTTGAGGAGGAGCTGTCCACACCAGACCACTGTGTGCTCAGAGGTCCACTGAGGAACTCTGAGTCCCTGGGTCAGCTGGAGAGCTTTCTGGGTTGTCTGTGGGGCACCCAGTGGAGAGAGTGGGCGGAGATCCTGCAGGGTTTCCCACCGTAGTTTCCTGATGCTCCCTCTCACGCACACTTCAGTCAAGGTGACATTGAGGTGGGGAATGCTGAACCCATCAGGCAGCGGTTTGACCGTGTGTCCTCTGAGAAACGGGAGCCGTTGGATGCCGAGGTCCAATACATGCTTGACCATAACACTGCTGAGCCTTGCAGTTCCAGTTGGGCTTCTCCCTGTCTGTTGGTTATGAAGCCCGATCATACATTTCCACCATGTCCAGACTATCGTAAGGTGAATGCCGTTACTAAGGCTGACTCCTACCCCCTGCCTCGCATGGAGGACTGTGTTGACCAGGTTGGCTAGAAAATTTGACCTCATCAAAGGGTCTTGGCACGTCCCTTTAACGTCTGAGGCACAGGAAGTGGCTGCTTTTGTTACTCCTTCAGGGCTGTACTCATACACTGTCATGCCATTTGGTCTGCCAAATGCACCTGCAATATTCCAACGTCAAATGAATAAGGTTGTTTCCGGGTTGGACGGTTGTGCGGTGTACTTGAATGATGTGGTGATCTATAGCAACACCTGGCCTGAACACTTGCAGCGTAATCAGGCCCTGTTTCAACGTTTAGCCTGGGCACGGCTTACAGTAAACCTGGCCAAGTGTGAATTTGCTCTGGCCACGGTGACTTACCTACGTAAGGTGGTTGGCCAGGGTCAAGTGCGCCCTATACGGCTGAAGGTGATTGACCAGTTTCCTTCTCCTTCCACCAAGAAAGAGCTTGGAAAACGTGTCCACTAACCAACCTGTTAAGCTCAAAGGTTCATTTTGAGTGGTTCCCTGGTGGTCAGAGGGCTTTTGAAGATGTTCAGACCTCAGAGCTCTGCTCTGCCACGGTGTGGTCTGCTCCACAAATTGACCAGCCGTTTGCCCTGTATGTGGATACCAGCAAGGTGGGGGCTGGGACGCTGCTTTGGCAAGCTGGTCCGGAAAGCACTGAGCCTCCAGGCAGTTTCTTCTCCAAAAAGTTTCATTCTTACCAGTTGAACTATTCAGTCATAGAGAAAGAGGTGTTGGCGTTGATCTGGGAACTACAGCATTTTGAGGTTTATGTTGGGACAGGTCCCTTGGTTGTGTATACTGACCACAACCCACTTACCTTTTTACATTCCTGACAGAACCCCAACCAGCGCCTGATGAGGTGGGGTCTGTTCTTGCAGCCTTACCATCTGGATGTCCGACATGTGAAGAGCTGTGTAAACGTGTTGGCTGATACGCTGTCCCGCTCACCTTGTGCCTCAGTGACCTTGTCCTTCCTCATGTCCGTGTCTTCCCAGTGTGAGCGTTCTGCTCCTGTCTCTTCTAGGAGCTTCTCCAGGGGCCTGGCTGTGAGGTGCTGTGGCTGGAGCCCTGCTGGTGGGGTTGGGCATGGACGGGCCTCAGGGTTGTGCTTGGAACACCGGTGGTGACCTGGTGACCCTGGTCACACACACCCTTTTATGGGGGGGGGGGGGGGGGGGGGGGGGGTGACGGCCCTCCTCTCTGCTTGAGCTTGCGACTGCTACCCAGGACTGGTGGGCGTGGCTTTGGTAGCTGGTCAGGGATGATTGGACACACCTGGGCCCGTTGTGTCTCCAGCTTCAAGTTACCTGCTCCAGGAGTGGGTGGGGGCTCCCCACCTGAGCTGACCGTCTCACTGAGGAATCCTGGTCTCTGCTGCACATACTCACACATCCATGCATGCTTCCACACTGACACTCAATAACGTTGGGTGATATCTTTGTATCATGTAGCATTAGATGTTTTTTAAATTAAATGACTCTTGTTAAAACCTTTAGTGGCGCCTTTGTCTCCCTTTTGGTTGCAAACCTTGAGCCAGTTTGTAACATACACAAAGACACATTGTTATCTTTCTTAAACCTAATATTTACTACTTCAAACATGTTAAAAAATGTCACTTACATTATAATCATAACATATGATAGAAACTGATTTACTTGAATTTTGTTTGTGCTGTACATATATAAATACTCAAAGATCAAGACTGATACCAGGATCAACATGTGTGTATATATATATATATATATATATATATCTATGCTGTGCAAAAATGAGTTTTCAAATCAGTTGTACAGGTGGTTTGATGAGGAAACAAAAAAACACAACCTTTTAAGAGCATGAACCCCCATGGGAGGCAAATCAGTTAGCAGAGATCTGCTGCATGACATCTTAACACAATGTCATGATGATCACAGTAAAATTCTGCAATTCTAGCTGACAATGTTTGTATGAATGAAGGTTCTGACTTCCTCCCTCTGTTTCTCTACATGTGAGGAGTGCTCCTTTTACTACCTAAGGCTTGCCTTACATTATCTTAACAACGGGTATTATAAAACATTGATATCTTCATGTTGCTATATGAGTTCTTGTATTGCAGTGTTGAAGGAATGTTGCTTTTTACCCAGTGTCTGTTCACCCTGTCCTGTACTTACACTGGGGGAAAAAAACACCATACACAACAATACAGGAACTCCCTTTTTGTTTATTGATCAACATGTTTTCGGTATACCAGAAGGCATGTCTTATCTCAAAGGTGTGCATGTAAAATATTTGTTAAAAGCACACCTGGTCTACGCCACAAGATTGCTTTTTTCTGCTTTGATTCAAGGCGTACGTTAAGCAGCTCTTACCGTCCATGTTCATGGGTAGAGAGATCTCTTCTGGTTGGAGCTTGTGCCACCTCATTTCTGGGGTGGGGACCCCCTCGGCCACCATGCAGGACAGAGTGACCGTGCCCCCCACACCCGTGTATCCGTCCCAGAGGCACAGGGGCAGAGATGGAGGTGCTGCCAGTCCAAACACAGTCGTGTTCAGTAAACTAAACACCATCTAAGTTCCACAAAAAAAAATTATTTCACGTTTCCACAAAAATGGTTTGTTATTTTACTATGTCTAGTGAAATCATTTGAGTCTGAAACTACAGAGGACCGTATCACACAAGAGGCAAATGCAACGCGCTACAACTTCCGCAACAGAGTGGACGGTTTTCTCCTCCAGCCCCTACCCAGGACGCTGAGGGCCAGCTCTCCGATGCCAGGGTCGCCAGTCTCGGGCGGGTTGCTCACCACGCAACGGTAGGTTCCGGCATGTTCCGGCATCGACATTAGCAATAAAACAGAAATTCTCCTCATCGGCACCAAATCAACCCTCACAAAACCTGACAGCTTTTCCATCACTATCGACAACACTTCAGTTTCCCCCTCCCCTCAGGTTAAGAGTCTGGGTGTCATCCTCGACAGCACACTATCATTCCAAGCACACATCAATAACATCACCAGGTCTGCCTATTACCATCTCCGCAACATCAACCGCCTCCGCCCATCCCTCACACCCCATAGCACAGCCATCTTGGTTCACACCCTGGTCACTTCCCGCATTGATTATTGTAACTCCCTCCTCTTCGGTCTCCCCCTCAAGTCCATCCGTAAACTCCAACTGGTCCAGAACTCTGCCGCCCGTATCATCACCAGAACCCCCTCCATTAATCACATCACTCCTGTTCTTCAGCAGCTTCACTGGCTCCCGGTCAAAACCCGCATCCACTACAAGATTCTACTCCTCACCTTCAAGGCCCTCCACCACCTCGCCCCTCCATACATCTGTGAACTCCTACACTTCAACACCCCCACCCGCACTCTCCGGTCCTCCTCTTCCACTCAACTTACTGTTCCACCCGCCCGTCTGGTTACCATGGGGTCCAGGGCATTCAGCCGATCTGCCCCCCACCTTTGGAATGCCCTCACACCTGTCATTCGTAACTCCGACACTCTTTCCACATTCAAGACCCATCTAAAAACCCATCTTTTCAAACTGTCATATTCCATATAATTCATTGTCTATCACACATCTCACCACCCCTGTGTAAATTGTTTTAATGTGTCTTGTTCTTGTTTTTTATCATTGTTGATTTTGTTTTTTAACTATGCCCTGTAAGGTGACCTTGGGTGCTTTGAAAGGCGCCCTCAAATAAAATGAATTATTATTATTATTATCTGACACGTGCGTGTCGTTCAGCTCGATATCGGCGCTCCAAGGGATGCCCGCGAAGCCCACCCTACCAGTGAGGGAGGGGTCCTCAATCACCTGACCGTGGTCATAAACAATCACCTGAAGACGGAGGAGGAGGGGTGAGGGACACATCATGTGATAGCATGTTAGTTCACTGATGTCAAAGGGTTCAAAGGGAGAGTGTGCGGTGTTGTGATTCAAGGGGAGAGCCTGGGAGAGCCTGACCTGGGAGGGAGAGTCTGGGTGGGAGAAAGGAGCCAGTGTCCAGATGATGTTGAGTCTGGACAGGGGGCTCATGGTGAAGAAGGAGCAGGGCAGGGTCACCGAGTCCCCCTGGACCACCTCCACACTCTCGTCCCTCATGGTCACCCTCACTGCGTCTGCACAGAGGGGGACAAGACAAAGCGGGCCAGGGCCAGGTCAGTGGAACAAAGAATGTGACACAGCCTGAAAGAGAAAACGACGACTTGATGCATTGCTTTGTTTCCTTGACAACAAATCAGCCCTTGAGAAGGGTTTTGTACATGATTATATCATCCGGATAAAAGGTTTTGAAATGAGTAAATTACTATTATATGAATCAAAATCTTGTCCAATATGAGGTCCCTCCAGGTTTTGTGTTTGTTTTTGTCTCATTCTGTTGCTGTGCTCCCTCCCCTGTGCTCATTACTGTAATCATGAATCTTTCCCTCCCCCTCCTCTGATGCAGGCAGCCCCGGGTACCTTTGTGTGTGTGGGAACCGACCGGGGATATTGGCTGTTAATTACACTTGACAGTGCTGAAAGAAAACCCAAACACATCTCATCACAAAGTGGCAGAGGCAGAACAATAGTCACTTCATTAGGCCTTCACTGTCATGTCTTTCTCCATAGAAAGCTGGGCAGCACTTTACATTGAGGTTACATGAACTACCATGTCACTATGTGGTCATACCTATGGTCAAACCTAGCTTTGTGGAACTTGCTATGAAAGTACAGGGTTTTGTGTGAGCTGAATGTTATTACAACTGTAAAAAGGGACAGTATGAGAAGGGTTAAAGGGGCAAGTGAATGCTGTAAAGGGCCAGTAGAAGGTTGTGTAACCAAAACAAGATCAGTGTTAACATCATCGTACCCCTGGAAAGCTCAACCTCCCCCAAACTAAGTTTTACTGTACTATCTAGTACCGCTGAAACACGATGAAGCTAACTACAATGTTGTCACTGAAGGTGTTACCATGTAGTCATGTTAGTTGATAAAAACGTATGTGAAGCACTCTGTCACATTGCTTGTCAAAAGGCCAAATAATACGATTACATTTATTAATATCTAATATACTTTATTAAAGTACAAACTTTCTAAATGTTGCATGGACAATTTTACACATCAACGAGTGTAAAATATATTATGACAAATGTATAAAATATGCTGAAGTAACACAAACGCATCCACCTGGTGGATTTTATGCAACGTTTCACTGCTTTCTAAATAACGGCCTTGCTTATTGCAAGTGACTCACCATGCTGACGAACAGAAGTTAGCAAATAAGCAGTCCAGAGCAGCCACCTCCCAGAGTAGCCCATCACAACATGAACACTGTCCGTCATGTAGGCTAATGTCTGCAGCCCGGCAGGAAGATTAGGAAGCAATGACCAGGCATGCATGATCTATTGAGTGACCCCACCAGTCCTGCTCCCTCCCGAGGCTCCCCCCTCCTTCTCACCCCCTTTCTGTCTCTCTCTCTCTTGCTCTCTCTCTGTGTGTCTCTCTCTCTTTCTCTCTCCGTATTGCATTCAGGGTCGCAACAAAAACGGCTTTTTTGAAGATACGTTTGAATTCTGAATGAAGGAAAGGGCCCCTGAGGCTGAGGTTTCAACATGACAGCGTGGGCTCAGATCCTGGTTCAGCTGAGTTGGGTTCTGGCTGGGGGACTCCTGTGTGTCACCTCCCTCTTGTCATACTATCAAATAAAACATGCCGACAAGAAAATTAACATCTTTAAATTGTGCCTTAAACATATATTTTCCCTCTAGCAGTTTCGGCTTTGTTTGGGACAGATCAGTGACCGGTCAGGGAAAGTGAGGCACAAGTAGGATTCAAACCCATCAGGTCCGTGCAGAGGGACCTTCACTTACAAGGTACACACTTTGTTAGTGAAGCTACCAGGGCCCCTGTGACGACTTTCATGACTCTCTCACTACGTCTCCCAGGAGACAGGAGAGAAAGTTGGCCATTACAGCTAGTTCACCTGCTCGTTTGTGAAGCACACCTGTCAGTCGTTAGTGTTGATTGGCAATAAGATCAAGTGACTCGTCACCCATCCAGATCCTTTTGATCTAATGCAGTAATCCTGGTCCAGTGAGAGCTATCCTACTTCTTAAAAGTTCTCAGAACAGATTCCAATTTGTTGGTAATTGAATTGATGTTATTGGCATTTGAGCCACTGAAATACTGTAAGAAGTGTTGAATTTCTTAAATAATGAAATGAATACAGATACATTTTAATTCAACTTTAAATTGTATTCATAAAATACAATGTAACCGTGTAGCTGTACAAATATTTTTAACTTAATTTTTACTTTTTGTGACCAAACAAAGCACTGATACCAGAACAAGACCAAGACATGTCATACTAAATGTGGATATGGATCACTATTAGAGGTGGTTTGATAAGGAAACACAAAAGTACAACCTTTTAAAACCATTGACCGCCACAGGAGGCAAATTAATTTGCGGAGGTCTGGTGCATGACATCAGTTGTAGGGTAAAAGTTAACATGCAAGTTTAAACAAAAGCTTAGTGATGGTTCATATAGCCTGAACGGTGTGTAGTTTGTCCTTTGATGATAAATTCCAAATGTGCTTTCATCAGATATGATCCAACAACATTACCTTTTTGCCGATAATTCTACCACAATACATACATAATACAGTACATATGTCATGAAGTTCACAGTAAAATTCAGCAATGTTAGCTGACAATGTTTGTATGAATGAAGTCTCTGACTTCCTCCCTCTGTTTCTCTACATGTGAGGAGAGCTCCTTTTACTACCTTCTCTTACAGCATGGACCTTTGTCAAGACGTCTTCACTGAGATCTCTCTGTTTGGTCCTAAGTCTATCTCCCCATCCTTCGCCTCCATCTGTTAGAACTACTGGGGCAGGTGTTAGCAGTACTGGGGCAGGTGTTAGCAGGACTGGGGCAGGTGTTAGCAGTACCGGGGCAGGTGTTAGCAGTCCTGGGGCAGGTGTTTAGCAGCAGTGTGAGGTTCAGGGTCCTTGGTGCTCCGTGGGGCCTGGTCTCCTGTCAGGTCAGAGACCCTGAAGCCCCCTGTACGTCTGTCTGCACAGAGCCAAGCTTCACTGTCACCACCCATCTACCGTGGAGGAATCATCTGTACGTCTGGATCCTGTCTGACATACTTCCTGTACGTCTTCATTTAATGAGGGTTTAACACATGAATGTACATGATATGTTAACATTATAGACAACACTCTTGTTTAATTATGCTCTAGTCCCCTCTAGTGTTCAGAAGAGGAAACTACAGGACTTAATGCTCTTTAAGACTTGTTCTCTCCCAGAACATTAACCACCTTATTCTCCTCTGAAAACACTGTTCAACAAAAAGCTCAAGACGGATTCTGTGGGTATGTTGTATTATTTAATAGGTAGTATAAAATATAAATGCTTAAATGTTTTTTTTTAAGTTAGTTGATGATTACAGAATTCCCGAATAACCATTTGTCCAGGATCTTAACAAGTTTAACAGCAGATACACAGAATAAAAGGATATTTACAGACATTATCACAGTATGAATCAATCTCAATTCTCTGGCTATGTCAGCTGTTCAATCCCACCTCTATAAAGAGGAGTTGTGTCAGTAACTTCTTCCTCCACCTCCTCCTCTGGTCCTAGGTAAGACTTGTTCCATGCACTAACTTCATGGACTTCATCTAAAAACTTAGTACTGAGATCTATTAATTTATACTGAAGTCTATCCATCTCTATATCCTTCTTTTGCATCTCTCTATCCTTCTCCTGAATCTGTCTGTTGAAGTCTCTCTGCATCTTAGTGTGTGAGATCATGATGCTCCTCTGCAGCTCAGGTAGGACCACCTTCATCAGGTTTCTCTCTGCTTCAACTCTGGCCTCTCCTTCATAGTTCTCCCTGAACTCCTCCATCTCCTGCCTGTGTCTCTCCTCCCTCTCCCTCCTCTCATTCTCTCTCTTCTCTCTAAATCTCTCCAGCTTTCTCTCCATCTCCTCTCTCTGGTCAGTCTCTCTCTTCAGCTCTCTCTCCAGCTCTCTCTTCTTCTCCTCATCCCTCTCTTCCTTCACCTGTCTCTCCAGTTCAGATGTTCGATGGCTGAGTGTTCGGATGTCTCCCTCGTGGTCCTGGATCACTCCCTCTATCTTCTTCAGAGAGTTCTGCAGCTCTGTCTCAAACTTCTCTTTCCTCTCTGTCTCCTCCCTCTGTATCTTCTCCTCTCTCTCCCTCTGAATCTTTCCCTTCATCTCTGTGACCTGGGCCTCTGCCTCCTGGTAGGTCTGACTGCTGTAGAAGCTCTCTCTGTTTCCTGCCACCATCTCCTCTACCTGGTGCAGCAGCTCTGGGACCTGAGTGCCATGGGCCCTGTCCTTCATGTTGAGGACGTGGTACCTGTTCCCACATTTCTCTACAAGCTGCTGGAGGTCCTGACTTGCTGTTTGGAGAAACTCCTCCATGCTCTGCTCTCTCAGACTGTCATCATGGGTGAACAGAATGACAGTGTGCCCCCAACAACCCTCTCCAAACATGTCCTCCAATCTCTCCATGGCTCCTCTCTCCTCCCCCTCAGAGGCCTCCACTGGTACGACCAGGAGGAAGGCGTGGGGTCCCGGGGCGGACAGACGGACACACAGCCCCACATCCTGTCTCATCTCCTCCAGAGAGAGTCCAGGGCAGAACCAGTCTGGAGTGTCCACCAGCACCAGCCGTCTCCCACACACGTCCCCCTCTCTCCTCCTACCCCTCTGGGTGACTGCAGAGGGGCTGTCCTGGGCCCCAAACTCTTCTCTGCCCAGGATGGTGTTTCCTGCTGCCCTCCTCCCAGCCCCAGTCCTCCCCAGCAGCACCAGTCTCAGCTCAGACACACTGGGAGACACTGGAGGGTCTGGACTGCTGCTCTCTCCCCCCACTGCAACACAACACAGGGACATGGTCACACCACTGCTCTAGTTGGTTTCTAGTTGGAAAGGAAAGTACATCTAGGATGATATTAACTACTCAATTAGCTGTGTTTAAAAACGTGATTAATGTCTGAAAAATACAGACAACATAGAATAACATGAATTAAAGGCTATAATGATCATCTCTATCAGAATAAATCAGAATAAAAGTTCCTCACTGCAGAGCAGTATACATAGCAGTATCAGGACGTTTGAGATTATAAACCTTAACTCTATAATCACTATGAAACACACAGGAGGATAGAAGATGTAAGGACAGTAGAGGATGGGTTAGATGTTCAGGTGTTTGTAGGTGTCTGTAACAGAGTTGATGACTCACTGTCTGGAGGCTTTTCCATGCTGTGTCTCCTCCTGACTCCAGGGACCACAGTAGAACCTTCATCCTGTGGTAGTGGTGGGTCTGTATCTGGGGTCTCTCCTCCCACTGCAACACAACACAGGACACAGCTCAAACTACTGACGTGAGGGTCACCCTGGACATTCATACCAGATGTTCACCTCAACAGAGTCATCTGACTATGATACTGAACACAGCATTAGGTTCCTGTAGGTGCATGACCAGTGAATGGACTGGGTCAGATATTCAGGTGTTTTAACAGAGTTGATGACTCACTGTTTGGAGGCTCGTCCATGCCGTCTCTCTTCCTAATTGGTAGTTTGGGTTCTGCTACTGAGATCTCTCCTCTCTCTAACACACAAGATGAAACAACCATTCAGTGGGCATCATATTTAGAGGGAAGTATTCAAACTAAAACTTCAGATTATAACACTCACCAGTGGTTTTAACCGATAACTCATTTCTCTGTCTCTCTACCTCAATGTTTAGGTCACATATCTGCTGTGCTGAAATAATTGAAAATAAAAACCATAAACATACCATTTCCAAATACAAAACACTTGAAATGAAATACAAGTTTTGCCATGAAATCTTACCAAGTTTAATGTTTTCATTTTTGACATTTTCCACATGTCTGTCTCTCTCCTTCAGCAGTTCATCTCTCTCTCCTAGTTGTTTGTCCTTCTCTTCCAGTCTCTTCTGTGTCTCTTTACCTTCACTCTCTAGTCTCTCCAGTCGTTGGTCTCTCTCTTCTAGTTGTTTGTTTTTCTCTCCCAGTTCCTCCTGCCTCCTCTTTAGTTCTTCATCTTTCTCCTTCAGCTGCTTGTCTTTCTCATCACACACTTTATCTCTCTTCTTCAGCAGTTCATCTCTCTCTCCTAGTTGTTTGTCCTTCCCTTTCAAACTCTTTTTTAATCTGTGAATGTCCTCTGGACATTTATAGTCTAGCTGTATTTCTGGAGGGTTATATAAAAATATGAATTAAGATTTGAAATCAATACATTAGAACAGCTGTTGATATGCAGATATTTATTTTGATATCTAATGTTTGTTGTTGCCTTGTCACAAAAACCGGTACCACGGTACCAAATTGTGTACTCTGACAAAAAAACGCTACAATACCAGAATTTCTGACATTCATGCAGAACATCTCAGCCATCACCTTCCACCCTGTCCTCATACTGCCCCACTGCACATTGTTAGGACCTGGGCTTGCACTGTGTCTAGCTTGGTCAGAGCAGAGCTGCTGCCCCATAGACAATACACCCACAATCTATAACTGCTCAAACCAGAACCACATACATTTATACTCACCAAGCAAACAAGCAGATTCCTCTCTTCTCCTCTTGTCCTCTGGGCTTTCAATTTGTAAATACTCTTCAGCTGAAACAATGATGGAGAACTGACATGTTAGATATATTACACTGCAGTCATACATTCTCTGTCAAGCTACTTGGAACATATACAGTTCAACTTCTAATACCATCAGCACAGCAAAATGTGTTGAATACTTGTAGTAAAATATAATTGTATACATTATAAATGATTTAATGTTCCATTTCTTAACCAAATACAGCAAACTTTGATTGAATGTATATTCCTGACAGTTTATCCTGTGTTGATGTTTTACAACAAGAATGTTTCTTCTGTTTCACAGGTCAGGCAGTGAAGTGCATTCTTTCAGATATGTTGTAGTTTGAACAACATATTATTATTTTTATTCTTCGTTTTAAGCAGATTTGTGTTGTACGTCTACTAGCACCACCTACTGTAATGGAGTGTGGTCCAGAGACAGACATGTAAATCCTCCCCATTGGTCTGGTTTCTCTTAGAAAACGACCAGTAAAGATCTCTCTCTGCTTGTACAATCCCACAACAAGGCCTCCACCATCAGTCCTGTAATGCCCTGAGCCCTCAGACTCACCTTTAACCTCTCCCTTTCCCTCTGTCCATATCAGGGCCTCAGCCTCTGCCTTACTGATAGACACCATCACCTCATCCCCCTCCTCCCTGAGGGCCTGCTTAGCCAGACTGTCTGCACTCTGGAACCCACATCAGTTTGACCCACACCCCCATCCTCCTCACACCATTGTGACCTCGGAGCACCTCATACAGCAGGTCCTGTCTACTGTGGGATGTTTAGGACTGTACACTCATCAGAACTGCACTAGAGTCTGAGCATATAACCACTCCAACCTCCTCCATCCACTGTAAGGCCAGTCACATCACCAACAGCTCCACTGTAAATACAGCCAAGTGATCTTAAAAGCACTCTTAGACCATGACCTCCCTATCAGGTACAACAAACGCTGCCCTGTTCAACCAGACTGTGGATCTTTTGACTCACCTGTGAATATTTTGTAGTCATCCGTTGTACACAGAAAGCACCCGACTATAAAACATCTCAGCTAAGTCAGCTCCCACCCTGTCCTCATACTGCCCCACTGCACAGTGTTAGGACCTGGGCTTGCACTGTATCTAGCTGGGTCAGAGAAGAGCTGCTGCCCCATAGACAATACACCCAGAATCTATAACTGCTCTAACCAGAACCACATACGTGTTCACACACACTTCTTGCACTTGGCAAACACTTTTTCAATATGATCAGCCCAGGTCAACCTCTCATCAAAATAGACACACAGAACCCTGAGTACCTGCTCCCTCTCCAAATCATTCCCATCCAACATCATGCAGACCTCCTCCACTACCTTCCTCCTGGTGAAGAACACAGTGTTCAACTTCTTAACCCAGAAGTTTGACTAACATATGACCTGGACCCAGGCTCATGTGGATCTCAGGAGCAAAGCTTATTATGGGATACATCTGAATAATACTGTGAGTGTATCTCTGCTCACAGGTTTGACCATGAAGGGAGGGTTTTCAGATATAAAAATAATGACACCATGAAATTTTAAAGAAATCAATAGCAGTGTTATCTTCAAAGTCTATAATATATTGGTACATTCTTAACCCATGATGTTGTGTGTCATGAAACAGTTATATGAAATTACTCACCGTATACTGACGTTGTGTAGAAGGATATGGAATAGAAAGTTAAACATCATTAAAACAGAACACATCAGTATACTGTGTGAGTTCATCTTAAACATTGATGATGAATAACATGTTAGTGTCAGTAACCAGATTTTTTAAAGCAAGGATGCTCTATGAGATGCAGCTGCTGTATGTTAATGGTCCTACATCAACATACATCCGTGTAATCTATAGCGCTATGCATGTTACATGTTTTTTCAACATGTTCTTCACTATGCACCACTGCTAAGTAATGTGAGTCTGTGTCATCAAACACTATAGATATATATACAAGCTCAGAGTATGGAGTGGTCAGAAGGGGCAGCATGATCAGCTAACCACCACCAATGCTCCAAATCCTACTTACATTTGAAAGTATAATTTTATTTGTACATGCAGAGAGACTGTGTCGTCATAGTTCATGTAGAGATGTTCAGATTTATGTTCTTTACTTTCAGAACAATGACCCTCCCTGGATCACAAACCCACTTGTAGATGACCTGACAAATGTCCCCTCCTCTATCTGACCTCCTGTAGTCTCTCAGCCTCAGAGACAAGTTGCCTCTCTCCAGCTCCTATAGGTGACCAGACTCACTCTGCCCTCATAGCCCCTCCCCTCTATCACCTGGACATTCTTATACAGGTTAAGTACTGGTCTGACTTCTACCTGAACCCTGTAAAGGTGTCTGCCTGTCCTCCCTCCATCACATTCTCTCTGCCACCTCCAGTCCAGGCTACCTCTGTCCAATCAAACTAATACGCATCAGCCCAGTAAAGCACGGAACAAATGTGACCAAACTCCCCTTTGTCAATAAGAGTTCTGTATAAATTATCTTCCGTTCCTCTGGTCCTTGTGCTAGCATGTTGTTGTCATTTCGTCAACTTTGCATGTACGCTGCTGTTGCCATCGACCTGCTTGTCTGCCAGCCCCCCGCCTGCTGCTCTTGTCTGCTGCTCCCATTCCGCCTGTCCTGCTCTCCTCGTTTCCCGGCTCCGGCTGTTCGCTTCCCGGACTCGTCTTCCGCGGTGGGGATGGACCTCCTGGACCTCCGCTCGTCCCACGATGAGTTCCCTTCCCGGCTGGAGAGGCGGTCCTGCCTGCAGCGTTCTGGCCGCGTCCTCGGGGCCCCCGGCCGCTTCTCGAACGGTGCTGCTCCGGGCTCCTCGGCTTCTCTGGGTCAGACGGCTCCGCCCTCCGGTCCCGTGCGTTGGCCTGGCCGTCCCCCACAGTCTCCGCCCCCCGGGTCTTCTACCTGGGATCACTCTGGGCATCGCTCCCGGGCTCGGCGGCCGTCTGTGCTGGCACCGGATTCTGCTCCTCGTCCCTGGCGGCCATGGCCTCCATGGGCTCTCTGCTGCCTCCCTGCCCCGCACCTGCCCCTGCGTGCTCCGGCCTCGCCTAGTACGGGCCACGCCCCCCTAACCTTGTCCTGTGCTTTTTCCCCTGAAGGTGGCTCCACTCCGGACGTCCCCCCGTCAGGCCCCTGCCTTCACGCTGGCCCCGGCGCCTCCCCCTGTCCGCCCCGTGGCCCCCTCTGCTTCTAGGCCTTCCCCCGTGTCTCCCTCCCTCTGGGCCGCTTCCTGCTGGCAGGCTCCGCTCCAGACTTCCAGCCCCCTCCTGTGTCAGCCTTCATGCTGGCTACGGTACCTCCCCCTGCCCGCTCCTGCCCCACCTCTCCCGCTGCCCGGCACTGGGCCGCACCTGGAGGGTTCCTGCCTCTTGCTTTGACCATGCCCCCGTTCTCCTGCCCTGGCTGCTGCCTTCACTGACCTTCCTGCCGTTGTGGCGTTCGTCACCTCAAGCCCTGGCCCTGTTCCTGCCCCTGCTCTCTCCAGTCTGCGCCCCTCTGACCTTGCCCTGTGCCTTCCCTCCTGCGGGTGGCCCCGCTCTGGCCATCCTGCCCGCCTCGGCTGCTGCCTTACCTGTTGGGGCCCTAACGCCCCTGCTTTCGCTCTGCCCACGGCACCTCCCGTTGCCCCCTCTGTGGCCCCCTCTGCCTCCGGGCCTCCCCCTCTGTGTCTGCCTTCGGGTGGCCGTCCCCCGGGTGATTACGTGGTTCTGGCTGTTCTTCTCCTCCCGTCCCGGGTTGCTGCCCCCCGCACTGTTGTCGTGGCCCTGTCCTCCTCTGTATCCTCCTCTGTTGTCTGGTTTCCCTGTCCGCTCTGCCCCCGCTCTCCTTCCCGTCAGGTCCTGGCTCCCGCCTGGCCCCCTTTCGCCTCCTCCGGCCCTCCTTTCCCTGCCCCTTCCGTCCGGACCTAACCCAGGTGGTCCGTCACGATTTCGATGGCTGCTCCTTGTCTGCCTGCCGGAGCCTCCGTGCATGCTCCTTCTGCGGCAGGACCCGCTCTCGCTCCCTCCACCCGGCTGGCCTGCAGGCCTTGGGACCGCGTTCGAGGCCCTCCTGTCCACCCGCCTTGCTGGGTTTCCTTGGGGTTCACTGGCAGCACTCAAACTGCTTGCCGTCCGCCTGGCATTGGATCCAAAAGCAGGTTGTGCATCTTTGACTGTTTCTTGAAGCACTCCGCTGGATCCTCCTCAACGAGTCCAGAAGTCCCCTCCTCCTTCATCTCCTGGACGACTTCCTCACTATCGACCCCCTTCATCTCCACTGGCGCAAGGCCCCCACACCGCATCAGACTTGGCTCTGCTACCAGCGTCTACCTCACTGCATTGTGCTTGGCTCTGCTACCAGCCTATACCTCACTGCATCAGGCTTGGCTCTGCTACCAGCCTCTACCGCACTGCATCAGGCTCGGCTCTGCTACCAGCCTGCTACACTCAGTCGGGCTCGGCTCTCTACCAGCCCCTCCTTGCTATTAAACTAACTGTCTCCCTCCATAAATTCAGACTCTTGGCACAAGAGGCGGACACCTTCCTAGTCCCGGATCCTCCATTTTCCTGTACCATCTTCCCATGACGGCACCCCTCCACAACCTTCACTTCACACCCAGAGGCCATGCCCGGGGCCCAGGCCTGGCTCTGCTTCCGGCCTCCACCAACCACTCCAGACTTGGCTCTGCTACCAGCCTCCTCCACCATCGGGCTTGGCTCTGCTACCAGCTCTGCTTCAATAAAAGCTATCTATTCAATCAATGGTGTGATTACTGAACTTGTGAACCCTGTAAAGGTGTCTGCCTGTCCTCCCATCACATTCTCTCTGCCATCTCCAGACCAGACTACCTCTGATGGTGTCTATCAGGGCCTCAGCCTTACTGAAAGACACCATCACCTCACCCCCTCCTCCCTGAGGGCCTGCTTAGCCAGACTGTCTGCACTCTGGAACCCACATCAGTTTTAGCCACACCCCCATCCTCCTCACACCATTGTGACCTCGGAGCACCTCATACAGCAGGTCCTGTCTACTGACTACTATTTGTAGTCATCCATTGTACACAGAAAGCACCCGACTACAGAACATCTCAGCTAAGTCAGCTCCCACCCTGTCCTCATACTGCCCCACTGCACAGTGTTAGGACCTGGGCTTGCACTGTATCTAGCTTGGTCAGAGCAGAGCTGCTGCCCCATAGACAATACACCCAGAATCTATAACTGCTCTGACCAGAACCACATACGTGTTCACATACACTTCTTGCACTTGGCAAACACTTTTTCAATATGATCAGCCCAGGGCAACCTCTCATCAAAATAGACCCCTGTCAAAGAAAATTCTAGCGGCACAGTGTAGATTTGAGAGTACTCGTCATAACGGAGGACATGTGAGCTGTAGCTACAGGTCGTTCGGAAGAGAGGTGAAGAACCATCACACATGCACTGCCTTATATGAACTGAGAACAAAGGAACTTCAAGATGTTCAATCAATCAATATAGCGGGTCTCTGTGATTGGCCAGCACTACTCAGTGACAGTTTGACTCCGCACCAAGAGTCCCACAGTTCTCTGATGTCCCAGCTCCCTCTCTAAATGAGGATAGTAACTACACATTTAACGAAACCTTTAATGAAACCTTTAATGGGAGTCAGATGGCTGAGCGATGAGGGAGTCGGGCTAGTAATCAGAAGGTTGCTGGATCGATTCCCCGCCGTGCCAAATGACGTTGTGTCCTTGGGCAAGGCACTTCACCCTACTTGCCTCGGGGGGAATGTCCCTGTACTTACTGTAAGTCGCTCTGGATAAGAGCGTCTGCTAAATGACTAAATGTAATGTAAATGAAACACAGACAGAACACAGGACACAATCTCCTTGGCCAAAAGGTCAACTCCCTTTAGGCCTTGGGAACTCAAGAATCCCCCACCCTCCGTGCCTCTGGCTTCTTAGTTGGGCATCATAAATACCTTAAGACGTAGGTTAGTTACAACTAAGTCTTGTACTCGCTGTGAAATATTTTACTATTGATTGTTCTTCTACAGGTACAGTCCTGCACTTTTTTGTGGTTCATGTTGTTTTAATTTGTAACTTGTATAACTGCATGCTCTTATGGGTCTTCCCTTTTGGCACTTGTTTAGTTTTTTCACAATGTATGCTTCATGTTTTGGCTGCTTGCAATGTTTGGGACTACCTCGTTGTTATGATCAGTGACCTATGCTCTTTTGTAAAGCTCTATCTTGGAAGTCGCTTTGGATAAAAGTGCCTGCTAAATGCATAAATGTAAATGTTAATGTAAATGTAAGACAATCTGCTAAACCCATCCTACAGAGCAGGCATCGTACATTCACATGACTGGCCGCTGGAAATGTAAATGTCCTGATGGCCAATACAGTACATTTTACATTTAGTAATTTAGCAGATGCTGTTATCCAGAGCGACTTACAGTAAGTACAGGGACATTCCCCAATACATCTGAATGACTTAGTGTTTGTGTTTGCATGACTTGAGTAATAGTGATATTAAGGCTAGTACAGTGTTTTGACGAGGTGTTGGTTTAGGTTGTTGCTTAGAGGAAATTGCCTGAGCACCAGGCAACAAAAATATAATTTTTGGCGGTTATTAGTTTTTAGAGACATATATGATTTAAATTGTAATTCACTTAAAGGACAGTTTACTGTAACTTTGCTAGAGGTTGTCCTTGATTAGGTAAGCAAGTTCTGACAGACAAGTTACCATGCTACTGTCCATATTGTATTAGTAAATTCAAATTAAATGTAGAACAATAAGGAATATATATAGACTAGAAATACATTTGGTCTAAACTCCCGACAATCTTTTTGTTTGAATGGGTCTTCAATGGTGTTGAAGACTGAACTTATGAATGAGATGTGGGTGGTGGAATGCAACGTCAATGGTGTTTTCAACTGATCTTTGATTGAGTAAGTGAAACAACATTTGGTCTGTGGTCATTGAGGCAGAAGATCTTTGTGGATATGTGCACGAAGATAATGGTGTTTTTGAACCCCTTTGCATTAGTGGTCTAGGGAGATGTTGAAGATGTTGATTAACACAGGGTCAAACTCAGCTGCAGCAGAAACCTGCAGTAGAATATGGTTACCCAATATGGGACCTCAGGTTTTACCAAAGAATTAAATACAGTAAAAAAAAAAATTATGATGCTATACAGCACTATTATAATTGTTTATTTTCTCTACTCAACATATTTTCTATAGGTTCTCCTGTTTAAAATGAAAATGATGCCCCATTCATGATGGGGCGCCTAAAGAAAGGGCAAACAGCAGTCATAGATCTATGGCAAAAAGCAGGTGGCAGAGAAACAATAATACAGGCATTTGTTGCACATGGGCTTGGAAAAGGCAAGATTACAGTAAAATCTGAAATATGGTCAACTTTAGCTCTGCACTTATTTCATGATGACTCTGTGAAACTTAGCAAATGGCTATATGTCATATGGAGCCAAGACAGAAGACAGATTAGAGAAGAAGTAGTTAGGCAACATGAAAGAGAAATGCAGGAGCAACAGGATAAAGATGAAGAACAAACAGAACTAACCGAGGTAGAGTTAGAGAAGACAAGAGACAGAAAGAAGACAGACAAAGGCTCTCCTGAACACAGTGAAAGCATAGAGACAGAAGGGACACTGGAAACAGACACAGAAGGAGAGATAGAGAAGGCGAAAGACAGGAAGAAGAAGACATGCTCTCCTGAACACAGTGAAAGCATAGAGACAGAAGGGACACTGGAAACAGACACAGAAGGAGAGATAGAGAAGGCGAGAGACAGGAAGAAGAACACAGACAAAGGCTCTCCTGAACACAGTGAAAGCATAGAGACAGAAGGGACACTGGAAACAGATACAGAAGGAGAGATAGAGAAGGAGAGAGACAGGAAGAAAAAGACAGACAAAGGCTCTCCTGAATTTACACAATCACAGTTAAGAGCAACAAAACCTGGACCCAAGGTTTTCACAATTAAAATTAAAAAGGAGAATTGGAATAAAATAAAACCATTGGCAGGCACAAACAAACTTAGGCGACCATGGACAGAAATCCTCTCCAAAGAGTTCATTAAAATCAATCCTTGCTGTACTCTGTCATTTAAATACCAACATGTTAAAGCTACACACAGCCGTAAAAGAATGTCCCCATACCTGCATGAATCTGCAGTGTGCACATTTAAGTTATGCAAAGCTGTGTACAGTGCCCTCCAAAAGTATTGGAACAGTGAGGCGAATTCCTTTATTTTTGCTGTAGACTGAAAACATTTGGGCTTGACATCAAATAATGAACGTGAGACCAGAGATCAACGTTTCAGCTTTTATTTCCAGGTATTTACATCAGGATCTGATGCACAACTAAGAAAATATCACATTTTGTTTGAATCCACCCATTTGTCATGTGAGCAAAAGTATTGGAACAGATATACTTAAAACATATTTAAGTGAATAAGACTTAATATTTAGTTGCAAATCCTTTGCTTTCAATAACTGCAGCAAGTCTGTGACCCATTGACGTCACCAAACTTTTGCATTCTTCCTTTTTGATGCTTTCCCAGGCTTTCACTGCAGCCTCTTTCAGTTGTTGTTTGTTTTGTGGGGTTCCTCCCTTCAGTCTCCTCTTAAGCAGGTAAAATGCATGCTCTATAGGGTTTAAGTCTGGAGATTGACTTGGCCAGTCTAATACCTTCCATTTCTTGCCCCTGATGAACTCCTTTGTTGTTTTGGCAGTGTGTTTTGGGTCGTTATCTTGCTGCATGATGAAGGCTCTGCCAATCAGTTTGGTTGCATCTTTCCTTAAATTGGCAGACAAAATGTTTCTGTAGACTTCCGAGGTCATTTTGCTGCTGCCATCATGTGTTACATCCTCAATGAAGATTAATGAGCCCGTCCCACAAGAAGCCATGCAAGCCCAAGCCATGACATTACCTCCACCGTGTTTCACAGATGAGCTTGTGTGTTTGGGATCATGAGCAGTTCCTTTCTTTCTCCAAACTTTAGCCTTTCCATCACTTTGGTAAAAGTTAATCTTTGTCTCATCAGTCCATAAAACTTTGTCCCAGAATTTTTGAGGTTCATCTCTGTACTTTTTGGCAATTTCCAGCCTGGCCTTCCTATTCTTCTTGCTAATGAGTGGTTTGCATCTTCTGGTGTAGCCCTTGTACTTTTGTTCATGAAGTCTTCTGCGAACAGTAGATAGTGATACCTTCACTCCTGCCATCTGGAGGTTGTTGCTGATCTCACTAACAGTTGTTTTAGGGTCTTTCTTTACAGCTCTCACAATGTTTCTGTCATCAACTGCTGATGTTTTCCTTGGTCTACCTGTTCGACGTCTGTTACTTAGTACACCAGTAGTTTTCTTCTTCTTCAGGACATTCCAAATGGTTGTACTGGCTATGGCCAATGTTTCTGCAATGGCTCTGATTGATTTTCCATCTTCTCTAAGACTCACAATTGCTTGTTTTTCACCCAAAGACAGCGCTCTGGTTTTCATGTTGTTTTCACCTCTGAATACAGTCTGCATAGACAAAACCTATCTTACCCAATCTGAACCTGAGTGTAGACATTCAGTGGTATTTATTGATTGAATAATGTATGTAATAGGACACACCTGGGCAACAAAACACACCTGTCAGTCACATGTTCCAATACTTTTGCTCACGTGACAAATGGGTGGGTTCGAACAAAAAGGTGATATTTTCTAATTTGTGCATCAGATCCTGATGTAAATACCTGGAAATAAAAGCTGAAACGTTGATCTCTGGTTTCACATTCATCGTTTGATGTCAAGCCCAAATGTTTTCAGTCTACAGCAAAAATAAAGGAATTGGCCTCACTGTTCCAATACTTTTGGAGGGCACTGTATGTGTTCAAGAGAAAACACAAGCCCATACCCCCAAAAAAACATAACCATCAGAGTGCTGAGATTAGGAAAAGTCACTCATTCAAAAAAGGAAAGTACATTTCGGTATGCAAGCTTCCCGAGAAGAGGTAGAATTGCCAGAACGATCCACAAAGGTGTGAGCAACTACCACTATCAGCAGCTCAGGAAGACTCCAAGAGTAGAAATATGTGCTGGTAATATCACCAGGAGTCTTACCAAAGATGTTTTAAAATGATCTCCTCGGAAGTGCATAAAAGTACAAGACTCCATAATGATGTCCCGCTGGAGCTGATGCTCACACAAAAAATAATGGAGTGCAGCAGCAATGTCTCTTCTGGTGGTTATATTCAGCACCTGCAGGTGGACCCATTTGGAGTCCATCTGTACATGGATGCAGGAATAAACATATTGGTGGAGCATCTAAAACAACCCACACCAGTTACTCTCCATCTTGACGCTACTGGTGGTGTTGTGTCAAAGATCCCAAATCAAAAGAAAAGGGTGCTGTACTATGCCCTTGTACTGCCAGGGATGGGCAAAGATACGCCACCTGTCCCTATCTTTGAGCTTATAACCAATCAACATTCTATCCCAACATTGACATACTGGTTGATGGAAACTTTGAGAAAAGTCTCCAAGTGCACATCCCGCAGAGTACAACAGATAAAGACAGACTACAGCTGGGCTCTGATGGATAGTGTGCTGCTGTCCTTCAACAAAGAGTCTATATCTGCCTATCTGTAAAGAGCCCATGAAGTCATAGCAATTCAGAAAACCAACAGTGACCTCCATAAATTCTCAGTTTTACACCTTTGCCATGCCCACATTGTAAAGGCTGTCTCACAAGGATTTGGGAAAAGGACACAAGACAAAGGACTAAAGGAGTATGCCACCTATTGCTTTGCGTTAATGTTGAACAGCACAAGCATGGGTGAAGCCCTTCCTGTGTTCCAACACATGTGTGTGCTTTTTGCTTCAATGGAGGATGGTGATCTTGTACAACTTGCAAAAAACACTCTGGACAAAAGCATATCGCATGCTAAACACATCAAAGCAGAGAATGTGGAAGAAGACTCAGAAGATCAGTTCCATGGTGAAATGAACATCAGAGCAAAGACTGTGTCAGGACAATCTCCATTCACCAGAGACTTTCAGGCTGTTCATCAAAAGGCACAGTGTCAAATCCTATCACAGTTAAAAACAGGGACAAGAACAACTTTTTCTGTCCAGAAATCATCAATGTTCTTTTTGACCATTACTTAGGCATATTTCCACTTTGGAGTGGGATATTGTTTTGCAATCTAACAAGATATGCCAAAGACAAACTCAGCAAGGCAACAACAGAAATGCCAAAGACCCGTGACACTAACTGCCGAGTGGAGATGTGGTTTTGGATTGTTAAACACTCCATCCTGCAGAAAAAGAAGTACCTCCGTCCAGCCGATTTCATACACAAAATGTATGGCTCTCTGCAAGGCAGATGCAAGGAGCACATCATTCAAAATAACCTACCAGACACTTTAATCACAGATAAACCTCCAGCTGTAACAGGCTTAGACCAAGCAGAAGAGCTATGGGCAAAAAGAGACAAAAACGAGGGTACCACAAAGAGGAAAAGTACTTTGAAACACCAAAGAAAATTCCCATCCCAAAAAAGGGTCCCAGAAGGTCAAAAGGGCCATACAAGACCACTCAGACAATGCCTGCTGTGAGCAATGCCTCAGACAGTTTATCTGATAGCACTTCCAAAATAGCAGCAAAGGTATTATATACATTTCATTACATACACTTTATTTATGTAGAAGACGTTTTTTTATTCTAAGCGGTATGATCACTGTTATTTCGGGCATTTTCTGATGTTTTGTGGATGATATTTAACAAAATGTTAAATCAATCCTTGTTTTTATTGTGTTATATGCAGGTACAAGCCCTGTGGAAGAAAAAGGCCTCTGAGGTGGTGGTTGCCGTCATCCATTCCCATGGCAAAAGAGTTTCACACATGTTACACCACTTGGAACTGAAAACTCTGCAGCCACACAAGTGGCTTATGGGAGAGGTAAAAATAAATAAAATCATACATCAGGGTCAGCTAAAAATTGTATGATGTGCCCCTTTTATTTTAGTTATAAGGTTTCTATAAGAGAGCAATACAAAATGCCCCCATGTCCGATTAATTCTGGAGCCGAGCCTGACATACATGGTAACTCCATGTATGTCAGGTAATATACATATGGTAGATACTGTCTACCACCTCATTTGTTAGGAGGGGCAATATACAAGTACAATTACTGTTTTACACATCTAATACCTGCACAATATAGAGCAGTCAGCACCTTAAAACAGGAAATGACCCTTCACCATTCACTGTGCACACCAAACCAGCATTAATGCAACAGGCTATTGTCACATTGTTTCTAGGGTTTTATCATGGCATAATGTTGTATTTAGCGTTTAATATCTTAAATATTAGTATCTTAAAATTCAATTTTATAACTTGGTTATGCTTATTTCAACCTTAATAAATTGTGTCTTTGTGAATTTAATTAACAGTTTGTGATCCTCTTCTACTCACATAATTTAGACTATTGAGTGCTTCTTTCAAGTGGCTGTGCAGAACAGAGGACATGGACAGACGGTATATGTCTTAAATAGTGCTGTCAGTTTAACGCGTTATTAACGGCGTTAACGCAAACCCAAATTAACGGCGTCAATTTTTTTATTGCGCGATTAACGCTCTTTTTGGCCTAGCAAACTTTGTAGTTTTTTTCACATGCTGTTGCAACAATTACACGCCCCCTCGTCAAAGCCAGGCGATTGCAATGTTGTTTTCAATAAAAAAAATATTTGCACGAAGCAATCCGAACCACTTTTCCATGTTGATAAGAGCTTTAAAATTTGAAAAAATAATGGGACAAAAAGAAATCAAGGGACATTTAGAATAGATAAAAATGTGCGATTAATTGATTAATCGCGAGTTAACTATGACATTAATGCGATTAATCGCAATTAAATATTTTAATCGTTTGACAGCACTAGTCTTAAACCATTGGGGTGATGTGGATGTGAAGTGCGGGGGTGATCATGAATGGTAAGAGGACAGAAGTCGGTCACCAGAGTCTTACAAAGGTACGCCTAAACATAATACATTTTTATCATTCTAAAGAAATGTGCAGTTTGCCTTCATTTATTGCTGATAGGGTAATGTGACTGTCTGAAAAATCAGAGACACGGACCACCTCCATCAGAGACACGGACTGTCTCTCCACCTTCAAGAGAAGGCTCAAGACACACTTGTTCCGGGAGTACAATGGTACTTAGGAATGGTTTGCTGAACCCAACGCTAGTTTCCTCAAGGTTCACAATGACTCTTGCTTAGACTGTTGCTCTTGTTGGTTAGTGGTAGCTGATTTAAACTGTTGTATTCTTTTTCTAGTTAATCCTATTTTTATTGCTTTCCTGCAGGTACACCTGCACTTAGAGATTAATGTTGTGTAATTTTTAACTTGTTTAACTACATGCTCTTATGGTTTCTTCCCTTTAGCACTATTTTTTGGTTGTTCACAATATGTACTTCTTGTTTTTGACTACCCGCAATGCTGTGGGGCTATCTTGTTGTTATTATCAGTGACCTATGCACTTTGTGAAGCTCTCTCTTGGAAGTCGCTTTGGATAAAAGCGTCTGCTAAATGAATAAATGTAAATGTAAATGTCTGATTTTCTATTTAGGTCCGTTTTGAGGACTACAGTGCTGTCATTAGTTTTCTTAACATTGACAACAACCACTGGAAGTTTTTTGGTGAGGATCATTTTAAACATTAATACTTTCACCTTGAGGGGGTATGTTGGTTCAGGTGTAGTTATATGTGCATAGGTGAAACCGTCTGTGATATTGCTTGTAAAAAGGGCTATACCAAAATATTCAGATTTGATTTCTTCAAATCCAAACATACAATGACATTTGTGTGTACTATATTAAGCAACATTTATTCTTCCACAGTATCTGCATGCAAAAACCAGCCAAGTATTTGTTTTGGATCCTGCTGGACATGATGAGAAGTTAGATTCCGAACATGCCGCATCCCGATTTAGGTAAGTACAAATGTAACAAATTACATCATAGTTATAACCAATATTATTATTTGTTAAAGAAGTTAATGATATAACCCCATGTCTGCTAATAACATAATATACATATTATTAGGCTATATTATTATAATTATTTTAACTCTCGGGCATACAAAGTGTATTATAAAAAAAGGCTGCATTATTTCACTCTTACTCAGAGAATACTTCAAGATGCGAAGAGCATGCCACGGCAAAAGTGACTGGGTTGATAGGAAGTGGAAAGGAGGGGAAATAACCCACAGCATTCAGAAGGATTCCTTCAGCTGTGGTGTACTGGTGATGCAGGTGAGATTTGTAATACAGAGAAAATATCCAAGTATGTTAATTTCCTTAAAGTAAATCAATTTCATGCCAGTCAGATTATAAATGTTTTGTAACATTGTTAAGATGGCAGAGGTGGTGTTGGACAACCTTCCCAAGATCCCTCAAGACATGAAGTTTGACACTTCGAAAAAAGCCATGTCAGTCAAGAGATGCCAGATGGCAACAGACATTCTGGAGTACTCAGGTATGGAGAGTTAAATTGGAGATTACGTCTGATTTAATTCATTATTAACTTTTGGCTTGAAATATACTTTCATTTTGTTCCAGTCTTTGATGAAAACAATGACTGTTCACTGTGCGAAACAGACAAGCCCCCTGGATGTGGACCAAATACAATATGGGTCAGCTATTTCATTGTAACACTACTGTGAATGTAATTATGATAATACTACCTAATTAAAGACTGCATTCATGTCAAAATGATGATAAATTAACTCCAGAAATGATATGGTTTACATGTATGTAAATCTTACAATCTGTGTGGAGGAAACAAAATGTGTATGCCTGGTTTAAACTAACCAAGAATTACCATTCCTCACACACAAATAACTTCTGCAGCTTTATTTGCTACAATCCAACAAAAACTCAGCAGTAAGACACAAGGTCATTATTAGAAATATAGATATTCTGAGGGCATTTCTTATGCTAGTGTGTTACAGGTTGTCATTCATGGACTTGCTAAATTGAAACAATATTATTGTAATTACTTTTTAGATCCAGTGTGACTCTTGTCAAAGATGGTTCCATCAGGGATGCCTTGGCATGAATACACCTGTCCTGAACAAAGTAAAGAGAAGAAGATGGAAGTGTTGTCTTTGTCACTGACTGTCTTCTGTAAGTCAAATTAGGAATTCAAAATTTTCATTTGAACTGTCAGACTGATTACACAATTAAATAAAAATATATCTTATTAATACTTCTTACATGTGTTTTTCAGGAAACCCCAGGAGTTTGACACCAATATTGATGAGGTGGCTGCTATATGTCTGCTGCTATTTTTCTTGCATCCAAATAATTTATTTTATTCATTTGCTTATTTATTTAGTCTCAATTCCTTTTAGCACAACATTTTCTTTGTATGGCTTAGAACATTTATTTAAATATTATGGGGGAAATAACAATTATGTGGCTTGTGTTCTGTATATAACTGTTTTGAATGTGTTTGCAATGTTATTAAAGAGCTATTATACTTTATCCTCTACAATCTTTTGGTGTGACCATGCACCTGGTCTTGTGTAATAAAGCTATCAGATGAGTAGCACTCCAATTATTTGATCATATGTCATGCCATGTGCGATTGCACAGATATTGCAGTTTGATACTGTTTAGTGGTTGCATGTTCTGGGTGTGTTGGAAGGAGATGGCGGTGAAATATTAGCACTAGTTCTCCTCTTAAATAGCCCGTTCAGCTATTTATACCTGTAATTTATTTACTAAACCAAAAGGAAAGAAAAGTGAATGGACACTGAAATGGATTTGAGGATGATAAGTCACATGACCAAAAGCTATTGGAGTTTCAGACTTTCATAAATGTAATGAAAATAGAGTAAAGTGAAAATGAAAAAACTAAATGCTGTGCAACATGTATGCATAGTCAGTGAACACTCTGAAACTAATTTGAGGATGATAAGTCACATGACCAAAAAGCTATTGAAGTTTCTGACTTTCATAAATGTAATGAAAATTGTGTGAAGTAAAAATGAAAAAACTAAAGGTTGTGCAACATGTATGCATAGTCAGTGAACACTCTGAAATACATTTGATGATGATAGGTTACATGACCAAAAAGGTATTGAAGTTTCAAACTTTCATAAATTCACTGAAATAGAGTAAAGTGAAAATGAAAAAACTAAAGGCTGTGCAACATGTGTGCATAGTCAGTGAACACTCTGAAATAGATTTGAGGATGATAAGTCACATGACCAAAAAGCTATTGATTTTCTGACTTTCATAAATGTAATGAAAATAGTGTGAAGTAAAAATGAAAAAACTAAAGGTTGTGCAACATGTACGCATAGTCAGTGAACACTCTGAAATACATTTGATGATGATAGGTTACATGACCAAAAACCATTGAAGTTTCAAACTTTCATAAATTCACTGAAAATAGAGTAAAGTGAAAATGAAAAAACTAAAGGCTGTGCAACATGTATGCATAGTCAGTGAACACTCTGAAACTAATTTGAGGATGATAAGTCACATGACCAAAAAGCTATTGAAGTTTCTGACTTTCATAAATGTAATGAAAATTGTGTGAAGTAAAAATGAAAAAACTAAAGGTTGTGCAACATGTATGCATAGACAGTTAACACTCTGAAATAGATTTGATGATGATAGGTTACATGACCAAAAAGCTATTGAAGTTTCAAACTTTCATAAATTCACTGAAATAGATTAAAGTGAAAATGAAAAAACTAAAGGCTGTGCAACATGTACGCATAGTCAGTGAACACTCTGAAATAGATTTGATGATGATAGGTTACATGACCAAAAAGCTATTGAAGTTTCAGACTTTCACAAATGTAATGAAAATAGTGTGAAGTGACAATGAAAAAACTAAAGGCTGTGCAACATGTACGCATAGTCAGTGAACACTCTGAAATAGATTTGAGGGTGATAAGTCACATGACCAAAAAGCTATTGAAGTTTGAATATTTATTTTGAATTTAAATTTTTTTTTACAACCTGATATGAAAATAAACAAAATAAAGGCTGTGCAATGTGTATGCATATATTTTGAACATTTCAACATAATTTTTATGTTTTTAGTTCATGTTGTTGAAAAGCTATTGACTTTTGAAATTTTAAATGTGTAATTTGTTGATGGTCCCTAAACATACGGGTGTCCGAATGTCTGTTGAATATCCAACTTCCAACCAACTTTACCACGGTCCAAAAGAGAACGTGGCAGCAATTGAAAATTGTAGGATAAAATTCAAAACACTGAAAAAAGCCATGGTTAATTGCACTTGATGTGGGCTAATAATGTTTTAAATTACTTCAAAATAACTTTGCCACAAGCATTTATTAACTGGTAGGCTAAATGCTGAGATTTAAGATAAAAGGGAAAGATAACCATGACTAAAATAGGGATTCACTGAAATGACTAGTATTGCACAGATCCAGCACTGACTTTTTAGATCAGAAGGTGACCCAAACTGCACACTTTGTTTGGAAGAACAGTCATTTAAAATTGCTCAGCATGACTATCATTATACCATGAGTATTTCCAATTAACATAGTCTGTCTCCACAGATCCAGAGGGGGCTTGGACAGTGACAGACTCACTTTGGGAAAGCATGCCCTACTGGGAACATTAGGGGAGACTGTTGGGCACAGCATTTAATTGTCTTCTTTGGAAAGGGCAACATTTGGGACACTGTCATGTAAGAGCAGCATAAAGGGCACTTCTTAACAGCACCCTTTTCCATTGGAAGTAAGGGCATGGGAACAGTCCAATATAGGCCATTATAAGGGCACCTTATAGGGTACTCCATTACATTTTCTATACTAAAAAGGAACTCATTAAGACATGTTTTTACACTTATAGAGGGCACACTGTCATTTATGCGTGGGGTATCCTGGGCACTCAAGCATATTTCACAATGTGAATGGCAGACAGTAGGGCACTTGGTCAAATTTTCACCACTCGAAGGCAAATTGCCACTCGAAGGCATTTTAGAAACACTTTCAACCATGGGGGCACCAGGCAGTCACCCCCTGAGTCTTCCACTGGGCCTGGATACACCCATGGGGACAGTATATTGCACCTATAATATTGGGGAAGCCAGAGGAGAGGTAATATAGAGGCTTGTCAACATATAGGCTACTTTAAACAATTAAAATACTTTTTACAATTGAATAGAGTCTCCTTGATTCTTTGTGTTTCAAGATTACCTGAAAAACTGATGATAATATTCAGGTACTGCTTGGAGCAAAGTATCCCCCTCATATTTCCTGGCATAGTTCAAGAACGTCCCACATGCAAAGACATAGACAGATGCAGACAGACTGAACAGTGTCAAGGCTTGGCTACAGTGGGTAATTTGCTTCCTTGTGTGTGATTCCAGCAGACTACATAGTCTAGGCATACCTACATAAACAGCAGTCTACTACCCTCCTTTCTACTATTATAGTCTACTCTCCTTTCTATTACTTTCTACAAAGGATGGTAGGCTGCTCTTATGTGTACATTGCCATCCTTAAGAGTTGCTGAAGTGTTATTTTATATATATATATAATTTATGTTTTTTTATTTTTAAGAATGACAATTAAATCAATCTAGAGTATAATGCTGGGCCTGCTGAACCTATACTTCTTTCACAGATACTGGTCAGGGAAGCATTACTTCTGTCTCTGAAGACCCTTGGAGCTGGTGGGATAAATGCTCTTTGTATAATCTGATTACCTTCATCCACCACAGGCTTGTCAAAGAACGGATACGCCATAATTGATTGTAACTTGTTTTGAGGCTGTGCTTAGTTGCTAAGGCCTTATTTTATGTCAATTAACCAATGGCTTTTGAAAACAGCTAAAGTGACATTATTTCTTAACTTGTTAATTTACATTAATATATTTTTGGGAGGTGAAGTAGGCCTAAACACGTGAATCATTCATGTCTGCACTTCAAAAAGTCTGAATTTATCTTTATATCTTTATATACTTATTTATCCCGAACACGGACTAAAGTAGCCTGGCTCTGCCCTCCTACGTACTTCCACTCAATTTGGATTTTGCCTCTGTACTAGGTCTGGGAGCTCGGCTCTGAAGTCGGTTTCCAGAAACAATTGTTTTGTAGGTCCAATCAGCGAACAGAGGGAGTGGCTGAGAACGATGACGTTAATGTTGTGCCCTTGTTTGAGTAGTTCAGTAATGGCGGCGGAGAAAGATGCGAGCGAAACTATTCTGCGGTTGTGGCAACGCTGCCGAATATAGGTTAAAGCCGGAGCAAGAACATTCCTTGCTGAGTTTTGTTGTTGGCCATGATGTTGTGGCCCTCCTCCCCACGGGGTTCGGGAAAAGTTTGATTTTCCAGCTATGGCAGCTAGCTCCGTTACAGTAGTGGTGAAGGAGTTTGCTAGGGCGAACGCTTGCGATTGGTTATGGCAAACCAGAGTGGCTCTGGGCGGATCCAATAGTTTTAAACTTCAACAGAGGACCCGCCTTCAAGGAAGTAAACGTTTGTCAATCGAGAGATCCCAAACCCTCTGTACAAATGAAATGTACGAGGGTCTGGTTAGGACCAGGCTAGGACTAAAGTGCTTTTCGCGCAGGAATTTACTCGACGGAACTGTCTTTCGATATTCTGTTTCCGCCTGTTTGAAATTATTTGCAACACATTTTAGTTTAGCTTGACTTTTAGCTTGACACGGATCAGGCTACTTCCGAACCTTGGTTACGTAGCTAGAACTAGAATAATCCACCTTCATTGAACGGAACTCTCGCTAAAGTAAGTGAGACTTGGCGAAATAAGTGTCGCTTTTCCTTAATCGACGTTGATGGAACACCCCCCTGGATGACCAGAAATTCGGCCCCTGACAGTCTTTTGCATGTGATACACTGCGGCTGCATGTGCCTGTGAGACAGGCAGATGTTCCTGTTTTTCTGCAGGACTGTCTTGCACAGATTTATGTTGTTGTTGTAACATTGAATTCATTCATTCATTCTTCCACAAATGAAAACAACCAAGACCGTAGCCATGGAGTCAACATTGGAGGGACTAATACATTGTTTAATGATAATTCCAGACAGCGTGGGTGGTTGCCTGTCGTAGAGTAGCACATATTGGCTGTGTCTACTACCGCGCACTTTACAAAGTACACTGCAATACAGTGCACTGCAAAACAGTGCACTTACATATTCAGAGCACTCCGTCACTGATAAGTGCTGTCTCAAATGGAACACTTACGTTAAACACTTGGTGGAAGTGACGGACGCAAATCTGCTCGCGACACCCGCAAAACCTGCCAAAATGAACGCGCTTCTCCACTCAAGTGGAAATAGCTGCCGAAAGGGCTCCTCCTTTTCCGCTACGTAGCCAAGATGGCGCCCGTTTAGGGCAAGTAGTGTCCATCGTTGTACACTGTTTTTTTGGACCGTTTGCAGTGCGCCATCTGGGTACTTTCAGTGCATTGAATTCTGCAGGTTTTGTGAGTGAAGTGCGCGGTAGTAGACACAGCTTTAGATTTCAATATATTCAATATAAATATATTGGGGGGGGGACATTTTGACCAGATTTGAGATGTGTCCCCCCCAATATGTATTATGATTACGGCCTTGAAAACAACACTGATGACCATAAAAACAATCTTGATGAAAAATATGAAATATGATATATAAAACTGTACAAAACAGAGTAAGGAATAACATATTAAGGACACTCAGTCCTCACTGTCAGTGTCAACGACAGTACGAGCGTTCTGATTGGCTAATGGGTAGTCATGCCAGCCGCCTATTGACCTCATCGCCGGTCCGCGGTCTGATACGTATTCTTATTGCCCTCTGACGTCATCTGCGGTCTGATACGGATAATAAACGAAGACTACTGTCATATTCACTATCCAGACGATACTGAAGACATCAACAGCGACAAAGAAATTGTTAACCTTCTAAAAGAGACGTTATTTATGTTGGAATTACAGCCCTTTTAGCAGAACCGTGTTGTCCGCTTTCTATCAAAAGTAATTGGTTGCTAGGCATCAACTGAAACACACCGTGAGAAGATTTGAGAGCTAGCTACAATTAGCCTACCATTTATTTTCATTTACAAAATGAAAAGAGCTAAAAATGCCATATAATAAACAACGTACTAACCTCGACTGTTCGGTCATGACGGGAAATATCAAACCTCGGCTTTGCCGTATCAACTTTGCTTTCGCTCGGTCGATACGATCCAGCCTCAGTTTGATATTTCCCGGCATGACCTCACTCTCGGTTAGTAAGTAGTTATTAACACCAGTTTTCTGGCCCACCACAGCACAATTACAACAACGACATAAGGGACAATTCACGAGTAATCACTCAGTAATCACACCATAGATAGAATATATATCTTTTATTGAAGCAGGGCTGGTAGCAAGCCAAGCCTAATGCATTGTGGTACAGGCTGGTAGCAGAGCCAAGCCTGAGGCTGGTAGTAGAGCCAAGCCTAATGCAGTGTGTCGCAGGCTGGTAGCAGAGCCTGGAGCGGTTGGTGTAGGCTGGTAGCAGAGCCGAGCCTGGGGCGGTTGGTGTAGGCTGGTAGCAGAGCCGAGCCTGGTGCTGGTGGAGGCCGGTAGCAGAGCCGGGCCTGGATTCCTGGGAAGATGAGAGTGTGATTAGGGGATGCAGGGAATGGTGATGGAGGTGATGTGGAAGGTGCGTGTATAGTTTACCGGGTATGGACTCGGGGTGTGGCGGAGAGTCCTTAAGGGTCACGGTCATCTATCCAGGCTCCCGGGAGCCTGAATAGATGACAGGGAGAAGCAGAGAAAAGGGGAGGGTGGGAGGCAAAAACATGCTAGCACAAGTATCAGAGTAAGGGAAGACACTTTATACAAACCTCGTAATTGATACGGGGAGTTTGGTCGCATTCTTCCGTGCTTTGCTAGGCTGATGCGTATGAAGTTGATTGGAGTTGGTGCGCGTTCTTCCGTGCTTTTGCAAGTTGCTTGATTGGAGTTGAGGAAGAGTCTTGGTGCGCTATCCTCCTCCCGAACTTTAGTTAATTCATCTAACTCCGTCATGTGTATGTGTGATAGAGGGTGTGACCCATCTGTACTCTACGTTAAACGCTATGATCCTTCAAAATGCATAGTAGCTAAGCTGGCATATGCCCTGCCCTAAATCAACTCCTGGTTCAGTCCTAAAGACCTGCATCCTTGGTACTCTGAACCATCCGAAAGGAATGGTCCAAAACTAAGCAGACAACAGTAGGAAATTTAGAATATCACATAAACTTGTCTCTCCTGCACAGGACTGGATCTAGATTTGGGATTGAGCTAGACTGAGCGTTTCATGCGTTTCATTCAAAACTGATTTCAGCACATGTTCTCCTTTGCTGAACAGGACAGGGTTAGAATGTTTGCCCTCGACGTGTGTTGGTGGTCATAGTTTATGTACAGTTTGAGTATAGAGAAAGAGCCTCCATTCAGTTTTCACAGTGGTTTTTAAACAAGCCTTTGTTAGTGCTAAATGCAACTGTCGCATGTGGGGACTGAGGGGGAGGACGGGATGGAGAAACGCTAATGAGTGAATAGGCGCAGCTGCCGTCCTGTGCTAATTGGATCCTCAGCGGCGTGGGAATGCGGCCACGGAGAATAGAAAAGGGCCGACATGTCGGCAAGAGGAGGAACGCAGTACGGAGATGAGTAGACCGGACGCTACCGGTCGAGCAGGTGCGGCAGCGAAGGACGTTCGGGACTACAAAAGACGTAGATCAGAGAGAGCCGGGACGAGGGACTTCAGGATTTTCGTGGAGTCGACTATCGGAGAGAGCCGGGACGAAGGACGTTCATTAACTGCTCTGCACGACCAGGACAACCGAGGGACAATGGAGTAGGAATTTGGGATGGACCTTTCGGACTTTTGAGTGGGTGAGCGCTGATAGCGGCCCGTAGACATTAAGACTTTTATTTTGGTCGGGTCACTGACGACCGAACAGACCGCCTATTTTGTTGTTTGTCTGCCAGCTGGCCTGCTTCATCCCCGGTCAATGCTAGCACGGTGTGGGCGAGCCACTTGCACTCGGGGCCAGCCCTGCAACATCCCTGACTTCAGACCCCGGAGTACCATAGACTTTGCTTTTCGTGCTCCCTGTGTTGGAGGTGTGGCTGGTTGATTTTAACGTGCGGTGTGCCACAAGTTGGGTGCCTTTACAAACAATTTGCTGTGACGTGTGTTTTTATGTGCCGAGGACTTCACCCTTACAGTACGGACAGGGCTGGGAGGAGGGGGCTGCTTGGGCCTGGCTGTGCCGTTTCGATGGGGAGTGCGCACAGCAGCAATGGACCGTGACAGTGGGGCAGTGCATTATGAAATAAAATAAAGTTTTGTATATTATAAACCCTCGTGTGTGCGTGCTTTGGGGATCTACATTGGTGCCGCCACAGTCATACAGGACTATATTGGTAGTGGCAACACTTTACAACACGTTATGTCACTGTTATTGTCAAGAGTTTAAGAAATTGTACTTTAGGGGTGTAACGGAGTAGACCTAGCTGTAAAACCAGCCTGGTGGGATATACTTGTATGTGAGCAGGCCTGTACAATAGCAAATGGTTTACAATAAAGGTGATGGAGAAGGTGTGTAGAACAGTCAGTACAAAAATAAAGACCGTTTTTATTATTTAGAATATTATTACAACATTATTTCTACCAGTATAAGTGAGTCAAAGACGGTCTTAATCTGTTAATATTTCATCTAACTGGCTGGAAGGTTAGTCCCTTCTGAGATAGCGCTAAGAATGGCCTACACTTAAACGAACAACATAAATCTGAGCAACAGTCCTGCAGAAAAACATGAACATCTGCCTGTCTCACAGGCACTTATGCAGCCGCAGTGTATCACATGCAAAAGACTGTCAGGGGCCGAATTTCTGGTCATTCAGGTGACGTGCAATTCTCTATTTGACAACCATATCCATCCATGTTAACAAAAAAAGCAGCTACCTTATTGGTGTATACTGATCACGTGTCGACCGTGCCACCAAAATCATTTTACGCTCTGAAGAAACTAGTTCTACATAAAACATAGACGCATCGACAATCGACTGAAATTTCAGCTACAAACTTTTTTCTGGTAGCTTAGCACGACTCGTTCTTATTTATGAGCTAAAGGTTGTGTAAATACCAGACTGTGGAGCGGGATGAAACGAGAACAGGGTTCACCTTACGGCCTATTTGTAGGCGTGTTACCTATGGAACGCCGAGTTAGTCACAATTATTTATTCACCACATTTATTTCCACATATTTCCACGCCACATTTATTTCCACACCACATTTATTTCTGTGCTGTATTTATTTCCGATCTCACATGCAAATGAGAGGGGCGTGGTTATCTTCAGACCAACGCAGCTGCACACCTAGATTCCTAGATAGCTATGCTACCTGTATGGGGGGTGACAGTGGCATCGCACTGCCGAAAAGCATACAATGTAGACAAGCTTTGCCCATAATGTCTGTTTCGTTTCTGCCTTTTTATCATTGGTTCCCAATGGGAGTGATGGCGGTGACCTAGTAGCCTACGTGTGGGGACTTGGTCTTTGACAGCTACGAAGTAGCGCTGAAGTTACCTTTGTAAACAGTGCTTTCGCTCGTGTGACGTCTTCCTAGTAGTGGAGAAAATAACAGCAATATTTTGGGGGAATCGTTCAAATCGTGATACAAGCATGAAATTTGGTACAAATCATCTTTGAATGTCACTTCGATTTAGGAATTGGGGCCACTCGAAAATCCAAAATGGCCGCCATTTATTTCAAGATGGCCACTATGGTTAGACTGATTTAGCATTTCAGCATAATCTTTGCGTATACTTTGTAGATTTCAATAATATCGGACTCCCGTAGAATGTTTTTAAACATTTTCAAACAGGAGTTACCTGTTCTAACCATCTGAAACATTTATAAAACATTTCATAGGCTAACTGTGTTATAGGTCACGGGCAAAACTATGTGAAGTTTAGGATTAATTAGAGGTTGACATAGTCTTTGACGTTTACAAGAAGTCCAGCCTGAAGTCAGAAACCAGAGCACAACGTGGGAAGGCCATTAGAAGAAGGGTAACAGAATCTAGTAAGGCTCCATCAAACTGGAAAAACTTCCTACGAGATGATGACAACAAGACTGAACTCTTTAGCTTTCTGGCAAGCAAAATATGTCAAGTAGTAACAGAAAGCACTATTGTGGTGACAAACGGAGAAGAGATAGTCAGCAACAAGAGTGAAATCACAGAATCTTCAGACCTGGCCCCATGCTCCCAATAAGAGGCAGATACAAGAATATTCGTCCATATGCGACATGCAACAGCAAATGGAAGTAGCACAGTGACAATCAAAGCAAATGACACTGATATTGTTATAATAGCAATATCCTGCTTCCAATCCTTTAAAGCAATAGGTCTAGAGAAGCTGTGGTTTGCTTTTGGTCAGGGAGCCCATTCACGATGGATTCCAATCCATGACATCTTTTCAACAATTGGGCCAGAAAGATCCAGTGGCCTACCATTTTTCCATGCATTTAGTGGGTGTGACGTTGTGTCTGTTCCGTGGCAAGGCTAAGAAATCTGTATGGCAAACATGAAATGTGTGTGATGAAGTGTCAGGGACATTTACCAAGCTCAGTCACTGGCCCACAACCGTTGATGATGATGACCTCCAAATGCTGGAGAGATTTGTCGTCATAATGTATGACCGATCAAGTGCAGCCACATCTGTGAATGATGCACGACTGCATCTGTTCGCCCGCAAGCAAAGGCCATATGATGCCATACCACCAACAAGTGCAGCCCTCAAGGAACCCATTAAACGTGCAGCCTACCAAGGCAGGAGCTGTCTGGGGCCAAACAACTGTCACTCAACCAGTTTTACCAAGTCCTGCAGAATGGGGATGGAAACTGCAAGGACAAAGGTGGTTGGTGAACTGGACAACACTCCCACCAATTGCTGCAAGTTGCCAGGAATTGGCAAAATGCTCACGCAAAAACAGCTGTACTAATGGCAGGTGCAAATGTTTTCGTCTGACTCTGTCTTGTACAGCCTTGTGCAGCTGTGAATGTCACTGAGACGTTTGAGGCCCAATTAAGTTCTTTTGACTTGACACTGAAACAATTGCATTTTCAGACTTATTCTACCCAAGTAATCGCTTGTAAAAATCGATAAAAAAAACAACATAAATGACAAATGAAAAAGAAAGAAAAATTACAAAAACACAACATAATAAATAACAAAAAAATAACAAAATAACAAAAAATAACAAAATAACAAAAAGAAATGTCAAAATAACAAAAAAATATTTATCTATATCACAATAGGTGAAATATTTCCCCAAATATGCAAGAAATATAGTTAGAACGTGATGATTTGGTGGCCATCTTGAAAAATGACCGCCATATTGGATTTTTGGATGACCCCCATTCTAAAGTTAAAGAGATGACCCAGAAGAATGTTTATGCCAAATTTCATGCTTGTATCACAAAATGAACGATTGTTCCCCTTATTTCCTCAACTAATTGGAGGGATTACATCTTTGTCAATCTGTTGAATGAGTGCAAGAAGTTTAATACATGTTTTGTCTTCCTTAAAATTTTAACATAAATAACTAATTGACACGACAACACTAGTCCAACTCTGTTTTTAGACTAATGTGGATACGCTTCCCTGGGCTAAGACTACATGAAAAGTCCTGACTAGTTAGGTTTGTGTGTGTGTATGAGTAAGAGAGGAATAGGATGTGTCTACTATTATTGGCTTATAACTCAATATTTATTTATTACCAAATCCCAGCGGGCATCTTCAGCACAACCAGCTATAAAAAGAGGATTGTAGTAATCAGTTGTTCCCCAGTTGCAGTCGCACTGGACTATCATGTAAGTAGTGTGAAGTGCCTTGTCCAACGACACGTCATTTTGTACGCCCAGGAATCGAACTGGCAACCTTCTGATTAATAGCCCGATTCCCTAACGGCAGAGACATATGACCCCATATAATAAGATGTTTAGCCTACTCAACAAATCTACTTTTATTGGATATCAGAAGATGGAAATCCTAATGAAATAAGCCCGCCAATGCCACACCTCGTGTAGCTCACATGACACATTACGGAAAGTGCGAAGGATGGTGTGTATCTCATTGAAAGATCTCAATGCGCTAAATTGGACTACTTATTCCTTGTCCTGAATACTGACCAATGCCCTAAAATGATTAAATAAGTCCATTTTGTACTAGTACCTTTTCCTCCCTCAAGACGGCTGATCACTTATTCGGGGATTCTGCGTTCACGTAAGAAATCAAGTCTGTAATGAGTGGCTTGGATGGCGAACATGAAGAACATATAAAACAAAAATGAATGTCCAACATTTGAAACTGTTGCATTTTGTCCAGTTTACACAATATCACGTATAATGTCATGATCACATTGCCTGTCACTGCCACTGAACAACCTATCCATAATTTATTTGTATTCTTAAAGGACAAGTTCACAATAATTTTGTAACCAGGTCCTATTTAAACATTGTCTGGCAATATGTTGTGTGTCCTTTCCCAAAACAGGAAGCTTATCAGATGTGCTTTCACATGTTCTACTGTGGAAAAAAATGCAAACAGTTCATCATATACAAAATGTAAGAGTTTCATAAGCCAGTCATGCATGCTACTTGGCAACTTGGATCAATCAATCCAAACACCTACCAGGTTATCCTAAAACCAGTGTGCGAATTACGGGGGGGTCGAATGATTGGCTGGTTGAATCACGTCAGTGTAGCTACGTAGCGGTACGTTCTGTGTAATATTTCTGTCAAGATTGTATTTGTAATGGCAATTAGCTGTAGAATATTCACAAGATTGTTAATGATAGAAAGATCAAGTTAACCATCAACTTAAAAGTTAGCTATCGCTAGCTCTGTACTATAGCAGGGTGGCCGCGGGTCCTTAAAAAGTCTTAAATTACTTTTTCTAAAAAATTAGGTCTTAAAAAGTATTAAATTGTCTTAAATTCAGATTGGATGGGTCTTAATTTTTTTTGTATCATGTCACTGCGAAAATGCAGGCTATCTGTTCTGCCAGGTCGAATATTTTTTTTGTAGGCTATATGCGCTGCGTTGTCTATGGTTAGGTCAGAGAGTAGCCTACTGCACAGATTTTGATGACGTAAAGCATCGGCAATACAGGTACTACAGCAATGATTGATACCCACTCAACTTAGAAACATGGGGATATTAAAGTTCAATAACAAATGGCTTAAAAAGAATGAGTATTCTTGATTTGGTGCCTGGAAATGCTTAATGAAGTCAACTGTGTGTCGGAAGAATTTCAAACTTGGGACAATGGGGATCAGAGGGATGGAATCACACGTGCAGAGCAAAAAACAGAGACTACGTAAAGGCACGCCAGCAGCCTGCAATTGCTAGTTTCTGCTCCACCATTTCCAACGATAGCAACGATAGCAACGATGTCAACGCTACAACGCAGGATGTTACGATCCAGAAACCCAGAGCCAACAATGCCATCTGACCTCTGAGCAATTACACACATTTAGTCAATGTTCTCAAACTCAACCGATTATTGTCTGTTCATTTTGAACAGACAGTGTGTTATTTGGAAAGATTACTGTTTTTATTGGTAATAAAAGGTCTTAAATTGTACATGTTTATACCAGGGGCGTAGGCAGAAATTGTAATTTGGGCGGGCCAGTGCAAAAGTGAGTGGGCCTATAATTTTTCCTAGAAAAAAAATACTTAAATAATTAGCGCTTTGTTTTGGCTGAACTTTTTGTTGGACGCCCTGTTTATATTAATTTTGTTGTCGCTCGCGTTGAAAGCTCTGTGGTCTAGCACATGTGGTTAGTTTACTTAACAGAAGTGAATTTGACGGATACAGTGTGGACAGAGAGAGTCCGATGCTACGCAGCAGTCGTACGCTCGCATCCAGTTAGTCTCTAACACACGGTGTTTGAGAAGAAATAATAATAGACCAACTGCAAAAACAGTGACACCTTTACTTTACAATATTCAGGGAACAACAAAACACTATCTAAACATCATGTTCAACCAACAGAGCTCAATAAAGGCTGGACAAACCAGCATAGTGGAACGAATACTCAGTGGAGACTGGGGTAGATGATACAAGCGCAGAGCGCACACTTATTACAAGCATAAAACGGAGCAGGCAGAAGGCAAAATATTCCTTTCGGTACACACTGAGGCAGGATGACAGGGCAAAGGTAGCCTACCAGACGAAAGGCTAGTAGAGGAATCAAGGACAAAAAACTGTCCGGGGCAGGTCACTTGTTTAGCCATTATTGTGGCGATGTTAGTAGGCTACATTGGGTAAAAAGCAGCTAGTCTAGCAAAGTTAGCTGCCTAAATGCCGCCAAGAGTCTTCAGAACCCCTAGCAATCATAGCTACCTCTTATCGTTCTACAACTTGCTTCAACAGTTCCATTTTATTCGGAAACAAATTAAACACACACACCAGTCAACTATAAATCAGGTTTATATTAATACATCTTCTTAAATACATTTGAATAATGAAAACAAACAAAAAATGCATTTTGATCAAACTTGCCTGGGCGGGCCTGTGAGTAATATGGGCAGGCCAGTGCCGCCCTGGCCCAATACTGGCTACGCCCCTGGTTTATACCTGTAGACACCCTGTATAGCTTCATTTACCTGTCTCATTTCTTGAATCTGGAAAGAGCTGATGAAAAGTCAAATATGTTCATCTGGTACTTTTGTACAGATCAACTTTTTTATTTCAGAGAAAGTGTTGTTTATAGTTTTAGTAGTGCGTTTGTGTGTTCACACCCATTGTTGTGCCGTTTAGGCTACTTGGTTGAGGTGGCGGCAGGGATGAACTTTGTCGCGGGGGGGGGGGGGGGGGGGGGGGGGCCTGATTTGACCATCCGATTGTCATTGTATAATTCGCACACTGCCTAAAACCATATTGTTTTTAAAGGCTAAAACAAATGGGGACAGTGATTTCACTACCTCACTCCTCCCCTAACAGAGGGTCCCCCTTCTTCATTATGATCCTCCCACAACAATTAGCATTTTTGTTAGCTGGGTTAATTTAATGCGTGACACTTGTCAAGCGAATCTGTTTGCGGGTCGTATTGTGCCTAGATAAGCTTTTTTTTTTGCCTAGTTGCAAGCACGCATAAAGAGTCAAGCAGCTAATATTTGACTGTTGTTTTGTGATAATGCTAGCTCTAACGCTAACTAATTGGCTAATTTCTCTCAGCTAAATGAATACACGGTTGCTGCTCCTGAACAGTGCAAAGAGTAGCCTACATACAGCCCGTGTAGGAACCAGATGTGTGCTAGGTTCAAGGGTACTGTCAGAGTCTGTTTAAGGAGAGCCTGCCCACTCCCTATTAAGCCCCATTGTACCGAATGTTGTTGCAGTTCCACCAGAGTTCCACTGGGAGTGATCGCGGTCGAGTGCAAAATGAATTGGAGTCTATGGAGCTAAACGGCTAAATTTGTCTCTTTCGCCTGATTGTTGTTGATAAATCTCATATTTGATTGTAGTTTGTGCATGTTCAACATAGATTACAAGTCAACAGTTGAATGAACGAGTACTTATGTCCTTTCGATTTCTTACATGGTAAGTCGTTGTGGCCCATAACACGCTAGCATTCTGCTTACGAATGCTGATTGGTTAGTGAAGGACTGACTACGACCAGAGATCCCGCTTGATGGCATCCGAAGCAGAACCAGAATGTCAGAGCATTAGCAATATTAGCAACAACATTAGCAAGCCAAAACTATTTCTAGCATGTGTATTGACAGGGAGAGCCTAACCTGGGAGTCAGATGGCTGAGCGGTGAGGGAGTCGGGCTAGTAATCAGAAGGTTGCCGGATCGATTCCCCGCCATGCCAAATGACGTTGTGTCCTTGGGCAAGGCACTTCACCCTACTTGCTTTGGGGGGAATGTCCCTGTACTTACTGTAAGTCGCTCTGGATAAGAGCGTCTGCTAAATGACTAAATGTAAATGTAACCTGTCAGCTGTGTTGTCGATGCCTCGAGAGAAAAGTGGAAGTAACCAGAGCTTGCCGTCAAGCAGTAGCTCTGGTCATACGTTGTGTATGACGTCAATGCCATTTTCAAAGGCTTTTTTAGAACAGAAAGGCGACTTCAAAAAAATCCAACACCCCGCGGTGTGTATTTTTTTTGCCTCCCCTTTCGATTTCAGAATTCTAATTACTAGACAAAAAATTATATCCTGAGAAAAGTGGATTTTGAGGGTTATGGCTCCATAGACCTCCATTCATTCTGCACTCGACCGTTGGCGCCCTCATATGGAACTTGAGTGGAACTGCAACCAGTTCAGAACCCGGAAGTTCCCCGAGAGTGGGAGTTCTCTCTTTATTAGACATTCTCTGACATTACATTGTCACGACGTTGCAACGACCATCTGACAACGTAACCAAATCACATTGTTGTTACGAATCCACGACTTTCACCCATAGAGTTAATATAACTAGAGTAAGCTACTTTTGTCTTCCAAGATGGCGTCCCCGTTCATTTCTATGAAAAGTGCTCAGTGGCGCAGTGAGGCAAGTGAGAGCGCGAGACTGGACGCGGCCATATTTCCACTTCCGTGTCTTCCTGTCTAGCTTTAAACAGTGGCTCTTTTTTTCCCTAGCTCCGAGAGCTCATGTAAATCGGCTATCGGCGAATGTGAACTTTTGTGCTCGTGCCCTGTTAGTATCCGCTAGCACATTTGCAGGCAACTTTCATTGACTAAGCAAATAAATGGGTTGCTAGTTTACCCATTTCGGATTGGTTTCAAACTTAGCAAAAATTGGGAAAAATTATTCTATGAAAAAGCTAGTAGTATGAGCCAGGTTTGAGAATCAAACAAAAATTATTGGGGGAGATAGTTTTGTAAATGTTGAATGAGGTTAATAGAATAAAAACGACCGGAAGAGTCGGAAACCTAACCGTACATGCAATACCACCTACATCCACCGGGGCCGTTGCTTCAAGCCGAGGGGCGAGGGAGGGGGCTTGAGCTATACCCCTCAAAATCCACTTTTCTAAGGATATAATTTTTTGTCTAGTAATTTGAATTCTGAAATCGAAAGGGGAGGCAAAAAAAACACACACCACTGGGTGTTAGATTTTTTTGAAGTCGCCTTTCTGTTCTAAAAAGCCTTTGAAAATGGCATTGACGTCATACACATCGTACGACCAGAGCTACTGCTTGACGGCAAGCTCTGGTTACTTCCACTTTACTCTCGAGGCATCGACAACACAGCTGACAGGTTAGGCTCTCCCTGTCAATACAAATGCTAGAAAGAGTTTTGGCTTGCTAATGTTGTTGCTAATGTTGCTAATGCTCTGACATTCTGGTTCTGCTTCGGATGCCATCAAGCGGGATCTCTGGTCGTAGTCAGTCCTTCACTAACCAATCAACATTCTTTAGCAGAATGCTAGTGTGTTATGGGCAACAACGACTTACCCCGAAAGGACATAAGTACTCGTTCATTCAACTTTTGACCTGTAATTCATGTTGAACATGCAAAAACTTAAATCAAATCTGAGATTTATCAACGACAATCAGGCGAAAGAGACAAATTTAGCCGTTTAGCTCCATAGACTCCCATTCATTTTGCACTCGAGCGCGATCACTCCCGGTGGAACTCTGGTGAAACTGCAACAAAATTCGGTACAATGGGGCTTAAACGAGACATGTCATGAAAACTTCATTTTATGAGGTTATTTAACATTAATATGAGTTCCCCTAGCCAGCCTTTGGTCCCCTAATGGCTAGAATTTTCGATAAGTGTAAACCAAGCCCTGCGTGTTCTTCTCCGCCTTTGACAAAATGAAGGCTCAAACGCTCTGTTTGAAAATCTCCAAGTGACGTAGATACGAGAAAAGTTACCTCCCCTCTCTCTGCTTTGCCCGCTCAGATCATCTGGCCCGCCCATGTGAAACTGAGCTGCCACCGTGCAAGGGCGAGTGCGATATCGGTTTTTCCTGGAGAGACATCATGGCGAGCAAACAAACGAAGCATAACAGTTGCTCATTGCTTGGATGTGCAAATAAAAACAAAAGTATTTTTTTAGTTCCTTCATCCAAGCTTCTGCACAACCAGTATCTTAATTTGATTTTCGCTGGAATTGCGCCGACACAACTTCACAAAGTTTTGTATGTCTGCGCCAAACATTTCAGCCTCTACTGTTTCCTCAATTTGAGCCAATACAAAACTGGCATTGCTGAAATAAAATTCTGGATCATTACTAACTCTCCTTGGTCAAGCTACAAACCTTGGACAAGTAAGCTAACTAACGCTATATCATTTTGTTGCTTTACTGTATATGGTTACCTAGCTTGCTACCCTTAGAATGTGGCTGTAACATTAGCTCTGCAGCTAACAGCTGAGTTACTGTTGCTTATGTAAAGATAGATGGCATCAAGTAGGCTATGTGTGTGAATACAAACGCTGTAACGCCAGTGTTGTGCACTTCTTTGTTATTTGGATAACCGTTCTGCTGTTATGGCGCGCGATATCCGCCTTTCTCTTCATTGAAATGACTGAGTGTGCACCTCTGCAAACCAGGGTGATCAGATGAGAATGACTCAATTTGAGGCATCTTACAGCAACGGGGCTACAAGCCATTGCGATACATCCGTTGTAAACATTAGCACATGTTGCCGCCCCTCTCCTCCTCATTAGCATTTAAAGCTACAGACACCAAAACAGCGCGTTCTGAGGAAAGCTCATTGTGGGACTACTATATACTATATACTATAATTCTGCACCATGGCTGAATTTCGGGAAAGAGACTTCAGATACAGTATTAGGGGACCACTAAGGCCTATATAAAAGCATCCAAAAACAGCATTACATGTCTCCTTTAATAGGGAGTGGGCAGGCTCTCCTTAAACAGGCTCTGGTTTGGTCATCAAATTACGTCCTAGTTACGTAAGGGCGACGTGACTGTGTTAGCTGAGGTAGCATATCATTTTCTTGCAAAACGTCTTGGTTCATTGTAGCTCTAGTCTAACTGTCCAAAAGTAACTTGCTACTCTACAGTAGAGCTAACGCTACTTGACTAGCTACAGCTGTGGCATTTTCTGTATCCTTAAGACACAACATAGTGTGTAGGCATCCGATTTAGAGCTAGCTAGTGCTTGTCTATCGATAACATTGTTAGCTATACCAGAGCCTGTTTAAGGAGAGCCTGCCCACTCCCTATTAAGCCCCATTGTACCAAATTTTGTTGCAGTTCCACCAGAGTTCCACTGGGAGTGATCGCGGTCAAGGGCAAAATGAATGGGAGTCTATGGAGCTAAACGGCTAAATTTGTCTCTTTCGCCTGATTGTTGTTGATAAATCTCAGATTTGATTATAGTTTTTGCATGTTCAACATGGATTACAGGTCAAAAGTTGAATGAACGAGTACTTACGTCCTTTAGATTTCTTACGGGGTAAGTCGTTGTTGCCCATAACACGCTAGCATTCTGCTAACGAATGTTGATTGGTTAGTGAAGGACTGGCTACGACCAGAGATCCCGCTTGATGGCATCCGAAGCAGAACCAGAATGTCAGAGCATTAGCAACATTAGCAACAACATTGGCAAGCCAAAACTCTTTCTAGCATGTGTATTGACAGGGAGAGCCTAACCTGTCAGCTGTGTTGTCGATGCCTCGAGAGTACAGTGGAAGTAACCAGAGCTTGCCGTCAAGCAGTAGCTCTGGTCGAATGATGTGTATGACGTCAATGTCATTTTCAAAGGCTTTTTTGAACCGAAAGGCAACTTTAAAAAAAATCTAACACCCAGTGGTGTGTATTTTTTTGCTTCCCCTTTCGATTTCAGAATTCAAATTACTAGACAAAAAATTATATCCTGAGAAAAGTGGATTTTGAGGGGTATAGCTCCATAGACCTCCATTCATTCTGCACTCGACCGTTAGCGCCCTCATATGGAACCTGAGTGGAACTGCAAGCAGTTCAGAACCCGGACGTTTCCTGAGAGTGGGAGTTCTCTCTTTATTAGACATTCTCTGGCTATACTGTACAAATTAAGACGATACTGTACGACGTCTCAATTTAGCCGATTTAGAAAACCAGTGCCAGCTCAAATTGGCTAGAAATTAATATACATACATTTTCGATAGGGCTATTTCACGTTAGATAAACATACAAATACATGGATAGTAGAGCTAAAGTTTGTATTAAAACATATTTACCTCAAATTCTGTCCTTCGGGTGGCCCACCTTCAAAGGAGTGCACTAAATTACTCTAAACTAGCCAACTACACAAAAAACACTATTAAAAACACAAAAACAAAGAACTAAACTATTAACACTAAAACTTAAGTTGAAGATATATTTACACAAATTGATTAGCAAATGGTATTGTAGCTATAAATGAAGGATGCAGGATCAAAAAGATTTGCTGTCTCTCAACTATGATGTGTCGTTCGTGAACGATTCGCTCATTTTGAACGAATCCTTACAAGGACCTGGAAGTAACGAGTCCTCTCAAAGAATAGGTGCGTTCGACATGACCCGACTTCATGCGGTGCTGCAGTTAGCACACATAGCCTACGTCTCCAAGACGTCTGGGAAACATCGTAACATCTTAAACACATCGCGTTCCATTTGAAACATCTTATTTTGATCTTATGAAGGTCGGTGTTGCGATGTGTTTGGATTCTACGTCGGGAAAAGGTCGGCTACGTCTTACATACGTCGCGTTCCATTTTAAACATCTTATTTTGGTCTTATAAAGGTCGGTGTTGCGGTGTTTGGATTGTACGTCGGGAAAAGGTCGGCAACGTCTTACATAGGCCTATGTCGTGTTCCATTTGAAAACATTTTTCAATTGTGTTTTGATCGATTTGAGAGATCCTATCCCCGAGATGGTCGGTGACACCGGGGTGCAGAGGGCTAAACATATGCATCAAGAGTAGCCTAGACTAGATTTAGGCCTACAAATTAAAATATAGATTAGGAAAAACCGAAGGACTGTAGTTCACTACACATATAGGCTACTGTTAAATTTTTTAACAAACAACTATTACTTAACATGGAATATCCTTTTTAATATATCGTTCTTTATGAGCAACATAGCAAAGTACAAAATCCCACGCACTCCAGTAGTTATTCAACTGGTACTGTGATTAAAATCTGAATGTTTTTGGATAGTTTCATTTTAAGGAACATCACACAACAGACGCCACAGTTCTCCCCTAATGAACGTGATTGTCATACTTCGATAGTCAATACCATACAAGTATGCACATTAACTAGGGCAAAAGCAGGAAAAAAGGTCAGCTTTCATCAATGAGCCCCCTCTGAAGCAGCACAGCAGGCAGTAGAAGCAGCCCTTCATACAGGCCTCAGTCTCTCCAGCCTCCTGGCTATATGAATGTCCCTAGCCTTCATCTTCAAGCACATCTTCTCCTTGCTGCTCAGCGAGAAGACCAGGTAAATAATTCTGTTCTATGAAATGTAAATAACCCTCAGTTAATGGCCTAAAGCAAAACTGATGTATAGCTAAAAATCAGTAAGGATGAGGAAACTACATTTAAAGGCCCAATCCAGAATTTATGGGTCTTTGCATTTATTTAGTATGTTACCTGTGTCAATCACATAGTAGCAACTGCGGCAGGCTGATTTAAGTAATTGTATACAGACAATGTATAGCTCAAATGAATAGCTGAACTGTGAAATGGTGTACCGGTCCCGTTTTAAAGTTAAAAAGAGGGTCTGATTCAGGGGTAACGTTAAACAATGAAATCATACATTAACTTTTTAGACTAGCCTGGCTAAATCAAATCAAATCAAATTTATTTGTATAGCCCTTTTTACACGCAAGCATGTCACAGAGGGCTTCACATGCGCCCATAGAACTGCCCCTCAACCAACCTAAACCCTCAAGGAAGACAAGGAAAAACTCCCAGAAAAACTCCCACCGGGAGAAAAAATGGAAGAAACCTTGGGAGGAGCAATTCAGAGAGGGATCCCCTCCTCCAGAGACGGTTGGTAAGAGAGAGGAGCAGAACACAAGCTAAACATAGTCATACAGTGTCAATGGGTTTTGAAACACCAAAATCCATTGTTCGGCTTTATAGACGTTGGATGGGACCGGGAAACTCGCTGTTGGCCGTCATGGAGACTGGATTCCGGGTGACGACCTGGTTCAGCGTTGGCAGACCGACGACCAAGCAGGTCCTGACAGCTCAAACCCCCCACACCACAGGGAATGTGTGGGGGGGGGACAGAGAGGAGAGCAGGGATTAGAGAATGCCAGGAGCAGCTAACAGTTACAGTCAAAATAGAATGAGATCCCCACCGGTCAAGTGTGGACTAGTGCAGCAATTTAACAGAGCAAAAAGGGTATTTGATGCAGCCCCACACACCAAAACAACGACAGCCCCCCTCAGTTGGAACATGAAATCTGTTCCAGGGGAAAGAACTCTAAAGTAGGTTATACTTATGGCTAGGTAATGTACTCCTGTGGCTAGCATGGTCTAACAGTTGAGTGTGATATCTTAGCTGGTACTTTAATTCTTAATATTTTACTATATCCGTTCAGCCACTTCATGTAAGAGGAAATCCAACCACACACCAAGATAATTCATATTTATGCATACAAACCAATATTGACCATTATGGGGATTTGTAGAAGCAGTTTCTGTTCATACCAACCCAAACAACACTAATTGTTAGGCAACCATCAGTACTCTGGTAAACCAATATTGTAGCCTGACGTTGTCATACTCATAATTCTAGTCAGAATATGAGTCTGAAAACTCTCCGTTGGGCTGTGACTACGGGGCGTGTTTCAACCGAACTCGTAAAACAAATGCCTCTTCGCTCAGTTGGATAGATCTACAACCAATCAGAGCAACGTAATATGTTGTTTGTTGAAAACGAATTCAACCCAAGCGCTCTTTCGTGACGTTGTTGATTACGTTACTGTTGATCATCTGTCCATCATCGTATAAAGCCCGCCCTGGCAATTTCATTGGTCCGTCCCGATTCAGGTTTTCTGTAGTTGTCCCCAAAACGAGACCCTCCAGACCCAACTTCCCGAACAAATTTTTTTGTGGGCAGGGAGAAGTTGGGCTGGCAGCCAGGCTACCAATATTGACCATTATGGGGATTTGTAGAAGCAGTTTCTGTTCATACCAACCCAAACAACACTAATTGTTAGGCAACCATCAGTACTGTGGTTGGCTGTCAAAAGTAAATCCTTTATTGAAGGTTGTGGAGACACTGGTGACAGCTAATGAAGGAAAGGCGAGGATAGCAGACGTGGAACTGTAGCTGGGCTGAGTCGGAGTTGTGGCGTGGCAGGACAACACAGGAGTGTTAAGGCAGTCTGGTGTGTTCCTGAGGCAGAGAGACAAAACTATTAGACTGGCATGGGTGAAACATTGACAGTCATTTGACAGACACACCATACATGGAGTAAAAAATAAATAAATGAATAATTATAAATTGCAAACCAAAGCTTTCACTGTAGAATCACACACAATGCAAACATCTGAAAACATCTGAAAACATCTTGAAAGGGGTCCCTGGTGATGTTCAGAGCCTCCGCAGACAGTCCTCAGGAAAATGGTGTTGAGGGACCAGGAGAGCTCCTCAGATATGTGGACATCCAGGACATTGAAACTGGAGACAACCATACTTTCTATTAGTTACCAGTTACATCAACAGTCCATGAGTGGAAAACAAATACTTGTACACGCGTTTGTAACATGTTTCCAATAGCACACAGTACTGGATTATACAACACATATGGGACAAAAGTGTCTTTATACTGGGTACAGAAGCGCAACACACCAAGCTGGCTGAATAAACAACATCACTAGAGCCAGAGACTGAGCTCGAGGGTCGGCACGTCTCGTGAACAGTTCAACATTCAAATTCTGCTAACGTTACGGTGCGTTCACACTGCAGACTTTTTTACCGCTCAGCACCGCCGGCCTTCCCAAAGTGCACCACGCTCGGGGGCGTGTCAGACAGATTAATTCAGAGCTGTAGTTCTCTTAAATCACTGTTGTAGTTCGTATAATGTCATGGCAAATGTGCAGACAAAATACAACTTTTACACACATTAAGCAAAAATCCGACACACATTCTAGATCTGACATGATCTTATCTACAGCACGCAATAGGTTATCTTTTTCCACACTTTTTTTAGGCCGAGTGAAAGATTAAATGCAACCCGCACTCTATGGAACGGGTCTTGTTCCGGCTGGAAAAAAAGACGCATCAGACAAACGTTGACATGTGTAACCTTTTATTATATTACTCGAAATCTCTGCAAATCAATCGCTAGATTATGACTTGCCACTACACATTTACTGTATGGATAGAGAGTGGCTTCCAGCCAGCATTTCAGAGTTGAATGTCAATCGTGTGCCGGGTGAGCTAGCTAGACTATGCAGCTAGCACAGAATAAAGTTACGTAATGTGAAGAAACTGAATTAAAGTACAAAATAGAACACACCAGGGACGCCGACAACCTCAGCAACCCTGTGCCAGGCATGATTGTTTGTTTATGTCTCTGTAATCGAACATAGACGTATCATACAATATGGGTATGAAGACACACATACGATGAGTTGCTCTTCCATCTTGAAATTGTCAAACCTAGAAATGTTTACCATGACCAACAGTTGCTACGTTACAAGAAACCAACCCGATTGGCCATCGCTGGCGTTTTCACGCTCCTAATTTACATAAAGTTCAGAAAAATCCAACTTTCACCGCCCGCTCGCCTTCCCACAATACCCTACGCGAGCGTCGACGCCCCGCTCGCCTTCCCACAATGCCCTACGCGGGCGTCAACGCCTGGTTACATTGAAAATGAATTGGAAGCCGACGCCCCGCTCTGCCCGCCCCGCTGCAGTGTGAACCAAGCCCCCACCCCTCGCCCCTCGGCTTGAAGCAACGGCCCCGGTGGATGTAGGTGGTATTGCATGTACGGTTAGGTTTCCGACTCTTCCGGTCATTTTTATTCTATTAACTCCATTCAACATTAACAAAACTATCTCCCCCAATAATTTTTGTTTGATTCTCAAACCTGGCTCATACTACTAGCTTTTTCATAGAATAATTTTTCCCGATTTTTGCTAAGTTTGAAACCAATCCGAAATGGGTAAACTAGCAACCCATTTATTTGCTTAGTCAATGAAAGTTGCCTGCAAATGTGCTGGCGGATACTAACAGGGCACGAGCACAAAAGTTCACATTGGCTGATAGCCGATTTACATGAGCTCTCGGAGCTAGGAAAAAAAAGAGCCACTGTTTAAAGCTAGACAGGAAGACACAGAAGTGGAAAGATGGCCGCGTCCAGTCTCGCGATCTCGCTTGCCTCACTGCGCCACTGAGCACTTTTCATAGAAATGAATGGGGACGCCATCTTGGAAGACAAAAATAGCTTACTCTAGTTATATGCTCTATGGTGTGAACGCACCGTTACCATGCGTGTCTACTACAGCGTTTTTTAACGCTCTGCACCGCTTGCCTTCCCACAGTGCTCCACGCTCGGGGGCGTTAGACAACTTGTAGTTCTCTAAGGTCACTGTTGTAGTCATGGCAGAGCGTGCAGACTTGGGTTCATGCATGCCTACTCACAATATTGATCAAAATACTGCTTTTACACATATGATGTAAGAAATCAGATAAGATTACAAGATGTAGATCTATACAGCCCTTCGTACATTTTTTCCAGTAACATTCGCTACATTTTGATAGATGACCACACCTGTATCAACCCTTACCAAATTAGTGTAAATTGGCTCCCGCTCCTGTTATTTTAGGGAATAGGTAGGCTATAAATAGGTGCTCCCGTCGTTAGGCCATTATACCACCAGCATTATGAATAACGGTCACACTCAGAGGATCGCACTCATCACCCTGCTCTACTACCGCCGGAGAAGACAACGTCGATTCTGGGTTCATCCCATTCCCCGCTCTCGCAAATACAACGGGGCATTTTACCGGCTGGCTCAGGAGCTGCGGCTTGACGACGACATGTTCCAGCGGTACTTCAGGCTGAACCGGGCCGAGTTTGATATCCTGCTGACCAGAGTGGGACCCCGGATAGCGAGGCGAAACACCACGTTCCACGAGGCGATCAGCCCAGCTAACGCCTCACTATTTGTATACGGTAAGCAGTAGCTAATAGCTTTTATTGTGAATAGTGTCTTCTCAAATTAAAATTGTGTATATTTATCAATATCTCATACCTAGGCATAGCCTAGCATAGTTTTATGTAGTTATCAAATAAGGCTCATTATTGTTCATTTTGCTAGGCCAGATTTCATTCAATTGTCTTCATTAATGCACAGCAAATGCATTTTTTTAAAGTGTATGATATGTGTTTCTTTGTAGATACCTTGCTACGGGGGACTCCTTCATAGCTATTAGCTATAGCTATCGTGTGGGCTCCGAGCGTCAACGCCCGCTTTCATTGAAAATGGATTGGAAGCCGACGCTCCGCGCTGCTCCGCTCCGCTGTAGTGGACACGCACGGTTACTCTTCGCAGTTGTTGGTGAAGAGACAAAGTGAGAAGAGACAATATATGTGACGATAGTGTTTTTATTAGTTTTATTGCAGTAATTATTTAATCTTTTATATAGTAATCGTTTTCGATAGTCGTTATTTAGATAGTGTTTAGATATACAGTAGCTTGTTTTTGTACTTTTAACTTAATAGTTTGATATTACAGTAGTGTTTCGTATATGTAGTTTAATCAATCGTTTTCTATTGGTGTTTTTAGTTTCGTTTTCTATTAGTGTTTTTAGTGTAGATTATATTGTAGTAAAAAATGTGTTTTAGCGTTAGAGTTAACGCTAGGTTTGTACGGTGGCCTACTACACAGCTGACCAAGACCAACACATTTTGTCAGGTAGGCTACACTGATGTATGTTGTACATGTTAATCTAAGTATTCACGGTTGATGTGGATATGAACGTTAAAGTTATGAATCTCATTTTTCTTACTATAACCATTTAATAAAGTCAGGTTCCCTATGCTAATGACAGTTTAATAACCTCGGAGCTAACGGCTAAAATCAAACGCAATTGCGCGAGCGAATGAACAAGCTAGAGCTAGCGAGCTGGCTGTCAATGTTGGAGCCAAGTACTCACTCAGCCTTACATTACTGGCGGTTAACTTTCAAATACACAACATAATGGTAACTGATAAACGAATATTAATGTGACAATTACAGCATTAATCCATATTCTTCTGTATGAGATAAACAACTTGCCTCTGTCTCGAGTATTATGGATGATTCCCCTCGTTCAAGTCAATTCCTCGACTGGTGCAGACAGCTGCTAGCTACTGCTGCTCAGCACATTGCGAGGTTGTCTGTTTAGTGTGTGCGCCTGGGAACGCCTCGGGGTCCCCCAGGAAGAGCTAGTGAAAGTGGCCGGGGAGAGGGAAGTCTGGGCCTCCCTGCTTAGGTTGCTGCCCACGCGACCCGACCCCCGGACAAGCGGTAGATAACGATGACGACGACGACTATAAAGATGAAGCACTAATTGGAAGACGCACACTTCGACACCAACACTACGTAATGCAGAAACCGAGCAAGATTGGAGTGGGATTTCCCTATAAATGTAGCCTGCAGAACTATATATATTTACAAGATGTACTCCGGCATTTCTCTAAGGTGTTGCTTCCATGTAGCCTGGCTCTGTCCTTCTACGTACTTCCGCTACATTTGGATTTTGCTTCTGTACTAGGTCTGGGATGTCGTTTCTGAAGTCGGTTTCCAGAAACACATTTTTTGTAGGTCCAATCAGCGAACAGAGGGAGTGGCTGAGAACGATGACGTTAATGTCGTGCACTTATTTGAGTAGTTCAGTAATGGCGGCGGAGAAAGATGCGAGCGAAACTATTCTGCGGTTGTGGCAACGCTGCCGAATATAGGTTAAAGCCGGAGCAAGAACATTCCTTGCTGAGTTTTGTTGGTGGCCATGATGTTGTGGCCCTCCTCCCCACGGGGTTCGGGAAAAGTTTGATTTTCCAGCTACGCAACTAACTCCGTTACAGTAGTGGTGAAGGAGTTGGCTAAGGCGAACGCTTGCGATTGGCTATGGCAAATCAGAGTGGCCCTGGGTGGATCCAATAGTTTTAAACTTCAACAGAGGACCCGCCTTCAAGGAAGTTAACGTTTGTCAATCGAGACATCCCAGACCCTCTGTACAAATGAAATGTACGAGGGTCTGGTTAGGACCAGGCTAGCTTCCATGCACCGTCGGACAGAAAGAAAGAGTGAACGACCAAGATGCACCGCGTTACTACTTGGCTCGTGACACCGCCACCTAGTGGCTGAAATAAATAACTGAAAATGTACCTTCTTTCAGGTTTATATGACACAAAATATACTTTATGTACCCAGAAATACATGTGATGGGGGTGTTACACCAAATTCACCACCCAGATACATATTATAGGCTCTACGCGTTATCACCTCCAAATTTATTTTACTTAAAACCTTGTCTAGTTTACCGACCTACCGAAATGAGAACTTATCTGTCTCGCTTCCCGTCATCTTAATTATCATAATTGGTATCTGGTTCTGCTATTCAATTGTTCATATATAGGTTGGCATCGATTGCTTTAAAGACTTTTTAATTTAATGTATTTAATTTATACGCATGAGCTTCAGCCTACACCTGTTACAACCCAATGCATTTACCTCTTTTTGGCCTCCATATCAGGACCAGACCAGGATCCTGAAAAGCATCCGAAAAGCTGAGGTTCCACAGCCAGAAAAAGGATGGACAAGGCACCAAGCAAGGGTCCTATATGAAACAGGTATATATTAGACACACTAACGGGAGATACACAACTGTGTTTGTGCCTAGAGCTATAGAAGCAACACTAATATCCACATTTTTTTTTTTATTCCTTTGAAAACATTGTCAGCAGGTGGAAGGAGTCCTGTTACACTTCTGACATCGTCAGATTGCGAAAATAAAAAGACAGAGAGAAAGTGAGGCCAAAAATTAATAGAAATATTTGTTTATTCTAAAGAAATGTAATCTTTATGTCTTCTAATCTTTTAGAAGAAAAAGCTATTCCTCTTCAGAAGAGGAGGCCCCAGACTCCTGTCCACCCAAAAAGAAAAAGCTGCCCAGTGCTCCAACACCCCCCTCAATGGTGGGAACTAAATCAGTATTGTTGGAAAACATGGTGTCCTTATGTGACTGCACCTATATTTAAGCAATTAGGACACAAACTGTCTCACTATTTAACAAACCATTTACATGTTTTTTTCTTTTCTGTATGCTTCTCTGTCATTCAAAAAAAAACTATCAATTTAGCTACACTGCAAGACTGGGCAGCCACCCCATCAAACACCCGTGAGTATTTACTTAAACTTCATATTCTGAGCGTGGTAATACCAGAGTGGCAAGCATTACTGTGTAATTAAACTTTTTTGTAGTTGTCATGCCACTGTTGCTATCCATTTTCCAAACTAAAAAGAATAATTCAATTATTCACTTTCTGTTCAACAGCACTAAATGCAAGGCCAGGCCGACCTAACTGGCCATTTCCCAACCCAAGTACAAGTAAGTTGTAAGAGAAATAAGTGATATATGAATTGGAATAAATACATTGCATTTACATTGCACAATTGTTTGTGACGGGAAGAAACTTGGATGGCACTGTAGTTCATTGAATATATAGTTCTCATATTGTACATTTACAAATCTGTCTTGGTTTCAGTTATTGAAGAACACACTGCGAGGGACAACACCCTGCAAGGATGGCGGCGTTATCCCACCACACAGTGCACACGAAAGTGTAACACACTGAACATGTGGGGTCCCATGTTTGTTGTCATTATTGGGAATCTATGTAAATATATTAAAATGTTAACAAATTGTGATATATTTAATCCCTTCTTCCTGAACCTAAAATATTATAGTTATAAATAATTGAATTGGCTGGTGAGCCAAAATATAAACCAGAAGAAAAAGTTATTTAATACTCACATCTTGTTTATGCAGCCTTCGAAAGAGTCCTAATAGAAGCTATCCGGGAGTTGGACATTCGGATATGCCATCTAACGTCCATCAGAATCAGAACGCAGAACATGGTGGAGAGCCTGGTGCAGGGTGGACACAGAGGTCAGCCACAGCAAGAGGATGACTGCCTCCAAATTCCCCTCATGGACACAGAGGCCCTTGACAGATTTGAGGAGCATCTCCAAAGCTCAGAAAATAAGAAGAAGATGGTAAGATTGTAGATTTGTATATTATTCAATAAAGAATACATTTTTACAAATTGTTACAGTGGCTAATATTATAGCTACTTTGTGTCTACGGGCATATCACTACTCTGTACTGTTTTTAAAGCTTTTGCTTTGTTTGGAACATTTTTCTCAGATCAATATACTGTCCCAGAGCGGAGGGCAGACCATCTCAAAGACTGTCTGGAGAATCGCCCGAAAAGTGTTTGCCAATGGCTTGGCTAAACAGCTGAACTGGTGTGGCCGAGGAGACAAGAGGGGCCTGAAAGCCTTAAGATGTGCGGCAGAAATTAATGGTAAGTACATAAGAATGTAGGCTTTCAGGAGCAACTTGTTGCAACCGTCCCCAAGCTAAGCTGCAATATCAAAACAGACACAACAGTATTTTTCAACATAAACAAGTCATTGTGGAAGGGCCGGTCCTAGGCATAGGCGACATAGGCAGCCGCCTAGGGCGCCATAAAGAGGGGGGTGGCAAATTCCGAAGTGTATCCATTAATTAACCGTCCCACACCACCAGCAGAGGGCGCCAATTCAGATATCTGTGTTTTGGTTTGGGGGTGTCACCCCCGTTTTGCGGGCCCGTGGCGGGGCGGCACCCCGATTCTCCCTCCGCCCTCTGCTGGTGGTGCGGGACGGTTAGGGGGGGGGGGGGGTGCTGTTTAAATATCTCGCCTAGGGCGCCGAATGTGCTAGGACCGGCACTGAATTGTGGGGTGCATAAAAGGATAGTAAGAAGGATGGTTTTATTCTGTTTGTTTTCAGTATGCCAAGAGTGAGGAAGAGGGTGACTAACAGAGGGGTTCCCCTCAATATTTTGGAACAAGCATCCAATATAATCAGGGATGAGGGCAGGACAGTCAGGGCAGTGGCTAAGGACTTTGCCATCTGTCACACCACCTTATTCCGGTTCCATAAAAAAAGACAGAAACTTACAGCCGAGGGATCAAATAAGTTACCAAGAGCAGGGTACTGGACCAGCAGAAAAGTGTTCTCAGAGGACCAAGAGAACAACCTCAGAGAGTATTTAAAAAGAGCAGCTGATTTATACTATGGGTTAAAACCCAAAGAGGTAAGATAAATATGCGAGGAAAAACACATTTTAACAAGAGAATTATGTAGCCTATATAAGAGAGAGAAAGACAGAAAGAGAGAGGGAGGAAGAGAGAGAGGACAATATTTACTATTAACATTTTATTTCAGGTTCGGAAGTTTGCCTTTCAACTAGCCTCTCACTATAAGAGCAACTTTCCCTCAACGTGGAGTGAGACCAGTATGGCTGGTGTTGACTGGTTCACTGGCTTTCTAACCACGAGCCTTTCGAGGGCAACTAGCTTTAATCGTGCAAATGTGAACCAGTTCTTCGACAACTTGAGCAAGGTTTTGGACAAACACCATTTTGAACAAGGACGAAACAGGGATAACAATGGTCCAAAATCCCGAAAAGGTTGTGGCAAGACGAGGTGAAAGGCAAGTTGGAGCAGCCACCTCGGCAGAGAGGCACACTGGTCACACGGTGCAGTGAATGCACTTGGCAACACCATACCACCACGAGTGCACTTCAAACCACATTTCATACGGGATGGCCCACCTGGCTGCATTGGGACAGCCAATGCATCAGGGTGGATGCAAGAGGCTGATTTCCTCATTTACTTGAAGCACTTCCAGTCCCATGCAAAGAGCTCCTCAGAGTCCAAAGTCCTTTTGATTCTTGACAACCACCCCTCGCACCTGTCTGTGGAAAGAATCATCTTCTGCCGCAGCCATGGCATTGTCCTGCTATCCTTCCCCCCCCACTGCTCTCACAAGCTGCAGCCACTTGACAGAAGTGTTTATGGGCCCCTTAAAAGACTTGTCAACTCATCTTGCGACTCCTGGATGAGAACCCATCCAGGGTTAACAATGTCAATTTACGACATCCCAGGCATAGTCAGGGTGCAGACAGCAACACCCACAAATGGGCAGGCAGGATTTAGGTGCACAGGGATTTGGCCATTTAATACGGAGATATTCCAACAGGGCCACCTTCTCTGACAGAGCCACCTTCTTATTTTGTGCCTCGAAAGCTACTCAAAATCCAGGGAAGTATGGCTGCAGTGCTGGATGTGCAAGTCCTGGGCACATAAAGATTGCACAGCTGGAGGAGTTTTTTACACATGCCACAACTGTGACTCTGAATGACCACATTTCCTTTCTTTCGTTTTTATTGTTGATGGAATGGGTTTCCGGGAGCCGGCAGAATTGTTTCCGGGAGCCAGCGGAATTGTTGGGGGGAGGGGGGTGTTGTTTGTTTACTTATGAATCTTTTTGACGGGGTTGTGTGGAGGTGTGTGGGGGGTTGAATCCGTTTTTAAAACAGTTGCAGTTTTGTACAATAAATACATGTTTAATAAAAGTTTGTTGCATTGCAAATTCTTCAATTCTTGCCTGTCTAAAATATGGAAATTGAATAGCATCTGTCACACCTGCACACTGAATCTATGTAGGCCTATGTTCTACACATAAACAAAACTCAATAACTGTTATTTGATAAATATGACAAAATAAATAAATAATACAATAATGTTATTGTATACATAAATAATACTTTAATATTAAAGTAAATCAGTTCATATTTTCAGAATTCTATGCTCAATGAGGCAAAAAGCTAAAGTTAATTAGTGACATTTAAGGTATTTTTAACATGTCGCAACTGTCCCTGACTTGTGTTGCAACTGTCCCCTGGGTTGGGGTCAGTTGCAACATCTGGCTTCTTCCATTCAAATAAATACTGTGAACGAAATGTCATATGTAATCATATTTAAATGGTATGGGTAATTAGCAGACAGATGCAAGTTTAATATATACAAATTTTGTTGGTCTAGTCCAAAAAGTCTCTGAGTAACTGAGAGAAATGCAAAAAGTGTTGCAACCGTCCCCAGTCTCCCCTAGTATGTGGGTAGGTCATTGGGCTAAGTCTAGCATCTAGCTGTAATTAGCTGAACTATGCGCATATAGCTAACTATGTGGTTTGCTATATGCGCATATCAGCTAATATACAAACGATAATTAAGAGTTTTAACAAGTTTGAGGCTTGACCATGATAACAGGTCAGGGATATACGGCAGGCAGCACAGACATATTCCTCTCAGTTGGATTTTAGCACAACAGTGATGGAACCTTCTGAGGCAGCTGTCACAGGTAACCTGAGATTTTATTTGGGGGAGGGAGGATTTCAGCAGGTATGAAAAACAGTGGCAAAAATCCTACTCCCCTTCTAACTTTTACATTTTTGCAACTAGTATCAAAATAGCTTTTTATTGTACACTCTACAGGGCATGAGGAGCCACCAAAATCATTTTGGGGGGGTGTCAGATCTTATAGTCCCAAGATATGGGGGGGGGGGGGGATTTCGGCAGGTATGATGAACAGTGTTGTCAAAATCCTACTCCCCCAGTAAGTTAAAAAGAAATACTGAATTGCTGCCTCCTTAAATAGTTGATTCAAGTAGCAGTTGGATTTTAGGATTGAGGTAGCGTGTGAGATAAAGAGAACTCATACACAGTAGCCTACTGTAATGCATACAAGGTGAAAATAATTGGGCATTTAGTTGTATTAAACATAGATAAACACAGCTCTATTTGAATATTTCAGGGCATTTAGTGTTATTATACTGTTTCTAAAATCCATTGTGAAATGCATTGTAGTGCAAATGCGACGTTTCATAACTGATTACGTAGGATAATGTCTGCGGATTGAAAAACATCTGAATGCTGTTCTGCTACAGGGCAAACTGTTAACTCCTTAATGTAGAAAATGTTTTTCATTTCACAAACAGAGTTACAAAATTAAGCTGAGTTGTGGGTTTAAGGCTTACAACTTAAGATGAAGTCTCTGAGGATAGGACGGTGTTGATAGTGTTGGGGGCTTTTTTGGCGTCAAGGAAGGAGTAAAGCAGGACAGGGGTCAGATGAGGAGAGGAAACAGCCCCATGTAGGGAATTAAGCTAGAGAGGAAGACTTGTTTGTCCCCATGTAAGGAATTAGGCTAAAGAGGAGACTTGTCTTGTCCCATATTCAGTTATGGGGTAAGAACGAGCTGGGTGAGTCACTCTCCCCTCCCGTTAGAATGTTCTTTTCAGAAGGAAGTCAGGTCAGGATGACCTGATAGGGTGGTGCGTTGCTCTTTAGAGCCACGGGTTGCACAAGAATGGCCAAATGAGGGAGGACATCTGTTTATCTTGAACAAACTGTGTGTTGTCTGATAATTGCCAAAGATATTTGTATGACGTAGGAAGACTGTATAAAAGTTCTTGTATTGAATGCATGTCGGACCTCTCTGGCTAGAGAAGCTCTGCGTATGATTCCAAACTACCTGGCAATAAAAGACGAAAGCCTTTGTAATCAATCTCCTGACTCCAAGCCTGTTAATTCTTACAACACTAAGAACCACTTTCGAGACTCCAACAATAGTGAATAGAGAAAACAAATATTACATGATTTACAGTCAAATAGGGTTTGTCAGGAATCAGAGAGCAATCCTCTTTACAGAATCTCCAGATACGCCAGGGTCCTACTCTCTTGTGCACTCATTTTCAGCTCAGCCTACAGGTTTGCAATAGGGTTAAATAAACATTGCCTTTGTGTCACCTTATGTATATAGGCTATAATATTTTACTGCTGGTAAATTCCTAAATTTTACTGTGAATTTGTGAACACATCAGTCACTTATATTTGCCAATGTGTTGCCAGTAATTCTGGAGTTGGCTGTATGAACAGGTGATAATGAAATGGATATTGTGATCAGCATAAGCACATAGGAAATGTATTTTCTTCAACCCCCTATATCCCTGAAATGTTCAAATAGAGCTTTGTTCATCTATGTTTAATACAACTTAATGCCCCATTATTTTCACCTTGTATGCATTGCAGTAGGCTACTGTGTATGAGTTCTCTTTATCTCATACGATACCTCACCAATTTAACAATCCTAAAAACCAACTGCTACTCTAATCAACTATTTAATGATGCAGATATTGAGTATTTCTTTTCAACTTACTGGGGTTAGGGTTTTGGCAACACTGTTTTTCATCAGAATTAGAAAGGGTTTTAATTGCCATGAAAGTTTGCACAGACAAGGAATTTACTTTGGCATACATACATTGTAGGTGTATGCATACATTAAACATATAGGAACCTTAAAACTGAAATATGTGGTCTAACTATACAAAAGGTACAAAGTCTAGCTAATACTAAGGGGATTTAGAATAAAATATAAAGTAGCCATAATTTACAATATAAAAATACAAATACTACAAAAGATACAAATAGTGTAATATAGTGCAAATTGCAATGTGGCAAGGTGTCACTGTGCAGATTGCGATTAAAGTCATTTAAGTCAGTGTGAGCCCTTAACCTTGTTGAAGAGGCCAACAGCGGATGGGAAGAAACTGTTTTTGTGGTGATGATACGCTGCAGTCTGCTCTTGTCCTTGGCAGCAGCGTACCAGATGGTGATGGAGGAGGCGAGGATGGACTCAATGATGGCTGTGTGGATGTGCACCAACATTGTCTTTGGCAGGTTGAATTTATTTCGCTGCTGTAGGAAGTACATCCTCTGTTGTGCTTTCTTGGTGAGGGAGCTGATGTTCAGTTCCCACTTGAGGTCCTGGGAGAGGATAGTGCCCAGGAAGCGGAAGGACTCCTCAGTGTTCACTGGGGAGTCGCACAGGGTGATTGGGGTGAATGGGGCTGTATTCTTCCTGAAGTCCACAGCCATCTCCACTGTCTTAGGAGCATTGAGCTCTAAGTTGTTCTGGTTGCACCAGGTCACCAGGTTGTCAGCTTCCCAGCTGTAATCAGACTTGTCAGAGATGAGCCCAATGAGGGTGGCGTCGTCCGCCAACTTCGAGTTGGACGGATGGATGACTGGAAGTGCAGCTGTTGGTGTACAGGGAGAAGAGCAGAGGGGAAAGGACGCAGCCCTGAGGAGATCTGGTGCTGATGGACCGGGAGTCAGAGACGTGCGTTCCCAGTTTAACACATTGCTTCCTGTCAGACAGGAAGTCTGTGATCCACCAGCAGGTGGAATCAGGCACGTTCAGCTGGGAGAGCTTGTCCTGAAGCAGGGCGGGGATGATGGTGTTGAAGGCAGAGCTGAAGTCCACAAACAGGATCCTGGCATAGGATGCTGGGGAGTCCAGGTGCTGTAGGGTGAAGTGGAGGGCCATGTTAACTGCGTCGTCCACAGACCTGTTGGCTCTGTAGGCAAACTGTAGGCAAACTGCAGGGGGTCCAGGAGGGGGTCTAGGATGGATTTGAGGTGTGCCAGCACCAGGCGCTCAAAATACTTCATTACCACAGAGATCAGGGCGAAGGGTCTGTAGTCATTATGTCCTGTTAGTCTTGGCTTTTTGGGCACAGGGATGATGGTGGATAACATCCTACCTGCCGAAATCCTTCCCCCCCATATCTTGGGAGTATAATATCTGACACACCCCAAAATAATTTTAGGTGGCTCCTCATGCCCTGTAAAGTGTGCCATAAAAAGCTTTTGATACTACTTGTATAAATATAAAAGTTAGAAGGGTAGTGGGATTTTGGCAACACTGTTTTTCATACCTGCCGAAATCCTCCCCCCCCTCATGTCTTGGGATTATACAATTTGACACACCCCAAAATTATTTTGGTGGCTCCTCGTGCCCTGTAGAGTGTACAATAAAAAGCTTTTGATACTAGTTGCATAAATGTAAAAGTTAGAAGGGGAGTGGGATTTTGGCAACACTGTTTTTCTTCCTGCCGAAATCCTCCCCCCCCCTCATATTTTGGGATTATAAAATTTGACACACCCCCAAATTATTTTGGTGGCTCCTCATGCCCTGTAAAGTGTATCATAAAAAGCTTTTGATACTAGTTGCATAAATGTAAAAGTTAGAAGGGGAGTGGGATTTTGGCAACACTGTTTTTCATACCTGCCGAAATCCTCCCCCCCCTCATATTTTGGGATTATAAAATTTGACACACCCCCAAATTATTTTGGTGGCTCCTCATGCCCTGTAAAGTGTATCATAAAAAGCTTTTGATACTAGTTGAATAAATGTAAAAGTTAGAAGGGGAGTGGGATTTTGGCAACACTGTTTTTCATACCTGCCGAAATCCTCCCCCCCCTCATATTTTGGGATTATACAATTTGACACACCCCAAAATTATTTTGGTGGCTCCTCATGCCCTGTAAAGTGTATCATAAAAAGGTTTTGATACTAGTTGCATAAATGTAAAAGTTAGAAGGGGAGTGGGATTTTGGCAACACTGTTTTTCATACCTGCCGAAATCCTCCCCCCCCCCTCATATTTTGGGATTATAAAATTTGACACACCCCCAAATTATTTTGGTGGCTCCTCATGCCCTGTAGAGTGTACCATAAAAAGCTTTTGATACTAGTTGCATAAATGTAAAAGTTAGAAGGGGAGTGGGATTTTGGCAACACTGTTTTTCATACCTGCCGAAATCCTCCCCCCCCTCATATCTTGGGATTATAAAATTTGACACACACCAGGATGTGGACAATATGGCTGGCAACACTAACTGGGTAATAGCTTGTCAAATGGTATTGAATACAATACTTTTTTCACTAATAGACACATTTATAATGAAGCATTGGTATTTCTTTGTATAGGCGGTAATGTTACTTATAGGTAACAGTGCCAGTTTTTGCCATTCCTAATGTTTGATCATCAGTGTTTCCAACACATAGACTAATTTGTGGCGGTGCGCCACAGAATCAACACCGGCCGCCACACATTGTGTTTCGTAAAACATTTTTTTTTATCGCTATTTAGGTTAAAACACGCAGCGTATTCGTTCAGCTGCATTTCCTTTCCCCTGCTCTCCCTCCGTCTCTCTGTCACTCATGCGTCTTTCTCACATATGCACAGTCACAACGTCAGCACACGTTAGCAACAATGCATACATATGCCCTTCTAGGAAGACCGACAGCTATATCAGCGAGCCTTCAACATTAGTGCCGTAGCTAAAAGTCGAGGAAAGTTGAGGCTACTTTTCGCTAGGTACCTTACTCACATTTACATTTAGTCATTTAGCAGACGCTCTTATACAGAGTGACTTACAGTACTGGAAGTTTCCCGTTCGTTCTTTTGGTGAGAAGTCTTAAGAGCTAGCTAGCCGGCGTCATGGAGCCGACCAGTTAAATAGTTGTTTAGCACTAGCATTGCTACATGCATAATGCAGAAATGATATGTTAGTTGTTGTTAATTTTGTGAAGGTGTGAATCATTTTGGATTAATATGTAATGTAACAAATTATTAACAAATTAACTGTGTAACGAATTATTAACGAAGGAATTATTACGACCCCCCCCCGGTCTGACAACTCCCACCCCTCCCCGCCACAATTAGATTTCTAATCTGTGGGAAACACTGATCATTCATTATCATTCCACAAATTAATCTTAATGTTTATCCAAAATCTCAGGTTGGCTGTGACAGCTGCCTCAGAAGCTGGCACAAACTAGGCTGTGGGAAGCAGGATCTATAAAATGGATATGATTGTAAACACAAAGCAGTTGTTTGGCTAGTAGTTTACTGAGAGGGAAACAGAAGTTGAATTATGTTAGGAGGGACCTGTGAGCAGGGGCCTTTTTATATAGCCTACATTTGTAACATGATGTAGCTATTCTCATTTACCTGACGATTATATGCCAATGAATTGCATTTAGTGCGTTTAGTAAGTATAGCAAGTACAACGTAATCAAGAATCAGAAGTGAATAGTTCTACTAAAAGTGATTTGTACAAATGAATACACAGAAAGATTCTCGCTTTTACCAGACAGTGAAATAACTGCATTCGCAACTACAACATAATTCACATATTACCCTCATTTCGATAATACTACAGTGTAGGCTATACATCGACATCAACATCGTTTTTCAAGTGCAGCTCCAAAGTTAGTCTATTTTCTTGAGACAATAATTCTGACTTTACGAGTAGCAACTTAGATTTTGATGAAACATGAATTAAATGCCTCGGTTCGTCAAACTACAACTAGCAATACGCTAGGAAGGCAGTGCGCGTTCACGCGTAGGGGAGTGGGATTCTGCGGGGGAGTGAGAATTCGGTCCAACACCGGCTCCGTTATTTATTTATTTTCTACACTGGCCCTTATACGCCGTCGTAGCTCTCAAGTAGCCTACAGCGCAACATAACTTATATTTTAATGAAACATTCATTAAATAGCCTACTGACAGTCTCCTCAAAGCCTAAAATGAGAGAACGTAAAAATCGCCTCGGTTCACCAATCTACACATACGCTAGGAAGGTAGTGCACGTTCACGCGTAGGGAAGTGGAATTCTGCGGGTCCCTCTTGAATCGGAAAGGCTCCAAAACTAGTAGGCTATTTCTCTTGCGAGTATCACATCATGCCTCTCTGTCCACTCCATTGGGGCACTAGATACATTTTGGCAACTAGTTAGCCAAGCTTCAAAATATGACCAGTTACATAGTTTTGGATATCAAGTAGGCTATAGCTACAGGTCTATAGATAGCCGTCTTGATAAATAATTCTAATCAAAACTGTTGAGAATAGCCAATGGCTGTTTATCAATCCGAAGAACGCTGAGAACGCAAGTACATTCTTTTGAAGAACGTTCTGGCAAGCCTCCTTGCGAGAATGGTCTTGCAAGGACGCAAGGACGGAGAATGAATTGAGATGGTTAGGGTTTTCCTGGACTCGCAGCATTATGATAACTCTGACGAACTACTAAAACTAGATAACAAAGCTAAAAAATGGTCTGTCTACCTGTACTTTTACGTTTTCTGTCGCCCTTGCTAACTTACAGTATCTGTTAACTAGTTTCTGCACTGCACTGAGATGCTACTAGCTAGGTCATCGACAAGTCGGAGCAAATTTACAAATTAGCCGTTTCATCAATAAAATAAGAACATTTTCAGCGACTGAACTGCCTATTTCTCGTCACATTTTAATTCAGATGCTGATTTGCACGTAGGCCTACCGTTTAGCTGAAATATAAAAAGTAAAAAATAACAGTTGTGAGGTTTGTCCGCCTCGCTTGACATCTTGCAATGACTTCTGGGAAATCAGAAGCGTTCTCGCTGGTCAAGTCACCATCCGATGCATCCTCGATAAAAGGGGCGGATCAGGAACATTTCCGGGTATTTTTGGCGTTCTTGGTCAGAGAATGTATAATAAAGAGAGAACTCCCACTCTCGGGAAACTTCCGGGTTCTGAACTGGTTGCAGTTCCACTCAAGTTCCATATGAGGGCGCTAACAGTCGAGTGCAGAATGAATGGAGGTCTATGGAGCAATACCCCTCAAAATCCACTTTTCTCAGGATATGATTTTTTGTCTAGTAATTTGAATTCTGAAATTGAAAGGGGAGGCAAAAAAAATACACGCCACTGGGTGTTACATTTTTTTTAAAGTCGCCTTTCTGTTCTAAAAAGCCTTTGAAAATGGCATTGACGTCATACACATCGTACGACCAGAGCTACTGCTTGACGGCAAGCTCTGGTTACTTCCACTTTACTCTCGAGGCATCAACAACACAGCTGACAGGTTAGGCTCTCCCTGTCAATACACATGCTAGAAAGAGTTTTGGCTTGCTAATGTTGTTGCTAATGTTGCTAATGCTCTGACATTCTGGTTCTGCTTCGGATGCCATCAAGCGGGATCTCTGGTCGTAGTCAGTCCTTCACTAACCAATCAACATTCGTTAGCAGAATTCTAGCATATTATGGGCAACAACGACTTACCCTGTAAGAAATCAAAAGGACATAAGTACTCGTTCATTCAACTTTTGACCTGTAATCCACGTTGAACATGCAAAAACTATAATCAAATCTGAGATTTATCAATGACAAACAGGCGAAAGAGACAAATTTAGCCGTTTAGCTCCATAGACTCCCATTCATTTTGCACTCGACCGCGATCACACCCAGTGGAACTCTGGTGGAACTGCAACAAAATTCGGTACAATGGGGCTTAATAGGGAGTGGGCAGGCGCTCCTTAAACAGGCTCTGTTCTTGGTGACTTGTGTCAGAGAATGTCTAATAAAGAGAGAACTCCCACTCTCGGGAAACTTCCGGGTTCTGAACTGGTTGCAGTTCCACTCAAGTTCCATATGAGAGCGCTAACGATCGAGTGCAGAATGAATGGAGGTCTATGGAGCTATACCCCTCAAAATCCACTTTTCTCAGGATATAATTTTTTGTCTAGTAATTTGAATTCTGAAATCGAAAGGGGAGGCAAAAAAAATACACACCGCGGGATGTTGGATATTTTAAAGTCGCCTTTCTGTTCTAAAAAAAACCTTTGAAAATGGCATTGACGTCATACACAACGTACAACCAGAGCTACTGCTTGACGGCAAGCTCTGGTTACTTCCACTTTTTTCTCGAGGCATCGACAACACAGCTGACAGGTTAGGCTCTCCCTGTCAATACACATGCTAGAAATAGTTTTGGCTTGCTAATGTTGTTGCTAATGTTGCTAATGCTCTGACATTCTGCTTCGGATGCCATCAAGCGGGATCTCTGGTCGTAGTCAGTCCTTCACTAACCAATCAGCATTCGTTAGCAGAATGCTAGCGTGTTATGGGCCACAACGACTTACCATGTAAGAAATCAAAAGGATATAAGTACTCGTTCATTCAACTTTTGACTTGTAATCTATGTTGAACATGCAAAAACTACAATCAAATCTGAGATTTGTCAACAACAATCAGGCGAAAGAGACAAAGAGAAAGAGACATTGACCGCGATCACTCCCAGTGGAACTCCAGTGGAACTGCAACAAGATTCTGTACAATGGGGCTTAATAGGGAGTGGGCAGGCTCTCTTTAAAGGAGACATGTAATGCTGTTTTTGGATGCTTTTATATAGGCCTTAGTGGTCCCCTAATACTGTATCTGAAGTCTCTTTCCCGAAATTCAGCCATGGTGCAGAATTATAGCCACTACGAGTAGTCCCACAATGAGCTTTCCTCAGCTGTTTTGGTGTCTGTAGCTTTAAATGCTAATAAGGAGGAGAGGGGCGGCAACATGCGCTAATGTTTACAACGGATGTATCGCAATGGCTCGTAGCCCCCGTTGCTGTAAGATGCCTCAAGATGCCTACAGTAAAGCAACAAAATGATATAGCGTTAGTTAGCTTACTTGTCCAAGGTTTGTAGCTTGACCAAGGAGAGTTAGTAATGATCCAGAATTTTATTTCAGCAATGCCAGTTTTGTATTGGCTCAAATTGAGGAAACAGTAGAGGCTGAAATGTTTGGCGCAGACATACAAAACTTTGTGAAGTTGTGTCGGCGCAATTCCAGCGAAAATCAAATTAAGATACTGGTTGTGCAGAAGCTTGGATGAAGGAACTAAAAAAATACTTTTGTTTTGATTTGCACATCCAAGCAATGAGCAACTGTTATGCTTCGTTTGTTTGCTCGCCATGATGTCTCTCCAGGAAAAACCGATATCGCACTCGCCCTTGCACGGTGGCAGCTCAGTTTCTCATGGGCGGGCCAGATGATCTGAGCGGGCAAAGCAGAGAGAGGGGAGGTAACCTTTCTCGTATCTACGTCACTTGGAGGAGATTTTCAGAGCGTTTGAGCCTTCATTTTGTCAAAGGCGGAGAAGAACACGCAGGGCTTGGTTTACACTTATCGAAAATTCTAGCCATTGGGGGACCAAAGGCTGGCTAGGGGAACTCATATTAATGTTAAATAACCTCATAAAATGAAGTTTTCATGACATGTCTCCTTTAAATAAGCTCTGGCTAAACTAATGTTCTGCTAGATGTAGTCACACAATATTTTGTGACGTTAGTGACGTCAGTAGCGTCAGTGACTGTGGTGGCTAGCAAGTTAGCCACCGTTAACTTCACTTTTTTCCACAAAAACTTAATTAAAAAACCTAAACCGTGCAACGGAACATAAATCCCAATAGAACCAACGCAATCGTGACTAAGACAAACCTTTTGACATCGACATTGTCTATGTAGTCCAAATATTGCCTGAGCCTTAGGGGCGCGAAAATTAACATTAATAATAATAAATATATATATGTGAGAGAACAAAGGTTGTGCTCTTGCCGAAGGCAAGCACACCCAATGAGGGGAAAGGCAGATATCGCACGTGCCATAACCAAGCCCCACCCCTCGCCCCTCGGCTTGAAGCAACGGCCCCAGTGGATGTAGGTGGTATTGCATTTACGGTTAGGTTCCCGTGTCTTCCGGTCGTTTTTATTCTATTAACTCCAGTCAACATTTACAAAACTATCTCCCCCAATAATTTTTGTTCGATTCTCGAACCTGGCTCATACTACTAGCATTTTCATACAATAATTTTTCCAGATTTTTGCTAAATTTGAAACCAATCCGAAATGGGTAAACTAGCACCCCATTTATTTGCCTACGTCAATAAAAGTTGCCTGCAAATGTGCTCGCGGATACTAACAGGGTACGAGCACAAAAGTTCACATTGGCCGATAGGCGATTTACATTGAGCTGAATGAGCCATAGACTTATACTGAATGAGCACAGGGAGAAATGGCTAGAGTTGCCTGCCTTGTTGTAGCAAGTTTAGCAAATCGTTGTCACACATACATGAAATGTTGTTAATATAGTTTATTCCCGTTATTTTAAAACAGATTTGATTTTTCGTAAAAACGTTAATGACATGATGGCAAACATATTATGTTGAGCGCGAGCATATATTGTTGACATGTCTATCTGGAGCAAAGACGAAGATTATTACTTTAACTGTTAACCACAAAAGGAAATTATATTTAATTAATATTAGTCTTGCCTACAGAGGCTTTTGTTAAACACACCCATTATTCTTTTTTTGATCGTGTCATCAAGCCAGACTGCTTTTGTGGGACAATGAAGGTCCTCAGTGACTGTTTCACCCCCACTTAGGCTATATCTGATGGAAACGTCTTGTAGCCTATATGGTTCTATGAATATGCCTCTTTCAAAGGCAAATGTTCAATAAAGTATATTTTAGACACACTTCTCGAGCTTTTATTTATTACATTATTAACACGTCTTGTTAGATCACGTTATATCCATTAATAGACGTTTGGTTTTCTAGGTTGAACATATAAAACACAGGTCACATTTCGACACTGATGTGAAATTGAAGGCAGTGTGAATTTCGTGGCATTTCGTTTGAATACAAAGTTGACAGTAAGCTATGGTATGTCTGCATTATGGAAGATTTCAGTTACCAAAATAACTATTAAAGGAGACATGAAATGCTGTTTTTGGATGCTTTTATATAGGCCTTAGTGGTCCCCTAATACTGTATCTGAAGTCTCTTTCCCGAAATTCAGCCATGGTGCAGAATTATAGCCACTACGAGTAGTCCCACAATGAGCTTTCCTCAGAACGCGCTGTTTTGATGTCTGTGGCTTTAAATGCTAATGAAGAGGAGAGAGGCGGCAACATGCGCTAATGTTTACAACGGATGTATCACAATGGCTCGTAGCCCCCGTTGCTGTAAGATGCCTCGAATTTAGCCATTCTAATCTGATCACCCTGGTTTGCAGAGGGGCACACTCATAGTAATTTCAATGAAGAGAAAGGCGGATATCGCCCGTACTATAACACCAACAGCATAACGGTTATCCAAATAACAAAGAAGTGTACAACACTGGCAACAGCGTTTGTATTCACACACACACTTGATGCCATCTACCTTTACATTAGCAACAGTAACTCAGCTGTAGCTGCAGAGCTAATGTTACAGCCACATTCTAAGGGTAGCAAGCTAGGTAACCATATACAGTAAAGCAACAAAATGATATAGCGTTAGTTAACTTACTTGTCCACTGTTTGTAGCTTAACCAAGGAGAGTTAGTAATGATCCAGAATTTAATTTCAGCAAGGCCAGGTTTGTATTGGCTCAAGTTGAGGAAACAGTAGTGGCTGAAATGCTTGGCGCAGACATACAAAACTTTGGGAAGTTGTGTCGGCGCAATTCCAGCGAAAATAAAATTAAGATACTGGTTTTGCAGAGGCTTGGATGAAGGAACAAAAAAATACTTTTGTTTTGATTTGTACATCCAAACACTGAGCAACTGTTATGTTCGTTCGTTTGCTAGCCATGTCGTCTCTCCAGGAAAAACCGATATCGCACTTGCCTTTGCACGATCGTAGCTCAGTTTTTCATGGGCGGGCCAGATTATCTGGGCGGGCAAAGCAGAGAGAAGGGCAGTAGCCTGGCTCCTTGCGACATCACAAGGAGGAGATTTTTAAACCGAGCGTTTGAGCCTTCTTTTTCTCAAAGGCGGAGAAGAACACCGAGGGCTTGGTTTACACCTATCGAAAATTCTAGCCACTGGGGGACCAAAGGCCGGCTAGGGGAACTCATATTAATGTTAAATAACCTCCTAAAGGGAATTTTTCATGTCATGTGACCTTTAACTGAAAATATGCCCCCAAAAACGTAAATAAGCTTGACATTTATTTAGGGGGAAATTCAAAAAAAGTTTGCTGGAAGCGATCATTGTCAGTCACAATTCCAAATTTGGTCTCTGTCTAGAGCTCTGCATGGAGAAGCTGTATGGCGTGAAATTAGTGCCAGGAGAGCGAGCTCTGTAAAAACAATTTGTAACTTGCAAAAAAGATTTGTGTCTCTGTAGAAAATGATTTGTGTACTTGCAAAAAAGATTTGTAACTTCCAAAAAAGGTTTTTGTACTTGTAAAAAAAGTTTTGTGTCTCCGTAGAAGAAAAAGATTTGTGTACTTGTAGTTCAAAATATTCATGGCATGTATCTTTAATGCAACATTTAAAGATTATTCAGTTAACACACTCTTAATGGTATACACTAATGGATAATGGTCATAAATTCCATAGACCCTTTTGTATAGTTAGTCCACATATTTAAGTTTCAATATTCCTATATGTTTAATGTATGCACCTCCCTGCCAAAGTAAATTCCTTGTTTGTGCAAAAATTCATGGCGAATAAAATCCCTTCTGATTCCTCGTTTCATGATGACTACTAGAAAAGGAAACGTGTAAAAAAGATTATTTGTATTCAGTCAGGTCAGGGGGGCCACAGGGGGGGCCAGGGATATTTTTTACAGGGGCACTGGCCCCCGTAGGCCCCCGTGTAGAACCGCCCCTGCATATTATCCAACTGATATGTGCTTTGCTGCGCAGTTGCTGCAATCGATGGAATAGTCCACAGTAGTCTATTGGGTGTGAGGGGAAGCCTGCCTTGACACAAATAGAATAAACGCTCTGTTGACATCTTTGTTAAGGGAAGGTTATGACTTTTCATCGATTTGTATTATTATTATTATAGTTTTTATTGATCATATAGTAATTTTATGTAGTCTTTCAAGGGCACCCCTGGCATCTGGGTGCCCCTTGGCAGCTGGGGGCATAGACATGCTGGGGGCACCAGGCAGTTGCCTACTTTGCCTAATGGATAAGTCCGCCCCTGCGTGTAGTTGTATGAGGTCCGAGCAGAACCGTCGCATGGGTAGTGCCAACAGTGCAACCGCACAGGGCCTCGCGATACTTGACTGCCAGTAAGTTTTTTTTCTACTTTCAATATTTTTTTTATTCCTGTTCTTGACTCGATCAAATCAAATTTATTTGTATAGCCCTTTTTACACGCAAGCATGTCACAGAGGGCTTCACATGCGCCCATATAACTGCCCCTCAACCAACCTAAACCCTCAACTCGATGTGCAAAATGACATTAATGACTTATGTTACGCCACAGGGTGTTAGTGTACGCCCTGTGAGAGTAAGAGGAAGGAGAAGACCGGGAGAAACAATAAGTGTGTTCGACTTCTTGCAGCGCCAACAGTCGGCTGCAGCCAGCTGCCTTGTAGCTGAGAATTCCATTGGCTGCTTCAAGTCAGCCGGGCTGCAGGCGCTTGCACGACGCCGGGGCTGCATGAAGTCGAAAATACCTAATGTCAGCTACAAGAGAGCGCGACCGATTTCGCAAACATGAGTCGGGTGCTGAGAAAAGAAATACAACTAAAAAGAAGCAAGAATTTCTCAAGTCGATTCGAGGATCGCTGGATACATACATTTATCAGTAGCCTACGTTTTGCAGAAATTGTGTGGCTCCTCAAGAACACAATATACAGGGACGTGTCCATTAAGAGCTTTAAAAACAAACAATAGCATTTTAAAATGTAGGCTACTGGACAGGAAGCCAGTGCAAATTATCCCTCGTGGAATCCCTACTGGGGCGGGCTGGTCCTTTGAAAAACGCCCATCCTGCAGCTCGTCTTCCAAGCCCCACACACCTCCTAAGGGCCAAAATATGCTTCTGCGTCTCCGTTTACGGATGGGCGGGCGCACGGATACGGACGGATAGACTGCGTTTATGGTTCTCCGTGGGCTGCGGGTGCTGAAAACAATTCATTGCCAGAAGAGTAGGTGGCGCAACGTTTTTTTGTTTAGACGTCATTGAGTGTTTATTTACCTAGGTTACGAGAAGTCGGAGCAAATCTAAATTTAGCCGTTTCATCAATAAAATACGCACATTTTCAGCAACTACAGTGCCCATTTCTCGTCACATTTTAATTCAGATGATGATTTACATGTAGCCTACCGTTTAGCTGAAATATGAATTGTAAAAACTTTACAAGCAATGGCGGTCAAAGGATTCTGTTCGTCCTGCTATCACGGCAACCCCGCCCCTAACGTAAGCGGTACTTAATACTGACCACTCACAGCCAAGGGGGTCTCCGTAGCTCTCCGTAGCTACGACCGAAAATTCCGAAAATTCAGGAGGTGCACCGCTCACGTCAAGCTCTCCGAGGCTCTACGAGGGCTGACGGAGAGCTCGTAGAGGGCGTTCCACGGAGACGAAGTGTCCGGTTTTCGAAAAACGCAGAAGCATATATCGGCCTTAACTGTGTCTCTAAATTTTCTAACTATCCGTCGCCACAGTGGCATAACGACATCTCTGACGTTGATAACAAACCAAACCGTAATAAATCGGTTGAAAATGTATCAAGTTAGGGTCATTTAAAAAGTAAATGTAGCATCAAAACAATGTTATGGGTGAGCGAGTTGACTGTAGCAAGATGGCTGCCATGTGCGGACGTTCGACTCAGTTGTCCGGCAACGCAGACGAGACATCTAGGCTGTGTCTACTACCGCGCAGTTTATGAAGTACACTGCAATACAGTGCCGTACATATTCAGTGCACTCTGTCGCTGATAAGTGCTGTCTCAAATGGAACACTGCTACGTTAAACACTTGGTGGAAGTGACGGACGCAAATCTGCTCGCCACACAAAACCTGCCAAAATGAACGCGCTTCTCCACTTAAGTGGAAAAAGCTGCCAAAAGGGCTCCTCCTTTTCCGCTACATAGCCAAGATGGCGCCCGTTTAGGGCGAGTAGTGTCCATCGTTGTACACAGTTTTTTTGGACCGTTTGCAGTGCGCCATCCTGGTACTTTCAGTGCACTGAATTATTCTGGTTTTGTGAGTGAAGCGCCTTAAGCACTGAAAGTCAGTGCTCGAAGTGCACAAGTGCGCGGTAGTAGACACAGCCCTAGTGGTTATATATATCTATGGTTGAAGCCATCTCTTGGGAATGTAGCACCCTTCCAGAGGCCTGTTTCATAAAGCGAGTTTACCGAATAAGCCAGACTAATGTCAGTTAGTTGGACTCATTTCTAGTTCATTCGGTTCCATAAAGCTAGCTCAACGTAGTTCGAACTCGGTTACTATGGCAACTTAGGCTGCAAAACTAGTCTGGTCAGGGTCAGACTAACTGTCGGGTTTAGCGTGACTTGGTGCTTAACCTGAAGTTCCTGTAACACTGACCCAACGGGAAAACGATGTTTTACCACGTATATTCTCATTTTCTTATTCTCATCAGTTCAATATGTTCAACATTGATAGAAATCAACTTAATTAGCCTACAACATTTAGCCTAATGCATTAAACAATGATGAACGCTTTGATAGTCTACACACCATAGCCGTTAATGTATGGATGTAGTTTGTGATTTCAAATGTTTAGGCATCAGGCATAGGCCTATTTCTCTCTCTATATCTAAATTATCCAAGTATAATTATCATAGCAATATAATTGTTAACAGTAGCCTACAATTCGTTGCAAAACGAACCTAAATCCGCCCTCCATTTCCCCGACACAAAAACCATGTTAAAAAGTTAGGCTACTGGACGTATTGATTAATAGTAGGCTATTACACTGTCAAAAAAGCCAATTTAGATGAGTTCAGAGGGTGTTTTTTAATTAACGAAGTAAAGGTCTAAAAAGGTCCTCAACCTACGTAGCCCATCGTTCACGACGTCCATCATGACGTTTCATTTTATTTTGATTGAAGCGGTGGATGAGGGAGCTGTCATTGTACACAATTTAAATTGAACGTTCTTTCTGGAAGAAGTCACGTGGCCGTGTGCATTGTTTTTGCCGTGGTGGATTGTATGATCCATGTTTTACCTCTCGGGCTGCTTAAGAATACGGTGCACGTGCAATTAGCCCGACTAGGCCTACTTAAATCTGACTTGAATTAGTAGGACTGCGTGAGCTGAAATTGGCCTTTATGGAACCGCTTTAGCCCCGCTTGACTAATTAAACGTATTCAAGTCTGGTTTAGGATTTTAAGTCTATCTTTTTTGAGCGGCCTTTATGGAACAGGCCCCAGGACACAGCCTCTCTGACATCACAATATTTTTTAGACTAAGATGCATGTCGGATCACGAGAAATATACAAATTATATTAATTACATTTATAGTTTTAATTATCTGACAAATGTTTTGAAAAGCTTGACAAAATCCGATATTGTTTTACTGTAGCCGGAAAACGTCACTCCCTTTGGTTACTGTTGCTATGCTAAACTTTTGCACCGACCTGACGTTTTCAATGGTGAGAGATATTCCAAAGGAAATGATAGAACAGGAAATGAATTATCAGAGTATAATACAAAGTAACGTATTACATGCTTATGCGAGCTTAAGATTCATCATTAAGCATAATTCTTTTTTAAATTAAACGTATTTTTACCATATCTGCATCTGTGTCTTATAATTTATAGGGAGAAATTACCAATTCTACCCTAATAATACAATAAACCTGACCAAATACATGTAAAAGGGTGTAGGGGAGGGGAGGCCTGGATAAAACATTATTTACAAAAGGGAGGCCAGACAAAAAAAGTTTTGAGATTCTGGCAGCAGCATTCCGCACCATCTGAAGACGGGAGAGTGAGGACTGGGGGAGACCATCATAAAGGGAATTGCAATAATCTAAACGTGAGGTGATAAAAGCATGAATAACAGTTTCAAGGACTTTAAAAGACAATGCAGATTTTAACTTAGAAATCAGTCGTAACTGATAGAAACTGTTTTTCACCACTGAGTTAATCTGCTTAACTAACCCAAGGTCAGAGTGTAAAATGAAACCGAGATTCTTTACATGAAAACTGACAATAGGGGAAAAAATTGCTAATCCTGTTAACAAGAGCTCTAAAATCAAAACAGCATTATTCCCGGAATCAACGATAGACAATAAATCATTAAACGCTTTCAATAATGCTGATTCAGAGGTTCAAAAATGTCTGATGACTTAAAAAATTGAAGTACTTAAGATGACACAACTTTCTCTAATAGTTTGGACAGAAAAGGCGGTTTAGACACAGGTCGGTAATTATTCAGGCAAGCTTGATCTAAATTTGGTTTCTTAAGTAGAGGTTAAACAGCAGCATGTTTAAAACAAGCTGGGACAGCACCATGATCCAGGGACACATTTATAATTGACTAGATACTAAATCCAAGCGATGTAAAATATTGGGGGTGGGGAAAAAATCTAATTTGATTCACATTTGAATTGCGATTCAAATAAAGGATTTTTTCAAAAATTCTCGGAAAAATCGTGAATCTATTTTTAATCGAATCGTGACCCCAAGAATCGAATCGTGAGGTACCAAAAGATTCCCACCCCTATAAAAGATTATTTAAAAATAATCGCTGGGACAATATCATAAGGGGATACCATGATCATGATGAAACCATATCATATCATGATGATATGGTTTCATCAATAAAAACAATTAGAAACAAAATAGTTTAATAATAAACCGCCATTCTTCCGCTACTACAAAGTATAGTTCCTACATAAATCGTTGCCACGCAACAGCCACATGGACATCTTTGCCGTCTTTTTCAATTTGAAATATTTGATGCGCAGTAATATGGAATGTTAAAGAATGTTATGAGGACAACCTGTGAGGTTATGCTGGATTTTACAACGGCATGGAACGCGATATAGCCAATCACAATCAAGGATGGGAACAACCAGTTTTAGAATCCCTCATTTACCTTCAGGTTAGAATGCTGATTTTACTTTGATATCATAAATCTATTATTAATGGTTGGCAAGTGAAAACAAGTAAACTTGGATTAACTCAAATAACCAAAACAAAAAAAGTGCAGTACTAAAAATTATGTGTCAGTTCGTCAAGTTGTAAAACCAGATTTTAGTCTACTGGATTTCAAGGATATTTGGCGATTACATTCACATACACAAAATGGTTGCCATTTTATATATAATGGCATACCAAAGTAGATTATACAGAATGTAAGGGGGTTTATTATCTTTGAAATGTATTTCATGCCAACAACCACTTCTGTTAAAGAATGTGGGTTTTATCTCCAGGCTGTTGTATCTCGCCCATAGACTCTTCTTTAGAAGGTAGCTGAGCCTCTGGCTGCTGGAAGGAGTCTAGCCTCTTCTGGGTAACCTCACGGAGGAGCACTGAAACAGATACTGAGAGTGAGGACAGGAAGTCATTGTAACATTGTATCTTACTGTTGCACTACTACTAATGACCATCCAGACAATGATCAGCAGTCTATTGGTTTTCAGGTGAAAGGAATAAAATTTGTTAAAATAAATAAACCACAACCACTGCAAATTAAACACCAACCACTAGATGAAGCTATAAAAACCATGAATTGACAATAATAAGATCAATGCATTGGCATTATGAATCCGTAGGACTTAATGTCCTGATGTTGGAAAGAAAAAGATGTCCTAATCTTTGTTCCTAATCCCTTCCTTACTGTCAAGAACGGTTCGTGCCACGTATGTCTTCTCAATAGTTCTGGTGACCTCTGTAAAGAGCCATGGGAGGAACCCAGTCTCAATATCTGGGGTAGAGGGAGGACAAAGTACACAGAAATCACAGATACATTCTCAAGAAAAACATGATGGATATGCACTTGTACAAATAAGGAAAGTGTGATAGAAAAGACACTTCTGATCCTTGTTCTTCTCCTGTACTTTGTACTAAATGCACTATTTGTATATCACGTTGGATAAAAGCGTCACCTAACTGAATAAAATGTCCTGACATTCATGTTTCGCAAATCCTGTTTACCCCTCTGATTTAGAGCTGGCCAGCCCTTGTATTCTATTGTCCTATATTGTAATATGAACTGTTTTTTTTTGCTTCAATATTTTGTGATTTCTTTGTGTGCCAAAATGCCTTATGTAAGTGATTGCTGAAGTGGAATGAAGGTGGTGGAGGGCAGTAGCCCTCCCGGGGGGAGAGGGAGGGGGGAGCCGACCTCTCTCCACAGGGTCGTAGAAGTAGCCGTGGTCTCTAAGGGTGGTGTAGACGGATGGGAGGAGGTCGGCCAGGTACTGCTGGGCGAAGGCCCGGGCTGCTATCTTCTCTGCCGTCTCCTTTTCCCTGTCCAGCACCTCCCTCTGCTGTGCCATCCTACGCTCCTGAGGTAAAAAAACAAAACAATTATTCAACCATGTGTGTGGGCCAATTAATGGAAGGCAACCAGAAAGTCAATAAATCAATTATAAAGTAGTGACCGTATGATCAGCATCAAACAAGTACAGTAACAGCATAGGCTATATTTAACCCTTCACTCCCCCATTTATTCTCATATTTCAGAATCAGAATCAGAAAGGGATTTTTTCGCCACGAAAGTTTGCACAGACAAGGAATTTGCTTTGGCAGGAAGGTGCATACAATAAACATGTAGGAATCTTAAATTTAAATATGTGGTCAAACTATGCTAAGGATACATAACTGGCAATACTAAGTGGAATACAATAAAATAAAATATAAGTGGGAATAAAATAAAATATAAGTGGGAATAAAATTAAATATAAAATACAATATAAAAAATAAATATTACAGGAATTGAATGTAGTGCAAAATGTAAATAGTTTTAAGACATTAAGTCATTAATGTCAGTGTGAGCTCTTGGCCTTGTTGAGGAGGCCAACAGCGGAAGGGAAGAAACTGTTTGTGTGGCGTGAGGTTTTGGTCCTGATGGACCGCAGCCGTCTGCCGGAGGGGAGTGACTGAAACAGGGAGTGTCCAGGGTGGGAGGAGTCCGCCACAATCTTCTTCGCTATATGACCTCAGTGATGATTACGCAGCTGCGCTGTCTCCACCTAAGCCCTTACAGACTTTTCCGCAATCGAATGGTGAACGGAACAAGCATCCATAGAACCAAATCCCACTGAGACATAACTGTACATGTCAGGGCTGTCTGCCAGCATGGTACCTTCTCCTCACGGTGGCGTCTCTCCTGCTCCTCCAGTCGCTGCACCTCCACCAGCTCAGCGTTGCGGAGCTCCTGGAAGGCTCGCTGCTGCGCCCGCAGGCTGGCCAGCTCCTCCTCCTCCATCACCTCCAGCAGAGCCTGTTCCACCGTCTTTCCCAACAGCACCTCCAGCACCGGGCGGACCGCCATGTCAAAGTCAAACAGCTACAAGCAGGGGCCCCCAGAAGAATCAGTTAAATTAATTGAAAACTGTATTGTTTAATAACATAACTCTTCACTTCTAATTGTATGTGCGCTAGAAAAGCAATCAGCATTCATGCACCTCTCCCTCCTCTATCTGTGTGGCCACGTCTTTGCCTGATTTGGCAGGAATGAAGAGGGGCGTCGCCGGTTTGTCCAGAAATGCATCAGTCTGGCACTCAACACTGGTGTCTTCGACGGAATCGCTCAACTCCTCCAGGTACAGTTCTACATGACACAGGTAAAGACCTCCACAAGTTCTGGGTTGCTTCGCTCTCAAAAAGTTATATTATTGCATTACGTTATGCTGTCAAGTTGTCTTGTTGAAATTAGCTCTACTTAGAAGACTGTTAGGAGCTTGCAGTGTTTTACCTGTCTGTACGTCTATGTGCTTCCTTCCTTCTAGTGCCTCTGGAGTCCTGGGCCTGAACTGCTCCTTCGCCCGCTTCCGAGCAATGGCTCTCCTTCTGGCCTCCTGCTGTCTCTGTATCTCTAAAGGGTCAGGCTGCGCAGTCTGTCAAAGACACACATACTATTCAACTTATCCTTTCCTTCTGTACAGTACTTTATACAGTTTCAGATTGATAGGCATTAGGCAGTGATTTTCAATACTGAGTGAGTACTCACAATCGGTATGATGTGTTGGGCATATGTGTTTCCCCTGACAACTCGACGATCATACATGATGTTTCCATAATTGGACTGTCCATCAGTTCTACATGGTATGAAAAAATGTTCTTCCATTAAGCCAGTACAACTTATTGCGACAGAGTGTGTCTTTGGTTTGACACATTTCTTAACAGTAAATATCACGCTCGCTTAGCTGGCTAGCTAGTAGTATATATCTGCAGTCACATTCAGTCAGTGAAGAGAACACTGTGTACTACTGTGCCGCACAAGCATCACCTACTAAAATTACCTATGGCGCCAAACTCAACAGTCAATTACAACACTTGGGTTTAGTGACCCAGAGTAATTTCCTATTTACGTTACACATTTGTGGTGTATCTACGATCTACAAGCTACGTCGTCAAACTTACTGCTCTGCTGCAGGCTCCCTGTATTTACTGCGGTTTTGTACAGGCCTTGGACGACTGGAGAACGTGTAAGTGCCGTTAGTTGGCTCCTTCTGAGGCTGTAAAACGGATGTCATTTTCCTATTGCACTATTAAACATCTAAAAATGTTACTCTCTTGCCAAACAAACTTATACCACTGAAAATAAACAAAATACAGCTCGCTGAACTAATGTAAACATCACCATATGTGATCGAACACGGACGCAAGTTGATGTTTGTCATAGCAACGGCACCCCGGGAACAAGGCATTGCATCACTTCCTTTGTTATTCGACATGTTCAGAAAATGTTTAATAGGGGAGAACTGCCACTCTCGGGGAACTTATCTCTGTTAATCAGAGTGGTTTTATGAAGGGAAGACAACTTTCCAACAATATTGGATATTTTAGATTATTGTGACTATTTTGATGAGGCAATTATACTTTTTCTAAACTTTACAAAGCCTTTGATACTGTTGAACACCCCTTCATCCAAGAGGCTCATTCTCGTTTTGGACTTGGGAAAAACTTGCAAATTCAAACTCTTTACAGAAACATTAATCGTAGTGTCTCCTTGTCCAAAGGTACTTCACCCCGATTTTATATTAATAGAGGAATTAGACTAGGTTGCCCCATATTTGGGGTGTGCTTGCCTTCGGCGAGCACAAACCATTGTTATCTCACATATATATTTTTGGGGTGTGCTTGCCTCGGCGAGCACAAACCATTGTTATCTCACATATATATTTATTATTATTTATTATTATTGTTTATTTTCGCGCCCCTAAGGCTCAGTCAATATTTGGACTACATAGACAACGTCGATGTCAAAAGGTTCGTCTTGGTCGCGATTGCGTTGGTTCTATTGGGATTTGTGTTCCGTTGCACGGTTTAGGTTTTAATTACGTTTTTGTGGCAAAAGTGAAGCTAACGGTGGCTAACTTGCTAGCCACAGTCACTGACGCTCCTGACGTCACTAACGTCACGAAATATCGCGTGACTACCTCTAGCAGAACATTATTTTAGCAGCTCGTTAACTTCTGGGAGATAGCTAGGCTAACTGCTTTACTGCAAGGGAGGAGCAGAAACGCCACAAGCAAATAGGCCAGGGTGATAACTATGTACTCATTTTACTTTGAGATACTTTTACTTTGTGATATGAAACACAATTGTGAAGTGTAATGTACAATATAAGCTGATATAAGGAAGTAGTTACGTCTACTTTCGGAAACAGTAGTCTACTATTTCACTGAAGCATTAGCATCATGACATTAGCCTCTGTTGCCCGGGCAACACATACTACAGCGGTCTATGATGCATCTGTTTTCAATCGTTAAAATAAACATTCTTCTCCAATGCATTTTCGTTATAGGATTTATTATGACATTATATTACAAGTAAACGATTTTTGGGTGAAATTATCATTACCTGTGGTTTCAAACTAGTCTAGCTCACTGCGACACTGTACAGTAGCCTACTTACAAAACAGCGTTAGCGGCTAGATAAAGACTACTAACAGAACAGCGCTAGCGGCTAGGTAAAGACTACTAACAGAACAGTGCTAGCGGCTAGGTAGCCTAGGCTACTATAGCTAACAAAAACATCTCCACAGCTGTTTACAGTACTGTAGGAAGTCAAACGGCGGCACATGTTTTTGGTGAAACTATCTGACTAGTGACTACTAACCTGAACTCCATTGCCACAGCCTAAACTTTGTCAATCTGTTCATGAAAATAATTCATTTCAGCCTAGACCGTACAATGGAAGTAACGTTAAATCGAATTCAACCAACGCAATCGCTACCAAGACAGTCTAGTAGTAGTTGTAGCCTACAATTTACCGGGGCAGCTTCTCTACACAGCAGGTCTATATCGCATTTTGCCTTGTTACTGACAATGATCGCTACCACTGACATTCTTATGAATGAGTGGTAGTGAAGTATGGAGGATTATAGGGGCCAAAACTAAATAAATAAATACTTGGATAAATAAATAATTATATAACACAAAACTTAAATAAATGACACAAAATATATAAATGTTGCATGTATTTGTGTGTATATATATTAGAGCTGTCAAACGATTAAAATATTTAATCGCGATTAATCGCATTAATGTCATAGTTAACTCGCGATTAATCTCAATTAATCGCACATTTGTATCTATTTTAAATGTCCCTTGATTTCTTTTTCATCCATTCTTTTTTCAAATTGTAATGCTCTTATCGACATGCAAAAGTGGTTCGGATTGCTTCGTGCAAATTTTTTTTTTTTAAATTGAAAACAACATTGCAATCGCCTGGCTTTGACGAGCAGGCGGAGAATTCGCATCAGCTGTGCGCTTGGCTGTGTGCCATCAAAATTATATTTTCGACTCCACGACGTGCTGCGATGACAGCTCATTCCCTCCGGCTCAGTTCACAACGACAGAACACACTGATCACTTTGGTCTTGTCAATGGAACCATTTGGCAACCTTTTAAAAGTAAACTTTCCATTCAGAATTCTTATTGGCATCCATTTCGGCGTCTGGCGCTGGCAATCAACTCAAAACATAACGTTAGCCTACTACCAGGTCTAATATTCGTAAACGGGCTCTGCTACGACTGTTTAGCCGGCTCGCAAGCCCAAACAAGTGGGTGTGGCGTGCCTGTTGTTTTGTTTCCGGTCTAGCTAGATCCGGTGTGGTATTGTAGTTTTTCTAACGTCAGTGGTTGTTGCAACAGAATGTGAAAAAAACCTACAAAGTTTGCTAGGTCAAAAAGAGCGTTAATCGCGCGATAAAAAAATTGACGCCGTTAATTTGGGTTTGCGTTAACGCCGTTAATAACGCTTTAAACTGACAGCACTAATATATATATATGTTTACATTTTCATGTGTTTACATTTATTCATTTATACTTACATTTATTCATTTATACTTACATTTATTTATTTATACTTACATTTATGTATTTATACTTACATTTATCCACGGTGAAACTTCCTGCAGCAAAATAAATCTGTCGTCCCCCCGTCTCCAAGTCAGGGGGCGGGTCAAAGCCTCTGATTGGTAAATGAACAGTATTACACACCAGGCAGGCTCAACCAGTCGATCAAGCTCTCTTCAAGCTAGAGGGATCCTCTATCGCCTCACTCTACAGCTGCTAGGGGTGTGCGACACTGTACGATGTGGTATAGATCCGATAGCAAGGAGTAAATACAGGGCCAGTATTGCCAATACCGATACTTTGGGCTTAGAAAAGCAGTGGAGGGGCAAAGTGAGTTTGAGCGAAGTTAGACGGTGTTTGCACAACCACTATGATGTAAAGGGAGTTGTGTACTCAGTGTGGAATGAAACTTAAGTATCGATCTTAACACGCTATCAATCAGGCTATTGATACCAACGTTGGTATCGATAGTTGCCGGGTTTCCCAACCCAGCCACTGTCGGTCTTAAGATCGAAATGCCCACCCCTATGCTGTATCATCTCGCTGAGGATCGTGAACACATTTTCATTGATGTCTGTGTCAGTTAGGGCCAATATCATTTCTATAATTTCAGCGAAGCTCTCAATATGATGTAAAAAAAAAGTGAACTGGCAGGTGCCTCCATCTCTTCAGCTTCCGCCAACATTTCGACCACTGTAGCATTCAATATTTCATCCATTGAATCCGCACAAGGTGCTGCCACCTTGGAATAGTCAAAAGCAGTCGATTCAAGTTGAACCACCAATCAGAGGCTTTGACCCGCCCCCTGACTTTGTGACGGGGGGACGACAGATTTATTTTGCTGCAGGAAGTTTCACCGTGGTTAAATGTAAGTATAAATACATAAATGTAAGTATAAATAAATAAATGTAAGTATAAATAAATAAATGTAAGTATAAATGAATAAATGTAAGTATAAATGAATAAATGTAAACACATGAAAACGTAAACATATATATATACACACAAATACATGTAACATTTATATATTTTGTGTCATTTATTAAAGCTTTGTGTTATATAATTATTTATTTATCCAAGTATTTATTTATTTAGTTTTGGCCCCTATAATCCTCCATAGTGAAGCAGTTAGCAACTGCTTCAGTTAGCAGATGATACTATTTGAATCGCGATTCCATCTGAGATAGCTAGCTACTGCTGGTAACGTTGTTGTTAAAATACATTTCAAAGGGGGTTCTTTATTAATGAATTAATGCAATATGAGTAGGCTAAATGCCTGAAAATATCACGAGAATGGAAAAACTTACAATGACGTTTAAATCATAGAGATTAGGTCAATTTTTACACCGGTCTGCCAAATGTATTCGTTTTGATTCAACTATGAGGTTGCTGATTACCATTCCCTCTTGCAGGGGAAATGAGAAGACAACTATTTCATTCTACTCTTCACTCTTAGTATTTTGAGCTGTAAATGAGCAGAAAAAAATATGCTTTTAAATCTATGTAATCTTTATAAATAATAAGTAGGCTATGCATTTTAATATAAAATATACAGAAATGTAATTTAAAGACAGACCCCTGCAACCAACACAAGTAAGCAAGCACACCCTACAGTTTCCCCAGAAATTGTACCATCTCTAGTTATTAATATTATTTATTATTTATTTTTTCCCCCCTAAAACTTTGTTAATATTTGGACTACATAGACAACCTCAGTGTCAAACGTTTCGTTTTGGTAGGAATTGAGTTGCTTGTATTGGGATTTACGTTCCGTTGCACGGTTTAAGTAGAAATTACGTTTTTGTGGCGAAAAGTGAAGCTAACGGTGGCTAACTTGCTAGCCACAGTCACTGACGTTGCTAACGTCACTAACGTCACGAAAACACGCGTGACTACCTGTAGCAGAACATTAGCTTAGCATCTCGTTAACTTCTGAGAGATGATAGGCTAACTAGAAACGCCACAAGCAAAGAGGCCAGGGTTATAACTATTTACTCATTTAACATTGTCATAAAAACAAAATTATGAAATGTAGTGTAAAATATGATGTACGCATTGTTATTAAGCTAGTCTATTTTCGGAAAGAGTGGTCTGCGGCTGAGGCGTTAGCATCATGTGTCATGACATGGCCTCTGTTGCCCGGGCGACACAGGGCATTCATACAACATGAAGCTACATCTGTTTTCAATCGTTAATTAAACATTCCTCACAAATACATTTTCGTTTTTGGATGTATTATTATTAGATCACAAGGAAACGATTTGACTAGCAAAGAGGCCATGGTGATAACCATTTACTCATTTAAAATTGTGATATGAAACACTTGTGAAATATGTATGCTGATGATTATAGCTAGAGCTAGCTACAGTAGCTAATCTAGCTCTACTATCGTAAACGGTGTAAACGGTCTCCTATTTTCACCAACCCAGTCTCATCCCAACTCGTCAAATATTGACGCTTGGGCAGAGCCCTTTGGCGTCACTATACCGACGCCGGGGGACGCCTTTTTCGTCGTTTTTTGACGCCTGGGGACGCCCATTGACTTCCATGTTAATATGTTCGGCTTTTCCCGTAGAAAATTGTGAACTATGGCGTCGTATTTTGACGCATTAGGTCTCCCATAGATTTTGATGAGCGATGAGTAAAAATCCGGCCGATGTGCTTTCAACATGATTTTTTTTGTTATATCCAAGACAAACGTTATCAATGACATAAACCTTATTTAAGGACATAAAAGTTATTTATAAAATGGACTGATACCAAATAAACCGATCTAAAAAGGTAGGCCTATATGCATAAAAAATAAAAGAAAAATAGAATCCATCGGGGGAGGAATATCATTTTATTTTAATCATAATTTTAAGCGCATGGAAGCAATCATGTCAAATGCACTGACAGCAAAACCTATAAATTATCCAACATTATTGTAATTTTATTATTACACACGAGTCGCCTAAAAGTTTGACGCTCACTCAATATCTGGCTGGAACTACTTCTTGTCACCTAAACCTCCGCTCTCTCGTACTGAAAAGGTAAGCTATTATCGATGAGGTAAACGTATATTTAAGATACTATCCTACTATACAGTTTTTTTTTATTGTTTTTAGGTTGGTTTAATGTTATTATGTTTGACGTACATTGCCCGGTGCTTTGCATCACCAATATAAATTTATTGACTTTGTAAACTGCAAAAATAGGCTAATACACTGTGCTAGGTAGTTAGCTAGTCTGACGTTATGTCATGCAAGGTCATGAACCGGTGCACTTTCATTGGACTCAGACCAATGTTTATCTTTGCTGGCGTGGTCCTTTTTACATCTCATAGCTTGCTAGGTATGACATTTATTGTATTGTATTTTTTATCTTTTCTTACTTGCAGCTGAAGTCACGCATTTTCTGGAAACGATATTGATATCCTTATTACCTCACCATATTATTACCTCACCATATCCTTGCCTTACTGCCTATTTTAATAATTTGTCAGGACGTACCTGTGTATACCTGTGTCCACCTACCTCTGTCCACCTGTGTTACGCCCTCCACAGGCTCTGCCTGTCTTTCTGTTTGTCTTTCTGTTTGTCTGTGTTTGTGTGAATCTCCAGGCTCCAGTGATCCAGTCCACCCTACCTGCACAAGATCCACACCTGCGGTCCAGTTTCCCAATAACTTGCGGTGACATACCCTGGTTTGCCCTCCACTCACCGCCAGATCGTTGTTTTTACAACCTGGTACCTACGTTCCTGGCCTCCTTGTACTTCCGAGTCTATTATCTACTATTTGTATTCAAAGTGTTCTAATATTGCACTTTCTTGTGTCCCAAAGAAACATCCCACTCACCCCAACTCTCCATCTGCCTGCCTACGCGCTCTGCTTGCTACCTGCCTCGGTGTTTGTGAGACAAATATATACATTACTTCTTTCCATGTTCATGCCGAAGTTCATACTTTACTACAATACCCATAAGCCATAGGAATGAAATGTAAGAATAATAATTATTTTATGTGTGTTACTCATATTCCTACTTGTAATGCTTATAACATGTCAATGTGTTTATGTTTGCAGAAAATGACCAAACCCAAAAGCAGGCCTTGCCCTCACTGCCAGGTCATGAATACTGTCAACCGCAAAACATGCCTTTCATGTTTTGCAAGCCTCTCACAAAAAAAGAGGATTAAGTCCAAGGAGGAGAGTTTGCATGTTGGTGACTGGGGGGAGAATGTGAAGAAGCACCGCAACGCAGGCAGAGTGATAGATTCAGCCCGCATATCTGTGAGTGAGAATGTGGAGATCTTAGGTTACGGTTCCATTCAGATCCATACTATAATGGTCGGAACTTGATATCAATGCCAGTTTCATTGGTATCAGGCCATATCATTTAATCAATAGCAGCATCACATCTTATAGTCTTCTTGTAAGGACCCCTAGCTTTGTCAATTTGAAAAGAAGTATAGTAGATACTTTGAAAAGTAGGAAGAAGTATGATACTATTTCAAAAGTAGTTGATCAGATGGCAAGAGAGCTGATACAGAGGACAAAGCCTGATAACTTGTTAATGTCTGTTTTTTAGGTCAATAAGCTGCATGAACTGGACTTAAAGCCCCTGCTCTTCATGGGGAAAGAGAAGAGAGGGGGGGGGTTTACAGCAGAGGTCATTGCAGGCATAGGCTTCATACCAGAGGGGCCTGTGAGGGAGATCATTAAAAAAATGACCACCCTTTATGAATACTATCTTAAATGTAAGAACACATATTTTGCATTGGGACATGCTTTTTTATAACTTTGTATTTAGTTTCTAAACACGTTATGTAACATAAAATATACTAAAAGAATATTGTTGATGAGTAAATATTCCCCGATTAGACCCTGTTTCTGTTTAATTAACCTCATTTGTGGGGCTGTTATAGTTAGATTCAAGCTGGGAGCAGAGAACATATTGCTTCCCTCTACATTTACTTATTTGTCTTTATCTCTCAGACCACAATAGCCTCGTTGCCACAGCTGGTGAAGAAACAAGAGAAGAAACACCAGAAGCAACATCCCCTGCCTCCACTCAGGATCAAACCTTCACCCTTAACCTTGTCCCGGTCCCCCACCCACCTCCTATGACTTCCTCTCTCTCTTTATCTACTCTTCCTACTCCCTCTCTCTCTACATCTACTCTTCCTACTCCCTCTCTCTCTTCATCTACTCTTCCTACTCCCTCTCTTCATCTACTCTTCCTACTCCCTCTCTCTCTTCATCTACTCTTCCTACTCCCTCTCTCTCTTCATCTACTCTTCCTACTCCCTCTCTCTCTTCATCTACTCTTCCTACTCCCTCTCTCTCTTCATCTACTCTTCGTACTCCCTCTCTCTCTTCATCCACTCTTCCTACTCCCTCTCTCTCTTCATCTACTCTTCGTACTCCCTCTCTATCTTCATCTACTCTTCCTACTCCCTCTCTCTCTTCATCTACTCTTCCTACTCCCTCTCTCTCTTCATCTACTCTTCCTACTCCCTCTCTATCTTCATCTACTCTTCCTACTCCCTCTCTCTCTTCATCTACTCTTCCTACTCCCTCTCTCTCTTCATCTACTCTTCCTACTCCCTCTCCCTCTTCACATCCTATGACTCCCTCCCACTCTTTCTGTTCTCCTGCTCTTCCCTCCCATTCTTTCTCCGCACCTCCCTTCCCCAGTCCCTCGCTCTCTTTACCTCCTTCACCAACCCTCTCTCTATGTTACCCACTTTCTACTTCTTCCCACATCTCTTCTCCTCAAGGTCTTCCCAAAAATCATTCCCCGGGAAAAAGAAAAAGAATTTAAGGTAAAGGTTGTCTTATGTAAGGGTCATATGCTTATGCATTATGAATAATCTTTTCTTGTAATGACCCCAAAAAAATCAGGCAAATCATCTTATTTGTTATTCCTCTGTTCATATATTTTCAGGCTGCAATTTCCTGTTTAAAAAGAGGGACGTTCAAAGCAGGTGAGCTCAGATGCATGCAATTGTGTTTCATTTAAATTATTTTTAGTGGGGGTTTAATTATTATTAAAGCTTTTTTGAGTTTGTCCATGAATCCATCTTGCCAGGCTTCAAGTTACATTTAGTCATTTAGCAGACACTCTTATCCAGAGCAATTTACAGCAAGTACAGGGACATTCCCCCTGAGGCAAGTAGGGTGAGGTGTCTTGCCCAAGGACACAACATAATTTTGCACAGCCAGGAGTCAAACCGGCAACCTTCTGATTAATAGCCTGATTCCCTAACCGCTCAGCCATCTGACCTTAGGCCGTCTGAAGTAATGCACTTGTGGCCAAACAAATTATCATCCTACAGAGGAACTCCTGGCAGCTACAGGCCTTAGATAGAGAGTGATAGATAGGGGTGGGCCATATGGCCAAAATCTTCTATCACGGTATGAGTAATTTTATATCACGGTTACGGTATATATCACGGTATAGTAATTGTTCTGTAAATTCAGTTAAGAAATTTTACCAGTGCCACTAGTGTGGTGGAAAAAACAGTATTGCATGTACTACAAGACGTTACTGGCTATTATTTAAAGGCAACGACAGTACGAGCGTTCCGATTGGCGGATGCACAGTCATGCCATCCGCATGGTGACGTACTCACAGCTCAGAGTTTTACTATCAATATCTAACTTCGGTGTCGGCGTATCAACCTTGTTAAAGCTCGGTCGATACGTTAAAGCCTCAGTTTGATATTTCCCGGCATGTCCTCACTCAGACTTTAGATGCGAGCCCTTTTTGCCCAACCCAAAACATTTAAAAGTAGTCAAAAAGTATACCGCGGTTGAAACGGTATAGCCAAAACTCTCCCGGTTTCTGCCGTCGAACGGTATATACCGTCATACCGCCCGGCCCTAATAGACAGATACAATCCCTTGCAATTTTAGGGGTAAAAGCGCCTGCCCTTTTCCTAACAGTTTCCAAGGATGACTTCCCCAGGTGGTTCTGTGCAACAAACTATCTGACTTGTCACCATTTAGGCCCATCGAACTCTAAGAGACTGTACTCTTATCTTTTGGCTATATCTCAAGTTCTTTCCTCCATCTGAAATGTAGCCAACAGCATTTTTCATCACAAGCAACTTGTGAAAAGCCTATAGTTCCTGTTGTTAAAAGTTGAACATTTATCATTAAACATACATTGCCTCTGTGAAGAAACTATCACCAACTTGAATCAGAGAAATTAACTTCTACTCTACTAAAGAACTGCAGTATCCAATAAGAATTTGTTATTCTTTGTGTTAATTATAGTCCTGTAACGGCCACAGATACCAGATTCATATTACTGTCCAAGCAGTTGATTTGATTACTATTAGGATTTGAATTTTATTTAAGCCAATACGACAAAATGTGCTTCTCCAAACCCTTACTTATACAGTGTAAAAGGTCCCATGATATGAAAACTTAACTTTAGGAGGTTATTTAACATTAATATGAGTTCCCTTATCCTACCTATGGTCTAGCCTGGTCCTAACCAGACCCTCGTACATTTCATTTGTACAGAGGGTCTGGGATCTCTCCATTGACAAACGTTAACTTCCTTGAAGGCGGGTCCTCTGTTGAAGTGTAAAACAATTGGATCCGCCCAGAACCACTCTGATTTGCCATAACCAATCGCAAGCGTTCGCCTTAGCCAACTCCTTCACCACTACTGTAATGGAGCAAGCTGCCGTAGCTGGAAAATCAAACTTTTCCCGAACCCCGTGGGGAGGAGGGCCACAACATCATGGACACCAACAAAACTCAGCAAGGAATGTTCTTGCTCCGGCTTTAACCTATATTCGGCAGCGTTGCCACAACCGCAGAATAGTTTCGCTCGCATCTTTCTCCGCCGCCATTACTGAACCACTCAAACAAGTGCACGACATTAACGTCATCGTTCTCAGCCACTCCCTCTGTTCGCTGATTGGACCTACAACAAATTTGTTTCTGGAAACCGACTTCAGAGCCGAGCTCCCAGACCTAGTACAGAAGCAAAATCCAAATTGAGCGGAAGTACGTAGGAGGGCAGAGCCAGGCTACCTATGGTCCCCCAGTGGCTAGAAATTGCGATATGTGTAAACCAAGCCCTTGATGTCCTGCTCCGCCTTTGAGAAAATTAAAGTTCAGATGGGCCCATCTGGAATTTTCCTCTTATGCGTTATAAGGGGGAAAGGTTACCTCCCCTTACTCTGCTTTGCCCGTCCAAAGAATATGGCCCGCCAATGATAAAATTAGCTACGACTGTGCAAGCACGATATTGTTTTTTCCTCGAGAGACATCATGGCTTACAAACGACCGAAGCATGGCAGTTAGCCCCGCCTCTCTGCTCCTCATAGCATTCAAAACTACAGATACAGGAACGGCACATCCTGAGGAAAGCTCATTGTGGGACTGCTCGTAGTGGCTGTAATTCTGCACGAAGGCTGAATTTCGGGAGGAGACTTCAGATACAGTATTAGGGGACCACTAAGGCCTATATAAAAGCATCCAAAAACAGCATGCCATGGGGACCTTTAACTTAAGTCACATAATCTCATGGTGAAATTGTAAAAACAGATAACATTGATCACTGTATTTCACTAACTTTTGATAAAGTAACCACTTTGTTATCAAAATTGTACTTACTTAGTCTTACTCTTATTTTTATACATATTTTATATTTAAATTGTTTTATTCTTAGATTTTAGTTCTAAGAAATAGTTAAACTTTTGCACTTTTACTTACTTTAAGATCCGTATGTTTATTGTTTGCCCCTCCCTGCCACCGTAAATTCTGTGTTTGTTCACATACATAGTGAATAAACCTTATTCTGATTCTGATGTGTATTTCTTTTCACAGTGTAAAAGAATGGGAGGATACCTGGAAGTCTGCTGTTAATATTTCTGTGCCTAGCTGCCTGGTTATTGTTTAAAGAGTTCCCAATTCTATATTTGTTATTGATATACACTGTAACATGTTATGAGCTTATTATTATTATTTTCACTAACTCAGTCTTGTTTTTCTGTTCAATAAACTTTGGTATTACTTTTATAAACATTGACTTTCATGGTTGGACTCACTTATGTTAGCCTACAAGCAACCGTCTGATCCTTTGCTTGGTGGAGGTAAGAGTAGACTACCTATGAAGAGAAAACTTATATTAAAAGTTAGGCCATCACAAGCGGATGTAAATTTGTTATCTTATTAACACCACATTACATACAATGTTAAATGATGGATTCCTTGTGGCTGAATATGAATAATCTGTACTGGGAGTGTGGCGCGATGACGTCACATTCAGAATAATCCATGCCTTAATAAAGGTGATGGCATGAAGATAGGCTATATGAATTATACATTATATATTCTATTTTTTTGCATGTTGACACGTGGTAAGACTTATACAAGTTTTTAAAGTAATTGAATAGGTCATTAAATAATGTGGGCTACACTTAACTAAAATGATAACCATAGCGAACTTACGTGGACTACAAATATGGCGCATATTAGCGTTAAAACATATTGGCGGGGTTGTGGGAAATGTAGTTCTTTTAATTTAAAAACTAATTTTTTGAGAAGATCTTTGTCCTCAGTTACATTTAAATCACTTAATATGACAAATATACATTCATTGGTCTTTTATGAAAGACAAAATGTATCAGTACTCGAAAAGTCAACATTTAAATATCCTTATATGTAAACTTTACTTAACATTATTTGACATCATTATCTTCGCACATGGTTCCAGTATGATGTGAAGAGTGTCAATATTGGTCTAAATACAAAATCCCAGGATGATCCTAGCTTCAGATAGGAAAGAAAATTTAATTGAATTTTAGGAAAAATTACCTTTTCTAGGTGGCGCTGTTGATCCCCTGTAGGGGCTAGGGTTATGAAACTAAAAGACACAGTTTATCTAACCCCAGTCATTCACTGTACCAAGCCAGGACTATGTGCCATGAAAGGAACCCAAAATACCATACTACTACTAAATATAGGGCTTTAAGGTGACCCCTGGCAAGGGTTCAAAGGTCAATATATCAGATAAGGGTTTACAGGAATGTGTCAAATTTACATAAATGAACCCGCAAGCTAAGACCTTTCCAAAAATGGGTTTGACGTTGTTGTACGACAGTCTTATTAAAATCCAAATCTGCCATTGCAGTGAGGTATCTTTACAAGTATAGATTCCAAGACCATTCATAATCTAAATAGAAGACATCAGTGGTCAAAGTCAAATTATGTTTTGGTGGCACATAGTCCTGGTTTAGCACAAACAGAACCAGGGTACAGAACCACTTGTGCATTTGTTTATCCCCAAACTTAAAAGATGATTAGTTGTTCTGCATAAGACATGTTCTGAACAGACAGCGCTAGGGTACATTCAAAACTCGGATTTAAAAAACATTCAAAACTCGGATTTAATATAAAATAAAAGTATGAGAAAAAGACATTCCAAAGTTTACTTTTGTAGTGCTGATTATATATAATGCGTATTGATCTATAATGCATATACATTTTACATTTCTGATAAATCTAATATAAAATTGGAGATGATATTGGTGTAAAACACAAATTACTAAAAGAACTACAAACGTATTCCATTAAACACTGAATCGAGATGTTGAACGACGCCATATTTGTAGTTCAACTAGGCCTACATGTTTCAAAGTTTACATGTTTAGGGTTTGAAAACAGAACATCTTAACAATTGATATATCACATACAAAGTATGTATGAATAGATTATAATATAATGGAGGTGTTGAAGAGGTAATCAATATTAGCATTAAATGCCCTAGTTGGCAATGGAGTAGTATTTTAAATGAGATGACGCATCGAGGGATTAGCCTTGACTTTAGGTGTATTCGAATTCATGCAGCGCCGGCGGCACCGACAGCCGGCCTCGCTGACTTGAAGGAGTGAATGCCATTGGCTGGTCCGCGCCGCCGGCCCTGCATGAAGTCGAACACACCTTTTGTGTAGGCTAGGGCTACTTAAATCATGGTGTATGGCAAGATTTGTTGGTAGCTATATTTAGCCTTTTTGGTTTGTCATAATGTGTAATTTCGCATAATTAGAAACCATCCGATTACTTCGTTTTACGATTGTTTGGAATCTCGTTGGTTTTAAAGAACTACAGTTAGCTATCAGTAGCTTTCAGCTAATTCAGGGTTCCGTTGGGAGGATCCCTATTTGCGTGGTTTATATGCCAAATATTCCCACTCATTTCTATCAACAGAAAATGCGTCTATAGGTACATTCGACTTCATGCAGCGCCGGCGGCGTCGACAGCCGGCTGCCTTGAATCTGAGAATACCATTGGCTGCGTCATGTCAGCCGGGCTGCAGGCGACGCCGGCGCTGCATGAAGTCGAACGCACCTTATATTACACACAGAACTTCAACCTCATCCAGACTCAGATTTTCACTAATGGTCACTAATCAATATTAAATATTGAGATGATAGTTGTCTCGAGTTATACAGAGTTAAATCAGAATTTTTCAAAAACAATCTGGATAATTGAAATATATGATGAATAAATATATGATGAATAATAAATGAATAATTTATCCCCATCATTTCCCAATTGCCCAATCTGCCAGCCAACATAAATTGAGTCCAACCACGCAAGTCAATGTATGTAAAAAGTAATACGAAAGTTTATTGAACAGAAAAACAAGACTGAGTTAGTGAAAATAAAACCAAAACCTGGGAGCCGCTGGCCCTCCCCGCAATGGGAAGGCGGAGCCAGCACGCTCCCTTACCTAACAGTGAATCTAAAACAAAAACCCGAAAACGTTAGCTTGGTCACCAACTCACCCATGTTATAAGTTAAGTGTTATGTTCTATCACTCATTTACAAATAATGCTCTGTGCTCTGCTGCAGTCATGCTCTGGAGGCAGCCTTCGTTGCAATTGACTCGCCTGGGCCATTACAGGTAAAGATCAAAGGGAGAGAACACACAGTATACATTACAGTATATCAAGTTAGGTCTCAGGCGATTACAGCTGTGACTGAGTGATTCAGATCCAAGTGACTTGAATTAAATTCTCTGCATCCTCCTCCTCATCACTATCATCATCCGAGCTGTTGCCACGTTGCCAGTCCATGTCTTCTTCCATTTCCCTGTCCTCCTCTTCCACCAGCCTGTTACTTGGTTTGAGAGTGCATCTGTAGGTGCCTGCTAAGGTCTGCTGTTTGAGTCTCAGGTCTTGCAGTCTTCTTTTTAGTGCACTGATGAGGCCCTTGGACCCCTCCTCGGTTAATCCATTTGGCAAGCCTGGAAATGTTGTTAATTTATGTTGAAATGAATTTACCGAAGACTATACTTGCAGGATTGGTTTCCGCTTAAATAGTTTGACCTATAAATTTGAAAATGCATGTAGCCAGATCATTTGATTTACACTTACTTCCTGTCTGTGTGCTCACTAAAACAGTGCCCATCAGTGTCTGGACCTTTGCCACTGAGTCCTTGAGGTACTGGCAGTGCTGCAGCATCTCCTTCACAAGGATCTGCTTTTCCTCTTTTAGTCGTGAGGCAAGCATTACGTGGTCAAAGAGCTTCTTCTTTGTAAGGATGTCCACACCGTCTGTCAAGGAATAAAAACATTTGACATTAATAAACTAATTTGATGACATTTTATATGCATACTTAAGTTAAATCTTGATGCAACACCTGTGTTCTGTTCCTGCCAAGGCCAGATCATGCTCTCTGCAGCTTTGTTAGAGAGTTTCTGCACAACTAACTCTGTGTCCACAGGGTCACCATCAGGCTGTTGGTTGTATCTCTGGATGTCTTCCAGCAACCGTTTCTTTTCCTGGGCTATCTTTTGAGTTATTTTCTGTCGCCTTTTGTTGCGATCTGCAAATACAGTAAAAACAATAGTACATAAAAAGAGCTGCCATGGTAATGAAGATATCAGTATAGCCTAAGATTTATCTGCATTAGTTATGTTTACACTATACATACCATTTTGTCTGTAAAGGTAGTGCTTTTTCTGACAAATGCTCACAAAGAGTGCTTCGATTGTGATCTGCAAACTTTGAGCATCAACAGGACCAGGTGCTGCGCTTCCTTGATTAGAGATAAAATAAATACACTTTTAACATTTAAGCTACAGATATGCAGATATTACAACCAAGTGACTGAGAGTGTTTATGAATTAAGTATTTTTCTTACTGCTACTGGCCCACTGCTTGACATCAACAACCCATTGTTTCAGCATGTCATCACAGCAATGCAACTGCTCCTGCATTGTCTTCAGGCTCTCAGCTACATCCACAGTCTTCTCTACTGTCTGAAAACAGCAATACAGAAGGTCTTTAAAACTACCAGAGGTCCTGTACCACTACAATTTCTACTAGGGGGTACTATAACAACCTGATGCATTTTGGGTATAATAAGTAAAAGTTACGTTTATATGTAACTGCTTTAAAAAGTTAATCATCTTCAGTATGTGAACACACCTTCTTGAATCTAGAAGACAAGGCTATATGGAGGCCATTCTCTTTCCGTTCATTCCACCCCATAGCATGGACAGTCAGCATGTCAGTTCTTACTGTGAAGAACAAAACAAAATCACAATACAATTTTGTAAAACAAGTACATTTGCAGGCTGGCAGGGGGAAATAAGCTTACAAACCTGACTTGGCCATATACTTGGTGGTAAGGGCACATCTGGAGAGAAAACTATTCACTTGCTCTACTTCTTCACCGAGAGTGGTGCCGGCGCCCTCCTGGTTCCTTGCAGTCCACAGAATCTACAGGAAGAAGATAATGTGTAAAGCGGTGTGGACACATGTTATTGAAGCATATCCTGAGATTACCAACTTTAGAGGGCAGCACTTAGGGGCTACAGAAAAACGTTAAACACACTCCTAGGTTGTTGTATGGGTCAGTCCAGACCACTGTGGTATGGCTATTGTCATTTATTATGGCATTTTACACTCAGTTTGCCACATCATACTCTAAAATGTACGGTCAAGTAGCTAAAAGCATCACCTCGCATTTTGTATTGTGGGCTTTGGCATGCATCACAGACAAGCAATGCCTCATTTCCTGAAGGGGATGAAGATGCGTCAGGGCCTCTGACACTTTTGTCAAGTATGGCACATATCGGCAGGTCACATCCATGGCCAAAAATGTAGCACTCTGGAACTCTTTTTGGAGAAACATTGGATATGCAAAGATTTCTCCTCTATACATATTCAGACCTTTAAAAAAAGCACAATGCACATGAAAGAAGATTTAGATCATAATATAAATATATATTATTTTATTTTTTTACTACTACTTAATCAGACCCATACCAACCTTTGAGAAGAAATCCATGTCTACACACAGCAAATTCCACACCTTCTTCATCCAAATTGTTGGCCCGCTTTGAAGTCTCTCTTGCTGCATTCCATTGGGTGTCACCACACATCGCTTTTCCTGCGGTCTACCAAAGTAAATCATTTGAACATGACAATAGTTAATTCAAGTACACTAGATTGCAGGACTGTTCACGCAAACACACAAACTTTAACTGTCAAGATTTTGTCATTGCCTGACCTATCTTACATTTGAAGGATAAAGCAATATGCAATATGAATGTACTGTGCCCCCTGGATAAGAATCTAGTGCTGTATCCCCACCTGATCTTAGACTCCCTTCTCCGAAGGCAATCGTGTTTTCTACTTTAACTTTAATTAGAACAAAATAATCCCAATAAATGTTGTTCAGAATAATGTAAAACGTACACTCTTGACAGTTCCCCGGACCTCCTCAACAAAACTGGACACCTCAGAGTCTCGGGCTAAAAACACTCCATCGAAGAACCCTGGCTCTTCACTCCTTTAAGACAATGTATTATGGACTACCTTTGTAATAGGACCTTTTATTTATGTAGCACTTATCAAAAAAAACATTGACATTAACAGTGTCATTAACAGCTGGACATACTGTATATTAACTACATTGGCTGTTCATAATGTGTGCACAGAACTCACTGGTTTGTTTTCTGGAACCTGTACAATTTTCTGTTGCCATCCACAGAAACAGCCACCATTTCAGGGCTACAGGCTGGACAGACCAATGGCTCCTTTCCAAGAAGTTGGTTCTCTTCATAGTTGCAGTACACAAATTGCAGAAAACTTCTCTGAAATGCATCTGCATTCACTTTGCCAGTCTAAAGAAAATAATATAATACAGCTTTCAAAAACGATAAACTACATCTTTGCCTTTGTATGTTTTGTGTTTTGTATGCAACTTTTCAAATCCATAAGGAAGCAAATTACTATTTTGTGTGGTAAGGTCTTCAGTCTATAATCTGAAATATGTACTACCTACTACAGCCACTTGTGGACCTTGAACTGCTTTTTACTTACTCTTCCATATTGCTTTGTTCTCTGGTCCAACATTGCTGTAAAGGCTTGTCTGGACATTCCTGGAGCTGCTGTGTTCATAGCCTCAAAGGAATGGAAGAGATCTGGGTGGAACAGTGTCTGTGTTAGTAATATAAAAAAATTCAACAGTTTAACAAGATCCTACCATTTATGCAAACCAGTATGATGGATCTACCAACAGAGACTGCTGCATCAGCGGTGTCACAGGAGCATATCCTTTGAGGTAGAGCTGTTGGCAGAAAACAATCTGCAAGGCAAAGAACCATAAGGTATACAATTAATAATGTTTGGGTTGTGAGTAATGACTTAAATAACACATTTCAATTTCATATAAGAATGATCTGTTAAGAAAATTGACAATCAATTGTAAAAGAAATGCCAACCTTGTTCACAAATGCTGTATTTTCCAGTGTCACAGAGTGTCACAGCCTCTGTTGGTGGGATGTATTTGAAAAATCCATCCATGATGGTTTGCCTGTTGTGAAGAGTGTGGTGTTTATGTACCGAGCCATCACACTCAGCACAAAACCACTCTGAGGGCATACATTCCCCACAACGGATGACAGCTTCTTTCACGTGACAGTGATTGCATGTCATCTGTACGATGTTCTCAGCAGAAAGTAAATTGTCAAGGTTCTGTGGCCTCGCCTGTTGCCAACATTGTTGGACCTCTTTCTGCCTTTGACTCCAACTGGACAATGGTGGCTGCTGAACAAAATCTTGCGATTCCATGTTCTCTGAGTCCTGTAGAAGGTCCTCAAGCTGCCGCATATTCAAATCTTCAAAAGGGAGGAGAAAAAATAATAATATCGTAACTCCAACATCGCCACAACACACTGTTGAAATACAGCATTTGGAACGAAAGATTATTCACCATGGTCTAGGTGTTGGCCATGGTCTAATGGCGGTGAAGAAGAAACATGTCTTCCTTCGTCTGGTCTTTGTGATGTTGACTGCTTTCTAAGGGCTCGTGGGCGCTGGTGAACAATGTCCCCATTGTGGTCCCTCTTCTTCCAATGAACAGGCTTTGGTGATGTGGTCTTAGTTTTCTGTCTGTTCTTCTCTGTTTAGAATTACAACTTGGTTTAAGAAAGGTTTACCAATATGGGAAATGCCTTCGGACTACTGACAGAAAAAGCAGTTAAAGTAGTGTAACCCTTCTGATTCATGTCTTTTAAATACGCCTCCATGTATCTTATATGAACTGGTAAGAAGGAATACTGTTAACTATAGACAAAACAGAAGCTGCTTTACCTCTTCTGTCTTGAGATGTTCAAGAAATGTATCTACACTCTTGAGCTCATCCTCCAATTCCATCAACTGCAAATCACTCATCATTGAGTTGAAAGAGTAGACAGACAAATGGGCAGATGGCGAGTGGGATGTTTCTTTGGGACACAAGAAAGTGCAATATTAGAACACTTTGAATACAAATAGTAGATAATAGACTCGGAAGTACAAGGAGGCCAGGAACGTAGGTACCAGGTTGTAAAAACAACGATCTGGCGGTGAGTGGAGGGCAAACCAGGGTATGTCACCGCAAGTTATTGGGAAACTGGACCGCAGGTGTGGATCTTGTGCAGGTAGGGTGGACTGGATCACTGGAGCCTGGAGATTCACACAAACACAGACAAACAGAAAGACAAACAGAAAGACAGGCAGAGCCTGTGGAGGGCGTAACACAGGTGGACAGAAGTAGGTGGACACAGGTATACACAGGTACGTCCTGACAAATTATTAAAATAGGCAGTAAGGCAAGGATATGGTGAGGTAATAATATGGTGAGGTAATAAGGATATCGATATCGTTTCCAGAAAATGCGTGACTTCAGCTGCAAGTAAGAAAAGATAAAAAATACAATACAATAAATGTCATACCTAGCAAGCTATGAGATGTAAAAAGGACCACGCCAGCAAAGATAAACATTGGTCTGAGTCCAATGAAAGTGCACCGGTTCATGACCTTGCATGACATTACGTCAGACTAGCTAACTAGCTAGCACAGTGTATTAGCCTATTTTTGCAGTTTACAAAGTCAATAAATTTATATTGGTGATGCAAAGCACCGGGCAATGTACGTCAAACATAATAACATTAAACCAACCTAAAAACAATTAAAAAAAACTGTATAGTAGGATAGTATCTTAAATATACGTTTACCTCATCGATAATAGCTTACCTTTTCAGTACGAGAGAGCGGAGGTTTGGGTGACAAGAAGTAGTTCCAGCCAGATATTGAGCGTCAAACTTTTAGGCGACTCGTGTGTAATAATAAAATTACAATAATGTTGGATAATTTATAGGTTTTGCTGTCAGTGCATTTGACATGATTGCTTCCATGCGCTTAAAATTATGATTAAAATAAAATGATATTCCTCCCCCGATGGATTCTATTTTTCTTTTCTTTTTCATGCATATAGGCCTACCTTTTTAGATCGGTTTATTTGGTATCAGTCCATTTTAAAAATAACTTTTATGTCCTTAAATAAGGTTTATGTCATTGATAACGTTTATGTCTTGGATATAACAAAAAAAATCATGTTGAAAGCACATCGGCCGGATTTTTACGAAATCACCCGACTTATTATGGTGACGTTTCGTAAAAATCCGAAAGCCGCTCATCAAAATCTATGGGAGACCTAATGCGTCAAAATACGACGCCATAGTTCACAATTTTCTACGGGAAAAGCCGAACATATTAACATGGAAGTCAATGGGCGTCCCTAGGCGTCAAAAAACGACGAAAAAGGCATCCCCCGGCGTCGGTATAGTGACGCCAAAGGGCTCTGCCCAAGCGTCAATATTTGACGAGTTGGGATGAGACTGGGTTGGTTACCAAAAGTGTTGGACCGTAAGTTTGAGCTAGAGCTACTGTAACTTGCGACCTTGTAGTCCTCCGTTCCAGATCGCTTCGGCCAGGGGAGGTAGCCTACAGTAAAGTAATGTACAATATACGAGTGGCAGGTATAAGGACAAATTTGTGTTAGACCGTAGTTTGAGCTAGAGCAACTGTAACTTGGAACTAAATCTTTTTTTGCGTCATGGACGTCCATAGACTGACGGCGATGGCTGCTGATCTTTGCATGGATGGACGGACGGCGATGCTGTTCAGAGTGCCGTCCATAGAGGGAGCATATATTTTGGACGGCGTCATAGCCGTCCATATGGACGGCGATGCTGTTCAGAGTGCCGTCCATAGAGGGAGCATATATTTTGGACGGCGATGGATTAGCAGGGACGTCCGTCGTTAGGGGGAGCATAGATCTTGGACGGCGTCATAGCCGTCCATATGGACGTCCATAGAATGACGGCGATGGCTGCTGATCTTACGGACGGCGATGCTGTTCAAAGTGCCGTCCATAGAGGGAGCTTATATTTTGGACGGCAATGGATTGCATGTTTAGCAGGCTGTTGAGCTAACAGAACTGCCGAAGGCTACCATAGCATGTAGCTAGCTACATTAACTTTGGATGACTCAATCTTTTGTCAAGTTAATTTGTATGAATTGCATGTTAGTGTAGGCCATATATTTACGCCTTTATTATTTTTTTTACATAATCAGCAGTATAATCTCGTGACAATATAGACTTGAAAAACAATATGTTATGGTTTGGGTTTGCCTAGATATAGGCTACATATATTTTAATTATTTCGAGAATTGTTAATAGGCTAAAGACTCATTTAAAATTTTAACATTGTGTTATGACCCTATGAAATACATTGCCATTTAGGTCTTTTAAACCGTCAGTTTAAAGTGTTTTATGGGTGGATTTGGAGCCACCAGTCAGTAGCTCCAATGTTGCGCACGAACTTTGCGCACGGAGACAAACGCAAAACAACAAACACTCGTTTGGAGCGGAGACCAATGCAAAACACAATACGATGTGTTGAGCCAAACCAAAGCCGTCAAAGGCTACCATGAATGTAGCTACAGCAACCGTGGATGACTCAATACATTTTGTCATGTTATTTTGTATGAATTGCATTTAAGTGAAGGCTATATATTTACGCCTTTATTTTATTTTTAACATACAAAAGTAGGCCAATCAACAATAGAATCTCATGACAAATAGACTTGAAAAACAATATGTTATGGTTAGGGTTTGCCTAGATATAGGCTACATATATTTGAATTATTTCGAGAATTGTTAATAAAGACTCAATTAAGATTTTAACATTGTGTTATGACCTTATGAAATACATTGCCCTTTAGGTTTTTTAAGCCGTCAGTTTAAAGTGTTTTATGGGTGGATTTGGAGCCACCAGTCAGTAGCTCCAATGTTGCGCACGAACCACTTTGAGCGGAGACAAATGCAAAACGTAATAGCCTATAGGCCTAACACTCCAGATCGCTTGGGCCAGGGGAGGTAGCCTACAGTACAGTACTGTACAATATACGAGTGGCAGGTATAACAACAAATTAGTTAACCTAGCTGTTAATCTTACAGCTAATTTTCTACCTTTCGTCGTCCGTTCCAGACCAGGGCTGCGTTTCCCGAAAGCGTAGGATCCATCGTAAAACGAATCTTAGTTTTAGGCTTCGTTCCCAAAGACACCGTAGCTAAAGTGTCTCTTGAAAATTCGTAGCTCTTGAAAGTACATCGATTAGCCTACTCCTTACGAGCATGTTGGGGAAACCCACTAAGAAATATCAATGGTTTAGTTTTTTGTTCGATCGTTGCTATGATCCATCGTTATCGGGAAACGCAGCCCAGATATATAGCCTATATTATATATATATATATATATATATATATATATATATATATATATATATATATATATATATATATATATATATTACATCGAGTTAGCTTTGTTGCACCGTTGGTAATTTTACAAATATATATTATCAAGGGAACATAATGGTCTTGGAACTGCTGTCATACACTTCAATGCTTTTGAAATATGTCCTATTGTGTTTACCTGTGTGTGAGACCTCTGCTGAGGTGGGAAGTCTGGAAAAGTATATCAGTTGCACATGGACAATCAGATATTGTGATTAGATTGGCCTACTTTAAACAAAATTATCAATATAACACAAATTTAACAGGTGGATTTTTATTGACAGTTTGTCTGGGAAAAGAACACCATAACATTAAGCCAATTTAAGACTTGCATGTAAGTAATGTGTCACAGGGGCGTTTCTAGGATTCAAAGAAAGGGGGGGCTTAGCCCTTAGGGGAGTGGTATGTTTGCGTGCGGCAATTTTTTTTTTTAAGGCCCATTTGGGTCCGCGGATATCCATTGTTTCAGACAGTTCATAGATTGGTTTAATCAGAAAGACTGTGATTTTGCTCTGTAGTTTTGCTTGCATTCAGCAGTGGGGAACCTTCAGGGCCTTCTGCGCCTTCAGAGAAGGCCTAAACAAATTATAATTAATAATATATTTAATACTAATAATAAAGTATTCAATAAATAATTTAAAACAATTTAATCTCATTTAATTTAATACAATACATTTTCTCTCATCTATGTTCTATAGTTAAGCTTACTGTCAAGTTCATGTCCTGAAAACATGTTATCCAATCAGAATCGTCTGTCTATATTAAGGCCCAGTTAGCTGGCTCATTCATTGGTTAGGACTTCACAAATCCTGGAGAAGGCCAAGCTATGTGTTTTGGTGTGAAGAGTGACGGCCAAATGGACCAATCACGCTTTGATTTTAAGTGGGCGGGAGCAAAACAAAACATTTTAGGCCTTCATGAAGTCCTAATCTCTTGCAGTGTGGTGAGAGCGGTTGAGAGACAGAGGCAACGTCCACACTAGCTGGGGTACATTTAGAAATGCTTACATGTCTGCGTTTGCACCTCCCGTCCACACTAATACAGCGTATTCAGACACTGAAAACGGAGCATTTCGAATATGCTCCCCTAGCCGGAGACATTTGAAAGCGCCGGGTTTGCGTGTGAAGTGTCGACGGGGTCCTCGGAGCTTTTCAGATACGATGATGTTCAGTTGCCATGACACTGGGTTAGCTTGCGCTCTATAGCTATAGCTAATGTCAAGATGAACATGGAAGGTGAAAGAAATATGCTGCTCCATCTCTATAATTTATTTACCAGTTTAGTTAGTGTACTACTTCAGATACAAGTGTTATCACTTAATAGATACGCGTTACTACGGTGGCCCTGAAGTGCAAATGACACCCCCTAATATGAGTACATCCCCCAAATGAAAATACTCCCCCCCAATACGAGTCAACTCCCCCCAAATCGGTTGACTTGTTCACCTCCCCCCAATACAAAAACGCGCTCCCCCCCCAATACGAGTAAACTCCCCCCAAATCGGATGACTTGTTCACCTCCCCCCAATACAAAAACGCGCTCCCCCAAATGGAAAACGACATTACATTAACTCAAAAACACATTACATTTACTCTGAACGGAAAGGGTAGGTACTACACTTTAGCGCTGATTTGATGCAGTAGGCTAACTGACAAGAAATAAGAAATTGATTGACAGAAGTACAAAATGCAATGGCCTGACAGAGTTACGTGCACCAGGACATTTATTTAGGTATCGAAGCATGTAGCATAGGCTATGTATGCAAAAGCATAAATTGCAGTGTTAAACGTAAACATCGATAGCCAAACAACTAGTCCACGTAACTCTGCCATTATCATGAAATTAATCATTTGGTTTGAAGGAAAGAGGAAACATTAATGTTTACAATTCAGAGTCATTACACTACTCTTTATTTTAATCAGGGTCATTCCTATGAAATAATCTTAGATCTGCTGTTAACGTTTCACAATATAAGTAGCCTATCAGCACGCTAAAAACGCAGTTGAAGGAATCAGGACTTTTCAGAAGAAAAAACTAATAGTCCACTACAGAAGAATGAAATGCCACAATGACAGAGTAACGTGGACCAGGATAGTTGTTTGGCTATCGATTTTTACATTTAACTCGAAATACTTTTGCCGAAGAAGCCTACTATTTGCTACATTCTTCTATAGCCAAACAAATGTTCTGGTGCACGTTACTCTGCCAGACTATTGCATTTTGTACTTCTGTCGATCAATTTCTTATTTCTTGTTAGTTAGCCTACTGCATCCAATCAGCGCTAAAGTGTAGTACCTACCCTTTCCGTTCAGAGTTAATGTAATGTGTTTTTGAGTTAATGTAATGTCGTTTTCCATTTGGGGGAGAGCGTTGTTGTATTGGGGGGAGGTGAACAAGTCATCCGATTTGGGGGGAGTTGACTCGTATTGGGGGGGGGGAGCGCGTTTTTGTATTGGGGGGAGGTGAACAAGTCATCCGATTTGGGGGGAGTTGACCCGTATTGGGGGGGAGTGTTTTCATTTTTGGGGGGAGGTGAACAAGTCATCCGATTTGGGGGGAGTTGACTCGTATTGGGGGGGAGTATTTTCATTTGGGGGATGTACTCATATTAGGGGGTGTCATTTGCACTTCAGGGCCACCGTACGTTACTCCTACGCAGAAGGCGAGCGTTGTACTCGGTGTGCCTGAACAGATGTTATTGACGTTACAGTATGGTCTATTTGTTTACATCCGTGTCATCGTTATAGTAATTAAAGGATTGCACTTGTTTAACCCATTCAATTAATCGTATTGTTGCTTTTTTCCGCGATTATTTTTTTCTCGGCGGTGATGGCCGAGGTGAAGGCCCAGCTGTAGTACTCACGGTTCGACACTGGCATTCAGTATATGATAACACAAGAGACAGAATGTCAGGGTCATAGTGAAATTTGACAACACAAATATTACCTTTTCTCAAATAAAGGGAGAAATAATTTTGTCTGCTTTTATTTTTCTGAAAGCTTACATCCTAAGGATGTGATCTGTGGAAAAGACTACAGGTTTGAACACAAATTTGATCATTTCTGAACTGTCCAGTCATACTTTAGGGAGATGCTTTTTTTATGTAGCCTACATAATTATTAGGCTACTAAACCTATACCAATTCTGAATTTTATATGCTGATAACATGATGTACATCTCAGAAATCTTCAAATGAAAAATCTACATTAAGCTTATTATTATCAATATGAAAGAATGCTCAATGCATCTCCATGTCTCCTGATATAGGTGGTAGAGATTGAGAGTGAGTCAGAGGCAGGGGCAGCATGCAGGGGCAGTGGAGACAGCTCTGTTGCTGAGGTGAGTGCTGAAAGGTGACAGGTAGTTGAAGATGTCCCATTGCTTATTGGGAAGTTTAGTTTTCAAAATATTTTAATGTCCAGCCCCTCTTTATATGTATAACAACTATGGTAAATAGTTGGTAAATGCACCAGAATGCGGGAAATTGCATCTACATTTCAAAACATTCTAGGGGAGAAACCCCCAGACCCCCCGCATAATGTGTCCCCCCCACTCTCAAAATGCTGCTGACGCCCATGGCTACAGTTCTGTCTTCAATGCCACAGCTATGGCTAAACTTTATTATGTCTTATTACACGGCTGTTCTTTAATGCTGTAGAATGCTCCATTCACTTGAATGGGGCTTCCCAACGTTCTGCGGTGAACTATTTTCTCATATTTGACCGTTGCTATGCACATTTGACCGCTGTCAAGGGAATTCGGATTCACGTCTTTCGTAGCACTCCGCAAGTAGTCCGGTAACTTTTCAACCCCAGCGTACTCTGTTGCTTAGCGACGTCAGCTGATTTGAAGCCTAAAGAATGTTCAAAGTCTATGAAGTTCAACGTGTTTGTCCAACTATTTCTCTGCTGATCAACAATACGAATGGTAACAAATACATTGTAAAAAGACATTATTGGGAAAATAAGCCCCTTCAGGGCTTCTACTGTTCGTCCTGTCGGGGCTTATTTTCCCGATAATGACCGGCGTTCTATACATAATCCCTTACAAAAGAAACATTCTCATTTTCCGGCGCTTTCAAACAATCAGTGAAGTGTGGATAGCAACGGCAGCTAGCTTGCCTCTAGCAAACTGCTTTTGAATTAGCCATGTCCCCCTAAATTAATATTGAACTTATTTACGTTTTGGGGGGCTTATTTTCAGTTAGCAGACGGTACTATTTGAATCGCAATTCCATCTGAAATACTGCCAGTGACAACGTTGTTACAGTAGCTTGTTTCAAAGGGGGTTCCTTGTTTCAAAGGGTGTTCTTAATGAATTATGCAATATGAGTAGGCTAAATTCTTGAAAATATCACTAGAAGGGAAAACGGACCCACCTGCAACCGACGCAAGAAAGCACACCCTACAATTTCTCCAGAAATTGTACCCTCTCTAGTACCTATCTTATTTTTGTTAGCAGTTGAGCTCCGTATAGACCTACTGTAGCCTACACTGTAGAAACTATGGAAGCAAATCGTGACCAAAATTCAAATGAAAATGCATTTCCAGAAATGCATTTTCATTTTAAGAATGTGGCTGCATTATTTGACTCTGATGAAATTAGTAATCAATCATCCTATTTGCATTTTAATTTTCTTCCTTAAGACTGCTCATTCTTTCACTTAGTTAAAATGAAAACGAAAAAGACATTTGAAATTTAATTTTTTGCCCCAGCAAATAGATACCAAAATTCAATTTGAAATGTAAAATTTGAAAATGAAAATGCATTTCCAGAAATGCATTTTCATTTTAAGAACGTGGCTGCAAAATCGTGACCACAATTCAAATGAAAATGCATTTCCAGAAATGCATTTTCATTTTCAAGAACGTGGCTGCAAAATCGTGACCACAATTCAAATTCAAATGCATTACCAGAAATGCATTTTCATAACGTGGCTGCAAAATCGTGACCACAATTCAAATTCAAATGCATTTCCAGAAATGCATTTTCATTTTAAGAATGTGGCTGCATTATTTGACTCATACATAAAATTAGTAATCAATCATCCTATTTGCATTTGCATTTTCTTCCTCAAGACTGCACATGTTATGCCATAATCAAAAAAAAAACAGAGCAGACATTGCATTTTCATTTTCATGTTCTGCCCGCAAAGAACTGCCCATAATTCGAAAACGAAAATGCATTCTGAGCAGCAGAGTGACGCCAGTAGCCGCTCTTCTTCAGCTCCCTGCTGACCGAGCTACCCATCTTGTTCGGTAGGGGGCGGTCTGCACATACGCATTGCATTACATGGCAAATGTGCCGGGAAATTGATTGAATTGCCGGGTCTTTAGAGGACGCATCACAGATCATGGCGCTTCCTCAAATTGTGCAGTCACTGATAGAATTAGCTTAGCTGGTAGAAACTAATAATATATCTGAGTCTGATGCCCGTGATCGAGTAGAACAAGTCACAGAACCTTGGCTGCATACTCTGCCGTCACAGACGTACACATTAATGAGGTTGCCATAGTAAACCTCTCTTCAGTCCTGGAACGGCTGGATGCTGTGGAGCCTCAAATGGGACGGGGACGACCAACCATCCACATCCCGTTCGAGTCCATCGAAAACTATTTATTAAATGGTCTACTTTTCCCTGTGAAAGCAAGCTGTTTCACCTTTGGCCTAGTTCAGACAAAATCTGAATTTCCGCAATCTGAATTTAAATTTCCGCAATCTGAATTTCAAGAATCTGAATTCCTGCAATCTGAATTTTAGAATTTTTTATTTTTGGATCAAAATAATTCCGTTTTATTAAATTTGGCATACAAATAATTCAGATATTATATATTCAACAGCAAAATATTTCAGTTTTATGAAATTCGACACACAAATATTTCAGATCTTTCATATTCAAATTCAGATACTTTTGTCAGCTTTATAGCTCCATAAATCCGTTGCACCCTAACCCTATGGACTCGAACGGGATGTGGATGGTTGGTCTTCCCCGCCCCATTTGAGGCTCCACAGCATCCAGCCGTACCAGGACTGAAGAGAGGTTTACTATGGCAACCTCATTAATGTGTACGTCTGTGACGGCAGAGTATGCAGCCAAGCTCTCTGTGACTTGTTCTACTCGGTCACGGGCATCAGACTCAGATATGTTATTAGTTTCTACCAGCTCAGCTAATTCTATCAGTGTCTGCACAATTTGAGGGAGCGCCATGATCTGTGATGCGTCCTCTAAAGACCCGGCAATTCAATCAATTTCCCGGCACATTTGCCATGTAATGCAATGCGTATGTGCAGACCGCCCCCTACCGAACAAGATGGGTAGCTCGGTCAGCAGGGAGCTGAAGAAGAGCGGCTACTGACGTCACTCTGCTGCGCCGCTCAGAATGCATTTTCGTTTTCGAATTATGGGCAGTTCTTTGCGGGCAGAACATGAAAATGAAAATGCAATGTCCGCTCAGTTTTTTTTTTTTTATTATGGCATAACATATGCAGTCTTGAGGAAGAAAATGCAAATGCAAATAGGATGATTGATTACTAATTTGAGTCAAATAATGCAGCCACATTCTTAAATTGAAAATGCATTTCAGGAAATATATTTGAATTTGAATTGTGGTCACGATTTTGCAGCCACGTTCTGAAAATGAAAATGCATTTCTGGTAATGCATTTGAATTTGAATTGTGGTCACGATTTTGCAGCCACGTTCTTGAAAATGAAAATGCATTTCTGGAAATGCATTTTCATTTGAATTGTGGTCACGATTTTGCAGCCACGTTCTTAAAATGAAAATGCATTTCTGGAAATGCATTTTCATTTTCAAATTTTACATTTCAAATTGAATTTTGGTATCTATTTGCTGGGGCATATTTTGAAAATTAAATTTCAAATGTCTTTTTCGTTTTCATTTTAATTAAGTGAAAGAATGAGCAGTCTTAAGGAAGAAAATTAAAACGCAAATAGGATGATTGATTACTAATTTCATTTATGAGTCAAATAATGCAGCCACATTCTTAAAATGAAAATGCATTTCTGGAAATGCATTTTCATTTGAATTTTGGTCACGATTTGCTTCCATAAGAAACAACCCAGTCTCATACTTCTGCGTATCTATGACACGGGTTGACGCATCTATTTTGCGTGCCATAGATACGCCAAATCGCTGTTTTGCGTGCAGTTTATACGCAAATTCCTCCCATTAATTTCTATCGGCAGAAAATGCGTCTATATCACACGCAGAACTTCAACAACTCTTTATGCATTTACGTCATCATCCAGACTCGGATTTTACGGAACACAATATCGAAGCTTCCAAATGTAGGCCTATTTTTAAAACGTTTTTGTGGTGGAATTTTCACTTCAAACACCTTTAAATAACAAACAGTAATTTGTATTTGCCACCAATGCCAAGCAGCATTCTTGTAAATATAGCCTCAGTGTAGTTTGGTTAGCAACAGCAGCTAGGCTAGCTTGCTGTAGCACAATTCGGCTTCTCAACGCAGGGCTCTAGAGTCTAGACTGACTGAGACTAAAAAGTCGCGTTTAGGGGCATATTTTCAGTTAGCAGATGGTAGCTACTGTTTGAATTGCGATTCCATCTGAAAAAAAGGGCCTACTGCCGGTGGTGACAACGTTGTTAAAATAGCTTGTCTCAAAGGGGGTTCAGCTTGTTTAATAAATGGACCCATTTGCAACTGACGCAAGCAAGCACACTCTTATGGAGGATTATAGGGGCCAAAACTAAATAAATAAATACTTGGATAAATAAATAATTAAAGTAATTAAATAATAAAGTGAACTGGCAGGTGCCTCCATCTCTTCAGCTTCCGCCAACATTTCGACCACTGTAGCATTCAATATTTCATTCATTGAATCAGCACAAGGTGCTGCCACCTTGGAATAGTCAAAAGCAGTCGATTCAAGTTGAACCACCAATCAGAGGCTTTGACCCGCCCCCTGACTTGGTGACGGGGGGACGACAGATTTATTTTGCTGCAGGAAGTTTCACCGTGGATAAATGTAAGTATAAATACATAAATGTAAGTATAAATAAATAAATATAAGTATAAATAAATAAATATAAGTATAAATGAATAAATGTAAGTATAAATGAATAAATGTAAACACATGAAAACGTAAACATATATATACACACAAATACATGTAACATTTATATATTTTGTGTCATTGATTTAAGCTTTGTGTTATATAATTATTTATTTATCCAAGTATTTATTTATTTATTTATTTAGTTTTGGCCCCTATAATCCTCCATACACTCTACCCTCTATAGTTTTTGTTACATTTTGTTTAGATAAGGGGGAGGGGGTCCTCCCTCCACATCCAGCACCGGGGGCCTGTACTACGAATCAAGATCAACATGCTCTGGATTACTTTCAGTTACCCGGCTACGTGAAGCCTAACAATCGCAGTCACGATAAGCGGTACTACGACGGTAGTTATCAACTCTCAACCCAGTTTTTTCCCATCTAGAGACGTTCGCGTTCACATAAAGGGGCGGTGTTTGCATTGTATGTCCAATCGCAAACATGGACAAAACAAGAGCCGCATATTTCACGCAGGAGGAGCAGACACTAATCTTACAAACTTTGTCTCTTCCTCCTGCGTGAAATATTGTAATACAAGCATATCAGGAATACAGACATATAATACAGGCAAAATTCAACAAAGTTGCTGCTGCCAAGCTGACAGAAAATAGCATAGGCTACGCTGTAAATGCATAAGCTAGGCCTACATGACTTATTGAAAATGCGACCATAATTACACGGGTGCATTCCACAACGTTAAACTTTTGTTGCTGTATTATTTTAGTTGCAACCCTGCAGTGGCAAACGATCGTTGGAGCAAATGCTAAATAAATATAAAACCATAATTCAAAACGGTAAGTAGCAGTAGGCAATACTTGCACATATTTTAAGGCCAACAAGTACAAGGCTGAATTGCCTGAATTAGTCCTTTTGTAGGACATTGTAGAGCTACAAAAGACCTATAAGAACAATGAAATTGCCTGCAGCCAACATGAAGAAAAATTAGGCAACTGGTGGCAGCAGGTTGGAAGCCCAGGCATATGTATGTTTCAAGTAATCTATGTGACCATGTTCATTCAACAATTATTTATGAATTTTGTAGGAGTGAAATGTATTACTGTTCTCTGCAGTGACAGGAAATACAGTGGTGTTGCTGCCACCACCCACTGTCGTCCCACTGTGCCATACAGAGGTAACAGTGAAACTAATAGTCATACGCCAGTATGTATGCCATATGTGGTTGCTGAATATTGATCAAATATCCCATTTACTTTCTCAAGTGGAGGTCCTAGATGATCAGGAAACTGTGTCTGCCTGCACATTTTGGGGGTACACTTTAAAATTGTATTTACCACTTGCAACACAGATGGTGAGAGTGTGTGAACGTGTGGCTGTGATTGAAATGTCTGTAATGACTTACTAATGGTGGTGGTTTCAACATAAGACACAAGTCCTTAAAGTGCTCATTTCAAATATGACTCAATTGATTACATTTATATGGTGTTAAACTCAGCAGGAAGAGGAACTTCTTCCTCCCCCTGAGCCTAGGGCCTCCACTTTAAGGCTAAGACAAAGACACAAGGTATAAGCAATGAACCACAGTAGTCAAATGGACACCTTCAACTGTCTCCAAGTGTGCCTTGCAAAGGGACAATGTTCTTCATTTGTTTCAGGTTGGAGCAGACAATGTGAGGGCCCTGTATAAAAGAACCCCGGAGCTCGATTTTTTTTATTAAAAAAAACAAGGCTGGAGACAGAGAAACTGGAATATGAGAAGAGATAGTACATGACTTAATGAATGACACTAAACTTAATTACACTGACATATTTTTCTAAACATTCCAACCTACTATTTTCCGATAGACAAAAACTATATGACAAACGCATTTCAGCCTGACGTCACAACAACAAATATCTTACTTCCGGAGGGCTATTGCACGAAACCAGGATAAGGGATTAAGTCGGGATATTCAAGTTATCCTGGATGAATTTAGCTTTGAGTTGGTTGCACGAAAGCAGGTTGAATTAAACCCAGCCAAGTAACCATGGAGATTTATTCTTTGCAGCTAGCCTGCTCCCGAGCAGGCTAACAGCCAGGCTAAGATTAATTCTGGAGTCTCGTGTTAAATCAGCTGCCGCTCATATCCGAAATAAACTTTTTAACAGTTATTCCGCTGTCTTCTGAATGTGTTCTTATGTATTTTTTGTTAACATGCATTACTTGTCACTATTGCTGTCAAGAGTTTAATTTAAACCCTACTATTGCAGTTGTTTAGAAATGGTTGATGAAGTTGCAACTGTGATTTCAATGAAGTCAGTAATGAAGGCGATATAGCCTACACTGCTCAAAAAAATTAAGGGAAGACTAAATTAACACATCCTAGATCTGAATAAATAAAATAATCTAATAAAATACTTCTTCTTTGAAACCATTGATAATTGATCATTTGTGTGTGATTTTGTTGTCATCACATTCAACTATGTAAAGAAAAAGTAGCCTATTTAATGAGATTATTTCATTAATTCAGATTTAGGATGTGTTAGTGTTCCCTTTATTTTTTTGAGCAGTATATAAAGTCCCATTCACCTGTGTTTCTTACTGCAACATGGCATGCCCATTTCTGAACTACGTTTTGGATGAAGAAGCATTGATATTGAGACGTGGTTTCAGACATGAGACATTGTTTTACAGATATGCTTAAGTGTGGATTGAAGTCACGTATTTTTCTAGTTTCTTTATCTCCAGATACAGTTTCCTCAGTGTTTTCTTCTTGATTTCAATACCAAGGTCTAGATCCTGGAGACCTTTACTGACAGCAATCTGTGCATCTGCCAGCTCAATTAGCTTTTTCAGATGTTGAGTAGAGACATCTGACAGTTTGTGAATTCTATAAACCACCCATTGATTAGCACAGCAGGAATTGTGCATGATTTAGATTTCCTTTAGCCCATACTTACTATGTTGCCAGGCTGGCTGTCAGGCTGTAGCCTACTGCGTCTGGATCCTGTTACAAATGTATATTATGAGTGCTATATAACTGACTTTTATAGTATAAATTGTTGTGTGGTTTGAGTTGTATATTCTCATGTGATGCCTTCTTGCTGCATACAAATTGCCCTTCTGGAGCAAGGAATAAACTGATCTGAAATGACTTCTCATCCATTATGGGCTAAATATGCATTTCCATACGATTTACATGATACCTCAGGCCTTCTGGAGTACAGTGACACAGTCTCCTCATCATCAGCTGCAGAAGCCCCTTCCTATACTGCAGAAGTTCCTTCCCCCTGCCATATTGAATATAATTTGTGTTGACAGGATGTACCAAGCCATGTGCTTTTAATGAATAATACTCACTGGATCTTTGTCTGGTGGCAGGAGAGTAACTGTGTTTTAAACCAAGGAAGGCCTGTGATGGAAGGGATTCAAGGTGGGACAGCTACTGACCACCTGCAAAAACTGCCCTCTTCATACAAGGTACTTGCAGGCCTTGTGTGTCCAGCGACACAGTTACTCTCCTGCCACCAGACTGTAGCAGAATATGTAGCAGGCATCTTGTAAGTAATTTCTACATACCATTTACAAACTGTTAAGGCACTTACCAGCCTGCAAAATGTATTTATATTTTATCTTGACTTGTTGCCAGGATCTTTTTTATCCAGTCATGTTTGTTCTGTATGAACATTAATTGTAGAAATACATTTAGAATCAGACACCGCTTATAGAGATTTGTGTATGGTTGTAAAACATATTCTTACATTGTGAATAAGGGTTTGAAATTAGGCCTAGTCTTTAGGGGAAATTTCCCAAGGAAAATTAATTCCTTCTGCTCACTTTTAAGGCAAAGTGGGATAAATAATAATACATTTTATTTACATAGTGCTTTACATGGTAGGCTACTCAAAGACACTTTACAGTAAAACCAGCACATTTAGCACATAAACACATATACAGCAATACAACCAATACATAAAACAAGCATATTAAAAGCAATTACAGTGTACAACTTTCTTAGTAAGTAGATATTTTTCAATCATTATGCTTTCAGTCGGTCCGCGATTGTCTGCCAGGCTTTTCTCTCTGTCTAATAACAGCAGCCGTATTTCCTTTTTTACATTTTACATGCTTCACTGTGCTTCAATTTCCGTCTGGATTACATCTGGATTGACATAGCTTCACCTTCTCATCCTGGTTTGGCAAACGTGCAACCGAATAAACCGCGATGAGCGGATCACACTAAATCCAGCTGCGCTTTTTCAGTTATCTTGGATTTCTTTATTCTACTTTTGTGCAACAGCCCCCGGGGTGGATAACGTTGATCTTGGCTGGCGATAGTAAACCTTGACAAGCCATTGAAGCCAACAGGATTTTCCATGTCATTTAACCACAAACACGTTTTATGATTTTTATGATTTTAACACGTTTCATGATTATGATCTTGTGAATTGAAAATCAAGACGTTCCCGATGTCGTTGCTGTTGATATTGTTAGCGAATAATGGTAATATTGTAGCCTAACTGTGTATCAAACTCGTAGTGACTGAGATCGCTAGCTACTGCTGTAGCCTACTGTAGCTACAATATCCAACTTATCGATTAAAGATTTTCTGGACTGCGTGACCTTTCTAACTATCTGTCTGGACACAATAATTTCCCTACGGGGGTTAATAAAGTACCTATTGAAGGAATTCTATTTACTGTGTCTAATCCAATATGTAATGATGGTAACCAATGACACAAATATGTGTTCTTGAAAGAGTGGTCTGGAGTCGCAGAGGTCCGATAATATCAGCTTTAATGCAGCAGTTGGAAATCAACAAGTAGTCTACAGAGCTCTGGGGCTGTCTACGCTTCCCTACCCGCAACAGAATTTGGGTTGGTTCACGAAGTCCAGCTGGCTATCTGTCCCTGCCCCAGCATATTTTATACAGTGCAATTGAAACAGAAATATCAAAAAAGGATTGAGCTTGTTCTTTCGTGAATCAGGGAGTTTGTTCTTCCCCATGCATCCCACCTGCACGGGTGCTGTCTCAGCCTGGATTCAAGGTTGCTTCTAAAATGGAGAGATAACAACACAAAATACAGCCTGTTTCCCACACCCTGTGTGACACACAATGTTTTAAGTCTGAGCACACTTCTAAGTTCATAAGACATCAATTTTATAAGCACAATACATAACTTTAATATATGCATCCTTTATAAAGTCGTGCGAGCATTGTTCCCGTTGCTATATTCACTAGGGCACAGTGCCCGTGATGCATTTGGTGATTAAGTTGCCACAAATATTAATAACTGGAATAGTGCCATGCCCGTGATACTGCTAATGATTATAGTTCTAGAATTGTACTGTAATGTAATATAAATTCTTTAATCCCTCTTTTGATCTCTGAAACACCAGAGATCAATCAACATAGCCCGGACAAACCACCTCCTCCTCATTCTGGTCCTCCATCCCCAGCAATGGCATTTGGAACCCCTTCGTTGGGTTCTCCACAGCGGAGACAATGATCTGGTTGAACCTGATACATGGGATAGAGCAACAATCATGTTGATATTTGATATAGCACACACTAAGCAAATTAGCGGAAACCTTCTTAGTCCAGTACAATTCTAGTATGGTCAAGCAGTAACACTCTCGACCTAGTCGTAACCCACTTTTCCGGACTCTCACATTCATAGCAATAGCAAAAGGTTCACTGGCCGTCCTGGCACTTCTCCACCAACTCATGCACAGCACAACACATGCTCCAGTAGTTCCACATACTCCCTTTCCCCAACACCCTTAGGGCTTACAAGGTTCTCTCGATGACCTGGAATGGCCCTGTCCATAAATGTACAACAGGCTTTACCAAATATCTGATGATGTATTGGGGCAGGTGGGGCAGGGTCTTCAAGGGGAAGGGGGGGGGGGGGGGCAGACCACTCCTAGGTCTGATGAGGCATAGGGGCAAATAGGGCAGGGTCTGTAAGGGGAAGGGGTAGATCATCCAGTGAGAAAGGGGGGGACAGTGTCTCCAGGGAATGGGGCCTTAGAACAGGGGTTGTATATCCAAAGGTAGTCAGACCCGCCGTTGTGGTAAGTTGTGGTATTACATATGATCTCTAGTTTTAAATCCATATGCTATAAACATTTTCATTATCTCCATCCCTCCTGTTTGAGACATGATTTATCCCATGGCTCAAATCAGCACATAACGAAACAGATTCCTTAGTAACATAAGTTCCTCCTGTGAATTTACATAACCTAGCAGTATTTACAATCTGTTTCTTTGTTTCCCCATTTAAACAAAATCAACTGTTAGTCTTGTTTCTTTCACTTCAAAAAACGTTTTCTTTCTTTTAAAAGTTAAGTTCCACAAAGGTCAGATAGGTAAAACTTCAAAACTCGTTTTGCTGCAGTTCAAAACGAGCCAATCAGCTCAAACCATCATAACCACAATTTATCAGACTTGATGAGTCTTCCCAAATGATTTCATAACTGAATGTTATAATAACTCTCTTCATGCACTAATACCATTTATTAATACAACATTATCACAGCCTAACTATTTACCCCAAACAGTATGCCAGGCTCTGATAAAACTCTGAAATAAAACTTAAAACCAAATTAAAATTAAACTCCAAATTAAAATACATTGTAAATATTTTCTCTTTCTCATTTTACCAAAATGCATCTAATACCCTTATCAAAACTCTTAAAAACTCTAGATTTGACTATTCTGATTTGAAATGTTTGCCCATTTACTTTCAAAGTATATGCATAGTTTCCTTTTCAAAATATGAATGTTTAAACCAATCATCTCTTCACATCCGGAAAACATTCTCTCGTTTCATTTCATAACCTTCCATGATCCACTCTGAACCAATCTTTTATGTAACCATCTAATCACTTCCTCAATCTTCCACATTTCCTCAAACCAAAATAAAATAATGTTAACTTTTTTTAAAATTTACTTTACACTATATCATAATTTTGTTTCATGAAATCCATGTTTAGATAGGTTAAAACTGCTCCTAGACCTACGTCCCTCATGTCAGTATTACGCTCTGTAATCATGTCAGACAAACAATGCCCTTAAGACAAAAAGAAAATATAACTCAAAATGCTCCCTTTGTCTTTTTCAAACCCTCAATTTAACAATGTAACCCGTAAGACACAAAACCTTACTCCTTAACTTCTCAAAAGTTTTATCAAAGCATGTAATATAGAATACTCCATTTAATTTCAATCTAGTGAAATTAGAACCAATTTAAAAACCAGGGGTTTAATTTCTGCATTTTTACTGAATACCATCACACATCACATATTCTGCGCTTATAAATGCAAGTTCTGGTCGGAAAGGCTTAAAAAAAACTCCCTCTTTGGCTAGGAATTATAACAAATGTTGATCACGCATTTGTTAACCACCAAACGTGGAATTCATCTAAACAAACACATCTCTCAGCATTAATACTCACATAATTATGCAGAACTATACCCTCTGGGATCACCTTTGTAAGATCTCAAGTAACGGGACTTTAGCCCCCACCTTTCTCCATCTCTGCTCGGATTTGTTTAACTTCTTGGTCAAAGAAAAAACACACACCACACTCCTCTCTTTTTATTCAACACAATCTGACTCCACACAAATATTACACGTTCAGGGACTCTAACCCTTGGAGAGGACTCTAACCTCCCCTGACAAAGACAGTGTTTAGGGACTTTAACCCTGGGAGAGGACTCTAACCTCCCCTGACAAAGACAGTGTTTAGGGACTCTAACCCTGGGAGAGGACTCTAACCTCCCCTGACAAAGACAGTGTTTAGGGACTCTAACCCTGGGAGAGGACTCTAACCTCCCCTGACAAAGACAGTGTTTAGGGACTCTAACCCTTGGAGAGGACTCTAACCTTCCCTGACAAAGACAGTGTTTAGGGACTAACCCTGGGAGAGGACTTTAACCTCCCCTGACAAAGACAGTGTTTAGGGACTCTAACCCTGGGTGTGGACTCTAACCTCCCCTGACAAAGACAGTGTTTAGGGACTCTAACCCTGGGAGAGGACTCTAACCTCCCCTGACAAAGACAGTGTTTAGGGACTCTAACCCCGGGAGAGGACTCTAACCTCCCCTGACAAAGACAGTGTTTAGGGACTCTAACCCCGGGAGAGGACTCTAACCTCCCCTGACAAAGACAGTGTTTAGGGACTCTAACCCCGGGAGAGGACTCTAACCTCCCCTGACAAAGACAGTGTTTAGGGACTCTAACCCCGGGAGAGGACTCTAACCTCCCCTGACAAAGACAGTGTTTAGGGACTCTAACCCCGGGAGAGGACTCTAACCTCCCCTGACAAAGACAGTGTTTAGGGACTCTAACCCCGGGAGAGGACTCTAACCTCCCCTGACAAAGACATTGTTTAGGGACTCTAACCCCAGGAGAGGACTCTAACCTCCCCTAACAAAGACACAGATTCAGGGACTCTAACCCTTGGAGAGGACTCTAACCTCCCCTTGACAATCAACACAGATTCAGGGACTCTAACCCTTCTTCATAAACACAAATCACCTATGATTTCCCACCACTGTTAGTTTGACTAGGTACGATGAAACATAGTAATCGTCTAAATTTGGTTCTCAGTTCCGAATAGCAGTACTTTGAATTAACAGGTGTCTGCTTACCTTTATGTTGACGCGCGTCTGACGATTACGTCTGCCTCCTCGTACCGGTGTATGGGTCTCTCTCCCGATCTGTCGGTCTGGCCGGAACCCTCTGGACTCCCTCTTTTCAGCGTCGGGGTCACCATTTGAAGGATTTCTATTTACTGTGTCTAATCCAATATGTAATGATGGTATCCAATGACACAAATATGTGTTCTAGAAAGAGTGGTCTGGAGTCTCAGAGGTCCGATAATATCAGCTTTAATGCAGCAGTTGGAAATCAACAAGTACAGAGCTCTGGGGCTGTCTACGCTTCCCTACCCGCAACAGAGTTTGGGTTGGTTCACGAAGTCCAACTGGCTATCTGTCCCTGCCCCAACATATATCATACAGTGCAATTGAAACAGAAATATCAAAAAAGGGTTGAGCTTGTTCTCTCGTGTATCAGGGAGTTTGTTCTTCCCCATGCATCCCACCTGCTCGGGTGCTGTCTCAGCCTGGATTCAAGGTTGCTTCTGAAATGGAGAGATAACAACACAAAATACAGCCTGTTTCCCACACCCTGTGTGAGACACAATGTTTTAAGCCTGAGCACACTTCTAAGTTCATAAGACATCAATTTAATAAGCATAATACATAACTTTAATACATGCATCCTTTATAAAGTTGTGGGGGCATTGTTCCCGTTGCTATATTCACTAGGGCACAGTGCCTGTGATGCATTTGGTGATTAAGTTGCCACAAATATTAATAACTGGAATTATAGATAGTGCCATGCCCGTGATACAGCTAATGATTATAGTTCTAGAATTGTACTGTAATGTAATATAAATTCTTTACTATCTATCTTATTGACTATGGAAACTTTATCATATGGCTTCAAATTTTACAATGAGGAGGCTAAGTAGAGCTAACATTAGCAGGAAGTAGCATGGCTACGAGTGTTATGCTAGGTTGCTAGGTAACGGAAGCTAACTAGCTTTTTTTATGAATGCTCATTGTGTATTTGTAGCCTATTTATAATTTTGATAGTTGGCTAATATAGCTAATATAGACACTTAGAGCATGTGTTGCCTTCATTATAAAGCTTATATAAGGCTTTTTATTTTTTTGCGGCTTCAGACAGAATTGTTTTAAGTTTTTTGGTCCAATATGGCTCTTTCAACATTTTGAGTTGCCGGCCCCTGGCCTATAGGGACTTTAAGCAGCGAAGGTTGAAGGGACGGCTACGGCGATCGAGACAGACCCCCACCCCTCGCCCCTCGGCTTGAAGCAACAGCCCCGGTGGATGTAGGTGGTATTGCATTAAGGTTAGGTTCCCGTGTCTTCCGGTCGTTTTTATTCTATTAACTCCATTCAACATTTACAAAACTATCTCCCCCACTAATTTTTGTTCGATTCTCGAACTTGGCTCATACTACTAGCTTTTTCATAGAATAATTTTTCCTGATTTTTGCTAAGTTTGAAACCAATCCGAAATGGGTAAACTAGCACCCAATTTATTTGCCTACGTCAATAAAAGTTGCCTGCAAATGTGCTCGTGGATACTAACAGGGCACGAGCACAAAAATTCACATTGGCCGATAGCCGATTTACATTGAGCTGAATGAGCCATAGACTTACAGTAAATGAGCACAGGGAGAAATGGCTTGAGTTGCCTGCCTTGTTGTAGCAAGTTTAGCAAATCGTTTCTTTTGTAGGATGAACATATAAAACACAGGCCACATTTCTACACTGATGATAAATTGAAGGCAGTGTGAATTTCGTGGCATTTCGTTTGGATATAAAGTTGACAGTAATGGTAAGTCTGCATTATGGAAGATTTCGGTTACCAAAATAACTAAGCTTTCTTTGCCTGGCGAGAACAACGACGGAGCTGTTCATGTTAACAGTTTATTTCATCCGATACAATGCGTTTGAAATCATACTCATATCACGAAGAAAAAAAGCAACATATGTGATGAGTTCCATCTAGAATAGCCCTATATTTAGCCCTATAGCCTATTTCTAAAAAACAAGTAGAAGGAATACTATACAGTGACAGAATACATTCCCGTTAAGTTTGCATCATATCTCTAATTCTTATCGGACTTTCTGCCCATAGATTCTGCCTTAGCTCACACGCTCGTAACCATATAAATCTATGCTCGCGACTGGTTGTCGCAAAGTATGACGTGTACAGCTAGTTGCAAGCGTGCACGAGGTCTCGGAGATAGGGAAAAAAAGAGCCACTGTTTCAAGCTAGACCGGAAGACACGGAAGTGGAAATATGGCCGCGTCCAGTCTCGCGCTCTCGCTTGCCTCACTGCGCCACTGAGCACTTTTCATAGAAATAAATGGGGACGCCATCTTGGAAGACGAAAGTAGCTTACTCTAGTTATATTAACTCTATGGTTCGAGAAAACAAAAATCCACTTTGCGCATGCGCGATTCTATCTCTAAATTTCCTGCAGTTGTAGCCAGACTGTCTACTACGGGAGAGCAACTGGTTTGCGGATTTCAAGCAGGTAATTAGGGTTCCTCCGGTAGGATGAGCCGAGAGACTTGTCGGCTCAGAATTTTGATTTGGGGCGAGAAAGCCTTTGTAATAAGCCAATGCGCCAGGGAGACCGCATCGGCTTACGGTGCGTTCACACTGCAGCGGGGCGGGCAGAGCGGGGCGTCGGCTTCCAATTCATTTTCAATGTAACCAGGGGTCGACGCCCGCGTAGGGCATTGTGGGAAGGCGAGCGGGGCGTCGACGCCCGCGTAGGGTATTGTGGGAAGGCGAGCGGGGTGGCAGAAGTTAAATTTTCTCAACTTTATGTAAATGAGGAGCGTGAAACTGCCAGCGATGGCCAATCGGGTTGGTTTCTTGTTTCTTGTCACATAGCAACTGTTGTTCATGGTAAACATTTCTAGGTTTGACAATTTCAAGATGGAAGAGCTACTCATCGTATGTGTGTCTTCATACCCAGTACTGTACGATACTATACTTTGTTCGATTACAGAGATGTAAACCAAAAAAATTATGCCTGGCGCAGGGTTGCTGAGGTTGTCGGCGTCCCTGGTGTGTATTTTGTACTTCAATTCAGTTTCATCACATGACGTAAATTTCTTCTGTGCTAGCTGCATTGTCTAGCTAGCTCACCCGGCACACGATTGACATTCAATGATGAAATGCTGGCTGGCAGCCACTCGCTATCCATACAGTGAATGTGTCATAATCTAGCGATTGATTTGCAGATATTTCGAGTAATATAATAAAAGGTTACACATGTCAACGTTTATGTCTGATGCCTCTTTTTCTAGTCGATGTATGCAAAAAGAAATGGAAGACGTTGAGGACCGGATACAAAAAAGAAAAAAATAAGGAGAAAGATCGGTGCAGGAGTGGAGCAGGTGCCGGGAGTGGTAGACCATGGAAGTACGCTAAGGCCATGAGCTTCCTAGCTCCATATATTGAGTTTAGGGAGACAAGTGGCAACTTCCCTAGCGGGCCAGAGCCCCCAGCCAGCCAGCCAGAGTCCCCAGCCAGCCAGTCAGAGCCCCCAGCCAGCCAGCCAGAGCCCCCAGCCACCCAAGACGGGCAAGACACCCAGGCCAGTGATGAGCCTGCCAGTGAGGCTGGAGTTTCCCTTGTAATTAGGGGCCAGCCTCCAGCATCCTTTCACAGTCAGGCTAGGAAGAGGGTGCGGAAGGAGAGGCTCACACATTTTGAGGAGAGGATGCTTGAGGCTATTCAAGCACCTGCACCTCAACCACCACCACCACCACCGCCACAGTAAGACGAGGATGATCTTTTTTTTAAAAGCCTCCTCCCTTCATTAAAGAGAATGCCACCAGCCAAGCGTTCTGAGCTTAAATTTAACATCCACCGTTTGTTTTTTGAGGCAGAGGCTGAGCTGAGGGCCACAGAGTGACAGACCTATATAAAATAAAAATGTCACTAACAGACCTTGTGTCCATTTTATGTAATTGGTATATGAATGGTTGGTATAATTTTAGTTTAAACATACACAAAGAATCTGTAATGATTGGACTGAAGGGTGTTCAGTATTGTTGTTCAGTATTTAACTATTTAGGAGCACATGTTCACTTCTGCTTTTGTAACTGTCTTTATAAGTGCAAATTAGATAATAAGAAACTACACAACCATACACTGATTTCATGAAAATAACATTAGGAACTGTTGCTTTTTTGTGATTAGTATGTGTGGCTCTTAAAAGAACCTTTGGTTTTCAATGCCACAGGCTGTATGACATTTTGCTGCCAGGGCACTGCACCCTCTGCATTGAAGCATGCAGTGAATGCATCTCTCACACGAATGGCTGCACGCGCAGCATTGTTGCTGCCCACTCGTTGACCCTCCTGAAGAGCAGCAGACCCCTCCTGACCAGGACTGGCTGCAGGAGATCCCCTGGCACCTATCCTGGACCTCCGGATGTAGTTGTGGAGGATGCAGGTGGCCTTCACACACGCCTCCGCCTTTGCTGGGTTGACACCAATGACACGCCGATACATTCTCCACTGGCTGGAGAGTATGCCAAAGGCACACTCTACTGTCAACCTGGCACGGCTGAGGCGGTAGTTAAAAAGCCTCTTCTCCCTGGAGAGGTTCGTCCCAGGGAAGGGGCGCAGGAGGTTGCTCCGCAGAGGAAAGGCCTCATCGCCTACGAAGATGTGTGGCAGTGGTCCACGTGGCTCTGCTCCAGGGATGATGGAGTTGGACCCAAGCAGTTAGGGAAGTTCCACCTCTGAAGGAAGCCTTCAGAAATGTCCCTCCAGTCCTGCTTGGTTGGCACAGGCATGTACTCCTCCACCAGGCAGTCCCAAATGGCCTGGGACACAGCCCCAACAATACCTGCCACAGTGCTTGAGCCCACACGATAGCTGAAGCTGATCGTCATGAACAAATCCCCCGTGGCAAGGTATCTACAAAGAAATACCATACATTTAAAATAATGTATAGAAAATAACTACACTATATTTTAGTCTAAGAATACTGAAATACTAATAATAATTAAAGCTTACCATAGACAAATAGCGAGGCGTTCAGCTGGGCTGATCGCCTCGCGGAACGAGGTGTTTAGCCTCGCTATCCGGGGTCCCACTCTGGTCAGCAGGTCATCGAACTCGGCCCGGTTCAGCCTGAAGTACCGCTGGAACAAGCCGTCATCCAGTCGCAGCTCCTGAACCAGCCGGTGATGAGCTCCGTTGTCCACCCGCAAACGGCGAATGGGATGAACCCAAAAGCATCGGCGGCGTCTTCTCCGACAGTAGAGCAGGGCGATGACAGCAATCTTCTGACGGTTGTTCATGATGACTGATACAGTATTGATGGAGAGCATCTATATTTATACCAATGTATTCCCTCCAATAATATATAAAGAGCGGGAGGCAATTTAATTTGTTGGTTCTGAATACAGGGTGTGGTTATAAATCCAGCTAGCCTATGCATACAACTATTTTCAATGTTACTGGAAAAATTGCTAACGTGCTAGCTAGCTTGTAGAAATTATTACAATACATTAATAATAAAAATGAGCGCAAATAGAACATGGACCATCTCTGTATTCCAGCCGGCACAAGACCCATTCCATAGAGTGCGGGTGGCATTTAATCTTTCACTCTGCCTAAAAAAAGTGTGGAAAAAGATAACCTATTGTGTGCTGTAGATAAGATCATGTCAGATCTAGAATGCGTATCGGATTTTTGCTTAATGTGTGTAAAAGTTGTATTTTGTCTGCACATTTGCCATGACGTTATATGAACTACAACAGTGATTTAAGAGAACTACAGCTCTGAATGAATCTGTCTGACACGGCCCCGAGCGTGGTGCACTTTGGGATGGCCGGCGGTGCTGAGCGGTAAAAAAGTCTGCAGTGTGAACGCACCGTTAGGCGGCAGCCATGTTTTGGTCGCGTCATGTTCATAAGTTCACCATTTCACAGTTCGGTCGACACCAAAAATGTGTTTGTTACCGAACCTTGAGGAGGGAAGCCTTTAGGAGATGTAGGAATTGTGCTTCTAGCCAGATGCTCCGATTATTTTTGTGATTTGTGGAAAACTTGCAAGTGGAGTGAGACTGCGTCCCGGGGGTACATTGTTTTGACTTTACCTCAGTGACAGACTCGGCTCGCTCACTCACTGTCAGTGTGTAAACGATATCATAATTCACTAAATTCTAGTCCTAAAACGTCAGGGAGGGCTGCTTTTTGTAGACAAGAGTCTACTGAAGATAGCCAGTATATAGGATCTTTCAAAACAAGCCTCTTTCATTTGTCATTATCCTGAGAAAGCGACCTATGTTAGCCAGGCTAGTTTCACTCGGTCAGCCTATTTAAAGGTCTCTGACAGTCAGAATCACTGTTTACAGGCAAAGGTCGAGCTGGTCTTTTGTCAGATATGTATATATTGACCGGTTCAGAGCTAAATACTCTTGCCAGAGCCTGGAATCGAGCCAAATGTATTGAGTGACTTTGCATGGCCGGGTCTCCATCAGTTCAACACATTTGGATTCAAGTTCAAGTAATGCCACTGCATTTCACAGTCAAAACTGTAGTTTATGTCAAGTGTAGATGTATAAAGCTTCATTTTTCACAACTGACATGGATGCTTTCTTCACTTTTACAGGTCTGGAGGGTCATGCAGAGACCTGCTCAACAGAGTTCAACAGAGGATGCTGAGAGAAACACTGATCCCTGGCTGGACTACCCCCCTCTAGCTGGACAGAATCAGAATCAGGACAGCTTCTCTTCAACTCTGACCCCAGGACAGCTTCATCCAGCTGGCCTCCCCTGCCTGCAGGCCCTGCTTGCCCCTGCCTGCAGGCCCTGCTTGCCCCTGCCTGCAGGCCCTGCTTGCCCCTGCCTGCAGGCCCTCCTTGCCCCTGCCTGCAGGCCCTCCTTGCCCCTGCCTGCAGGCCCTCCTTGCCCCTGCCTGCAGGCCCTGCTTGCCCCTGCCTGCAGGCCCTGCTTGCCCCTCCAGAGACAGACAGTCACCCCACAGACACAGTAGCTCTGTAGGCTGCTTTTTTGAGGATATTGATGAAAAAGGACAAACCAGCATTTTTTACTTTGATGAAAGTCTACATTTTTTATCCTTTCCATGTCCCAGCATGCCAAGCTGCTGACTTTTAGTGTCTTAAGTAATGAAACCAGTTCAAGTTATAGACTTTTGACCTGAATCCAATGATTAGTCATCTGAATAAAAACCACTCAAGAGAAGTACTGCTTCTTGGATGATTTGTGCTCCACATCAGTACATCTCACACATTTGCCTTTGTTTCCATGGGATTCATGGAATTGCTAGTTTCTGCTCCACCATTGTGTAATAAAAAATATAACTTAGGACAGCAATTCCATTTTTGTGTTATCCTTTCGCATTACACACAGTCAATGTACTTAAACTCAACCCATTGTTGTTATTTTACCATACTGTTCATATTGAACAGACATCAGTGTTTGTGAAGATTACTGTATATTTCCACTTTTGATCTGTATTTCCATCGTAAATTTGGTATTTAATTTCAATTGGAAGGGGTATTAAAAGGTCTTAAAAAGTCTTAAATGTAACTTGTTTACACCTGTAGACACCCTGTGAAGCCCCCACCCCCCACTCCAGAGACAGTTGGTGACAGAGAGGCGCAGACATTAAGTTAAACATAGTTATGCCTTAAGAATCGAGTAAAAAATTGAGACTAAATGTGTAAATGGATGTTGAAACTCAGTTCTCTGAGTTGGTGCATGTCAGTTTAGGCAAAGGTTGTCTTTTAAACCTCAAGGTTTAAAAAGAATTCAGATTTGATTGGAACTCTCTCTTTTATAAATGTATAGTTGGATTTGACATTTAACAGCCATTGAATTCATTAAGCAAGTTGTTTAACTCAAACAACCATAACACAGTACATATGGTATACAAAGCTGCAGTCAGATTTGGCAAAATTGTTAGCTTCGATGTTATCTTGACATATACATGGGGTCTTGCATGCATGATGCTCACGCAGCTTCAAGGCAGAAAGACGCGTTACATTTCAGGAGACGCCGAGACTTTAGCGCGTCACTAGCATCTCGTAATATCACGCAGTCGGAGCACAGCTAGATCATCAGCATCAGCGCTCTTGGGTACCCAGCATGCAGTGCGGCATGTCAAAAAACGCCAAGACCGGAAAATAGTTTGGTTACAACAGCAATGCAAGGGCCTTTATTCATTTGTGGTGGCAAGGAGTTGATCATGAACTGTGCCATAGACCTTTTGCTAAAGAGTCTATTCTTGATTGTAAGATGACTGTGGTTCTGGAAAGCGGTCTAAGCTATCTTAGAGAAATTCCGGAAACAGTGTTGCGAGCGATGTGTTTTGACTGTGGGAGGCAATTTAAGTTCGATGTCTAAACTTCATGCGTCCACTACAGCTTTTCTGCTATGGCTTGACTTGTGCTGGGAGGGAGGTAAACGGCATGGTTTGGGGGATAGTGTGCGGGCAGGTGTATTTTTATATAGGGTGAAATGGAATGAGAAATGTAATACAAAATGTCTGAAAGGGGTGTATTTATGTAAATGTACACATTGCCTCGAATCTTTGTGTCAATAAATGAAATATCATTTTGACTGAAGGTTTTCAAACCTTATTGGGTTCAAGATGACGTCACTCTGAAGTACCATCAACAATAAAAAATATGATTGAATTTGAGTAGTTTAAACTTTGGCTGAATCTAACAACCACAGAAGAAACAGCTTGCTTTTTTATACAGTAACTGAACATGACAATATTCAATACTGAGAATAGCTCAATGGACTGGGACAGTGACGTGCAAAGTATAAGGTTGCAAGTTTGAATCCAGCCGCAGTATTTTAGCCTATCTTAAATTTGAATATCTGTTTAGTTAAACAGGATGACATCATTATGAAATACCATGCGCAATTTCATGCAATTCCACTTTGAAATGTCAACCGCTTCTTAACCTTTGTCCTAAAGCTGACCAAAGCTAATAGGGTGACCTTTTTACTCTTTTTCTTAACAGTTAGTGTGTAGCAGAGAGGATAGAGAGGCTGCCTTGTAACCTTATGCTCATGAGTTCAAATCCCCATGCAACCTATTGTAGTTGGCCCAACATGAGGTAGTCTTGCTCTATTTTTGTCCAATTCTTGACCTTCTACAATGTACATTTTCATCATATTTTGCCATTTTGCGGAGGAACCCGCATCGCTGCTTGCAGCTATATTTATACGTTTTTATCGTATTTGACACTGTCATTTTGTTTACATTCGATTCTACCGTTAGTATCTTTATGGATTATTAATATATGGTTAAAGATACCGGCTAATTTGACCAATTTTCCTGTTTCTTCATAGACATGTCATCATTTGACAAAACTCAAGAGGATGCTAGACCACAGTATACTGGTAAGTAAAATTACCGTTAGTTAGCCAGGCTAACGTTGTAGCTAACAAATAGGCTATTCTCAACAGTTTTGATTACATTTACATTACATACATTTAGTCATTTAGCAGACGCTCTTATCCAGAGCGACTTACAGTAAGTACAGGGACATTCCCCCCGAGGAAAGTAGGGCGAAGCGCCTTGCCCAAGGACACAACGTCATTTGGCACAGTGGGGAATCGGTCCGGCAACCTTCTGATTACTAGCCCGACTCCCTCACAGCTCAGCCATCTGACTCCCTACCTATTGATGTCATCTTAGTTTCTGGCATTTAAAGGAGACATGTCCCATTACAACTAAACAACTTCAAAATATGACCCGGTTACATAAGTAACAAGCATAAGAGAAGTGGCAATGATACAATTGCATTTTTGAGAGAGAAAAGTCAAATTGACAGAGAGCTGAGAGAGAAAGAGCTAGAATTTAAAAAGCAAGAGATGGAAGAGCAAGTTAGGAGGGCACAACAGTCGCAGCAGCAGATGATAGACGTGATACAAATGATGCAGCAACAGCAGGCCCAAATGCAGGCTACCCAGGCCATGCTCCTTCAGCAGCCGCAGAAAGGGCAGGCATTGCTTGCTGTAATTAAAAGAATGATCAAATAGTGATTCAGTGATTCAATTTAAGAGGCAATGTCTGAAGCACTAGATATGTTGCATCTGTCAGCTGTGCTTCTGATGAAAGTAATGTTATTACACTTAATGTATACTGTAAATTCTACTTGTGAACACTTTGGCTGGTTTCTTACAAATCTTTTTGACATTTGATATAATGTTGGTTACTTTTAGAAACATGTCAGGCAACTTGTGTTTTCTTTTTTTCTCTTGCAGTGAAACTGGACTGGAGCATATTCAGTCTCTGGCCATCCTGCTCTAATTGAAAAACTCACCAAATAAAATAAATTCATAATAATAAAATTCATAATAATATAAACAAATCATTTTGAGATGACCGATGTTTAATAATAAGACAAAATATTATACATACATGTCTGGACATTGTTCTTTATTAAGGTGAGATCTTATAGCCTTGCTACTATAACATGTCTTCATTAACAATTGAATACAATTTTGTACTACAATCTTATCATATATATTCACACTAATACCATAAAAATGTCAAAGGTGTATAGAATTTAGTAATTTATTTAAATGGATTTGTGGGGTAAGGCTTTAGCCTTAGGTAACCTATGCACTCGACAGGATTAAATAACTCATGAAAAATGGTCCAGAATGTGTAGAGGATCCAATTAAAACTAGAGATGGTACAATTTCTGGGGAAATTGTAGGGTGTGCTTGCTTACTTGTGTTGGTTGCAGGGGTCTGTATTTAAATTACATTTCTGTGTATTTTATATTAAAATGCATAGCCTACTTATTATTTATAAAGATTACATAGATTTAAAAGCATATTTTTTTCTGCTCATTTACAACTCAAAATACTAAGAGTGAAGAGTAGAATGAAATAGTTGTCTTCTCATATCCCCTGCAAGAGGGAATGGTGATCAGCAACCTCATAGTTAAATCAAAACGAATACATTTGGCAGACCGGTGTAAAAACGTACCTTATCTCTATGACTTAAACGTCATTGTAAGTTTTTCCATTCTCGTGATATTTTCAGGCATTTAGCCTACTCATATTGCATTAATTCATTAATAAAGAACCCCCTTTGAAATGTATTTTAACAACAACGTTACCAGCAGTAGCTATCTATCTCAGATGGAATCGCGATTCAAATAGTATCATCTGCTAACTGAAAGTATGCCCCAAAAAACGTAAATAAGCTTGACATTTATTTAGGGGAAAATCACTCATTCATAAGAATGTCAGTGGTAGCGATCATTGTCAGTAACAAGGCAAAATGCGATATAGCCCTGCTGTGTGGAGAAGCTGCCCCGGTAGATTGTAGGCTACAACTACTACTAGACTGTCTTGGTAGCGATTGCGTTGGTTGAATTCGATTTAACGTTACTTCCATTGTACGGTCTAGGCTGAAATGAATTATTTTCATGAACAGATTGACAAAGTTTAGGCTGTGGCAATGGAGTTCAGGTTAGTAGTCACTAGTCAGATAGTTTCACCAAAAACATGTGCCGCCGTTTGACTTCCTACAGTACTGTAAACAACTGTGGAGGGGTCAATCCTGTTAACCGGTGCCTTTTAATGTCCCCAGGAAATCCTACTTCATAATTGCTGTAAAATGTTACAAATGTTTATTCTAAAAGGCTTTAATTATAGGTGTAGGTCTTCCTTATCATATAAATAACCAAAAAGTGTCTTTAAGACAATTAGTTTGTATTTTAACCACTTTTGTATTTTGTACACATGTTAATTTTGCCATGTTTTGCCATGTCCCCATCACAAATGATCAACTCTTACAATAAATATCAGTCATTAAATAATAAAATATTCAAATTATTTGCTCATTATGTTGTAGACCAAGTTAAAATCTTTCTACTTAGACATATTTTTTATAAAAAAAAAAAAATTAAACCCTATTTGGGGGGATTTACTTTGTGTCCCCCCAAAAAAGTTCCACCCTGTTAGGTTGTGGTTTTTCCCTCTTAAGAAAGTAGCCTACACTTCCCATGACACAAAGTTCATGAAATTATATCATTTCCTGTGTCAGGAATTCAACTTGGCCAACTAAAGTTAGTATGAACTTTCAGATTCATCTTTTTTCCAAGTTTCATAATGTCAACCTGTTTGTCACAACCTTAAATTTCCACCCTGTTAGGCTACTTTGTTAAGAAAATAAATAACATTTTACAATTTCAAATATGGTTTTATATAAGAATTAAAAGGCTGTATACATGTAGGGTCTCATGCTAGCTAGATCATGATCACTCACAGAGCTAGGGCTAACATAGTTAACAAAATTCCCCCCTGTTAGGTTCCACCCTGTTAGGTGTGTACAGCTAACAGGGTGGAAATATTGTTAGAAAATGTAGTAACATAATAAGTTGCATACAATATTTGTCATGTATTTGCAACAAGGGACATATAATGGACAAGAAAAGGTAAATATTGTTATGCCTTTACATTTTTTTTAACTTTGTGATTGTTATTCATATGTCTTAACAGGGTGGAATAATGTAATGGTCCATGTCTGAACGAAATGCCCATAATTATAGGATTTAAGTGCATGAGCTTGGCCAATATGTTTTCCAAACAGTTAAACATATCTCTTTCCTGATTAAATGTTAAAAACATGAAAAATAAATAATTTCGTTTTCAGAAGTTACCAGGTCCAAAAGGCACCGGTTAACAGGATTGACCCGGAGATGTTTTTGTTAGCTACAGTAGCCTACTAGGCTACCTAGCCGCTAGCACTGTTCTGTTAGTAGTCTTTACCTAGCCGCTAGCGCTGGTCTGTTAGTAGTCTTTATCTAGCCGCTAACGCTGTTTTGTAAGTAGCCTACTAGGCTACTGTACAGTGTTGCAGTGAGCTACACTAGTTTGAAACCACAGGTAATGATAATTTCACCCAAAAATTGTTTACTTGTAATATAATGTCATAATAAATCCTACAACGAAAATGTATTGGAGAAGAATGTTTATTTTAACGATTGAAAACAGATGCATCATAAACCGCTGTGGTATGTGTTGCCCGGGCAACAGAGGCTAATGTCATGATGCTAATGCTTCAGTGAAATAGTAGACTACTGTTTCCGAAAGTAGACGTAACTACTTCCTTATATCAGCTTATATTGTACATTACACTTCACAATTGTGTTTCATATCACAAAGTAAAAGTATCTCAAAGTAAAATGACTAAATAGTTTTCACCCTGCCTATTTGCTTGTGGCGTTTCTCCCTTGCAGTAAAGTAGTTAGCCTAGCTATCTCCCAGAAGTTAATGAGCTGCTAAACTAATGTTCTGCTGGAGGTAGTCACGCGATATTTCGTGACGTTAGTGACGTCAGTAGCGTCAGTGACTGTGGCTAGCAAGTTAGCCACCGTTAGCTTCACTTTTGCCACAAAAACTTAATTAAAACCAAAACCGTGCAACGGAACATAAATCCCAATAGAACCAACGCAATCGCGACCAAGACGAACCTTTTGACATCGACGTTGTCTATGTAGTCCAAATATTGACTGAGCCTTAGGGGCGCGAAAATAAACAATAATAAAAATAATATATATGTGAGATAACAATGGTTTGTGCTCGCCGAAAGGCAAGCACACCCCAAAAATGTGAATGTATGATTACCATACAGGCAAGTGAGTGCATTTCTTAATAAAGCAGATACAATGTAGCCTACATATGATCGTGTGGACAATAAGACACGGACGTGGTCTCTTTTCATAACTTGTATTTTACCACTGCTTTTCTTGACATCACCTTCGAACAGCCCTCACTGAATTGACGTAATAATTTCTGCATCGAGCCTACGGCAATTCCGGAGGGACAAAACACCCTTGTCTGTTGTCACAAAGAAACGTCTGCTACAGTAGGCTATCCTCAGGATTTGTCAGCTAGCTAAACTTAAACTGTATCTAAAATAATTTTTTACACATAACAATGCATTCTGCCACTAAATTAGTGACTTGGCTTTATTTCTGGACATACCATCCACAACCGAAGTGTGTTACACAATGCTGTAAGATTGCCTATACTCATGCATTGCTGTTGGTACCCAGAATGCCGTAATGCAAGCTGAAAAGCTACTAAGTTAAGGGCATTAGTTTAGTTAAATAAGAGTTGTTTGAAGTTCTATTGTTGTGTTTGTTCTGTTTTGATGTGTAATACTATGGTCAATAGGTTAAATAATTTGAGTGTTCACCTAGATTGCAAATGTTGTGTAGTTAGATCGGTATCCAAGCTGTCCGCCACGAAAATGCGTCTGGGCAGGGAATAGTGAATAGGATGTGAGATGAGCGGTTACATGACACTGACACACTACATTCAGAAAAGAAACATTTTTCAAATAGGTTAAAATAAATATTGAAGTCACTCATTGTTGTAAATACAAGTTAGCTTGTTAAAGTCTTTCACAATTGTAAATGGAGGCTTTGACTACGTCACTGTTGTTATGGTTACTTATTTAAGATATTTTGTACAGGCTCTTGTGTGGCCAGCGGAATAATTTAGAACGGTGAAAAGACAGTTTTGCTGCAATGACGCAGTAGGTGTCCGTTATCACCCTATAATGTACACCCCTGCAGCCAGGATCGAGTATTCACCCAGACCATGGTATAATAATCCATATCAGACCGCGGACCGTCGATGAGGTAAATACGCGGCTGGCATGACTACACATTAGCCAATCAGAGCGCTCGTACTGTCGTTGCCATATAATAAGGACGTTTATTATCATTATTATTTTGTATTATTATTAAGAGGCCCCTGATTGGTCGAGGCCCCGGGCTTAAGCCCAGGTAAACCCGTGCATTAAGGCGCCACTGGTCATTGGGGATAATTCGTTGGCTGATGATACATGTCTTTTTTTGAGGAATGAGCAACAGGTACCTGTGATTTAAAAGTTTTTTTTCTGGGGCTTCTGGGTTTTCTATCAATCATAGTATGAGTGAATAATGACTTTTCGGATAAGACCTCTATTGCTGGCCTAGCTGTAAGGCAATCAGTGCGATATCTTGGTATTGTGATTTGCAGGTCTCCCATTGAAATAATGTATCTGAACTTTGCTCAGAACATAAAAACAGCTAAGACTATTTTTAACTGTTGGTTGCAAAGAGATATTTCTATATATGGCAGAGTTTAATTGTCTAAAGCAGAGGGACTATCAAAATTATATACAACATTATCACTATATGTTGATCCAAAAACATGTGCAAATTATTATGTTTACTTGATAAATGTCATATTCTTAAAGCAAGCGTACTCCAATCCAAGCCCAATTCTAAATTGTTCCTCATTGAACTTAAAATGCTATTTGACTCTATTTCTAAATTAAAAAATTGAAAAGCTATCAAAACTTCTAAAATTTGAGATAAAATCTATGGTAACACAGAATAACTTGATAACTTATGTGATTATGCTTTCCTATAGGACAGTGATGTTAGACTAATATTTTATTTTAGATATTTTTTATATTGTTTTGTAGCCTATATCCCTTTGTATACATTATTCATTTAATTAATTTCATTAATCGAATTGTGTCTGACGTAAATACCTGTATTACGTAAATGGACGTGTAATTGTTCAACACTGTCTTTGCAAACAATGTTGAATAAATAATTAAATAATACCCACTAGGGAAACTTCCGGGTTCTGAACTGGTTGCAGTTCCACTCTAGTTCCATATGAGGGCGCTAACGGTCCATTGCAGAATGAATGGAGGTCTATCGGAGATTTACATTAACATGTATTCATTTAGCAGACGCTTTCATCCAAAGCGACTTCCAAGAGAGAGCTTTACAAAAGTGCATAGGTCACTGATCATAACAACGAGATAGCCCCAAAACATTGCAGGTAGCCAAAACATGAAGCATACATTGTGAAAAAACAAATAAGTGCCAAAGGGGGAAGAACCATAACAGTGCGTTCACACTGCAGCGACGCGATGCGAGCGACAACATGTTTTCCATTCATTTTCTATGGAGCCAGGCGAATCGCTTGCGTGGTGCATTTTGGGTAGCGACGCGACGCGACAGAGTTGAGATTTTCTCAACTTTATGCAAATGAGGAGCGATTTTCGCTAGCAATGGCCAATTGGAGTGTTTTCATGTTTCTCGTAACGTAACAACCATGGCAAACATTTCTAGCTTTCTAGGTTTCAAGGTGGAGGAGAAACTAATCGTTTGTGTGGCTGCTTACCCAGTCCTGTAAGATACATAGCTGTATTTGTACAGAGATATTAATTAAAAAATAAACAATGCATGGCGTAAGGTTTGCCGAAGTTGTGGGTGCTTGTACTTTCAAATTCAGTTTAGTCACATTACGTAACTTCGTTCTGTGGTAACTAGCTAGCTAGCCCGGCTGGAACTCCCTATCGTATCGACAGATTAGCAGAGACTGAGGAATATAGTAAAACGTTTTTTACACATGTCAACGTGTATGTCTATTAAACAGTTTTGTATGTTGTATACAAGTTGTATTTGATCGATGTTGCAACTACGTAAACCCAAGTCTGCACACTTGGCCATGACAACTACAATAGTGACTTTAGAGAAATACATTCTACATGTATCTGTTTGAAACGCCCCCGAGCGTGGTGAACTGTGGGAAGGCAAGCGATGGCAAGCGATTCGCGTCGCTGCAGTGTGAACGCGCTGTAAGAGCTTGCAGTCAAACAAGTTACAATTGCCTATATGCCACGGTGAGCTGACGTACTTCCGCCTAAAACTCTCAGTCACCACGTTTACTTCCGCTGCAATGTAATCTAATGTTACCTAGATTGTTGAGGACAGTGTATTGGGTACGTGGCTACGTGTAGCCTAAAAATAAGTGTTGGGTAAGCTACTTGGAAAATGTAGTGAGCTAAGCTACCAGTAAATGTAGCAAGCTAAGTCTCCATGTGATGTCGATTTAACCTGTAGCGTGTATCGAGCTACTTTTGTTGTGCTTGTTAGCTTTGAAGTGGCTCGCTACATGAGAAGCTACAGGTTGAATCGACACCACATGGACAGTCGACATGCCAACATTGTGTTACTGTTCAAACGTCATGCCAGGTGAATTCTTCTGTGGTTAATATCAGGATAATGTCTACCGGTACCTGCAATGTTAGTGAAATTCATCACAAAAGATAGTTGGGAATGCATCACATTTGTTTACAACTTAATAAAGGTTGACTTATCCTCATTGATCGGTAGCACTGACACCTAATTGTTAGCCCTGCCAGACCCTGGTTTGAAACTGTGATTAACATTGAATTACGGTTAAATACATTATACCAATAAGACACTGGACAAAATACAACAGTAATAAGGATGATTAGTGCAACTGAGCGTTACAGTAACGTCGTTAGCTACTCTCGCTAACATGTACGCTAGGCAAACACTTAATTTTAACCGTACCTTCATAATTATGGACATAATTCGTACAACGATGGACACTACTTGCCCTAAACGGGCGCCATCTTGGCTACGTAGCGGAAAAGGAAGAGCCCTTTCGGCAGCTTTTTCCACATAAGTGGAGAAGCGCGTTCATTTTGGCAGGTTTTGCGGGTGTGGCGAGCAGATTTGCGTCCATCACTTCCACCAAGTGTTTAACGTAGCAGTGTTCCATTTGAGACAGCACTTATCAGCAACAGAGTGCACTGAATATGTAAGTGCACTGTTTTGCGGGGCACTGTATTGCAGTGTACTTCATAAAGTGAGCGGTAGTAGACACAGCCATAGTGTTACCCCTCAAAATCCACTTTTCTCAGGATATAATTTTTTGTCTAGTAATTTGAATGTTGAATTTGAGGGGAGGCAAAAAAAATACACACTGCTGGGTGACACTTTTTTGTCTTAAAAAGCCTTTTAAAATGTCAATGACGTCATACACATCGTACAACCAGAGACACTGCTTTATAGCAAGCTCTGGCCGCTTCCTTTTTTCTCTAGAGGCATCGACACCACAGCTGACAGGTTAGGCTCTCCCTGTCAATACACATGCTAGAAAGAGTTTTGGCTTGCTAATGTTGTTGCTAATGTTGCTAATGCTCTGACAATCTGGTTTCGCTTCCGATTCCATTAAGCGGGATCTCTGGTCGTAGTCAGTCCTTCACTAACCAATCAGCATTCATTAGCAGAATGCTAGCATGTTATGGGTAACAATGACCGGAGTGGACAGGCTATTACCCAAGCCCTCGCCCCTCGGCTTGAAGCAACGGCCCCGGTGGATGTAGGTGTTATTTCATTACGGTTAGGTTTCCGTGTCTTCCGGTCGTTTTTATTCTATTAACTCCAGTCAACATTTACAAAACTATCTCCCCCAATAATTTTTGTTCGATTCTCAAACCTGGCTCATACTACTAGCTTTTTCATAGAATAATTTTTCCAGATTTTTGCTAAATTTGAGACCAATCCGAAATGGGTAAACTAGCACCACATTTATTTGCTTACGTCAATAAAAGTTGCCTGCAAATGTGCTCACGGATACTAACAGGGCACGAGCACAAAAGTTCACATTGGCCGATAGCCGATTTACATGGAGCTGAATGAGCCATAGACTTATATTGAATGAGCACAGGGAGAACTGGCTTGAGTTGCCTGCATTGTTGTAGCAAGTTAAGCAAATGGTTGTCACACATACATGAAATGTTGTTAATATAGTTTATTCCCGTTATTTTAAAACAGATATGATTTTTCGTAAAAACTTTCATGACATGATGGCAAATATAATATGTTCTAAAACTGGTTGTTCCCATCCTTGATTGTGATTGGCTATATCGCATTCCATGCTGTTGTAAAATCCAGCATAACCTCACAGGTTGTCCTCATAACATTCTTTAACATTCCATATTACTGCGCATCGAATATTTCAAATTGAAGAAGACGGCAAAGATGTCCATCTGGCAGTTGCGTGGCAACGATTTATGTAGGAACTATACTTTGTAGTAGCGGAAAAATGACGGCTTATTATTAAACTATTTTGTTTCTAATTGTTTTTATTGATGAAACCATATCACATATTTGTAGTAACAGTTTTAGAAAAGCAATAAGCCCCGCGAGTCCGTGGTTTACGCTGATTTTAGAACAGGTAAGGGGGTTTTCGGCACTCCGCTTCCCGTCGTGCCTAACTACTCCCCTTACCTGTTCTAAAATCAGCGTAAACCACGGCCTCTTGGGGCTTATTGCTTAATTAAGCGCGAGCATAGATTGTTGACGTCTATCTGGAGCAAAGACGAAGATTAATACTTTCACCGGTAACCACAATAGGAAATTATATTGGCCTATATTTAAATAATATTAGTCTTGCCTTCAGAAGCTTTTGTTAAACACACCCATTATTCTTTTTTTGATCGTGTCATCAAGCAAGACTGCTTTTGTGGGACAATGAAGGTCCTCAGTGACTATATGTTCCACCCCCACTCATATCTGATGGAAACGTCTCCCCTTTCAAAGGCAAATGTCCAATAAAGTATATTTTAGACACAGTTCTCAAGTTTTTATTTATTACATTATTACCAAGTCTTGTTAGATCACGTTATATCCATTAATAGGCGTTTGGTTTTGTAGGATATAAAACACAGGCCATATTTCTACACTGATGTTAAATTGAATTTCGTGGCATTTCGTTTGAATATAGCCTAAAAATGGAAGTATAGCTATGGTAAGTCTGAATTATGGAAGATTTCGGTTACCAAAATAACTATTAAGCTTTCTTTGCCTTGCGAGAACAAAGACGGAGCTGTTCATGTTAACAGTTTATTTCATCTGATACAATGCGTTGGAAATCATACTCATATCACGAAGAAAAAAAGCAACCTATGTGATGTGTTCCATCTAGAATAGCCCTATATTTAGCCCTATAGCCTATTTCTAAAAAACAAGTGAAAGGAATACTATACAGTGACAGAATACATTTCCGTTAAGTTTGCATCATGTGTCTGATTCTTATCGGACTTGTACCCCATTCTGCCACTGCAATGTCTTAGCTCACATGCTCGTAACAGCTCGTAACCATACAAATCTATGCTCGCGACTGGTTGTCGCAAAATATGAAGTGTACAGCTAGTTGCAAGCGTGCACAAGGTCTCGGAGCTAGGGAAAAAAGAGCCACTGTTTAAAGCTAGACCGGAAGACACGGAAGTGGAAAGATGGCCGCGTCCAGTCTCGCGCTCTCGCTTGCCTCCTGCGCCACTGAGCACTTTTCGTTGAAATGAATGGGGACGCCATCTTGGAAGACAAAAGTAGCTTACTCTAGCTATAATAATGCTATTACCAGAGCCTGTTTAAGGAGAGCCTGCCCACTCCCTATTAAGCCCCATTGTACTGAATTTTGTTGCAGTTCCACCAGAGTTCCACTGGGAGTGATTGCGGTTGAGTGCAAAATGAATGGGAGTCTATGGAGCTAAACGGCTAAGTTTGTCTCTTTCGCCTAATAGTCGTAGATAAATCTCAGATTTGATGGAAGTTTTTGCATGTTCAACATGGATTACAGGTCAAAAGTTGAATGAACGAGTACTTATGTCCTTTCGATTTCTTACAGGGTAAGTCGTTGTTGCCCATAACACGACCAGAGATCCCGCTTCATGGCATCCGAAGCAGAACCAGAATGTCAGAGCATTAGCAACATTAGCAACAACATGCCAAAACTCTTTCTAGCATGTGTATTGACAGGGAGAGCCTAACCTGTCAGCTGTGTTGTCGATGTCTCGAGAGAAAAGTAACCAGAGCTTGCTGTCAAGCAGTAGCATGTAGTATGAGGTCAATGGCATTTTCAAAGGCTTTTTAGAACGGAAAGGCGAATTCAGAATTCAAATTACTGGACAAAAAATGATGTCCGGAGCAAAGTGGATTTTGAGGGATATCCATAGACCTCCATTAATTCTTTACTCGTTCATTAGCGCCCTCATATGGAACTTGAGTGGAACTGCAACCAGTTCAGAACCCGGAAGTTTTCAGAGAGTGGGAGTTCTCCCTTTATTGGACATTGGCTGTTTATCAATCCGAGGAACGCTGAGAACGCAAGTACATATTTTTGAAGAACATTCTGGCTAGCCTCCTTGCGAGAATGGTCTTGCAAGGATGCAAGGACGGAGAATGAGTTGAGATGGTTAGGGTTCTCCTGGACTCGCAGCATTATGATAACACTGACTAACTACACAAACTAGATAACAAAGCAAAAAAATCGTCCCTCTACCTGTAATTTTATATTTTCTGTAGCCCTTGCTAACTTACAGTACCTAATGTTAACTAGTGTCTGCACTGAGATGCTAGCTAGGTTATCGACAAGTCGGAGCAAATTTACAAATTAGCCGTTTCATCAATAAAATAAGAACATATTCAGCGACTACACTGCCTATTTCTCGTCACATTTTAATTCAGATGCTGATTTACACGTACCGTTTAGCTGAAATATGAAAAGTAAAAAATTACAGTTGTGAGGTTTGTCTGCCTCGATTGACATCTTGCAATGACTTCTGGGGAATCAGAAGCGTTCTCGCTGGTCAAGTCACCATCCGATGCATCCTCGATAAAAGGGGCGGATCAAGATCATTTCCGGGTATTTTTGGCGTTCTTGGTGACTTGTGTTCTTTGGATTGGAACCGTACTTGGGCAATGAAACGAGTTCGCAAGAACACAAGAACGGAAAAAAACGTGGATTGATAAACAGCCATTCTCTGCTATTACGGTGCGTTCACACTGCAGCGACACGACAACATGCTTTCCATTCATTTTCAATGTAGCCAGGCAAATTGTTTATGTGGTGCATTATGGGTAGCGACGCGATCCAAGCGATTCGAGTTGAGATTTTCTCAACTTTATGCAAATGAGGAGACATTTTTATTGGCCATTGCTAGCGATGGCCAATCGGAGTGTTTTCTTGTTTCTCGAAATGTAGCCACCATGGTAAACAATTCTAGCTTTCAGTTTCAAGATGGAGGAGAAACTAATCGCCTGTGTGGCTGCATATCCAGTCCTGTACAATACATCTTTGTATTTGTACAAATACATTACTAAAAATAATGAGGCCTGGCCGGTGCTCCTGGTGTTTTTTTGTTCTTTTAAATTCAGTCTCTCATCACCATCACTAGTTACTTTTTTTTTTAAAGTAATGCTTTACTTTACTAGATTACTCACTGCTGAAAGTAACTAGTTACACTACTAATTACATTACTTTTGGATTACTCCTTAACATCACATCAGATGCACTTGCCAAATAACAATACATGTACCACATATATGCCCAAATCAACTCAAATTCTTATTATAATGAGGACATACACGAGCTGTCTCTTTTATGCTTTTAATACCACAAAACTGACAAAAAAAGTTGTGAACATCAACCTAAAAGTTGTCAAGCATAACAAGGCTACAGTACTAGCAGTAAGCAAAATGTCTCAAAATAAAATAATGCTAAAAACTTTAAATGGCAACATTTCCTCTACTATGTATGCTGCTACAAGCCTGTTTTTCTCTGCTTTGGTAACCTGCTTTTGAAAGTGAAGTCGTGGCTGCTTGGCTTGTGTCGGCAACAATGGCAACGGCAACCTTTCATCGGCGTCGTGTCCCTCAGGGTCCGGGGATCTTTAACTACTAGTCTTGTTGTGTTCACGGCGATGGAGAGGTGTTTTTGGCCTGGGAACAATGTACATGTACAGTTACGTTTTTGTCCTATCGCGACGTCCTACGATGTCCTAAGCCATTTTTGATTCGCCTCTTGAACTCTGGGTCTAAGTCAAATGACGAGTGTTACGCAACGTACGTACTATAAAGGGAAGTTTGATATATATTTTTTTCTCCTCCCAATATGCAGGTCGTAGTAATGCAAGTAACGCATTTTTTTTTTAAATTAGTAACTGTAATGCGATAACTGAAGTTATCAACAGTAATGCGTTACATTACTGCGTTACAAACAAATGTAATCTGATTATACGTTACTTTGTACTTTGTAACGCGTTACCCCCAACACTGCTCGTCATATTACGTAACTTCATTCTGTGGTAACTTGCTAGCTACCCCGGCTGGAACTCCCTAGTCGTATCGATAGATTAGCAGAGACTTCGAGTAATATAATAAAACGTTTTGACACATGTCAACATTTTTACACATGTCAACGTGTATGTCTATTAAACATGTTTGTATTTTGTATAGGCTACAAGTTGAATTTTGATCGATATTGCGAGTATGTAAACCCAAGTCTGCACACTTTGCCATGATGTTATACGAACTACTACAGCTCTGCATTGATCTGTCTGACCCCCCCCCCCCCCCCCCCCCCCCCCGCTCAGGGGCGTGTCAGACAGATTAATGCAGAGCTGTAGTTCTCTTAACTCACTGTAGTCACATAGTTTGTATAACGTCATGGCAAAGTGCGCAGACTTGGGTTCATGTACTCGCAATATCAATCAAAATACAACTCAAAACTGTTTAATAGACATACACTATGACATGTGTAAAAACGTTTCATATATTACTCGAAGTCTCTGCTAATCTGTCAATACAACGAGGGAGTCCCAGACAGGCTAGCTAGGCTAGAACTAGTTACCTCAGAACGAAGTTACGTATGTGACGAGACTGAATTTAAAAGTACAAAAACCCACCAGGAGCACCGACAACGTCGGCAACCCTGCGCCAGGTCTCATTCTTTTTATTAAAGGGGTGATTGACTGGGTTTTGGGGGTATTTTACACTGTTCCTTAAGGTCTCCGAATAGAGTATGTAACATTGGTTGGGCTGAAAATGGCCCGGGTGCTGTTCAATGCCCCCTGATGCTTCCAGTGAATTTGTCCCAGGAAAAAACGCTAGGTTTTCTCCTTTTATGGTATGCTCATAAATATATAGATGAGCTGCGCACTGATTGGTTGGTCTACAATAGTGAAGCTGCGGAGCAAAGACGCAACATGGCCAACACTCACTGAAACATGAAGGTGGAGACTTGAAACAAAAACTTACAAATAAATCTATTGTGTCTACACAACACTGTTTTCAACAGATTGACTAGATGTCATTTGAAATTATTACGTTAGTTGTTTCCACTTCTGTTGTCGAAGCAAACAGGAACGACTTAAGTGGGTAACGTTAGCACTACAGCTTAGCAAACAAACTATTGTGATTCAACTCAGCTTCAGTTAGCTCTAGCTATCATATTGAAAAATAGATCTGGACAAACATGCATCTTGAATTGTAGATTTACATTACAACACGGGTTATTTATTTTAATGAAACAGTCAGGAACATGAAATAACTTTAGCCCCATTGCCAGTAAACTAAATCATCACACATTCTACCGATGCTAGATACAGGCAGGATACGTTAGCACTGCTAATAACTGTTAGCGACAACATCATACTACAGCTTGCGGCTGATAAACATAAGGTTGGAACAGCACTTATTTTCAGCAACAGCTTCATAGCAAATCCTGCTTTACATTGTCCCAGGTTTTCAAACTGTCCTTGGTGAAATCGTTCGAGCAAATGTGTAACTGAGGGTCGAACTGCACAGGGATCTTCTCATAGACAAACATCCCAGCGTAGAGTGTTTGGTTGTAATTGAGGGTCGAACTACACAGGGATCTTCTCATAGACAAAGGCTGTTTATCAATCCACGTTTTTTTTAGTTCTTGTGTTCTTGCGAACTCGTTTGACGTCATCTTTTATTGCCAAAGTACGGTTCCGATCCAAAGAACACAGCATCTCAGTGCAGTGCAGACACTAGTTAACAGGTACTGTAAGTTAGCAAGGGCTACAGAAAACGTAAAATTACAGGTAGACGGACCATTGTTTTGCTTTGTTATCTAGTTTTTGAAGTTAGTCAATGTTATCATAATGCTGCGAGTCCAGGAAAACCCTATCCATCTCAATTCATTCTCCGTCCTTGCGTCCTTGCAAGACCATTCTCGCAAGGAGGCTTGCCAGAACGTTCTTCAAAATAATGTACTTGCATTCTCAGCGTTTTGGATTGATAAACAGCCAAACATCACAGCCCGTCGAGTGTCAGCATTCCCTGTATAGGATGGAACACTGCATTTACGACTGTAGTCCATTTTCAATATCCTTGAAAAACGTTCTTCTTTGTAATTCTGTGGAAGTACACTGAGCAGTGTTTTTTCAAAACCTACCGTTTTACAGCTACATTTTTTTATTGTGACATTTGCATAGGAAAGAAGTTTCAAGGGACTTTGGGGTGCACTGTATGTCCATTTTACACACTGAACTGTCGTTATTCAACTGTGACAAGGTTCAAATTCGGTTCTGCAATCAATGACCCCTTTAATGTCTCTGTACAACTACAGAGACATATCATACTGGACTGGATATGCAGCCACACAAGTGATTCCATTCTCCTTCATCTTGAAACTGAAAGCTAGAAATGTTCACCATGGTTGCTACATTACGAGAAACAAGAAAACACTCCGATTGGCCATCGCGAGCAAAAATCGCTCCTCATTTGCGCAAAGTTGAGAAAATCTCAACTCGAATTGCTTGGATCGCGTTGCATCGCTTCCCAAAATCCACCACGCAAGTGATTTGTCTGGCTCCATTGAAAATGAATGGAAAGCTTGTTGTCGCGTCACTGGCGTTGCTGCAGTGGACACGCACCGTGACCCCGCTCTGACATGCTGCTCTGTTGAACAACATTGGTTTCCATGGTCAAAATATCATCACGCCATCACCAACTTGAGATCCCCCTGCTTACAAAACCAATCCCCCAAAAAAGAGTAGAGAAATGAATACTTTTTCGAAAAGCTTAAAAAAATTGTATTATTATGTTATCCATGTTGTTGACTCGTACTTGTTATAAAAAAAAAACTATAAATAAAAACTGGAAGACAGAAATCATGTTACATTGTTTATTATTATTATTATTATTATGCCCAAATTAAAATAATGTTGCTTCATAAGCAATGCCAGCAAGATTTAAAATATATTTAATATTTAAGAATATGTTAAATATAGGGAACTTTTCCTTTTTTTATGTTGTTGGTTCCTCTAAGCTCTCTTATAATGCTTTACATTATATCTGTATGCTTATACAATGACTGTAGTCCCTACTTGGTCTGAAGCTGTTTCAGTAGAGAACTGGCACAGTTTCTTGTGTTTGTTCTAATCTAGTAGTTGTGGTCACAGAGTGAAGCAAGAAAACAACATGGTTGATGCTTGAAATGCATGAAACCACAGACAGTATCAGTATAAGTTAATGAAAAGTTATACAAGACATGTGCAAAACAAGGTGTTGCAAAGAAAATATGGGCACAAATCAAAAACATAAACACAATTTTGGCAGATGAGTTGCATGTGAACCACAAACGGCATGTTCTTTCGTCAAAAGTCAGTTCTGTTTGAACTGAAAAGCATCTCAGAGGAAGTAACTCCTGGTGTCACAAAAGTCAAACTTCATTGGTTAAAGTAAATTATTGTCTAAATGTTTTGCCTTCCGTTTCTATTCCACACACATTCCTTACCTGTACACAATTAGCAAATCACTGTTATTATAGTTTCAGCCTTTTCTTCAAATTTCAGATTTTGTTCATCAGCCACTGGCATGTTTTTCTTTCAAGCTTTACATAATTAACGTTTTAGTTCTATTTTTGTTGCACTGTATCATTTTTTCTTTATTGGTGTTCAAGATAAGGCTGTGGATGGGCTATATCCTAATATAGACTGGATACATGCCTTGCTTCAATTAATTTCTATTTACATGCCATCTCTCATTTTTCTAATCTGAACAAAAGTGATGGACCACCATTCACTAAAGGCAGAGGTCACAGTATTGTAAATAGTTTGTTGACATCTCATACACTTTGATTTCAGGATGATCATTGTTAATCTCCTGTCATCTGTGATGAAGGGTAAACTATTCTGGCTGATTCTAAGGTTTGTCATTGCTCATTACTCTCAACCTTTCTCCATTATCTTATGTAATAAGCAGGGCACTCATCCACCCGTTCATTTTGTCCCTCAGTTGGATTCAAAGCTTCTTATGTAATTTATGCCCTTCATCTACTCCTTTTAATGTGATCCACACAGTATGTTAATACTGACTGTTATCCTTGTTACACATATTCTTACACTTTTAATATCTCTATTGTTCATCTGTCACTCAAGTTACAGTCTGTGTCCAAACAAACACATGCTTGTATTGAGTTTAAATGCTTTGTTTGGAGATTTAAAGCACAACATGAGTTACCCTGTACATTTGTACATTCAAGAAGTGATGCATACCCCGTATCTCAATGTAATTAGCTGTTACTCAAATAAGTGGATTTTTTTTAAAGAAACAAAACCCATTCATAAAGTACAATTTATGTGAATGTTATGTAACTAATAATGAAAAGCCTATCATTAACTTTATTAAACTAAGTTTAGTTTCAAATAATTAGTTTAAGTAATTTCAACATTTCAGTTCTTGGTTTTTAGATATAGCACATATCTATATAGAGCATCAGTGGTTTTAATATTAAGATTCTCCTCTAGGCCAGCTTTCTATTGCACCTCAGTTATGGAAACTGAGTGGTCTTCAGTGACCACCTGATAACAGTCCATTAAAGCATTTCATAATCAATGTTCAAAAGGGTGATTGTCTGAAACACTGAAGGCAGACAGAGGGTCTTTATAGATGTGTTGACTTCATGTATCTGTTCTGCTGGTAGGATCAAATGTAGTCAAAGTGCAGGCCAGCTCAGAGAGGAGGAAGGAAGCCATAATGTCACAAAGTTTGCAAGAGGAACAGAGTAGCAGTGGCATTGTCTCATCGTGATTCGAAGAAAAACCGTCCTCGTGGTAAAGGCTGGTTTCCTTCTCTTTGCGCAGAGGCCAGAACATACTGTTCTCTCAATTAGGGGTTCAGCTTCTGTTACGGAAGAGGCCTGCAAAGGGGAGGCGTTTTGTAGGTAGCACATATTCACCCATCTTGCATGACCAACCCTGTCGATTTCAAATTAATGCATTAACTAATGATGTGGTCCAATATGATATGTGCCCACGTGACGTATACGATTCCATTGTACAGTTTGGGAACTTCCTTCATTGTTATTGTTTTTTTCTGCAATTTCCCCACTGCGGGACAAATAAAGGATTATCTTATTTTATAAGATATTGCATTAAAATCACAAGCTCTTCAATTACAAACAAACTGGAAAGGAGCCAAGGATAGTTTATAATAAATGTGCTTTAATGTAGTGGAAGTAAAGATGTCGTTCAGACATATAAGACACAACACTTAAGTACAACACTTAGAAATCTACTTCAATAAGGTCCATAATAGCTGTACAAATCAACAAAAGGAAAATAATCGACAAAAACTGATACTATAAGCATGTGGGTCTCCTCTATTGGCAAATCATGTTTATTTACATAGCTTCTTCAGTGGAAAAACTAGAGGATTTTCTATATCCTTTTTAAATAGCTTTTTGTTTTTACATCTTGGATCTGTCCTCTGAACAGTACTACGAAAAAGTCCAACCCTAATAGTTGCACATAATGTGTGTACATTCAAGGGAAATAGTGACACATGGTATTGTATTTAAACGTAGGTCTCCTTGGCGCAAGCATACTCTTCATAAAAAGGCTGGCTGCAGCGCCTGGTCAACGTGTCATGATGAGCATGGGACACAGACTCAGACATGGCCCTCTGACGGAACGTGACACTCTGCTCAGGTCTAGTGGCGTTAACCTCAGGGTCCTGGTAGAAACAGTCTGTGTACTGGTTGACGGGACAGGTTGACAAGAAGTTCTCATTCATAGAGGCTGGGCGGGACCTTCTGAGCTCTCTGGAGGCATCCTGCACTGTCATGGAGCGGTAATGCGGAGGAGTGGGCTGAGCTGCACTCTGCACAGCCTGCTCATAGGACGGAGGCCGGCTGGGGAGCCTGCTATCCGCCCGCTGGAAGACCTCGATGGCTGACAGCGGGCGTGGCCGGGGAGACAGCTCTCCAGGCTCAGCCTCACTCTGGGAATCTTCCTGGAGGGTCTCACAGGGAAAAGGCTTGTCTTTCAGGGGGTCTTTCAGGCTTCCCCTGGAGCGAGAGAAAGGCCCCAGGCTCTTGGTCCTCATTGGGACTTTATCGTTGGCCCTCACAGACTGGGAGTGTCGCTTGACCTCAGTGGTCACCCCAGGGGCCTCTAGTGTTTGGCAGCTGGATCTGGGAGAGGTATGACGCGTTGACTGGGCCCTGTGAGGATACGCCGGCGAGGTCCTTGGAGAGCTGGTAAAAACTGAGCCCTCTGACTGGTTGGACGCAGCGCTCTCCAGGGAGCAGGACGAGGAACACAAGGTGGCGTTACCAGGGTTACGGATGTCAAAGGGTGGAATTTCCGTGGACGAGCCACCACCAAGTTTCTGAATACCTGGTGCCCCACCCCGCCCAGACCGCAGGAAGGAGTCGTTGGAGATCTGCTTCTTCAAGGGCTGGTCTTCGAAAGCTGTCCTCTCCACAGAAAAGTCATCATGGCTGCGGGCTAGGCCCTGCACGCACCTCACCTCAGCCGAGGGGAAGATGGTTGGCTCTGAGCAGCGACGGCTGAAGGGGAGCTTGGTGAAGGTGTGGAAAATAGTATCCGAGGAGTAGGAAGGGACAGCTGTGTGTTCTGCTCTACCGGAGAAGAGGAGCGAGGGGGACGAGCCACCGCCCTCCCCCTGAGTGGAGCCCATGCTGTCCCCTCCGTCTGGGTCGGTGCTGTCATAGGCCGAGTCATGCTGCTGGGAAAACACGGAATCTGAAGACAGAGAAAGGGAGAGCGAAAAGGACTCGGTCAGTTTGATGGGGTCAGTCGTATACTTAGTCGTCTTTTCCGATGTGAGGGACCAAGATAAGTTCATTTCAGTGAACACACAATTGTAAAAATGATTTGGCTTGTTTCTTTACCTGAGTTTTCCTCATCTGGATCTCCCAGCAGACTCTGAATGTTTTCTCCAAATACTTCATAGCAGTGTTTGATGAGGAACTGGCTCAGCTTGGTCACCTGCATAATGAGGAACATGAGTTTAAACACAAAGTTAATTTCAAAGAGAGTGAAAAGGTTCTGGAAACGGAAGTGCTAAGTGTGAAAGTGTCACGGTTTTATATATTCATGCCATGACAGTCCCCATTGCAGAGTGAAGTCTACAGATCTTGGGTAACTACTTGTGGCTTTCACTGCTCCGACCGCACAGGCAGCTTCACAGAGCCAGTGTGCTAGCTCAGTCAGAACTGGATTCTTACCTTATCCACCTGCTCCTTCTGCTCGTCTAGTGTGCTGTCCTTGTGCAGCAGAGTGGGCGCGATGCACACAGCCAAGTTGTAGGCATCCATCTTGTTGGCCTCTGAGTTCTCACTGATGTGGTGAAGCACGCAGAGTAAACACTGCAGCAAGAGGACATTGGGCCCAGGTAGCTTGTCTGCCACCCTGGGGAGGGGGGAGGGGAAGGACATCAAGAAAGAACAGGAAGAAAATGATTGATCGGTTTCCCGCCCTTTTCTTCCACACCACATTGCAGCTTCTCTTTTTCAGAAGGAAGGTGGCAAAAAGAGAAGTGTCCTGTCTGAAATGCATAATTTAGGGCAGTGGCATTTCTTCCTGTTTTTGTTCTCTGTAAAACTCCATCCAAAAGCCCCTAAACTAATTATATACCACACCAGTTTTTTTAACTCCTACACCTGTTTGTCTACAACCCCCTTGTGTGTGAAGTTATTTCTTACTCATCCATAGTTCACAGGGTCACTCAAACACGGTATGAAAGTAATTAATAGTGCTCTTAGAGTAGCATTATTATTTTATTAGCGGTTGTTAGCTTACCTCCTGAGTTCAGTGGATCTCTGCTGGATGTCCTCAGTCTCCAAGGCCTTCATCCAGACCTCGTACAGCTCAGACACCAGAAGGTTACCCGGAAGATCTTTCAGAAAACTCTGGAATGAACAAGTGGAGATGTAAGGAGGTGAAGGCACATGAAAATGCAGTTCCTGAATCCACAGGGAGAGTGATAGATTAAAGTACGATAAAGTAGTTTCACAATGTAGATTTTAGAGTGGAGGCCATAACATCAGAGAGAATGGCTCCCATATCATAAACTGGGAAATTAGCTTGGTTTGGGAGTTCAGGAAAACCGATTAAAAAACGAGCAATTCAATGCATTGCAAGAGTAGTGTTTTAGTTAGCTGAGATGGAGGAAAGGACTACATAAACGATGGATATGTTTACCTTAAGGAGTCCCACTAGGATGACCACGGGCAAGTTCTCCATGTCCACATCCTCACCGCAATTGAGCTGCTCCCGGTAGATCTTCAGGTTCTTGCTGTTCCCCGTCTTCCTGAACACTCCCTCAGTGGTGGGGCCCTTCTTCCACAGAAGCACCAACATCTCCTGAAGAGAGGAACCAGAGGGGGTCAGACTGGATGTGTTGGCTGGCTGCCAGTACGTGTGTATCAGCATCAGGCTGTACTAGTGGTTAGATAGGAGGGGGTGCGTACTGTGATGGGTTTGGGGAGAGTTCCGTCTTTGGGGCAAGTCTTGGAGAGCGGTCGTCCAAACAGGTGGTTGTCCATCTCAGAATGGAAGGACATGCTGGTGAGCTTGGAGCCCCTCAGCTTCCTCAGAATACTCCACCTGCTGGCGTTTTCTGCCATGAGAGGAATCAGTGATGAGCCTCAGTGTCAGATGAAAGCAACACATGAAACAATACCATCATTGAAATGGAGAGAATAAGATATTTGCTAAAACACAACGTTCTACAATTTTTCTCTCTCTTTTCTGGGGCTGCAGACTGTTTCCTCTTTCCTTTATGTGTCACTACCGCACGTTGGAACACTTACTGAGCCCTCGACCGACCTTGTGGTCGAGAGTCGTTGACTTTCAAACTCACCAATCGGCTGTGTCCCTCGGTCGTCCTGGTTACACTGCTTTGAGGAGATCTTTGCTTCGCCCTGGAAATGCCAAATTCAACAATTAAATGTTGTCATGAGCATGCAAGAGGAACATACAAAAGGAATGGGTAGGGTGTGGAGGTGTAACTCCACACACTCACACACCCCCAGGCCACCCGCCTACCTCCATGTGAGGGTAGCAGAGTGGATCAAACACCACACACAACAGCCCCCACCCCCCCAAAGAACACCTGCTTCAAACCATCACACCCACAACAACACAGATAGGCTTCCTCCCTAAATCAGATATGGATCAGTGCTTCTCTGCTTCTCTGTTCAACAGGCTGCAAAATTGGTCACATACCAGCACTTCTTCCATAAAACAGACATACCTTTTCCCCAGTGTGGGAGACACAGGTGCTTTAGTTAAACAGATGCATTCATGACTAAACTGCTGACAAAAAGAAAAAGGGAAGCACAGTAGAAGTTAACACTCACATCAAGTGGAAAGTTGATTAAAGGTTCCATGCCTCCTCCTGTTAGAGTTTTAGCCTGAAACGAGAGAGAGAAAAAGAGAGAGAGATGAGTGACTTTCACAGCCTTGTCCTACGTCTCTAGGTCAGTGCCTTGAGAAGCACCATGTCTGCTGCTGCACATGGCAGAATGAATGGGAGACTTACTGCGACACTGCTACTCAACACCTTCATCAGGACACCTGGGGGTTGAGAAGTATAGCCTGCTCTTTCTTTACCTTCCTTTGTCCTCCTGGAATGAGGAGACATTTTTTGTCAGTGACTTCCGTTCAGTTGTCCATAGTTGAGATGGACTATAGAACGGAGGAATGGCAAGAGGCTGGCTCTTTCTCAAAAACAAGTACTATTATATTACAGCTAGATAACACATAACTCAGAAGTTAATAAATCCTTACATTTTGTGCAGATTTAACAAAAATGATAAACATTTTCAAATTTTCCAAACACTTTAAATTCAGATTACATTAACTACCATGTGACCATTTGCCAATACCTATAGGACAGGGTAGCCACGAGGAGGTCTGGGAGGGCCTAGGACCCTCATTTACATGTTCGTCCTCCTCAATTTCTGATTGCTTACAATTGTGGCCCCCTCATTTTTAAATGGGACCCCCCAAAAATACTATTCTGGCCACGTTACTGCTATAGGATCAACATTGTAGTTACATATGGATCTGCTATGTAGTTACACTTCATTACAGTTTAGTGGTACAAGTTATAACACAAGAGAAACTTGGTATGGGGGAGGTTGGGCTTTCCAGGGTTAAGCAAATGTTAACATTGTTCTTGTTTTGGTAACAAGACCATCAACTGCCCCTGTACAATATCCACTTACCCCTTACACTCTCCCCCATACTGTGCCTTCTTACACTTTAGAAATAACCTATACCGCTAAGAATACCATTTAATGACATAACAATTCTGAGGTATCCACAGTTTTCACTCTAGGTATTTCTATGTAGTTACATGATGTTAATGTCATATTAATGTAAGTGTTGCTTAAACATCTTTTAATTGTACAGCAGTATGAGTGGGAAAAGGTAAATTCACAGTTAGTAAAGGTCACATTAAGACACAAAAACAATACCACTGTTACAGACATAATGTATTAATTTTAGAAAATATCGTGACAGATATACAGTGTGTTATATAAAATCATAAAGATTAAGTAACCATCAGCATTTGTACTGTAATATTGTATTATCAATGAGTGATCGGGCTTACCTGTGAAGAGTATCAATCCAGCGTTCTTTCACCTCAAGCGAGCTATAGGCAAAATAACAGCATGGCGCAAGTTACTAATCCACAGCAAGACGTACCAACTACCTTGTCAATTCAAAGACTGAAGAGACTCTACACGCCCTCCCTTTTAACAGCTCGGCTGGAAACTCAGAACTCAGTCACGGGGACAGGAAGCAGCGTCATGGTGGCCACCAAGCATACACCTTCCACTTCCTTTCAAACTGGAGCTACTGTGGTCGGTGGAGGAGTGGAAAGACAGTGATGAGTGCCTGTGCTGTACTCTAACCCAGATTAAAGGGTAAACTGTGTGTGGTTGTGCGTCCCCGTGTTTGTGCAGGTCCATTAATTAAAAAAATTGAATTGTGTGTGTGTGTGAGACATAAAGAGACAGAGAGAGACCGAGAGAGAGAGTTTTGATCAACCAGATACCACTGTGAGGGCTGATGTGCCCCAGACTGGAGGGTTCTGTTTTGACAGCACAGCTTGACAACACCGTGGGAGTGACATGACTCAATGACCCATTTTCAGTATTTGTTGTAAGTCACTGATGTAAAATTATACACTGAGTTAAATTCTAAACGATAGAATGTATTTATTTTCTATCATGTTTTTCTTCCTCTCTCTTTCTTTATGAGAACATATAATGGATTCATTTAACATAGCAACAGACAGTACAGGGGGTTGGTTTGAACCTGGGATTTGCTGATCATAAGCAGTCAAATGTTCTATCATTGAGCTATACCAACACTGTGTTGATGTTAATTGTTTTTAACTATCCTTATTAAATCTAAATGTTCCTTTTTTATATTCATTTAATCCATGGTGTCAAATAATCATAATTTGAGCATATTTTGTTCATATTAGAAAACGGTCTAGCTTATCCTTCTACCTTAAGACCAAAATGAATACTTGTTTTTCCGATGTGAAAACCCTTACATAGGCTTGGCTTCCTGATAAAGTACACTGCAGTAAAACTCTTGTTGCAAGATGAGTGTAATGGTCAGTTTTCCACTTCCTGTTTCTCCAGCCATAATCTTGTGATGTTGAAGGCTTAACTGTCTCTCACTTCCCCATTTCATCCAAGAACTCACATTCTCACAAAAGTAGGAATTTTTCGATCGAGCTGGGTTTTGTGTTTTGTTAATTAATCTACAAGGATAGCAATTTGGTGAACGTTCTTCATTATGAGATACATTACATTTAGTCATTTAGCAGACGCTCTTATCCAGAGCGACTTACAGTAAGTACAGGGACATTCCCCCCGAGGCAAGTAGGGTGAAGTGCCTTGCCCAAGGACACAAAGTCATTTGGCACGGGGGGAATCGATCTGGCAACCTTCTGATTACTAGCCCGACTCCCTCACCGCTCAGCCATCTGACTCTCATACGAGTAATCATATGGGGAGTCAGATGGCTGAGCGGTGAGGGAGTCGGGCTAGTACTCAGAAGGTTACCGGATCGATTCCCCGCTGTGTCAAATGATGTTGTGTCCTTGGGCAAGGCACTTCACCCTACTTGTCTCTGGGGGAATGTCCCTCTACTTACTGTAAGTCGCTCTGGATAAGAGCGTCTGCTAAATGACTTAATGTAAATGTAATCAGTGTTTTACCCACAAGAAAATAACTGTAGTGGAGCAACCATAGGGCTCTGGATTTTCATCAAATTTATTATTTTCTAACATGATAAAAAGAATGTTGTTTGTATGCGTGTATGTGTTGGCTGTTATTCACCGAAAGGATAGGACACAGAAAGATATAGGCCATGCCAAGACCAGGGAAGTCTTGAGGTGTATCTCTCCTTCTCCATCTTCCTCCTCTCGCTCGTCCTCAAATCCATAAAGCCACACATCCTCAAGACTCACCCTATGCTTCACACGGTAGCTAGAGTGGGGCCTATAAATAGACAGACAGACAGCCAGACAGGCAGGCAGACAGATAAATATTAGCATATTATTTTATTGCATTGAATGGATTCAGTGATTGACTGCTTTAAGGCAGTGCTCATGTCAGTGCTGTCTTTTGACATGAGGTACAGTGTTGTGTTCCATGACTAGTTTCCTATTAACCCCTTTTAATTTCATACTGTATGATAGACTTTCACCCCGTCACAAATGCGTAGATTGCAACCACCCCACACGTACAGTACAGGCCAGAAGTTAGGTCTCAACCTACAAATATTAACAATTATATAACAAATGTGCATGCATTAAAATGTGGTGTATATGATGTCTGAAAGTTATGACGTTTAATGAACACAGATCACATATCCAGTTATCAGCTATCTACAGGATACCTGTCTCTGAGTCCTGACCCTACTCTCTATGTCATCCATTGCTTGACATTGTGATGACATTTTAAGAAAGGTAAGCAATGAGGTCAGCCATGTAATGGCTCAGCTTTTAGCAGCTCCATCTCCTCATCTCCCACACCTCTTCACCAAAAAAATAGTTTACAACTGACTTTCCTGGAATCGTTGAAAGTAGGAAAAACGATTGAATGTCATTTTAGGAGGGGTGATGACGTAGGGGTGAATTTTAGGGGAGGGGTGATGAATGGGGGAGGATGAAGGGGGGGGTGAAAGGGGAGGAGGGTAGACTAAGACTGCTGAGAGTGGTTATAAACTTATATATATTTATAACCTTCAAATGATTTACATTTACTCTACCCCCTCAAACTCTCAACTGGAATTGTGGGCAGCTGTAAGGGGAAATAAGAAAGAAGAAAACACTTAGTCTTTTGCGATTGAACTCCCACTCAAGGCTAGTTAAAGTTTCCATTGTTTATGAAAAACACAAGTGACTACACTACATCATACACTGTAGCTTTTTAACCTGTACAGTACATTCGTCCTGTGTTATCTAAATCAGCTGACAGCTATCTGTAAAGGTTTCAAATCCTTCACAACTTCCTGAGAAAAACAAAGCCAGTGACAAAGCGAAAGTGGTCAGTTTTGGCAAATCCAAAGAGGAAAGCACCCAGGTTTCCGCCTGTGTGTCGACTTTATTTACAAAGAGAAGTCGGTTGAACCCATCCACCCAGGAATTCCCCTTACTCTCATAAATGCCCTCCTGTAATTAGCCACACTGATATTTTCAGTCAAGTACAGTCTTATGTGTGTGCACAGCAAGTGTGTGTTTATGTGTGAGCAAGTGTCAAAACTGAGCAGTCCAGACTCCAAGTCTGATCAGACAGGGATGACTGTCTCCAAACACTGTTCCATCCAACATAGAATTTGCACATGACAACTTAATTACTAACTAGTGTGTACTATCGTCCTATCCTGCTATACTGCTATCATAAAGGACAGAACCTTGCTCTTGGAATGGACTGTGAGTGAAACAATACATAGACATGATGAACAGTTTGTTTTAGGTTTATAGGTTTGTTTATAGGCTAGATAAACTCATACACTATTTGTTTCTGTGTGTGTGCATATATTACCATCTGTGTGTGTGCGTGTTATCATCTGTGTGTGTGTGTGTTATCATCTGTATGTGTGTGTGTGTGTGCATGTGTTATAATATGTGCACAGCTCTTACTTGAGCTTGGTGATGAAAATCACATCGCAGAATAAGAAGATGTGCCTCTCTCTGGTCTTGTTGCCCTCAGTGACTTGGATCCACTCGTCCAGCAGAAGCTCTCCATTCTCGCTGCTCAGGCCCAGCACAAAGGGACACTGCTCCACGGCCACCCACCGCGAGGCCTTCTCCCTGGGGGACAGAGTGCATAGTGAGTGGATGAGATTCCTTTGCTCTTACAGACACCATCAAGTTCAACCAGTGTGAACACAATCTCGTTGCTCAGTTCTCCCTCTTTTTTTAAATTTATCTAGGAACGTCTGGAGAGAGACCACTGACGGAAGTGTTGAAGGTTTTACATGAAGATCCCTATATATTGATACAATATCCTATATTGGACCTAGATTTCAATCAGAATAAATTCGAGCTAATGATACAAATTTGAAGGAAGCTGAGAAAATCTGAACTGCACAAATAGTTGTCAATGTAAGTTTGCTTTAATGCGCCAGTCTCTGCAAGTTCTGCAAGTGTGTTTTCAACTTTTGTTTGCTTCGCTAATGTTGTGTTGTGCACCCGTGGGCCACCGTACAAATAGGCCTTCATGGGGTGACGGTGAGGTTGAGGTTGCTTGAAGCAAACTCGAAATAGCAAACAAAAAAAATAATTCAACTCAAAGCGTTTTTGCAACCCCACCATTTGCCACCATGTTTCGCACTGGATCCCTTTTTGCAAAGTTATGGATCTTGTGAGAAATAACTATCACAGCATTAAGCTGAGCTCCACTAAGCGCTTGAGCCACTGATCTCAAGACACAATGTGGAGTTAAAACGCTGTATAGCCAGCTCCGATGAGTGGTTCGTGAAAATTAAATACCAGTAGTCCTGCAAAGTGCATCGCTTTTTGACAAACTCGTTAAAGACAAGGGAACTCCGCGAAACCAGATTGCGTAAATAGGCCAGCAGACTCCGCACCAGGGGTGTAGTTAAAATGTAAAATACATCTTAAAATTAGGGGGCCTGGTAAAAAAAATAAAAATATACATTAACAATTTTTTACATTTAATTTCAGTGTAGATCAGTGAATTTTGTTGAATTAATTAACGTGTTTACAAAAACTCACACAATGCAAATGTGCAGAGCCTCCTCAATCAGTTTCTTGAGGCATATTCACCTTATTCCGGAAGTCACGATGGGTGCGGCCATCCGCGTATTTTCATTTCTGGTTTAGATCCTTTCCGCTTTATAACGGTACTAAAAGAGAATGTCTTATACGGGCTCTGGTACTAATTTAAGGCTAATAGAGATGCCCAGCGTCAACCGTGCAGTTCGTGGCTGCCATAACAGCTGAAGAAAACGGAATCAGACCCTGTATTATCATTGTTTTGACCATGGAAAGAAGAGGTCCGAGTGTTGTGAGCCGACATTTACTTTGCACTGACCTCCAACCAAAGTTGAGGATCTGCGTCCTTGGCTGAAGGCGCTGAATAAAAAAAAACCACTGAAGTATCCTTTTGTCTGCTCGTATCACTTGCAACATAAAGTGTGTAATAAGAGATAAACTAGCTATATTGTAGTATGTTTTAGTGTTCTTAATTTATGACATTAGTAGATACAAGATAATAACCAAATGTATGGGCATGTCTGACGGCAAAACAACTGCTGCAGTGCATCTAAATGTAACGTAAAGCTTTTGAAACAATGCAGCTGTCAAATTATTTAAGAGATCCCTCTTTCTAATTGCCATTAGATAGGAGGGATGATTACTAGTGCACACCCTATAAATCATGTATGTTTTAACACGTTGCATAAAGCTTGTACCAAAGATCCTCATGAAAAAGTTGTTGCTATTTATTATTACATCACAGTTTGTGTAATTTGTCACTCATACATTTGCAGTTTATGGCTAATAGCAGAAACCTGATGTAAATACTAGAGCCTCAAGTAGATAAACAAGAAGCCAACGTTCTACTGCTAACAATGTTAGCTGGTCGGTTTTGCGGGGAAAAAAAAAATCTCTAAATTAATCACACAACTGAATTCTAAAGGACCTAAGCTTTCAAACAAGGTAGCCTATAGCAAATGTATATGCCCTGCAGTGAAATCGTTGGAACATATTATGTTTGTGGCTAATGTAACGCCTTATCGCAGCACAGCAGAGAGCAGGGCAGCAATCTGACCGGCAAACTAATTATATAAACACTTAAAAGTCATTTTCAAGCCATCCAGTGAAAGGGTGTTTTGTTGACTTGTTGTAGCACACGAACATAGCACATCTGGCACAAATCCACCTAATTATTTAATATTTTAGCAGCGGGACTTCTCGGCAGTTCTCCATTGAACTGAATGATATCCCCGGTAAACCGGAAGTGCCAATACAACGTGCAAAAAGGTGAAAAAAGTGGGCAGGGTGGAATAAGGTGAATAGCGAGACGCAAACGGGCCTACAACAGGATCAATGTTCTTACAAATGTAGCCTCCTTTAGGTATTTAAAAGCGAACCAATAAAATACATTTTGATCAACATGACAAGCAACTGATAATGTAGTGAACAGCAGACTCTTCATTGACAATGAATATACCAGAGCATTGACAATTTGTTCACAATAATAAGAAATTGCTTTTATGATGGGCCTACATGATGTGGAGGTTGAAGAATAAATACTTTTGAGAAATGTAGTTACCAAATCTATCTAAGTAAAACTGTCATCAACACTGCACCATTTATCTATAATTCCAGAAATCTGTGTGTCACCAACATCTTACTCACCGACTGCATTACAGGCACTGTGCCTTAATTCCAGGAATTTGTGTCACCTCGTTTATTTCAGCAAATATGACAAAATGTGCATCTCAACATTACCGACCTTTCCTTTAATGCTGCTGTGTTGTTGGCTATTGTTATTGTGGGTTCAGCTTTAGTTTGCTTTGGTAATGTTGTTGTGTTGTGCACCTTAAAACTCCATCTGTTTGTCTCTCAAAGGCCAGCATGAGTAAGAACAAGCTTTTTAATTCCAATAAAATGTCACCACCAGTGTGGACCTAATCCTTTTCCTGCAGATCAATACTAAGCAAAGTTCAGTCTTCTGAGGCCATTCACCTGCTCAGGTATACCAGTATTAAGATTTTGCATTTCCTTTTTGTGAGCATGGACTGAAATGTGTCTGCATGGCAGGGGCGTATAGGCAGAATGTTTCTATTTGGGGTGTGCCATCTTACAATGAGGGGTTCACTGATTTAAAAAGTATTTATCAAAAATTATTTTATTTTTTATCGTAAGAAATCAGAAATGTGGGGGGCCGGACAGGTCCCCTCGGGTTTTGCCCCTGCTGCATGGTAAGAAATACTGCTCCATGTATGTTATGATCTTTTATGTTCACAAACTAATTTGCAGAAGCCATACTTAACAATGGTCATCTAATAACAGTAAACATCAGTAGTAGAAATACATTTTACTGTGTAGTTTCAATAAAAACATCTGGCTTAGGAATGTTTTCAATCTAGTGCACATCACACACTGGTACTTTTTGAAGTTCAGTTTGCGACAAAATTAAATTTGTATTCTTTGATTTTGATTTTTTCATTGTAGTCCTATGTGTTAAGAAAAAAATTCAGATGGTCCCAAAGGGACTCTCCCCAACTGAGTTATGCTCTTTTCACCCCCTCAAAAATGGCATTTCCAGCCTACATAGTTTATTTCTTCACTCGTCTCTGGACTATGATAAAATATCACATACCCACCCAAAACATTTAACTGTCTCTCCCACTATAGTGAAACCAACACCTTTCAGCCCCCTCTGCCTGTGTTTGCTTGTTTGTCAGTGGGTGGGTGTGAGAGGGCGTGATGTGCGTCTGTGATGATAAGGTGACGATGTCTGGTCGGACTACCCCAACACATCTTTTCACTGTGGTGGTCTATGTGTCACCTGCGCTGGGACCTACTACAGAGCAGATCAATGTTACTGTTCAGATTACATTTATTTATAGAAAATCAAACCAATGACAATACTTGAGAATGCATTGTGATCTTCTTGTACTTTCATCGTTAACAGGACTGTGTTTGATTAACAACAGTATAAGTGAAAAGAGAAACGTCAATGATTATCAATCGACAATGATTGAATTTAAGGCTCTGGTTCTCACTGCTGACCTTTACTGGTTTATTAATCTCAGTTTAGTTGCACTTCAATATTTATAGACTAGAGTCACGTTTCTACAACTTAGTAAAACAACTACTTGGGTCTTCAGTGACTTATGTTACAGTAAACTGGGGTCTGGAGTGGGAGTTGTAAGTGGGTTCAGACAGCTTGTGAAAACCCCCTCTACAACAGACCGCTGCAGCCCCTCCCCTGATCTGCAGTGCTGTTGCTATGACTGACACAAATCCTGTTCAACATGTGGTCACCAAGGCAGAGAGACACTGTCACTCATTTGCACGTGCGTCTATAAACATACAAACACGTTTATGAACAGCTCCAAATGCTTTGTTGTTTGTTGGAGGTTACAAAGGTTTAAGATGGGTTTATAAAATACAACTAGAAAGTGCATTTCCTTCAGAAAATGCGTTGGAATGCTGAAAGCTGAAATACATTTTTAAAAACTGAAAAATTACAAATGAGAAAATACCCCCAAGCTGAAATGAATTTCATAAATGTGTGAGTCACACAAAAGAAGGAGGGTGGAAGCTGAACTGCATGATCTAACAACGCTAAGAGCTTAAATACAATACGGTACACCTGCACTTACAGATTAATGTTGTGTAATTTTAACTTGTTTAACTACATGCTCTTATGGTTTCTTCCCTTTAGCACTATTTTTTGGTTGTTCACAATATGTACTTCTTGTTTTTGACTACCCGCAATGCTGTGGGGCTATCTTGTTGTTATTATCAGTGACCTATGCACTTTGTAAAGCTCTCTCTTGGAAGTCGCTTTGGATAAAAGCGTCTGCTAAATGAATAAATGTAAATGTAAATGTACAATGCGGGAGAAGCTGAACGTTTAAACTGTAGAAGTAATAGAAGAAGTAGTCGTAACAAGAATATTATAGTTTTAATAGCTGAAATTATAGTTGGGATAGTAATAGCAGTAGCAGATACAGCAGTATCAGTGGCGTAGTAAAATAAAACAGTTCCACTAGCAATAGTAGTAAAATAAGCAGCATCTGCAGAATTAGTAGTTCGCACGCCCCAACACAGGGCCGGTCCTTCCTTTAGGTGACATAGGCAGCCGCCTAGGGTGGCATGAAGAGGGGGGCGCATTTTCCGAAGTGCATCCATTAATTAACCCTCCCGCACTACCAACAAAAGGCAGCAACAGCACCACGTCATATGTCCGTGTTGTGGATGGGGGGGTGGCACCCCCGGGGGAGGGGGGGGGGGTGCCGCTGGTGATAAATCTTGCCTAGGGTGCCAAATGTGTTAGGACCGGTACTGGCCGAACAGCATACAATGTACACAAGCTTTGCCCATAATGTGTGTGTCGTCTCAGCCTTTTTATCATTGGTTCACAATGGGGGTGATGGTGGCGACGTGGCAAGGTAGTACGTGAGGGAACATTGATAGCAGCGACGTAGTGGCAACGTTACCTTTGAAAACAGTGCAATAGCGCGTGTGACTATGGGGGGGTGATTAGTGCCAGGTAATGTTAACAAAGCTAGCAACCGTCGCTACGCCTGATAATCACTGCCTACGCTATGCCAAGCGTCTGCAATCTCTGCCACCGCTACGCCAAGCGTGTGCAATGTCTGCCTCTGCTACGCCAAGCGTCTGCCATTATAGGCCGCAAGGTGAACCACGAAAAGTCTTTTAGAAAATGATTCCCACTGCACAGTCTGGCATCTGCACAATCTTTAGCTCATAAAAAAGATCTGCCCCAGGCTTGTCCCAATTGGCTTTCCATGACAGAGCAATAAACATTTATCTTGTGCATCACCACTCCCCATACAGTGGGGATAGCTTGAAGGCTTTCAAGAGTACGGATGCTTGTCAATATGCTGTGGCTGGAAGGGTGAATGACGTGAAAGTGCGGCACTTGGCCACCAAGGACTTATATTTAATCATGGTAAAGTTATTTATTATAAAAAAATTAAAATAATGTAGGAATTTGGTGGTAGTTTACTCTGACTAGGTAGCGAGTTGTTAGCTAAGTGGCTAACAGCTAGCTAGCACTCATCTTAGTGCCACTTAGCTCACGGCTAGCTGTCATTAATCTTGACAATGTTCTTTAATGTCAGATGCAGGGCTTGACGTTAACCTTTTGAGGCACTTACGTTCTATGCACAAAAGTCACTTGTCCGAAACCTTTAAATAGCCTGACCTAGTAAAACGGGCAAAACTAGCCTGGAAAACGGAGGTCGCTTTCCCAGGCAATTGACGAATGAAACAGGCTCGGTTAAATAAATCCAAGATTTTGGCTATCTTCGGTAGGCTCGTATCTACCAAAAGCAGTCCTCCCTGATGTTTTTGGTGTAGAATGGAGTGAAATACAACATTGTGAACACTGCCAGTGAGCGCCCGAGTCTTACTAGGCTAACGTCAAAACAGAGTAACCGGGGGACCAAGGCATGGCTGCCGCCTACTACTATGTGGGCGACGCATTCCCAATCAAATTTCAAGACTTTCGTGACACAAATCAAAATGATGATGCGACAGATCAATGGGGAATCGCGTTCTCTCTTAAAGGCTGTCCTCCTCAAGCTTTTTGGAGCAGAATTCACCGAAATGAACTGCACCGAAACAGAGGAAAAAAGCTAAAATCGGTTAAATAGGCGGAATGAGTGGTACTGCACATAACGTTAAGTAACATAGCATTTTATTATGTATAACTTATTATTAGGTATAACTTGTCCAGTGGGGCAATACATTTTGCTTCCACTTGCCCTACAAAAAAATCCACTTGTCCCGGAAAAGCAGATGAGATGTGTCGAGCCCTGAGGTGTGTTTATATTGAAAGAACATGAAGGGAATGAGCCCTACAGAAGGTTTACAGAAGATCTACCGCTCCAACTATTATTATGCTATCCATTATAACAATAGTAGGAGAATTAGTCTTTTGGTATAGAATGAAATACCAGTCCGGGGTTCCTCTTTCGGCTTTGGTTGCAGCCAACTGCACAACATATTGCAGGCATTTCTAAGGCCGAGTAGGTATGTAAGATGGCGGCGCAAAGCTACAGTGACGTCATGTGAATAAGATGAATGGCCAATATTCTCAACAGGAGATTGAGAATAATAGCCCAAAAGATGACTGTAACTGTTAGCTGCTCCTGGCATTCTCTAATCCCTGCTCTCCCCTCTCTGCCCCCCCCATACGCACACACACTCCCTTGTGGTGTGGGGGGTTTGAGCCTTTAGCACCTGCCTGGTCGTCGGTCGGTCAACGCTGGACCTGGTCGTCAACCGGAAACCAGTCTCTATGACGGCCAACAGCGAGTTTCCCGGTCCTGTCCTACATCTATAAAGTTGAACCAGGATTTTGGTGTTTCAAAACCCATTGACACTGTATGACTATGTTTAGCCTGTGTTCTGCTCCTCTCTCTCACCAACCATCTCTGGAGGAAGGGGATCCCTCTCTGAATTGATCTTCCCAAGGTCTCTTCAATTTTTTCTCCTGTTGGGAGTTTTTCTGGGAGTTTTTCCTTGTCTTCCTTGAGGGTTTAAGTTGGTTGAGGGGCAGTTCTAAGGGCGTATGTGAAGCCCTCTGTGACATGCTTGCGTGTAAAAAGGGCTATACAAAGAAATTTGATTTGATTTGATAAGAACGCGACAGCAATTGAACATTTTTGATAAAATTCAGAACACTGAAGAAGGCCATGGTTAATTGCACTTGATGTGGGCTAATAATGTTTTTGTCTTCACATCTTGAACAAAATTAATAAATTACTTCAAAATAATTTTGCAACACACATTTATTAACTGATAGGCTAAATGCTGAGCTTTAAGGTACATGGGAAAGATAACCATGACTAAAATGGGGATTCACTGAAATAAGTATTATTGCACAGATCAAGCACAAACTTTCAGATCAGAAGGTGACCCAAACTGTAGCACACTTTGCTTGGCAGAACAGTCATTTAAAATTGCTTAGCATGTCTGAGAATATATAATTATTATATTACACGTGCATATTTAATCCAAATCCAATTATTACTATTCTGGCTGACAGTGTACAGCTGCCCCATATTTCCAGATTTAATCTAACTCAGGCAGGTTTCTTCTTCAAACTTTCACAGTCCAACAAAGATCCACAAAAGTTCAACAAAAAAGACTTTCCCCTTCAAATCCATCCTTCACTCACCCAACAGGGCTTAATATTCCACCTGCTTCTCTCTGGTCCGAACTAACCAGCCATATGCCCTTTGTCTTTGGTTTCTCCTCCTGCTTTTTCACCTCCCCCCCTTTTCTAATCCTAATTTAATTAGGTGGCTCACACATCTACGCCTGTCCACTTGGTGAGGGATTCTGGGAGATGTAGTATGGGCCATTGCCACCATTTTGGAGTGTTGCCACCTCTCTGGTCCAGGGATGTAACATCCCTCCACTACCTGTCCCCTGGTGATGTCACAATATTTATTTACGTATATTCTTTTTTAAGAATAACAATTAAATCTATCTAGATATACTATGCTGGGCCAGCTGAACCTATACTTCTTCCACAGATACTGGTCAGGGAAGCATTGCTTCTGTCTCTGAAGACCCTTGGGGCTGGTGGGATCAACGCTCTTTGTATAATCTGAGGACCTTCAACCACCACAGGGTTGTCAAAGAACGGATAAGCCATAATTGATTTTAACTTCTCTAGATGCTCTGCGTAGTTTCTAAGGCCTAAATGATGTCAATTAACCAATGGCTTTCGAAAACAGTTAAAGTAACATTATTTCTTAACTTGTTTATTTAAATTTATATATTTTTGGGAGATTAAGTGAACACGTAAATCATTTTTGTCTGCACTTCAAAAAGTCTGAATTTACGTTTACGAACATGAGCTAAAGATTGTGTAGATACCAGACTGTGGAGCGAGATGAAACGACAACAGGGTTCACCATACGGCCTATTATGTGGATAGCTAGGTAGATAAGTAGCTAGTTCACCACTATGCCATGCCGGTATTATCATCTAGTGAGACCGGAAGTGAACCGGAAGCGACCATGTGAGGCGATCTTTCGATTAAAGTCAAGTTTCTTAACATCTGTTGTCAATTTTGTCAATTAAAAGTTGTAACTAACCAGGAAGTTTCACCCATTTGCTTTTACGTTGTAACTATAGTTTTAAAAGCCTTCTGTCTGGCTAGGCAGGCTAGCTGTCATTGGTTTTTGCCTTTCCTCAAAGCCCAGTCCCTAATCTAAGTTGTCAGTTTGCCTGTATTATCGATATGTTAAGTAAGAATATGATAGTTTGGAGAAAAGTACAAATGTGTATCGATATCCTTCTCAATTACACTAAATTGTTAGTTTACTTGCTGTGCCAACTAGCACTAAATCCCATATTTATATATACATGTATTTGTATGTCACTTTGTATAGAAGCGTCTGCTAATCTCAATGAATACAATGTCTAAAAGTCTTATGACTCATACATTTTCCATTAAAATATGACCATTCTATGAATGTACATCTATACCTCCTCCTGGGGACCCAGACCAGATCAAGACCCATCTAACACGGCACACAATACCCAAACCCAAATATTCTAATTCATGTAATTCTTCAATATTGAATCAAACCACTATAACCACTCCTGAATTGTTTCAGCTTTTTTGTATTCAAATAATGATGCCTACACATTTAAGTAATTGTAGGCCTATAAATGCTATTATTGTATGTTCTAAAAGCAACAACAACAAAATCAACAATAACAATTGTTAATAACAATAACAGTCTGATTTTAACCTTTTTATATTTAGCTGAGACATCTTTAACCTCTCCCCTCAGCCTGTCAGTACTCCCCACTTGCTTCAAGAGGACCACCATCGTCCCTGTGCCCAAAAACAGCAAGGTCACCTTCATGAATGACTATCGCCCGATAGAACTGACCTCTGTCATCATGAAGTGCTTCGAGCGGCAAGTCAAAACATTAATTTGCTCACCGCTGCTTCCCACCCTGGACCCTATGCTGGTTGGTTGGTTGGCTTGTGTATCGGAAAGTCAAGGAAACGGCTGCAGCCATCAAAAGCCCCCTTAGGCTGCCCGACCTGATTGAGACGGTGGGCAGAGCCGTTGGAGCACTGACTGTGAACTTACAGCAGAATAGGGAGTACAACAGGGATAAGTTCGCGGCTCAGCAAAGAAGGTTTGAGGATCTGGAGGCCTTCCTGAAGGGTGGACGTGAAAATTGAGTCGCATCTACTCGTCTAAACATCTACACCAATCTCATCTACTTTCGGCCCCGTAACCAGCTCAGGCCTTGGCCAAGGCCGTTGCTGGAAAACAACTCCCCTGGAGAGCGCTGAAGCGAGACTATCTTGCTCTTCCCTTCCCACTCCCCCACCATCAACATCTGTGGCTTGGTCTCTACCCGGGTCATGACCAAGGACGTCTCCTTGCCAACACTATCTGCATAGAGAGACTCGGACTGATTGTGGCCTAGGTCGAGGGCGCCAACCCAGACCTACTCACACACTAACTTTCACCTACTACAGATACCACCACCCCCCCACCCCCATCCAACGCCTTCGATTGCTTTTCCCTGGGTGGCTGGCGGGTCTGTGTCCAGCGCCTATTACGGTCGCAGGTCCAGATGCTGCTGGTCTACCCCACCGCCCTTTCCCATTGCAAGTGTTTGTAATGTTGTGTTGTTAATGTTTGTGGGCTTATGTGCTGAGGTTTTTGCCTGTTCCCATACTGTACTCCTCTAGGAGCATTGTATGGGGGTTGCCTTTTTCTCTCCTCCTCTCTCCTCATGTTATGCTTTGCTGTAATCTTTCTGGTGGGCGCCTTTGATGGCTGCCTAGGTAGGCTCTCCTGCCAAATCAAATTCCGTGTCTGTGCAAACTTTCATGGCCAATAAACATCAATTCAAAAAATCTATGCAGATTGCATACTGGTCCAACAGGTCTACAGACGATGCCATCCCCCTGACTATGCACACCGCTCTCTCCCACCTGGACAAAGGAATACATATGTGAGGATGTTGTTCATTGACTATAGCTCAGCATTCAATACCATCATCCCCTCCAGACTCGTCTCCAAGTTTGTGGACCTGGGACTAAGCACCTCCCTATAAAAGTGGATCTTCAACTTCCTGACGGGAAGGCCACAGGTGGTGAGAATCGGTGACCGCACCTCATCCACACTGATCCCCAACACAAGCACCCCCCAGGGCTGGGTGCTCAGCCTTCTCCTGCTCTCCTTGCAACGCACACTTCCAACCTCCTCGTTAAGTTTGCTGCGGACACAACCATTGTGGGCCTCAACTCTGACAGTGACGAGTCATCATGGTGCCAGGACAAAACCTCTCAATGTCAGCAAGACGAAGGAGATTATTGTGGACTATAGGAAGCGGCAGGAGGAGGAGCATGCTGCTTCAGGTCAGCTGCTTCAGGTTCCTCGGGGTGAACATCAGCAATGATCTCACATGGTCTGCTCAGACGATAGTTAAAGCTGCCCGGAAACACCTGTTCTTCCTGAGGAGACTGAAGAAGTTTGCCATGGACTCTACTCACTAACTTTACAGATGCACAACAGAGAGCATACTGACTGGTTGCATTACAGTGTGGTATGAGAGCTGCACAGACAGGGACCGCAAGGCCCTACATAGTGAGGTCAGCCCTACTGAGTTAATGATTGGCAGGAAGCTCCCAGCCCTACAGGACATGATGCCTCAGGAAAGCTTGCAGGATTCTATGAGACTGTTACCCCCACTCATCCTTCAGTCTTTTTACCCTGTTGCCTTCTGGCTGGCAATACAGAAGCATTCGGTCTCGTACACGTAGACCGTCGTCGTCGTCATCTGCCGCTTGGTCGGGGGTCGGGTCGCGGGGGCAGCAACCTAAGCAGGGAGGACCAGACTTCCCTCTGCCTGGCCACTTCCACCAGCTCTTCCTGGGGGACCCCGAGGCGTTCCCAGGCCAGCCAAGAGACATAGTCCCTCCAGCGTGTCCTGGGTCTTCCCGGGGCCTCTTCCCAGTGGGACGTGCCCAGAACACCTCACTAAGGAGGCGTCCAGGAGGCATCCTAATCAGATGCCCGAGCCACCTCAGCTGGCTCCTCTCGACGAGGAGGAGCAGCGGTTCTACTCTGAGCCCCTACCGGATGAACGAGCTTCTCACCCTATCTCTAAGGGAGAGCCCGGACACCCTGCTGAGAAAGCTCATTTCGGCCGCTTGTTTTCGCGATCTCGTTCTGTCGATCACTACCCATAGTTCGTGGTCATAGGTGAGGGTAGGAACTTAGATCGACTGGTAAATAGAGAGCTTCGCCTTTCGACTCAGCTCCTTCTTCACCACGACGGACCGATGCAGAGCCCGCATCACTGCGGACGCCGCACCGATCCGCCTGTCGACCTCGCGCTCCATTCTTCCCTCACTCGTGAACAAGACCCCGAGATACTTGAACTCCTCCGCTTGGTTCAGGATCTCCTCCCCGACCCGGAGATGGCACTCCACCCTTTTCCAGTTGATTACCATGGCCTCAGATTTGGAGGTGCTAATTCGCATCCCAGCCGCTTCACATTCGGTTGCGAACCGCTCCAGTGAGAGCTGAAGGTCACGGCCCGATGAAGCCAACAGGACCACAACATCAGCAAAAAGCAGCGACCCGATCCTGAGGTCACCAAACCGGACCCCCTCAACACCCTGGCTGCACCTACACATTCTGTCCATATAGGTAATGAACAGAATCGGTGACATAGGGCAACCCTCACCGGAAACAAGTTCGACTTACTACCGGCAATGCGGACCAAACTCTGGCACCGGTCGTACAGGGACCGGACAGCCCCGATCAGGAAATCCGGTACCCCGTACTCTCGGAGCACCCCCCACATGAGCCCCCGAGGGACACGGTCAAACGCCTTTTCCAAATCCACAAAACATGTGTAGACTGGTTTGGCGAACTCCCATGTACCCTCCAGGACTCCGCGGAGGGTATAAAGCTGGTCCACTGTTCCACGGCCAGGACGAAAACCACATTGCTCCTCCTGAATCCGAGGTTCGACAATCCGACGGACCCTCCTCTCCAGGACCCTCCGGTCCCCCTTTTAAAGAGGGGAACCACCACCCCGGTCTGCCAGTCCAGAGGCACTGTACCCGATGTCCACGCGATGTTGCAGAGTCGTGTCAACCAAGACAGCCCTACAACATCCAGAGCCTTAAGGAACTCCGGGCGGACCTCATCCACCCCAGGGGCCCTGCCACCGCGGAGCTTTTCAACCACCTCGGCGACCTCAGCCCCAGAGATAGAAGGGCCCCCCCCGATGTCCCCAGACTCTGCCTCCACGTCGGAAAGCGTGTTGGTGGAATTAAGGAGGTCTTCGAAGTATTCCTTCCACCGATCCAGGGCGTCCCCCGTCGAGGTCAGCAGCGCACCATCCCCACCGTATACAGTGTTGACAGAGCACTGCTTCCCCCTCCTGAGCCGCCGGATGGTGGTCCAGAACCTCTTTGAAGCCGTTCGGAAGTCATTCTCCATGGCCTCGCCAAACTCCTCCCATGCCCGGGTTTTTGCCTCCGCGACTGCCAAAGCCGCGTTCCGCTTGGCCTGCCGGTACACATCAGCTGCCTCTGGAGTCCTACCGGCCAATAAAGTCCAATAGGCCTCCTTCTTCAGCTTGACGGCATCCCTCACCTCCGGAGTCCACCACCGGGTCCGAGGGTTACCGCCACGATATGCACCGACCGCCTTGCGGCCGCAGCTCCGGTCAGCCGCTTCAACAATGGAGGCCCGGAACATGGCCCATTTGGACTCCCCGGCTCCCCCCGAGACATGATCGAAGCTCTCCCGGAGGTGGGAGTTGAAGCTCCTTCTGACAGAGGGTTCTGCCAGCCGTTCCCAGCAGACCCTCACATTACGTTTGGGCCTGCCAGGCCTGACCGGCGTCCTCCCCCCCCATCGAAGCCAACTCACCACCAGGTGGTGATCAGTTGACAGCTCCCCCCCTCTCCTCACCCAAGTGTCCAAGACATGCGGCCCCAAGTCCGACGACACGACTACAAAGTCGATCATGGAACTGAGACCTCGGGTGTCCTGGTGCCAGGTGCACATATGGACACCCTTATGCTTGAACATGGTGTTCGTTATGGACAAGCCGTGTCTAGCACGGAAGTCCAACAACAAAACACCACTCGGGTTCAGATCGGGGAGGCCGTTCCTCCCAATCACGCCCCTCCAGGTCTCACTGTCATTGCCCACATGAGCATTGAAGTCCCCCAGGAGGACGAGGGAATCCCCGGGAGGAGTGCTTTCCAGCACCCCCCCCCCAGAGACTCCAAAAAGGGTGGGTACTCTGAGCTGCCGTTTGGTGCATAAGCACACCGTCCCCCCACCCAAAGGCGCAGGGAGGCTACCCTCTCGTCCACCGGGGTGAACCCCAATGTACAGGCGCCGAACCGAGGGGAAACAAGTATTCCCACCCCAGCTCGACGCCTCTCACCAAGGGCAACTCCAGAGTGGAAGAGAGTCCAGCCCCTCTTAAGGAGACTGGTTCCGGAGCCTATGCTGTGCGTCGAGGTGAGGCCGACTATATCTAGCCGTAAACTCTCTACCTCGCGCACCAGCTCAGGCTCCTTTCCCGCCAGGGTTAGGGTTAGGCTAACCCAGCGAGGTGACGTTCCACGTCCCTAAAGCTAGCTTCTGCAGCCAAGGATCGGACCGCCAAAGCCCCCGCCTTCGGCCGCCGCCCGTCTCACACTGCACCCAACCCCAATGAAGAATTACATGAATTTGAATATTTGGGTTTGGGTATTGTGTGCCGTGTTAGATGGGTCTTGATCTGGTCTCGGCCCCAGGAGGAGGTATAGATGTACAGTACATTCATAGAATGGTCATATTTTAATGGAAAATTAATTGGTCATAAGACTCTTAGACATTGTTTTTATTGAGATTAGCAGACGCTTTTATAAAATGTGACATACAAATATGGGATTTCGTGCTAGTTGGCACAGCAAGTAAACTAACAATTTAGTGTAATTGAGAATGATATCGATATATATTTGTACTTTTTTCTCTCCAAACTATCATATTCTTACTCAGCATAACGATAACAGGCAAACTGACAACTTCGATTGGGGACTGGGCTGTGAGGAAAAGCAAAAACCAATGACAGCTAGCCTGCCTAGCCAGACAGTTGCACAGTTTAAAACTATGATTACAAAGTAAAAACTAATGGGTTAAACTTCTTGGTTAGTGCTATGGAAGAATTCGAGTGGCACTGTGTAGATCTGAATAGTCAAGGGATATGGTTTCAATACAATTTATTTAGATTATACAGTTACATATGATTAAACAAAGCTCTGCTGATCAGTCTCAACGAAGGAGGTGCTATCCACACAGATCATTCGTAAGAGTGATAAAAGACAATAAAGAAAGGTCTCTTTTTATGAACAGATACCAGATGTAAATAATCAATCAATACAGCGGTCACCATGATTGGTCAGCACTGGTCAGTGACAGTTAAAGACAGTAAACCCCCCAGGCCAGTGCCCCATGTAAACAGGACACTGGCCTTATCTCCTGAGGCCAAGGTTCAGGAGAGCAGAGGTCAACTTGCTGACCACTTTCCCCAATCTTAGTGCCCCAGGAAACTGTTGATTAGATCAGTCACAAATACCTTAGCTGACCATCTGCCTAAACACAACCTCAGTCTCCTAAGAAAGACACTCTTAGTAACTATGTCAAAAACAAGAGATGTTAAGAAACTTGACTTTAATTGAAAGATCGCCTCACTTTTCAATTTGAAGCAGTAAATCCAACACTATGGGTAATCTCTTGAATGGTCACTTCCGGTTCATTTACGGTCTCTCTAGATGAAAATACTGGCATGGCATAATGGTGAGCTAGCTGCTTATCTACCTAGCTATCCACATAACGGCAGATGCTTGGCATAGCGGAGGCAGACATTGCAGACGTTTGGCGTAGTGGCGGCCGTGATTGCAGACGCTTGGCGTAGCGGCGGGGGTGATTGCAGACGCTTGGCTTAGCGGCGGCCGTGATTGCAGACGCTTGGCATAGCAGAGGCAGTGATTGTCAGGCGTAGCAACGGTTGCTAGCTTTGTTAACATTGCATGGCACTAATCAGCCCCCATACTCCATGTCCATTTCCGCTCCCCATACACGTCACACGCACTATAGCAATGTTTACCAAGGTAACGTCGCTGCTACGTCGCCGCTATCAAAAGGTGTGTTCGACTTCATGCAGCGACGGCGGCGCCAACAGACGGCTGCAGCCGGCTGCCTTGAAGCTGAGAATGCCATTGGCTACTTCAAGTCAGCCGGGCTGCAGGTGACGCCGGCTCTTTCCCTCATGCCACGTCGCCAGGTCGCCGCCATCACCCCCATTGGGAACCAATGACAAATATAACTGCAAGCAGTAATGGCGGATTCCTCCAAACACTGCGAACCATTGAAAAATGTATATTCTTGACAAATTGTAACTGTATAGAAAAATCTATGCTGCAGAATTACCAATGGGATACCAAATCTGAAATGCAATACCATCAAGATCCACAAGGGCCTTTATTTCAAGCCAAGACGTGAAAGGCGCCTGTAGCGCCACCTATGGGTAATGGTGGACCATTTTTGGTGTGGTAATTACTCTTGGCCTATACTAACAATGTTTCAGGATTTTAAAAACTTTTTACCATAGCATACAAAATCGGAAATGCAATACCAACTAGAGAGCATACAATTTCTGGGGAAATTGTGAGGGTGTGCTTGTGGCTGCCCCAGCTGCCCATAGTCTCCTGGTGTTTAAATATTTAAAAAAGCATTTAAATGTATGACTGCAGTTCTGACCATTGTGTTCCCTTGATGATAATTTTGTAAAAATGACATGTATCACTGTAGATGGAGGAGGCCAAATGTAGCTCATGAAGATGCAGCGCTAGGTAACTTATTAAATTGTAATCAGATATAAACAACTTGTTGGTTGCCCAACAAGAGGAAGACACAGCATTTGCTTCTTCAACTCCTTAATCCTCTCGAGGCAACTGTTGCACCTGGTTATGAGGTTGTAGGCTATGGGACATCTAATATTGCATTTGTCTAATTATGTGTAGGACCGTATTTCTCAAGTGGTAGGACGTTTTGATTCATAAGAGCATCTAAATGTAGCCTATCAACGTCAATATATTAATGTTTTCTGTTATTTTAAAGCAAGCTCAGAGACGTATGAATGTAGTGTTGGTCGCTATATGGAGTAGCCTACCGTATAGCCTACACCGTGAGCTGAGCTCGCAATGCCTAGCCTACGTGACGCCGCTTTTTATGACACACTTCAAAGATGTGGTACCATTTAACCCGGTAAGACCCCATGGTTGTAAAATTACAACGGCACTTTGAACGGTCTAATTGCTGTTTTTTTTACATTATGGGTGGCTCTTAAAAGAGCCGTTGTTGTGTGTGCTGTGGCTAGCACAGGAGTCGTCGGAGACCGTCTTGGATGTTTCCCAAGAACACATTGTTTCCAACGTGATCAAGGTGGACACCGTCGGGTCGGTACATCCCCACGAAACCGTGTCGTATTTGGGGGTGTTGAATGCTCCCCATCCCACGGTCGGCCAGGAAGCTAGACACCGCTGCGTTGACTCGACGTCTTACCCTGTCAATACCAGAAGCGCTGGTGCTCCTCTGATACCTCTAGACGCAGCGTTCCAGGATATCCGAAAACACCAGCAGAGTGTTTGGGAACATCTCCATGATGGCCCCCAGGTCTCGCTTCATCCGCCTCGTCAGGTCCAGCCCGGTCACTTGGCTGAGGTCGTTTCTCCCGACGTGGAGCACCATTATGTCCGGGCTGGGAAGCATGCCACGCTTCTCACGGAGCTTAGGCACAAGGTCTGCCCACCTCATGCCCCTCACCCCTACCCATTCAATATGGCACTCCAGTGCAAGGTCGGGGTACAGTCCGACCTCCTCCGCGTGCCGCGCAAGCCAGTAGATCAACGAGCTGCCAACGATCCAGACGTGGGGACGACTTTGGTTTTCCATGGTGTGATATGATCCAACATCCAACATCTGCCTATTATATACTAGCTGGCTTCCCGCTTCTTCTTTTTCAAACAATGCAAGGCTAACATCTGCCTGTTTATTTGCTCCCTGTGTCTGTGTTGTTTTTATTCACAATATTCCCATTGGTTGGCCTAGAAGACAAATAGCTCTCTATTATTTCTGAGACACTTGCGTCCTATTTTGTAATTTTACCGCCCTGAATGGCATCATTTGAGTAATGATGGCAAGCGCAGGCTTATTGATTAGACTACTTAAAAAACGTTATGTTTCATTATGCAAGATAGAGGAGTTTAGTTAGAAAAGGATTTAGGAGTTGTATTATTACATTAGCCTATTGTATTGATAATTTTTGAGTAACCTCAAACCTTTCTTTTGTTTCTTTGACCTTACATTTTCTTTGAGGGCTTATGGTCTCGGTTTAACATCATTATTTATAGCGACATCATTATTTATAGCGAAGAAGCCTACCGGACACTGTTAGCTCGCAACTTAGACAAAGAATGCTCCTGCAACAAAGTTGTTACTTAACTTCATTGCCACAGCCTCAACTTTGTCAATGTCAAAACTGTCTGTTCATGAAAATACTTCATTTCAGCCTAAACCGCTAGCTAGGATATACATTTCACTGGGTCTTGCAGCGCTGCTTGATTGAATTAGCCGGTCTGTAGAGATCTTGGGACAAAGCCACTTTTTTGGTGTTTTACTGATGCAGAATTCGGTCAAATAAAATCGCTAGACGTAGCCTAATGAGTGGCACATAACGTGAAGTAGGCCTAACATTGCATTTCATTTTATTTGAGTTTTAATAACTTGTCCAGTGCAGTGGAGCAAGTAGCACTAGCCTAAATTTCTCTTCCAGACTTCGAAAATCCACTCTTCCCGGAGAAGGCTAGCTACATGGCTAGACTGTTGCTACAGATCAGAATCCTTCATATCTTGGACACCCAAAATTAGCGAATCTTGCAGCCAAATCAAGTAGCCTATATATATAGATAGGCCTTATATGGCTACAAACTTCTGCTGGGCGTCTAGTATATGGTCTAGCTGGCTATTTGTTATTAAGACAACTCTTTAATGTGACACATTAGGCTATTACATGCAGGTTTTAAATTGGCTAAATATACCGGTGTAAAAAATGACCTAATCTCTATGATTTAAACATCATTGTAAGTTTTTCCCTTCTCGTGATATTTTCAGGCATTAGTAGCCTACTCATTGCATTGATTCATAAGCTTCTTTTAAAAAACGTTACTGTACTGTACCAGCAATAGCTATCTCAGATGGAATCGCGATTCAAATAGTACCATCTGCTAACTGAAAATATGCCCCCCAAAACGTAAATAACCTTGACATTTATTTAGGGGGAAATCATGCATTCATAAAAATGTCAGTGGTAGCGATCATTGTCAGTAACAAGGCAGAATGCGATAAGCCCTGTGTGGAGAAGCTGCCCCGGTAGATTGTACTACATACTAGACTGTTCGTCTTGGTACTGTAGCGATTGCGTTGGTTGAATTCGATTTAACGTTACATCCGTTGTACGGTCTAGGCTGAAATGAATTATTTTCATGAACTGATTGACAAAGTTTAGGTTGTGGCAATGGATGTGCCGCTGTTTGAATTCCTACTGTAAACAGCTGTGGAGATGTTTTTGCTAGCTAGCGTTAGTAGACTAGGCTACAGCGTTGCAGTGTTGTGAGCTATACTGGTTTGAAACCACTGGTAAGTTAGCCACCATTAGCTTCACCTTTCGCCACAAATTCTTAATGTCTACTTAAACCTTGCAACGGAATGTAAATCCCAATACAAGCAACTCAATCGCTACCAAGACGAAACTTTTGACACCTAGGTTGTCTATGTAGTCAAAATATTGACTGAGTTTTAGGGGTGTGAAGAGAAACAATAATAATAATATATATGTGAGATTACAATGGTTTGTGCTCGCCGAAGGCAAGCACACCCCAACAAGATCCACATGGCCTTTTGTTAAAGTGTGGTAGTTACTCTTGGCCTATACAATCAATGTTTCAGGATTTGGAGAACTTTTTACTATTGCATACAAAATCGGAAAAGCAATACCATCAAGATCCACAAGGGCCTTTATTTCAAGCCAAGAAGTGAAGGGAGCGGGCTTGTTTAGCCTATCCATTCCAGAAAGCCTTGTATCTTTGTGCTTTAGGGTGTGGCCTGTAGCGCCACCTATGGGTAATGGTGGGCCATTTGTGGTGTGGTAATTACTCTTGGCCTATACTATCAATGTTTCAGAATTTTTTAAACTTTTTACCATTGCATACAAAATCGGAAATGCAATACCAACAAGATCCACATGGGCTTTGGTTAAAGTGTGGTTGTTACTCTTGGCCTTTACTATCAATGTTTGGAGACCTTTTTACCATTGCATACCAAATCGGAACTGCAATGATACCAAGGTCCCCAAGGGCCTATGCAGACATTCAAGGAATGAGTGGGGGCTTGGTCAGTCCACACTCTCCTGAAATGTTGCGTGTGCATCTTGTGAAGCCCGCGCGTGTGTGAAGGGAAGGCTGAGTGTGTGTGAATGTGGAGCGCGCGCGCTGAGGAGGAGAGGGAGAGAGGATTTGGCAAATAAGCTATAGAAATTAGCCAAGCATGTATATTTAAAATATTCACAAAAAATCTACTTTTCATCTTACATTCAACTTTTTTTCAGATTTGAGTACAAAACTGAAAATTGACTATGTGGGCATAGCCGTAGCGCCACCTATGGGTAATGGTGGGCCATTTGTGGTGTGATCATTACTCTTGGCCCATACTACCAATGTTTCAGGATTTTTAGAACTTTTTACCATTATATACAAAATCGGAAATGCAATACCAACAAGATCCACATGGGCTTTTGTTTAAGTGTGGTTGTAACTCTTGGCCTTTACTATCAATGTTTCAGGATTTGGAGAACTTTTTACCATTGCATACAAAATCGTAAATGCAATACCATCAAGATCCACATGGGCCTTTGCTAGAGACTAAGGAAGGAGTGGGGGCTTGGTCAGCCCACACTCTCCTGAAATGTTGCGTGTGCGTCTTGCCAAGCCCGGAGGCAGGAGGAGGGGAGAGAGGATTTAGCCGAAAAGCTCTAAAATTAGCCAAGCATGTTTATTTAAAATATTCATTAAAAATAGACTTTTCATCTTACATTCAACTTTTTTTCAGATTGAGTACTAAACATTCTCAAGAGTCTTCATATAAACTTGTGATTGAATCAATGTATCACTTTTTGACCGGCGGATGTGTACAGCATAATTTTAGCATTAGCGATACATTTGATTTGCTGTATATCAATCATTATTGGAGATATGAAGTTGCCTTTGCACATTGTAACATGATGTAATGTCTTCCACCGATATACCAACTTTGGTGTTGATGTCTCAAAAATGTGATGAGATTTGATCCAATTTCCTGTTTGGTTGCTTTTTTGCCAATTTTGATTGGCTGTACCGGACAAACGGTTGTGACGATCAAAATTCTTTTCGATAACTTTTGTTAGGCTTGGTCTGAAGATCATCTCTTGTCATTTTTAAGAAGATTTGACAAAATTTGTAGGAGGAGTAGGCTTTCAGAGGTTTTTGATAAAACCGGAAATGGCGGAAAAATCTAGATAACTGGAATTTGACGCCATAGGGTGTGTTAAACTCGTCTTGATCCAGGGAATCGGTCATACGGTTCAAAGGTTGCGTGTGTAAACACAAGTCCAACTTTGACCCATTGGTGGCGCTAGAGTGGTCAAATGGGAGCCTTGAAACTTGAAGAAGATAGAAGTAACTGTCCTTAATGAGTGTGCCAAATTTCACAAAAAGTTGTCGATGGAGTCTAGGGGCTGCCATAGACTCCCATGGTACAAGAATTACAAATAATAAAACCACCAATAACAATAGGTTTCCCCCTGACGGAGGAATCCTAAAAAGGCTGAGAAGACACGCACATTGTGGGCAAAGCTTGTCTACATTGTATACTGTTCGGGCGTGCACTTGTCATCCCACATAGCTGGCACAAATCACCCCCCATACCCATAGAACCCACACCTCAAATAAGTTAACCTAGACGCAAAGCTACACGTCAAATCCCAAAAGTAAGGATATTTTCCGAGACCCAAGACTCTGCCGAAACCAGAGATATTCTTTAAATGTCTCTGCGGTCTGAAATACAACTCTACCGGCAGTTTCAAAAACGTGTACCTTCTGCTTTCCTGGTGAGTGTCTTTATGCTTGCCATGGTGATGGCGCAGCTGTGATTGCTAACGAGCTGGGCAAAGAGAATAACAGAAATGTACCAATAATCCACACCTCAAACAAGTTAACCTAGACACAAAACTATACGTCCAATCCAAAAAATAAAGATATTTTCCGAGACCCAAGACTCTGCCGAAACCATAGATATCCTTATATGTCTGTGCGGTCAGAAATACGACTCTACCTGCAGTTTCAAAAACGTTGAAATTGGTCTCTATGGGGCGAGAGTAGGACTTAAATGAAGCATGAAGAGTGAAAATTGTGGCAATGCTGGCAAACTAGAAAAAAAAAATCAACAATGATTTGAAGCTCATCTCAACTTTTGCGTTTCAGTCAGCACTCTAGGCTCATATACACACCCAAGTAAATCTCAGAAAAGGTTTGAAAAACTCTTGAAACATAATCAGTGACATTGACAAAAGTTGAATAGTTATCAAAAAGCTGGATTTTGTCAACATTTTAAAGTTAAAATGGTGGCTCTAGCTGAAAGATTGAGGAAGAAGAAGGATTTGAAAGTTGAAGAAGTTTAAGAGGATTGAGATGATTTGAAAATATGTAAAAAATATTCTGAATATTGATTTATATTAATTCAAACATAAGAGGTAGAAAGCTGAAAAGTCAATGCAGTCATAACCTGAAACTGCTGAATTTTTTGATAGCTGAATGGTTTTAATAGCTGAAGATTTGAAGGAGCTGAAAGGTGTCACGGAAGAAATAGAAGAATAAGAATATGAAGAAGTTGAATAAAGATTCAAAACAGCATTCCAACCATTAGACAAAAGCTATATTTGATAGACAGACAGGTGTCTAGGGCAGAGCTAACCCACCTGATAGGGGACCAGGGCATCCCCAAGGCCCTCCCCAAAACCAGGGATGGAGCAGAGCGACGTCTGTGAGCCAGACAGCGGAGGTGCTGTAAGAAAACAGAGTTTGATCATTAATCAAGCATATAGTGTAATCATAAAGCATATAAAACAGCTACACCAACACAGTAACAAACATCTCGACAATGATCCAATGCAATGGAATGAGTTCTGATTGGTAAAGGAAGCTAACTGTAGGTACAGTATTTTGGTTAAAGGGATCTTTACTTTAGTTCTCAGTGCTGTACAAATTCACTGACAAATTTTCCAACCAGGCATGTCATCTTTCCTGTTTTACTGTTTTCATCCCACACTGGATAATTTATTAACCCGCCACTGTCAACTGGCAGGGAGCAATGTAGAGCAAACATAGGGCGGCTAAAACAATTGCGGTTTGTTTAAGCAGAAAGAAGCAACAGCCCCCACCCATCCGCCAAGTCCACTGAGAGGGACTAATGAGTGCCATGTGCACCATGCATCATAATTGGAAGTTTTTTGACCCATACACGGAATATAGTTATTAGGCACTTTTTTATCAATTTCTCAGAGATTGTCTGTTGTATTGCATTCAAAATGTAATTAAAATACACCTACATATGTAATACACAAGTTGGTGTGTTATTGTTTATGTAAATCAAACTTCAAATGCATAGTGTTGTCTTAAATACATGGTCTGTGACAGAGGCGTCGTTAGACCCTTTTTACTGGGGCACGTGCCCCAGTATAAATCTGCTGTGCCCCAGTTAAATCTAAAGTTTGAGTTTTATTTACTCTTCACAATTTACTTTATTAGTCAGTGCGTTCATTTAGATTGATAATCCTGGAAAAAATAAACGCAGTATCCCAATCAATGCTTGTAAAATCAAAGCAGTTTAACTGAAAACACAAACCGATGCCCACAGAATTCCATGTCAGCGCGTTCTTCTGTGCTTGCCAAGTAGCCACTGCAGCACACACAGAAGTCCAGGTGTCGGACTCGGCAAACAAGTCAGAATTAATGAAAACATTACAAAACTAAAGAACGTTCCTACATGATGGCCTACCGATCATGTTATTTTGACTAAAACATAAAAACAATATAACATGAAGCTCAAAAAACGATTTGCGCTCAAATGAATGCGAAAAAAACGTGCGCACTCGCATTAACTATTGATGTCCCTGCCAAATCTAATATCAAACTTGCGTCCTTGAACTCTTGTATAGTGGGTTAAGCAAAGGGAGTTTCTGTAGCCTCTTTGTGCATTCTGTGCAGCAAGCTTGGAAGAAAAAAAAGGGATATGAATAGGAGCCTGTGCCCCAGTAGGACTTTGTCTTAACAAAACCCCTGGTCTGCGATATTTAGTGTTTCTGAGAATGGTGACTCAATGAAAAAGTGCAAAATCATGACATACTGGTAATACAAGTAATAATTGAACACTTTTATTGAGGCCTTTATTTAGATTTTTTTTAAGGCTTTTAAGGCTGGACAGTTTTTAATCAAATATAAACAAGTTTTAATTTGTTTTATACTGTAGTTGAACAGCATTTTCAATGATAAAACAGTCTGTGGCATCAATTGTTACTGTTTTTCTTGTTGTTGTTATGCCCTGACAGACCTCACACAAACTGGGTTATGGGAAAGAGAAACAACAAAAATGCTAGATAGCACTTTCTATGATGAGTCACTAGCTAGAATAAATATCCTGAACACAAAGACAACACATCCTCCTTTTCACTGGCTCCTGTTCCACTGCCCTAAAGGGCTGTCCCTGCTGTCTGGAAAGCCAAGGAATACTGGCAGGGTCCCGATGGGTCAGCCGGGGTGCACAAAGCCCCTATGTGGGCCATTTTTCTAAGAAACCAGGCGGATATGCAAGGAAGCCCCAACATGCACACTTGAGTGAGGTTGACCGCATCCGCCCAAAATGCATCCTGCACCCTTTTATCACTGTAGATCACAGCACATTTAATGGTTGGGGATCAACACACAACTCATTCTCTGTGAAATTCAGCAACAAAAAAGTCAGAAAGAGATCGGTAGTGTCTCTTCTGTAGTGTGTGTTTAATACTGTGATCTGACTACTTCAGTAGCGTGGGAAAAAGTTTCTTGTAGTAATGTACATGGTATCATAACAGTTCTTTAATATTTTCAACATAGAGCTAAAATCTACACAGCAAAATAGCTGAACATTTACATAATATCTACATGACACTGTACATACATTTTCTCTAGTTCACATTTACAGTTTTTTTTAAGAATGTGTCATCATGCAATTTCAGATTATGAGGTTGTTAACCAAATCAAATATTTTTTTATTTTTTGTGGCGGATTAGATTGACAGCAGCTGTTATTTGAGGCTGAGGTGAGGTGTGAGAGCAGTCTTCCTCATGACTAAACCAGCAGGCAGCAGGGAACATGATCAGGAAGCCATCATACACAGATTAGGGTTGAGAGGTGAGTGCTGGTTTATAGATAGCTGTTTTAAGGTTGTTGTGTTTGTGTGCGCCGTCTTTGTTGGTTGTGTATGCAGAGAGTCCGTCCCTTACGGAAAGAAAATATATTCACCAATATATGACTTTAAATATATTGTATTATTTCCAATTACATATTACAATATATTAAATATGGAAATACATGGGATAATATATTGATGATAAATATATTATACACTATAATATATATTCATGTAATATATTGCTATACATTGCAATATATTGCAGAATATACAAATGATTAATTTGAATCAGGTGTGTTGAGCAGGGAAACATCTAAAACATGCAGGACAGGGGGTCCCAAGGACCAGGGTTGGGAACCACTGATTTAGCAGACGATCTTATCCAGAGCGACTTACAGTAAGTTACAGTAAATACAGGGACATACCCCGAAGCAAGTAGGGTGAATTGCCTTGCCCAAGGACACAGCAAGGTCTATATCTTGGAATGGCTCAATCGGATGAGAGGTTGTGCTGGTTAACGAAGGGTTGCAGGTTCAACTCCAGACATAGCAATTTTTGTTGTTGTTAACAAAACAGTTTCTAGTCTTCTGGGTAATCCCGGTGTACCTATCTATTATGTCAATTTTACAATATTTTGCCATTTTAAAGGAGGAATCCACCATTGCTGCTTGCAGTTATATTGTTTACATATATTTAAAATATATTCTACCATATATTAAACATACATGTGACACTATATCTTTACAAATATTACCAATACATTTTCCCATATACATCGGAATACATTATGGTGGTATTTATAAATATAAAATTGCATATATTGTGGGATATATAAACACATATATTATACATTCATGTTGAATATGTTGCAATGTATTGTAAAATATAAATATTAAATCCCATATGGAAATATATTGCTTAATATATCACATGAAATTTTCCAATATACTGCAAATTATTTTCCTTCCATAAGGGTTTTTTGTATGTTTGCAAAGACAATAAATAGGTAGGTTGATTATGGGTCTTGTCTGTGTGCTTGACTGCAGACTATTATTTCTCTTGTCCTCACTCTCTCAAGTAGAATAACTTAGTATGCGCTTTTGTGGATGGAACATTTCAATTAAGTCAATTGCATTTTTGCTGAAATAAGTTTTTTTTGTAAAAAAAAAAAAAATCAACAAACATGTACAAATTGCTGTCACAAATAAGAAACCTACATCATTACTCATTAGTGCTAACCAAGATCTCTACTTGTGTCAGAGTTGATCTCAGCAAGTTCATTCTATACGACTATAGTAGCTGGAAAGCACAAAGCACCAAAGCTCAAAAATGTAATATCTCCCAAGTCAGGCATTTCTATTTAGAAATAAAAATGGTAATTGCACAAATATTTGTAATTTTTCAAGGTCAAAAGCTTACCAAGAAACTAATTGATTGGCCAGACTGCCATCTATGACGAGAACATTGCTTTATAACATGGTCAATCATTATAATCCTTTGTCACATTAAATTGAAGACATGTCTGCTTCTCCCTATGTACTTACAGGCTTGATGGAGACAGCAGCATTGTCATAGCTTCCTCTCCTCATCGCTGCCATTCCAAATTCTAGGCTTGTCCTTGGACGCTGTGTGTCCATGTCTGTTTGTCTGCCTCAGGTTTCTCTTGTGTCCCGTACCCGAGAGATGGATTGTGTGGGAGATGAGCCGTACAGACGGAGATACCAAAAGCACAGGAGGCCAGCTTCAGAATGGGATACTGAGCATCGCTGACCGGCTTCTTCAGCTGGCGCTAATGATGGGGTTCGAACAATGGAAACCAGGCAGACAAAAGAATAGAGGGAGAGATCTGCCTGACCAAGATCTGCCTGGCCCCCAAAGGTCTGTGGTATGCCGGGCCTCGTCTGCCCCCCTCTTGTCCCTTGTCCACCCTGTTCTGATCTGGCAGCTCCAAGCCATAATTGAGATGGGACTGGGAGTCCCACCAAACACTGCCATGCTTCTCGCCCCCATTTCCAGGCTAATGAGGGTGACAACCAGGAAACAATACTGATTGGGAGAAATAGGGCAATGTCTCTCGTCCCTTCCCTATTTCCTTTCCCTCCACCTGCTCTATTCCCACAGAGATTAGACAAGAACATTTTGTGTGCATGTGTGTTTGTGTGCGGGAGGGGGGGGGTGTGGAAAAAAGGAGGTTCCTCTTTTTATCTGGAGTCCCTGTACATCCTCGTACAGGCTCAGGGACCATACTGTTGGGTTGTTGGTAAAAAGTGCTTAGAGACACAATTTCACTGTAATATAGCTGAAAATATCCAGGGGGATTCCAGAGGGTCTGTAATAATTGATGCATTATTACTGATGCAGCAAGATTTAGTTGTCCTTAATTGTTGTCATTTTTCATCTCATCTTCTGGGCTGCATCTGTTTCTGAGGTTAGGCTAACTAAGAGGAGGAACACTAAAAAGCATCTGATGCGGTTTTCATATCAACTCTCCATTTACAGTAATACTCTTGGCTTGATGGGTCAATTTGCAGCAATTCAGAGTAATAAGGGACCATGAGATTAACAAAACCTATGGTGACTCATTTTTGAAATCCTGAGAATTTTCGATGAATACAAGTCACTGGTGCACCCTTAAAGTGGCTTCAGCTTAATGATGCAGATGGATTCAAAGAGTTGACTAATATGTTTAAATGTAATCATTAGAAATGCTGTGAACCAATCCTAGCTGACATCCTAATTTGACCGTGTTATGGGCATACATATGCTACTGATCAGGCTAGAGATGATACAGTCAAAAAATGCAATCAAGGTCTTCACAGTATACACATAAGTATAGCAGTATAGTCACTCACATTCATAGTAACATACAGTATTTAGGTGGAACATATTTGTTGCTGGTATCAACACGTCAGGGTCAGAGCCGTAGCCAGACATTGTTAAAATTCGGGCTTAGCTCAGGTACACAACTAAATACAGCCCTCACTGGCAGATGACAGCCATAGATACCACTCTGGTCTAAACAAAAGCAAGGGGGTCAAAACTGAGTGTGTCACTGAGTGTGGGAGTCAGATGGCTGAGCGGGAGTCAGATGGCTGAGCGGTGAGGGAGTCGGGCTAGTAATCAGAAGGTTGCCAGATCGATTCCCCGCCGCGCCAAATGACGTTGTGTTCTTGGGCAAGGCACTTCACCCTACTTGCCTCGGGGGGAATGTCCCTGTACTTACTGTAAGTCGCTCTGGATAAGAGCATCTGCTAAATGACTAAATGTAAATGTCACTGTTGATGATTTCTACAGACTTGTTGAATGGTGTTAAAAGCTTGTTGGGCATTTTCAAAAGCCAAGGAAAAAATACTAGTAGTATATAGTTAGACAACAGTAGGGCTGGGCGATAAACCGATAAAAATAACTATCGAAGTAATGACTTCCGTCGATAAAGATATCGTAACATTAATTCATTTTCAATAATATCGATAATGTTGATAGAGAATTATTAGGAAAAGCAGTCCATTTAATTTCTGTGATGCAGCAGGAAGTTGCGGAGAAATGGTAGCCTACGCTCACTAAAATATACTGAGCACGTCGAGTGGAGTAGCTAATGTTAACCGCGGAAAATTAGTGTTATTGCCGAAAACAGTGGCAGCATAGCAATGGCGAGGGAGCAACTTCCAATGAAGAAATTGTTGATAACAATCGTCTTGTTCAGTTAATTGGAAGGTGTTTGCCTTTTTGAAATCTGACAAAGAGCAGAGCAATGTTTGGTGCAAATTGGTGTATTAAACAAACAGGTGGTTAAGTCTGGTAATATACATTCTGTGAGCCAGACGGTTTGACTCTGTCATGAAGTAGACCTCCACAGAGAGAAAATAGGAAACAACTTCCCCCCCAGGCCTAGCCAGCCAAACTGCTGACTGACAGAATTACCCGGAATTGCCCGGAGTCCTTCGATCTTGTGTCACTATACCAAATGGATTGCCCAAACGGATTTCCCACTTACTGTTGTTTCACAAACGAATTTCTTTACTTTGAAGCATGACTTTTCTGTAACATTGGGTAACTAGTTGTACCTTACTGAAGACGTAGGCTTTTCGTCGTTCTTTAACGTTTATCGAGTTGGACCAGTACAAAATAGCTGGACCAGCTAGTAACCAGCTAGCAAACAAGCTAGCTCTACTACTACTAGCCAAGCAAGCCAAGCTGTGGCTGAGAATTCATGTTGTGTACGATGGCGGTCTATGGCGCTGACCAAAAGTTCATCGTTAATGAACTGTTAACTTATGTTATGGATCAAGCCAAGCGATCTCCTATGGACTGTATTAAACCCGTGGTGCTGGACTTTTACTGTCCAAGGGCTATATCTGAAGCCAAGAAGTTGCTGTGGGAGTGCTACCCCAACGATCTCCCCCCGTTATAGCGACGAACTAACAAAGGCCACAAAAGTGTTCCTGAGAAGGAGACCGACGACATCCTGAAAAGCATGAAGACCCTTGACTCGAGGTTTTCGGACAGTTCCGTGACGCTGCCTGTTGTTTTTGTAGTGGTAAATCTCAGCCAGCTGCCTGTCAAAAACCCAGCTGAGCTTGAGCAGGCTTCTCTGTTGGACCGCGTAGCTAGCCTTGAGCGCCAGATGGCAGTGGTCTACCCGGCCTACCCGTCTCCACCACATCAACAGGCAACATCCACGAACATGACGTATGCAAACGCAGCCGCCTCGACAGGTAGTCTTGATGTGGTTTCCAGGACCGAACGTAGTACCCGATTAAAGTCGCAACTGTTGACCGTCTCCCTTCCGCCACCCTGTCCAACTCAGGAGGAGAGTTGCGACAAGACTGACGAAAGTAATCCTGAAGGCGGGTTTCATTTACCATCTCAGCAGGTTAAGAAGACGCTTCGACAGGAGAAGCAACAGTACAAACATGACGAAAGGCATCGACCCAAGCCTAAAGCAGTGTTTGGCACAAAACAGGACACTCTCATATGCTCCGCACAGCGACGATACGAACTGTTTGTGTTCCGGGTTCACCAGGACATCGAAGACAACACAATTCAGCAGTTTCTTGAAGCTGAAAACATCAAAGTTCACGAGCTCGAAGTTCTATCACGCTCTGACGCATGGACCAAATCCTATCGAGTGCTTGTAGAACCTCCAAGCCTCAACGTAGTCCTCAAACCGGACTTTTGGCCTGACGGCATTGGGTGTCGGCGCTTCTGGAAGAAGAAATCCTAATAGACCCTTATCATGGCAGACCGGCATACCACAAACTCTCTCTTTGTGTAAACTTTGAACTGCGAAGGACTCAGGAGATCAAGTTCTTATTTGGAATCCATACTTAATGACTCTCAGTGTGATATCTTGTGTCTGCAAAAAACATGGTTGCTAGTTCAAAACTTAGATCTATGCCAGTAAGTCAGGTGTGGATTCAACAGCTAATATCTTACCAGGTTGTCCAAGTGGTGGTGTATCAATATTGTATAAAAAATCTCTTGGGCACTATGTTAAAAATATTAATGTATCTAGCTCTAGGATATGTGGTGTAACAATACAGACCAGTGTAAACCACAAAATTCTAGTCCTTTGTGTGTACTTACCGTGTGATAATTTCTCTTCTGTTCATGTTACTGAAGAGTATATGGCCACTATGGATGCTATTGAATGTGCTATGGAAGAAAATAATTGTAATGCTTGTATTATGTGTGGGGATTTTAATAGTAGCTTCAAGCAAGATAATGCTCAGTCACGGTACCTTTGTCAGTAGAAACAACCTTAAAATCGTGTGGGATAGTCCAAAGGCTACTGTTGATTGGACTTACACAAACCATGCTTTAAATCACAGGTCTGTTATTGATCACTTTATTGTCAGTGATAAAATGTACGAGTGTGTCACTAATAGTTGTGTTCTTTATGATGCAACTAATCCGTCCAATCATAATGTTGTCTAGTGTAATTTTTTCTGTGATGTGAACTATACTGTTGTCACGGGCAACATATCTTCACGTTGTGAGAAGCGGAGTGCCTAGTACAAGGCGACTGAAGAGGACCAGGTGTCCTACAAGTCTAGTCTGGATATGTATCTAAATAATGTGGTTGTTCCTCATGAAACACTTATATGTAGTAATGTATCGTGTAACAATCCAAGTCATTTATCTAATATCGACAAATTGTGTAAAGATATTTTGAACTGTTGTATTAGAGCTGGTTTGAATAATATCCCTCAAAGTAAATCAGCCAGTAAACGTATACCTGGCTGGAAAGAACATGTGAAACCGGAAAGAGATAGGTCTCTATTCTGGCATTGGATCTGGCTTGAGAATAGAAAGCCCAACACTGGCTACGTTTATGAAATCATGAAAAAGACTCGGTCTCAGTATCATCGTGCTGTCAAACGTGCCAAGAAGGATGAATTTAACATCAAGAGACAGAAACTAGCTGAGTGTTGTGATAGCGATATGTGGAAAGAACTGAAGAAAATCAACCCAGCCAGCCGCAATGTTCCAGTGACTGGATAATGCTTCTGGCAATGAGAAGATAGCTGAACTATTTGTGACCAAGTACGAACAATTATTCACCAGTGTGCCCACCAAACAGACCGAACTGGCTGAAGTCAAACGGGATCTTTATAATGGTATCTGTGATAATCCTAACAATATTCATGTTCCTGTCGATGTCATTAAGAAATGTATTTTAAGACTCAAATCTGGTAAGAGTGACAGAGGTAGTGGTTTTGACTCTAATCACTTGATACATGGTTCCGAACGGTTATTTTGTCTCACATCTATTTTGTTTAATTGTATGATAACTCACGGTCATACAGCTGAAGATTTATTGTACTCTACCATTGTTTCTATACCAAAAAACATGCAATTGCATATCACATGAACACTGTGCTCTAGTGATAATTACCGTGGTATAGCTCTGTGTTGTTCATTGTGTAAGGTATTAGACCTCGTTATACTTGATCAATTTGGTAAATATTTTTATACATCTGAACTACAATTTGGTTTCAAAAAGGGTCTGTCTACAACCCTTTGCACAGCCATGTATATGGAAACTGTTGATTATTATGTTCGCACACACTCTGATGTGTATAGCTGTCTGTTAGATGCCAGTAAAGCATTTGACAAGGTTCATTATGGTAAATTATTTAAATTATTAATTCGGAGAGGTGTCCCTCCACTTATCTCTCGTTTATTACTGGACAGCTATACACGTCAGCGAGTGTCTGTACTATGGGGTGACAGTCGGTCACGCGTTTTTGGTGCGTCTAACAGTGTAAAACAAGGTGGTGTGTTGTCACCTATTCTTTTTATTGTGTATATGGATGAGCTGATTGTGACATTATCTAAGTCTCAACTCGGTTGTCACATGGGGCCTTTTTATGCCGGGGCTCTGGGGTACGCTGATGATCTCACCCTCATCAGTCCCAGCATCCGCGGTCTCAATGAAATGTTAAATATATGTCAACGGTTTGCTCAGGAGTATAATGTTACGTTTAATTAAAAGAAAACTATGTCTATAAAGTTTGGTTCACCAGTCACTGGTGATGATAAGGTATATCTTGATGGTGTCCTTATAAAGTGGTGTGATAAGGTTAAACATCTTGGTAATACTGTTCACTCTAGTTTGAGCGATTCAGAAGATTGTGTATTGAAATGTCATGTTTTAATTGTGCTTTCAACAAACTAATTGGTAATTTATCTCCAGATACAGTATGTAAGTTGTTTAACAGTTACTGTTGTTCTTTTTACGGGTCACAGCTCTGGGAACTTAATTCCAAAGGTTTCGACTCAATATGTGTTCAGTGGAACAAAGCTGTTCGTAGAATGTTACATTTAAATTATCGGACTCAAACTTGGCTTCTTGGCCCTCTGATAAATAAATTACATGTGAATGCTCAGTTATGTATAAAAACACTACGTTTTATATCGTCAATGTTAAATAGTCCTAATAATTTTGGCAATGAAGTGTGTTGCTTCTCCCGTCGGGAAAAATATATCCTTTCTCAGGTATAAATATTCTGTGCGTTATTGTGATGAATTGTATGTAAATATTAATCGTATTAAAAAATGTCAGGTGCTATCTCAAACCAGACAGGTCACAGTAGACCTAGTCAACAACATTATGTGTATAAAAAATTGTTTTTTAACTTTGGAGGGTTTTGATCCCACGATGATTGAATGTATGCTACAAAATGCTTGTTGTTACTAATTTATTGTTCTGTCTGTAAAAATTTGCTAAAGCTTTTGCTGATGTAGTTCTTGTTCTTTTGTTTCTTTTTTCTATGTTTTTTGTTTTTCCTTTCAAATGTATGATCACATACGAAATAAACGATTATTATTATTGTTATTAATATGACCTCTGGAGAGGTCTGCAAACGGTTTTGAGGATTTCTTATAACGTCTCTGGACATATAAGAACAGCGGTTTGGTCCAATCATAATACTAATATATATGAAACCTTTTTTACCACCTGAAGCAAAATCACTTGTTGGAACATGCAGAAAGTGTGAGTTTGCGCCAAGGTATTGATAAGTAGGCTATTGATAAAAAGCAAGGTTTTAAAAAGCTTAAGTTACTTGACCCCAGGTACGTGCTCCCTGGCCGCAAACATTTCTCTCACACTGCTCTGCCTAAACCATATGCCGAGTATAGGGAAAAAGTTGAGGAGGAGACTTATTTAGCTACTACAGATCTGTGGTGTATCGTTTAATTATCGTTATCGAATGTAAATATAAATATCTATATCAATAATTTTTTACCCATATTGCCCAGCCCTAGACAACAGTATGATGCACAAATGAATGAACGTGGGCCCAGTATCGAACCTTGTGGTACTCCTAAACTACGAACTCAGATTTATAACCATCCACCAATACACATTGAGTACCATTAGATAGCTAATTTATAAACCAATGGTCCAGTGTCAGATATATTTTTCTGATTTGACAAATCAATAAAAACAGACACACAATGCCACTTCTTGTCAGGTGTAAAGTGGATGCCATTTCAAACCTTTAATGTTGTTGTAATAGTGCTCTTACTGTTTATTTTCCATTTATAATGTTGTTTTCTTGTAGGTAGGCCGTCAACTGTTTACTAACTAAGGACTCCTTTTCCTGCCAGTATCAACAGTTTCAAAATGCGTCGGTATAGGGAAGGATCTCCCCCTCTTGGTAGAGGTAGAACAAGAGCAGCTTTCAATAACCTTTGTTATGTACCTCCATGCAATTCCTCCACCAGCAATGTTGATGGATAGTTTCAGAAAACCATCATGAAATAATATTTTGGACCTGCAGAGGTACTGAGCTACTCTCTAATGAGGAATTGTCTACTGTTCCAGGAAAAAACAAGAACACCTAAGCAATTCATGCAAATCCAGGTTCAATGACCTCAGATCGAGTTTGGAGGGATAGAGGTAGGAGCGCATTAGGAATGCATTGTATGCACAATATATTTCATATATTGTAAAAAGTCTGAAACTCAAACCTGCATGAAAAACCACAATTAATTGTGTGTTCAGCTTCCTTTGAGGAACTACTAGCAGCTATATGAGTGTGTGACAAACCATCTGGCGAGTCTGGTTAGTTATTGTCCTTTCATCACATATCTAGAAATATTGTAGCTAAGAATGTTATTGTTGCACTGTCTGGTTAAACTTCAGATCGATCCTCGGCACTACCCATTGAAATACTGTTAGAATTGTGCACTTTTGGTCTTTGATTATCTTCTCTACTTGCTACTTACAGCCCTACTTATAATATTGTTTTGATTTTATGTAAAGCACCTTGAGCTGCAATTCTTGTATGAAATGTGTTATATAAATAAAGTCTTATTATTATTAATAGCGTTATGAGGGACACTATGACATTTAGTTGTTTTCACTATTATTAACTGACTATAAACAACATTCTATAGAGACTGATATTGGCCGGGTTTCCCAGATACGTTAAGAAGCTCTTAGCGTTAAGAGCTTCTTAACGAATCTGGGAAACCCGGCCATTATTGTTTCAAAATACTAGAGAGATATATTCAGTAGCGGTTTTTGATACGGGCGAACCCGGCAGCACCCGGGGCGGCATGAAGAGGGGGGCGGCAATTTCCCAAGTGCGTCAAATTAAATTAACCCTCCTGCTATCCTTGAGACTACCTGCACTACCAGCAGAGGACGCCAATCGCGACACGTCCGTGTTGTGGTTTACGCCCCGGGAGGGAAATTGGATCATCATTTGAAGGGGGAGAAAACATACAAACCAGAAAGCACGAACATATGTAGCATGTTAGAGTTATAAATGTATTGTCCATGTGATAAACAATAGTTTAATTTAATGACATACAAAAATAAAAATACAGCCAATAATGCCAAATTATTTAGGGGGGCGGAAGAACATTTTAGAGGGGCTTCAGCCTAGCGACGCCCCTGACCAGATATCACAAGCCACAGCAAAGCTGAGTTAGAAATCCTACATTTTTTGGACACCACAAAGAACATGCTTTCTTTGAAGCACTAGCACTAATTTTGAAAAAGTTATTAATATTAGCATTGATTTAATGCTATTTTCAGAGATGAGCAATTTATTTGAGTTTTGTTTAAAACATTTTTGAAAGTTGAAAGGTTGTGGAAGTAGACCAGACTTTATTAGAATAATCTGGTATCTGTATGCAAGATTTTTTGACACAATTTTGAAAACAGTTAAGCAAGGATTAGTGATTTTCTATAATTTTATTTGAAACTTAATTGAAAAAGTAAAGGCTGTGGAAGTATACCAGACATTGTTAAGATACTCTGGTGTCTGTCTGAGGTTTTACATTCATAAGAATATTATAAAGTCTAAATTTTTCAAAATGGTATGGGTAGTTTTCACCTGATCCCTAGCCCGACGCTGCAAAGTAGCGTCTTCCGAATGTGAGACAAATGTCGAATATGAAACTAACTTCACCTCGGTCAATTAACACACAGTTTCAAAGTATTTTGTGTGAAATGCTTCCACACCTTGGATGACTTAGGTCGTACTGATTTCTCCGCCATGTGTTTCAGAACAACGTCACTCAACAAGGTCTCTCTGAGGGTCTTTCCTCTACCTCCGCTTTGCTCTGCGCTCAACTAAACTTTTTTTTTTAATACTCAAACATCTCCGCAACTTATTGAGTGGTGTAATAATCGCGCAACACAACTCATCGATAATGAAATTCGTCGCCAACGCTTTTAATAATCGATTTTAATCGATTTAATCGATTCGTTGTTGCAGCCCTAGTTCAAAACCTAACTTATAGGCTAAAGCCAAAGTGTACAGCTGTTCATATTGTAAATTGAAACACTAACATATACCCTGTATTTTATTCCATTGCTACTGAGAAACAGCTGGTTGAAATTATGCTAATACTGTAAATCACAGCTGATTCCCAACTAGGAAACACTCAGGTGTTGAGGTTCTTTCAATTGCATGACCATAAAGTATGTACAGTAAGAGGACCTCTTTGGGCTAATCTTATGTGGAAAAAGAACAATACAGAGAAACACGGAGAAAGAGAGAATATGTAATGCCTGCACGAGGGAGAGGAAGACAAGTACCAGGACAAGGGAGAGGAGTGGGGCAAGGGAGAGGGAGAGAAGTTAGAATGTGTGGTGGTGCTCAGAGAAGGGCCAGAGCTAGCATAACTGATGAAATGTTGTAAATGGCAGCTATATTGCATATTTCTTGCAGTAATGTCCTGTTGCAACTGAAGCCTTTACTGCTGCAAATATGTTTATGTCTTTTTTTCAATACAGTAACCGTAGATTCTATAAAGCTACTCTGAGATGGGTCATTAATTTTTTGTTCTGAATTTCTGCAACAAAAGAAACAAAATGCATGCATTTACTAAACCTAAGTGTGAGAGCACAGTATAATACTGAGCTACTGGGTTGTTGTTCCCAAGGAATAACCAGGTTGACGGGCTTAGATTAGATGATTTGCGTCAGCGAGATAAATTCCATTGAAGTATTGATTGAGTTTAAAACAGTTCTCCATTACATTTACATTTATTCATTTAGCAGACGCTTTTATCCAAAGCGACTTCCCAGAGAGAGCTTTACAAAGTGCATAGGCCACTGATAATAACAACAAGATAGCCCCAAAGCATTGCAGGTAGCCAAAAACAGAAGTACACATTGTGAACAACCAAAAATAAGTGCTAAAGGGAAGAAACCATAAGAGCATGTAGTTAAGCAAATTACAATTACACAACATGAATCTCTAAGTGCAAGTGTACCTGTAGGAAAGCAATAAAAATAGGATTAAATATAATTAATTGTGTATATCCGTTAAAATGCAGAGCAACACATACTCACTTCTAACCTTGGCGGTATAGCGGTCAAAACCTTTTGCCCTTCCGGGGTCAACACCAAACTACAACAGTAGGCTTCCTACCTATATGCCTAAAACACCTGTGCAATTAAGAGCAACACCCAGTGCACAACAGGGACATTACACATTTGGCTGTAGCAACCCATTTGGCTGCTACACCAACAAAACTGAAATGTAAAGAGGCTTTAAAAGAAACTGCATTGCAAAACACAATCTATGATCCATATACTGTTAGACCTGACACTGTATAATAGAATGCAGTTTCTGTAATTTCATCTGATGTTAGTGTTTGTTATGACATGTGCTATGATTGATTAAATGTTCCTGTTGAAAGCGAACGTGTGTTATTGTTTTGGTAGACATGGTGTATTGTTAGTGTATTTTTGTGTTATGAAAATGAGTGTTTGAGTTTAGTTTACATTGTGTGATTTTGAGCATGGATTTAACAGTTTTGCCAATTGTGTGTGGTAGGTGTGTTGGTGCATTAAGAGTAAGAGTAACAAGTAACAAGGAAACTTGTTAGATGTATTGAAAAGATTGTCATAGCGATTGTAAACTAGCCTTGCTTTGCCTTAAAATCAATTATGTTAACAGATAACGCTATTAAATATGATGTGTCGTTTGTCGCTAACTTTTTGAAGCTGTACCTCCACTTCAGAATTATTACTTAAATTTTTCTGTCTTGTCGAGGCCACGTCGTTTTGACATTTCTCTGAGTGTGCACATGGCCCTGCCATATCATGCCCTTTTATGGGAATTAACGGGGCGTTTACCTAGGCTAAATAGGAGCAACGGGGCACGAGCTTTCAACTTACAAAATATTGTGATTCATCATTCTAAGAACAAACCTGCGAACAATTCTGATGTTTAGGAGGGGAGTCAGATGGCTTTGCGGTTAGGGAATCGGCCTAGTAATCTGAAGGTTGCCAGATCAATTCCCGGCCGTGGCAAAATGACGTTGTGTCCTTGGGCAAGGCACTTCACCCTACTTGCCTCGGGGGGAATGTCCCTGTACTTACTGTAAGTCACTCTGGATAAGAACGTCTGCTAAATGTAAATGTTTAAGAACACTTCATGAATCCCACGTCGATTTTTCTTAGGAATCTTTCTTAAGAACAAATTTAAGAAATAACTTAGGAAGATATTGGTGAATGAGGCCCAATGTTTTTGGGGCTATCTTGTTGTTATTATCAGTGACCTATGCAGTTTGTAAAGCTCTCTCTTGGAAGTCGCTTTGGATAAAAGCGTCTGCCAAATGAATAAATGTAAATGTAAGCAGTACCCACTAATTAAGGTCCTCTTTGCTCGATATAACTCAACCTTTTCTTCTTTAGCTCCGGTTGAGAGACTGTGCTTATTTGCAGGAATGATATTTAATCCGCACAGGAGATGGTTAATAGGGCTGCAACAAACGATTATTTTGATAATCGACTAATCTAACGATTATTAGGTCGATTAGTTGACTAATCATCTATTTTTTTCATTGATTAATCAGAATGCTTTGAACAATTATTCAGCTTTTGCAATTTGTTAAAACATTGAGTTACACATATTCTAAATTATAAATAAAACCAATAAATCACTTCAGCTTTTGAAAAAAATATTTGTATTGCACTTTGAGCCAACTAAACAGGCTATTACATCTATTTTCGTCCAATTGTGTCCAACCTAAATAAAAAATGCTATCTAAGCATCGTTTCAATCATGTTGCTTTAAAGTATTTAAAAGATAAATACACAAAAATAAGTCAGTTGTATTACAGACAAAAAAAGGAGGAATATAAACATATCTCTTGTAAGACAACAGGGTTCTGTTCAATAAAAAACAGTGAGTAACAGTATCATTTCTGGACAGTTTTTTTGTTTGTCTCATTACAATGGTCGTATACACTGAACTGTCTAACTGCTATCTGTGGACATGTTGCTACGGTGTTAGTATCCGTGAAAGACTGCGTAATTTGTTATTATCAACTGGTGTAGCTAACTAGCCATCCAGCTTGAGCACACTCACCTCTTGCCGTTTCCATCTCCACTCATGCGGGGATGCTTTCGTTTTACATGTTCATGCATGCACGTTGTGCTACCATGGAAAACAAGTTCCGCCTTGCACACATTACATATTAAAGTATTTTTTGTTGGATATTTGGTGAAACTTTCCCACACAAGACTTATCAGGCCAGTTTGCACCCTAAAATGTTCACTGCTGTTTTCTTCTATTGGATAGCATACGGGAGGGCTGCATTAGTCTAGCGCTACAGCGCCGCACTGGTCAAATCACGTTATTGCAGGCACTTAAAATAGGTCCTATGAGATCAAATGATTTGGCGACAATTTTTGGTTGTCGATAACGTCGACTAATCGTTGCAGCCCTACTTTGGTGCATAAAAAGTTAAACTTAAACTAGGATTGGAAGGGCTCCGAGGCCCCATCATTACAGCTATGGAAGGGTCTAATGAAATATTATATAGGTATAGAAAGATCAATGTTCTAAGACCGGAACAGTATGCCTTTATTTACCCCTTTTTCATCTTATAAAAAAAGCTCAACCTAATGAAGAAAGGCAACTTTATCATCACTGTGCCAGTGCTCAGGTTGGGATGGGCAGGAACTCTTTAACAGGCCTGTGCTCAAGTGTGGAGGGTGTGTCTCTGATCTTGCCCATCCAGCATGGATAGACCACCCTGCCGTGGAGCCTGATGCCACTGTTGCTGCCATTCTTCTGCTTGCTGTTGCTGGGGTCCTGAGAGAAGCCCAAGCTGCCTTTCAGAGACAGGGGCTGGTGCTGGTCCTGCAGCTGAATCTGGATGGGGTGGGGGGCCAGGGGGCCAGAGGACACACAGACCGTAACACAGTTCCCACACAGCCAGGGGAAGATGGAGCACAGGAGGCTGCGTAGCTCCTGCTTGAAAGATTTGTTGAAGAAGAAGTAAATGAAGGGGTTGTACACGTGGTAGCTTTTTGCAAAAAGAGCAGGCAGCACAAAGCCCACAGGAGCCATGCTCCTTGTTGAAGATAAAGAGAAAGGACACTACGGCATTGGGGGCCCAGGCGATCACAAATCCCAGGCTGATGCAGAAAAACATCTGAAGAAGGACATGAAACACACATAAGGATCCTCAGAAATTCGCTGATATATAAACAATTGTGAACCTGAAACATGTGTTGTTGTTGATGAATCTGTGCAATTTCTCCCCAAAGATCATTAACAAACTACTCTATTCAGTTAGACTTTAGTTTCACCCTCTATAGACCATATGTGCAGTATATGCTCATATAGTACCTTTAAGAAACTGTTAAAATTTTGATTTCTTCCCAAATTAGAATATAATGATATAACATTTTGAGTTATAATTCAGGATAAAAAAACTTGATAAGATGTTACAAATATGTAGGCTCTAATACTATATATAATATTTTCAGTCTGTAATTTGTAATGGATGTATTATAGTACACTTTATGGTATGTTGTAATTGGCCAGATTTTGTTTCATAATAATACAAATATATGTATATTTTATTGATAGTTTATTGAGTATAGTTATATTGAGCCATGCATTTATAAACCGTCAACAGATTAACTCCCCAAACAGAGTGCTGTCCTCTACGGTGCCCTGTCCTCTAATATTGAGAAATTACAAAACCTGGAGTCTCCTGCTCACCATGGAGAGGCGCTTCTCGGCATGGCGCAGGTTGATGCGGATTCCTCGGGTGGACAGGGAGTAGGAGAAGCGGCAGACCTTCAGGAGGATCTGACACTGAGATACCACAATAAGTAGGACAGGGACCAGAGTGAAGAAAGCGAAGGAGCAGATGACGTACAAGGCATCCTTGGTGAAAGTGTAGTAGCCCCTCCACGCCACAGTGCAGGACAGACCATACGGCTCAGGGCTGCACTCTCCCCAGCCGAACATAGGTAAGCAGGACCACAGTGTAGCGATGACCCAGGATCCAAAGCACACCAGACCGATATTTGCACCATCCAGCCACGCTGCTGTGCCAGGAGAAGGACAAACTTTACTTATTTGTGGAAACTTTTTGTTTCCACAAATTAGCGTCTTTCCAGCTCTCAACCGGTACAACATGTCATGGATAATGGTGCATGAGCCAACACATGAACACAACATGGGGTGCAAAGAGTCATGGATAGGTTTCCTGCTGTATGAGATGAGGCGATAGAGAGGTTAAAGCAGGGATTAGCAGCTTAATATTTATCACCACATAGCATTAGTTATCTAGCAACAGGGTTGCCAACTTAAAAAAAAACCTTGGAGTGAGATTTGGTGAGGCCAACCAAAATTTGCAGCATACAAAGCACCCCCACACACACAAACACAATGTTAGCAGGACTACTTGGTTGGCGTTGCCTTCTCAGCGTGAGAAATACAAGGTGTAGCGTGGGAGCGTGTGAACTGGTTGAAATGCGTGTCTCACGACCAATCCGTGAGTGTTGGCAGCCCTGTAGCAATAAAGTCTGGCTTTCTGCAGCTAACGTTAGCTGGCTAGCTACCCACATGACGGGTTGTATAGCTAGCTAACTGTTCAAGGAAGGAAATTGTGTTTCCCCCAAAAAACATTATTGGCATGTTGATGTTGGTTGATTTACAATTTCATTTCCAATAGGGCATGTTAATCCTCTTCTTCTTTCTGCATTTTGTCCCTTCCTAAATACATTTTAAAATCCAATTTAAATTGATCAAAAGTACTTATTCAACCGCCACATCATCTAGTCACTTATGCACATCATGATATCAATTTCTCATCTAAAATTGCCATTGCTCTGGTATGTTCATGCAAATGATTATGTAGCTGACAATTGTCTACTGTTTCCTGCATTATCAAATGCTCATGTCATGTTGATCAAAATGATTTATATATGCTTTCTGTTAAACTGTCTTACCCCCCAAAACATCTAGACATTTAGTTCCTTATATAACTCATTACATGCACAGTGGTTGAGCAAGCTGCCATTATTGTAGGCCTAATTCACCATACAGCATGTACAGTTCTGCCTAAGGGGTGTTTGCTATATATGTTTACGTACAAATGTGTATTTTTCCCCTATGTGCTATGCATTGCTGTAAAATAGTCTTGTATTTTCTGTCTCGCATTGACATGAGACACTGACAACCGGCCAAGGAGGCTACATTCTAACATTATTTCTGTTGTATGCCCGTTTGTGTCTTGCTAAATACAGTATGTCGGCGCTTCAAAAAACCGACGAGGAACAGGCCCAAATCATCAAGTTACAGACTCCATGCAGAATGTAGCCGGTGATTAATATGTTGAATCGGTGGCACACAAAGCCTGGGATGCAGCTGGTGATTATAATGTTGGTTAGTTGACTTGGTGTTGTGCAGGGTAAGTTTTTGCATCAGTAAACGCATTAATTCATATAACAAAATTCAATGATCTACACTGAAATAAAGTATCGACTTTATATTGTCTTTCTGTTAGTTAGCTAGCCAGCATTTCAGTCATAAAGAAAACCCCTGAAAGAAGCTGATTCAATGTTATAACAGCAGTCAGCACTGCTCACGTCACCGTATCGGTGTGTAAAAAAAAGACTCCCAAATGTGCTTCTAAATGACAGTAGGCCTATAGGCCTTGCATCTTGCAAAATTGCATTTTGTACTTCTGTCGATCAATTTCTTATTTCTTGTTAGTTAGCCTACTGCATCCAATCAGCGCTAAAGTGTAGTACCTACCCTTTCCGTTCAGAGTTAATGTAATGTGTTTTAGAGTTAATGTAATGTCGTTTTCCATTTGGGGGAGCGCGTTTTTGTATTGGGGGGAGGTGAACAAGTCATCCGATTTGGGGGGAATTTACTCGTATTGGGGGGGAGTATTGTCATTTGGGGGATGTACTCATATTAGGGGGTGTCATTTGCACTTCAGGGCCACCGTACTGCATACTTATATAGTTCTAATCAATTCGATTTTGGCTCCAGCTGGTTATGGTCTGATTTACACTATTCCTATTGCTTTCCTACAGGTACATTCTTGCACTTCTTGAGGTTCATGTTGTTTAATTGTAACTTGTTTACATGCTCTTATGTTTCTTCCCATTGACACTTATTTGCTTTCCACAATGTATGTTTTGGCTACCCGCAATGTTTTTGAGGCCATCTCGTTGTTTCTTATTGAGGGACTTGTTGCTCTTGTTGGTTAGTTGTAACTGATTTAACTTGTACTCGCTGTGAATTATATTATTGTTGCTTGCTTTTTCTTCAGGTAGGCTACACACAGGGGTGAAAGTAACGCCGTACCGGTGAGAAATGTATTCCCGCTTTTTCTTCAGGTACACGCAGGGGTGAAAGACACGCCGTACCGGTGAGAAATGTACTGCCGGTACGCCGTACCGGTAAGAAATTACGACACACACACAGGCCCGTCGCGACAAGGCAAGCAAAACAAGCAATTGCTTGGGGCGCCGAGCTGGCTTGGATAAAATAGCTCTACTTGACTTGGCAAAGGAAGGAGAGCTGCTCATTCAACACAAGGCATGCCTCATCGTCAAGCAGATGAGGACAGCTACTTCAAGCCTCTTTGGAATTTATTTTAAGTGTTTTACCTTTTCTGTTCTGTTCCACTGTTCTGTTCTAACTATTCAGCTAAAAAATACATGTTGAAATTAAGTGTTTGCAATTTATTCATAATCAAAAACAGATACAGGTGGGTTAAAGAGTGATAGGCTACTAGATTGATAAGAAGTCCTAGTGTATGCTTGATAAGTAGACTATAATACAGTAAATAAATAAATAATAAATAATTAGGCTAGGCTAAGTGAAATTTTCGGCGCGCGCTCGTCTATCAGCTGTGATTGTTAGAGCGCATGTCGGAGAATAGCACAGACATGAGCTTCACAGCGCAGTTGAGAATGCGCGTGTGCGTCCTTGAGAACTGTAAGTCTATAACTTATGTTTTCAGTTCATTTAAGACTGTTATTGTATTGGTCTATAGTTCTTACAAATTTAAATAAAGTTAACTGGTGATTTTCGTTGTTTGTTTTCTTCCCCTGCTAGCGAAATTGCACGTCTGTTGATTCGATAGCGATTGCCGCCCTTGCTCACGTTTGTACTTTAAGTGCATTATTATGCTGAAGTAGTTTTAATGAATAAATAGTGGTATATTGTTATTATTTGCTACAGAATGCTTAGCCTATCAAGATCAAATGAAGCAGACAGTGTATGCTTCCGAGTGGCCTACCTTAATCAATAGGCTATAGCCTATAGGCCACTGACCATTTACAATTAGTTGTTACGTCAATTATTAATTGGTAGCATTTATGACATTTAGAACATACTGTTAGGTGTCTTTAAGTATGCTAACTTTATTCATATTTATATTGCTATAAAAAATCCTAGAGGAAACACTGCTTATGTTTTGGCTACCCGCAATGTTTTGGGGCTATCGTAGTTATGATCAGTGACCTATGCACTTTTGTAAAGCTCTGTCTTGGAAGTCCCTTTGCGTCTGCTAAACGATTAAATGTAAATGTTTTTGATAATTGACTTATGCACTTTTGTAAAGCTCTCTCTTGGAAGTCGCTTTGGAAAAAAGCGTCTGCTAAATGAATACATGTAAATGTATTATTATTCAGGCAAACAGCCTTCAAGAGAAATCAAAGACTTTAATTCAAGGAAAGAGGATGATATTCATATATAATAATGATGCGATAAGTATGTATTCAATACATTTCATAATTTAAGAATTCACCTCACCCTAAAGAAAGTAAATGAATACATCTGCTCAAATAATTAGTCTAGTTAGTTAAAGAGCCATGAAAAAAGGCATGACTGAACTTTTATGTAGCTAGGCTACATGGTCCTACTTGTAATATATAAACGTGAGTTATTAAATACATAATACAATTTGGGTTATTAATTGCACTGGATGTTAGCTATAACATTCTTGTAAATTTAGATTAATCATAATTTGTCGGCTACATGATAAATAGCTCCATATAGCTATTTATATAGCTCCAAGTAAACATTGCCTGACCAAACTACTGACAGGTTTAAGGTGTCGTATATATGGTTAACATATTTAAATATGAAACATTACATGGTAATAACCATGCAGCGGAATTTCGGAATGTTTTGACACGCTTCTGGCTATGGTGATTATATTATAGGCTACAAGGATTTTGTTTTGTTTACGGTCGGGGGAAAATAATTATCCTAATGTTTTACTCACCAATCGACAGGATAACAAGCCCGACACCAATATCAGCACCGGGCGCAAGTTTAGAGGTGAAGATAGAGTTTTGAATGTTCTCATCGAAGTCGGGCAGTAGTACGGACGAGTCCTCTGCCATGTTGGATTGAAACCCAGTCTAAAGACTCTGTCTATCAATTGTTGGATATGAGCAGTTCTGACAAATGCCGTCTTGATGCTTAAGAGTAAAGACCATCTCTCAATACACCAATCCTTGATGTCAAAGACCTTCATAGGCCTACATGTGAAGGTTACACACGTGTGAGTGGAGGGATGATTGCCTGATACGAACGCTGCTTTGCAATTTTTTTTGTTAACATTAGTAATGAAAAGCATTAGCATGCCATATCCATGTTTCAAAATTATCGATAGTTTAAAAGAAACATTTCGATACATTTCATTAGGCCTAAGTCAAATTGCTTTCAAATGTTTATATCCCCCAGATAATCAGTTCCTAAAATGATCAGGAACTTGTTTACATGCTGCTACTGCCCAAAGCATCATGCTGGGTAGGCCTACACACTAAAATATTTTTTAAATCCTTTAAGATTTTCAAAATGTGAAGACATCAAACATGAGGACAAAAAAATCCTAGATGTAACCGTTTTGCTCATATGGTGTGTGGTGTTTGTCCTCGGCGTTCCCCCAACACATCAGGATTCCGAGCAAGTTCGGTCCCTCTTAACACACCTCACATCACGGGAAAATCCGATGAAATAATCTGTAGATAATCGGGAAATTACCTTGGATTGTCGGAAGGGGGAAATCGGCCCAAAATCAGACAGATTATTTTGTGGTGTGTACTCAGCATTACTTATGCTGGGGACACACTAAACAATTTTTTGATTTTATAAGATCGTCCAACTGTGAGAGACCATACACATGAAGACAAAAAATCCTAGAATTAGCCGTTTCGCTCCCAGTGTCTGGTGTGCCATGATTTGACAAAGACAGCACACCACACACAAACAGATTTACCATAAGTGTCCCGAATGTTTACACAAGAAATCTCGCAAAATCTCTTGAGATTTAAGAATAAGCATGGCGGACGATATGCAGGAAGAAATTGCGATGATAGTCTTTGTAATGATTTTCACAGAAAATTCACAGAAAAAATAAAAGGGTTTGCTGTTGCCACAAATCAATTCCATTTAACTTTGTGCTGCGCCGTGACTCCGTTTGTTATGCTTCCGTCTTCTCTCAACTTTCTGATTGGATATTCCCTCGTTCCCTTGTCATTCCCTCCGACCGATCCGGGGATCTCAGCTAGGATTGAGGCCTGCCTCGCAGACATCTCCGCCTGGATGACTGAGCACCATCTCCAGCTGAACCTTGCCAAAACAGAACTTCTCATCATCCCGGCCAAACCCTCCATCTCCCATGACTTCTCAATCACCCTGGGATCTGCGACGGTGACCCCCTCATCCTCTGCCAGGAACCTTGGGGTGACCATGGACGACGAGCTCTCCCTCACGGCCCACATTGCTGCGGTCTCCCGGTCGTGTAGATTCACCCTCTACAACATCCGGAAGATCAGGAGATACCTGTCTGAGCACTCCACCCAGCTGCTTGTCCAAGCACTTGTCCTCTCCAAGTTGGACTACTGCAACTCGCTGCTCGCCGGTCTCCCATCATGCGCAACCCGCCCTCTTCAGAGAATTCAGAACGCAGCGGCCCGTCTGGTCTACAATCTACCCAGACGCTCCCACGTTACCCCGCTCCTCATCTCCCTCCACTGGCTACCCATAACGGCCCGCATCAGATTCAAGACCCTGGTACTGACCTTCCGAGCAGTGAATGGAACTGCGCCCGACTACATCAAGTCTCTCCTGCAGCCTTACACCCCCACCCGCCACCTACGGTCTTCTTCAGACAACCGCCTGGTGGTCCCACCTCTCAAGACCGCCCGGTCCCAGCACAAGCTCTTCTCCTGCCTGGCACCCCAGTGGTGGAATCAACTCCCCACCTCCATCAGAGACACGGACTGTCTCTCCACCTTCAAGAGAAGGCTCAAGACGCACTTGTTCCGGGAGTACAATGGTACTTAGGAATGGTTTGCTGAATCCAACGCTAGTTTCCTCAAGGTTCACAATGACTCTTGCTTAGACTGTTGCTCTTGTTGGTTAGTGGTAGCTGATTTAAACTGTTGTATTCTTCTTTTTTTAGTTAATCCTATTTTTATTGCTTTCCTACAGGTACACCTGCACTTAGAGATCAATGTTGTGTAATTTTAACTTGTTTAACTACATGCTCTTATGGTCTCTTCCCTTTAGCACTATTTTTTGGTTGTTCACAATATGTACTTCTTGTCTTTGACTACCCGCAATGCTGTGGGGCTATCTTGTTGTTATTATCAGTGACCTATGCACTTTGTGAAGCTCTCTCTTGGAAGTCGTTTTGGACAAAAGCGTCTGCTAAATGAATAAATGTAAATGTATGTAAATTATATTGTTTCGTTTCACGTGATAAACTCGGCGTTTGTCCTCGGGGTTCCCCCCACACATCAGGATTTCTGATCGCAAATCGGCTATTCAACATGTTGAATATTTAGGATTCGCGATCAGGACTCCGACGTCCTTCCGAGCAGATTCGGTCACTCTTGACACACCTCACACAAGGTATCTGATAAAATAATCTGTCGAACAATCAAGATAATCGGGACGTTACCTAGGATTGTCGGAAGGGGCGAAATCGGCCCGATTATCCTGTAGTGTCTCCCCAGCATTAGTTTCCCAATGTGTCATTCTTTACAAACGACTCTATTAGTATGAAGTCTTGAAATTAAGTATATTTGTAGACTTTAGCGCCACCTATTGGGTACAACCATCCACTGCTACTCAACACAATCAAACGGTACTACTGTACATTGAGTAGAAACATAAGGTAGACTTTATTTTGATGGTGTTCAAAACCTATATAAGGTCTATCATTACAAAACAGGTTCCCCACACAGTTGTATGTCACAGAGATTGGAATGGTACACTCTGACAGAAAAGGCATCAGAAAGAGTGGGACCTACAATAGAGAACAGACACGATAAAGCAGACAACCCCCTCATACATACTGTACACATGCGCACGCACACACACTAACTCCATCCAGCCATGTTTTATCTGCAAAACCAGACAATCTGTCACCACCTAGTTTAAAAACCAAGATATTTGCCTAACAATACTCTGGAAAAAAATATATGGCTCATTTTTACTCATTTTTTTTATCAATTATATATTCAGACTGAAAAAATATGTAATTAAATCTGTGTCCATTTTGTTGTTCCTTTGTCTTAAGTCTGTCATTTCAATACTTACTGTAAATAGTCTTCTGGCTGCAGGTCTGCAGGTGTCACAACAGCTAGAACATTAAGCTTCATGTATTCCGATAGAAATATCAAACATCCGAACAACACAAGATCTCATGATAGTGACATTCACAAAGGTCTCATTTGGGAAATATGAACACCCTGGGCTCTCTAGCCACCCCCTCTCCCCCATCTCTTAAAGTTTGCACCCCTGTGTGTTGGCAGCAGTGAGGAAAGCACATACAAAATAGACAACATCTTCAAATAGACATTGAGCTTCTCTAAGTGCAGCACAATCAGAAACGTTATTTTCAAGTCATTATCCCCCCCTGCAACTCCCGTATTTTTATACAATGAATATCACAAAAAAATTCTCAGTTAGGAAACTAAATGTGAAAGGATAAATCTTTGATCAGACAAAAAATGTTTACCAATATACTGTGGCCACACCGTAACATCCAAAAATAGTCTTAAGTTGAAATATATGTTTCCTGCCATAGAATTGCTGGCATTGAAGTAGATTTATATAGATTTAACATACTGATGAGGTTTCTCTTTTTTTCTCTGTTTGCTATTATCTCTCCTCCATCTCCCCCTCTCCCCTTCCTGACAGTCTCAAACCATTAAGGAGTAGAAAATGCAGTCCTGTGTCATTTGGCCTCTGTGATGCTCTCCTTGGTCTCCATAGCAACGGCGAGGCCCTCCAGCTCTGCAGCGATGGTGGCCGTGGTGCTCTTCTCTTGGTCGTCACCGTGATTGTTGTTGTTGCTGTTGTTGTTGTGGGCGATGAGGAGGCTGTGGCTGTTGTTTTGGACCAACACAGAGTTGCTGAGCCGCAGCTCATCCAGCTTCTTCCACAACTCCTCCCTCTCCTGCTCCTTCTTCTTCTCCCTGGAGGTCAGAGAGGCCATCTTGTTTGAACTAGTTTGCGTGATGAAGATTCTAACTGTACACACAGGTATTACCTAAACTTTGTTTTGCCAAGTAAGTATGGAAGCAAATCGTGACCAAAATTCAAATTTGAACATCACATTTCCAGAAATGCATTTTCATTTTAAGAATGTGGCTGCATTATTTGACTCATAAATGAAATTAGTAATCAATCATCCTATTTGCATTTTAATTTTCTTCCTTAAGACTGATCATTCTTTCACTTAATTAAAATGAAAACGAAAAAGACATTTGAAATTTAATTTTCAAAATATGCCCCAGCAAATAGATACCAAAATTCAATTTGAAATGTAAAATTTGAAAATGAAAATTTATTTCCAGGAATGCATTTTTATTTTAAGAACGTGGCTGCAAAATCGTGACCACAATTCAAATTCAAATGCATTACCAGAAATGCATTTTCATTTTCAGAACGTGGCTGCAAAATCGTGACAACAATTCAAATTCAAATGCATTTCCAGAGATGCATTTTCATTTTAAGAATGTGGCTGCATTATTTGACTCATAAATAAAATTAGTAATCAATCATCCCATTTGCATTTGCATTTTCTTCATCAAGACTGCACATGTTATGCCATAATCAAAAAAAAAACTGAGCGGACATTGCATTTTCATTTTCATGTTCTGCCCGCAAAGAACTGCCCATAATTCGAAAACGAAAATGCATTCTGAGCGGCGCAGTAGAGTGACGTCAGTAGCCGCTCTTCTTCAGCTCCCTGCTGACCGAGCTACCCATCTTGTTCGGTAGGGGGCGGTGTGCACATACGCATTGCATTACATGGCAAATGTGCCGGGAAATTGATTGAATTGCCGGGTCTTTAGAGGACGCATCACAAATCATGGCGCTCCCTTAAATTGTGCAGACACTGATAGAATTAGCTGAGCTGGTAGAAACTAATAATATATCTGAGTCTGATGCCCGTGACCGAGTAGAACAAGTCACAGAGAGCTTGGCTGCATACTCTGCCATCACAGACGTACACATTAATGAGGTTGCCATAGTAAACCTCTCTTCAGTCCTGGAACGGCTGGATGCTGTGGAGCCTCAAATGGGACGGGGACGACCAACCATCCACATCCCGTTCGTGTCCATCGAAAACTATTTATTAAATGGTTTAAAAATAAAGGACAGAGCTGTTGTCGGCCACCATGCAGACCATCCGTCGGAGGATGCAAAGCAACGGATTTATGGAGCTAGAAAGCTGACAAAAGTATCTGAATTTGAATATGAAAGATCTGAAATATTTGTGTGTCGAATTTCATAAAACTGAAATATTTTGCTGTTGAATAAATAATATCTGAATTATTTGTATGCCAAATTTAATAAAACTGAATTATTTTGATCCAAAAAAAAATAAAAATTCTAAAATTCAGATTGCAGGAATTCAGATATTTGAAATTCAGATTGCAGGAATTCAGATTCTTGAAATTCAGATTGCGGAAATTCAAATTCAGATTGCGGAAATTCAGATTTTGTCTGAACTAGGCCAAAGGTGAAACAGCTTGCTTTCACAGGGAAAAGTAGACCATTTAATAAATAGTTTTCGATGGACTCGAACGGGATGTGGATGGTTGGTCGTCCCCGTCCCATTTGAGGCTCCACAGCATCCAGCCGTTCCAGGACTGAAGAGAGGTTTACTATGGCAACCTCATTAATGTGTACGTCTGTGACGGCAGAGTATGCAGCCAAGGTTCTGTGACTTGTTCTACTCGATCACGGGCATCAGACTCAGATATATTATTAGTTTCTACCAGCTAAGCTAATTCTATCAGTGACTGCACAATTTGAGGAAGCGCCATGATCTGTGATGCGTCCTCTAAAGACCCGGCAATTCAATCAATTTCCCGGCACATTTGCCATGTAATGCAATGCGTATGTGCAGACCGCCCCCTACCGAACAAGATGGGTAGCTCGGTCAGCAGGGAGCTGAAGAAGAGCGGCTACTGGCGTCACTCTGCTGCTCAGAATGCATTTTCGTTTTCGAATTATGGGCAGTTCTTTGCGGGCAGAACATGAAAATTAAAATGCAATGTCCGCTCTGTTTTTTTTTTGATTATGGCATAACATGTGCAGTCTTGATGAAGAAAATGCAAATGCAAATAGGATGATTGATTACTAATTTTATTTATGAGTCAAATAATGCAGCCACATTCTTAAAATGAAAATGCATCTCTGGAAATGCATTTGAATTTGAATTGTGGTCACGATTTTGCAGCCACGTTCTGAAAATGAAAATGCATTTCTGGTAATGCATTTGAATTTGAATTGTGGTCACGATTTTGCAGCCACGTTCTTGAAAATGAAAATGCATTTCTGGAAATGCATTTTCATTTGAATTGTGGTCACGATTTTGCAGCCACGTTCTTAAAATGAAAATGCATTCCTGGAAATAAATTTTCATTTTCAAATTTTACATTTCAAATTGAATTTTGGTATCCATTTGCTGGGGCATATTTTGAAAATTAAATTTCAAATGTCTTTTTCGTTTTCATTTTAATTAAGTGAAAGAATGAGCAGTCTTAAGGAAGAAAATTAAAATGCAAATAGGATGATTGATTACTAATTTCATTTATGAGTCAAATAATGCAGCCACATTCTTAAAATGAAAATGCATTTCTGGAAATGCATTTTCATTTGAATTTTGGTCACGATTTGCTTCCATAAGTAAGCACCTCATAAGTGCTCCTTATGAATTGAGCCCATTGGGACAGACAGCCAAAGAGGTTTGAAAGCACAGTGACACCAGCTGCAGCTAGGGGGCAGCTCACTCACCGTTGCCTGTCTGATTTGTAGGAGGCCGTCAGCTCGTCAAATAGTGTGCTGTTCATCTCCATCAAGGTCTTCAGCACGTTGTACACCAGGGCTACAATCGTCCTGGAGAAATAGAAACATATACACTGGCATTATGACCCTGTCCATGCACACAGAGTGAACAGCATCAACAGCTTTCAGAGGACAGTGAACATGATGTTGCAGATATCTCTGGTTGGCACAACCTATATTCTCTCTCATATATTTTTTTGTTTATTAATTATTCCCCCCCTCTTAAAAAATCATGAATTTTTGCACTACATAGACAATGTCAGTGTCAAAATGTAAGTCCTTGCCCGATTGCAGATTCGCTCGACGTTCCGTTTGACAGTTCAGGCATAATTTAGGCCGTTCCGTTTGACGGTTCAGGCCTTTTGTGGAGAAAAGTGAGGCATTTCCCCAGAAATGGTACCCTCTCTGGGAATATGGACTCAACTTGAGTTTAACTTCTGCTTTGCACAGCTTAAGGGCACATTCATCAGATAAATATTCTTGTAATTCCTGCAGCTGTGTCCCTTCCCAGCACTTTGTCTTTGAGAAACTGTTGTTCCACTGTCAAGATAATGCACCCATGAATAGATGAAGTTGCAATTAAGATATGTTGATCTTTCTGCTGCACTGTACTAGGCACTACTGTAATCAAAATGTTATTGTTACACTATAGTTGAGGAATTGAGATAGTGTTATGGCACTGTAATATTATTTTTGTTCGCCGCACCTTTTAGCTGACATATGGTTAGTTTGCGTTGTAGCTTGAAAATACAGTCCATTCTTTGACTATGACCACTGAAATACTTCAGAACTATGCACTTTGGATGAAACCGTCAGCACAGATGTTTTTAAACTCCTGTACAGTAGGGTTTTGGTATGTGGCACTAAAGTGATGAACCAGTCAGGGGAGGTGAGAATCAGCTGTTGTGATATGGTGTCAGAGGGTGATGAGGTGAAAGCTGAATGCCATACATACGGATTCCAGTGTTCTTTGGAGATTCTGTACAGGCTACCAAACATAGTTGGTAGAATCTTGTGGATGTTCTCCTCAATCAGACTGAGGATGTACTCATTATTCCAGAAGTAGAGAGCTCGCTCAGCTACCTGAAAGAAACACACAGAGTTGCCGTCTCTCCAGATACAGCCTTTCTCCGTTCCTCAGGACAGGAATGCATGTCAGGTGGAACATCCACTTTGAGGCAAACACACTTTCAAAAGAAAAATTAGCTTAAGTTGTTGTGTGTGTACTTTCACATGTACCTGGAAGTGGGGATTGGCCACACACTTGGAGATCTGCTTGAATAGAGGTTCCTGGATCTTCTTAAACTGTGTGGGCTCAATTACATCCAAGATCTCTTCGATTTCACCCAGGTACATTACCTACAGAGATGGAGACAACACACAGGACCATCAATACAAAGATCTGCTAGGTGGGACATGTCTAGTCATCGTTGGCATGGAAGAGGGGTTATTACAGACTAGTTTAGCATGGGAGAGGGGTTATTACTAGTGCTGTCAGTTAAACGCGTTATTAACGGCGTCAATCTTTTTATCGCGCGATTAACGCTCTTTTTGACCTAGCAAACTTTGTAGTTTTTTTCACATTCTGTTGCAACAACCACTGACGTTAGAAAAACTAAAATACCGCACCGGATCTAGCTAGACTGGAAACAAAACAACAGGCACGCCACACACACTTGTTTGGGCTTGCGAGCCGGCTAAAGAGTATTAGCAGAGACCGTTTACGGATATTAGACATTCTCTGGTAGTAGGCTAACGTTACGTTTTGAGTTGATTGCCAGCGCCAGACGCCGAAATGGATGCCAATAAGATTCTGAATGGAAAGTTTACTTTTAAAAGGTTGCAAAATGGTTCCATTGACAAGACCAAAGTGATCAGTGTGTTCTGTCGTTGTGAACTGAGCTATCATCGCAGCACGTCGTGGAGTTTAAAATACAATTTTGATGGCCAAGCACACAGCTGATGCGAATTCTCCGTCCGCTCGTCAAAGCCAGGCGATTGCAATGTTGTTTTAAATTTAAAAAATATATTTGCACGAAGCAATCCGAACCACTTTTCCATGTTGATAAGAGCATTCAAATTTGAAAAAATAATGGATGAAAAAGAAATCAAGGGACATTTAGAATAGATAAAAATTTGCGATTAATTGCGATTAATCGCGAGTTAACTATGACATTAACACGATTAATCGCAATTAAATATTGTAATCGTTTGACAGCTCTAGTTATTACAGACTGATTTAGCATGGGAGAGGGGCTATTACAGACATACCTCCTTCTGGCTACAGGTTTTGGGCCAAAACTTCAACAGCCCACGAATCACCTGCAAACACAAAAGAGAAATGTAAAAAAGGATATATCGGTCTCTCATGTTTGAGTTTTACAATCAAAAGACTTAGCGAACTTCGTATGTGTGACCAGGATCCTTTTTTACAGCATGAAGTGCTTTCTGTATCCTCTCAAAGTGACCGTTCTATAGACAGCACATCACACTCTAAGCTTACCGGCTCAGTGAGGGTAGGATCCTTCTCCAGGAACTGGACCACACAGTAGGCAAGCTAACAGGAACATGGGATAGAGAAAGGGCTTTATGTGAACAGAAGGTATGACATGAAACAAACTGTACATATCAAATGGGGCCTGCAAGGACTCCATTCACATCAGAATCAGAAAAGGTTTTACATACCAAACATGTTGATGTCACAGCCACTAGGTGGCTATACAATCCAATCCAAAACAAAATATGGACCCCAAGAAATGTACAAATCTCTGAGTATTTAGATGGTTAGGCCCTCTCCTGCAGCGTTATCAGGTCAAATCAAATCAAATCAAATTTATTTGTATAGCCCTTTTTACACGCAAGCATGTCACAGAGGGCTTCACATGCGCCCATAGAACTGCCCCTCAACCAACCTAAACCCTCAAGGAAGACAAGGAAAAACTCCCAGAAAAACTCCCACCGGGAGAAAAAATGGAAGAAACCTTGGGAGGAGCAATTCAGAGAGGGATCCCCTCCTCCAGAGACGGTTGGTAAGAGAGAGGAGCAGCTCGTATCAGGTGAGCGCTGAGACAGTTACCTGGGCGTGGAAAAGGGCCAGTCCTTTAGCAGTGTGCATGGGGATGAGCACCTTCATCAGGAACTGCTTGTGCTCTGCCTTCAGTGGCAGCGCAAACCCATTGATGATGCTGTGGACAGAAGCAGAAGTGAACTCGACGCCATGACTGGGGGACAACAGCAACACCCTGGAGAGGAGACTCGTAGGACAGGACGGTGCTCAGTGGGGGAAGAGCAGAGCGTCGGGTTAGAGCCATGAGGGGTATAAAAAAAATATGTTAATAACTGTTCTTGGTGAATGGGTTAAGTCACTGAATCAACGGACCCTTTGTGGATACATGTGGTGTCCACATTCTTTCTGTCTCTAAGCGTCCCAGTCCTTTAATACATCTTTGTATGTTTACTGATATTTCAACAAAATTGTAGTAGCTAGCGCCATCCTAGCCTTCACCACCCTTTTGTCACTTAACACCAGTCATTCTCAAAGTGTGGTCCGCGGACCACTGGTGGTCCATCACTGCCCCCGTAGTGGTCCGCAACGGCCACAAGTAAATTATTACGACATTTCTAACATACAACTCAGAACGAAGAAAACACATTCAGTAGTAGCCTATTAAAATGGGCTACACACTCTGACATTTCAGCCTCTGCATGGCTTGTACCAGAACCTCTCTGGTTGTACCATGTGAGGGAGTTCTCCCCTCCCAAATAGAGTTGGTTGGGTACATAGCCCGTCTCTTCTAAAAGGTTTTCTCAGATAGGCTACCGATTGCTGGGCCGGGCGGCCCAACCGTAACGATACGCGTCAGGGAGGATGGATGGGAGCAGGGCCGGAGTGATGGCATCACTAGACAAGGTTTTACCGATTGAAAAACGGCTGTTTATTTTACATAAATCTCCAAAAACTATTTTACGCTCAAATAATGCCAAACATTTTGTGTGGAAAACCCTATCTGCATCACATCAAACCCATATGTCCTAGGGTTGGTGGCTGAGCGGTTAGGGAATCAGGCTAGTAATCGGGCTAGTAATCTGAAGGTTGCCCGTTCGATTCCCGGGCGTGTCAAATGATGTTGTTGTGTCCCGAGGCAAGGCACTTCACCCTACTTGCCTCGGGGGGAATGTCCCTGTACTTACTGTAAGTCGCTCTGGATAAGAGTGTCTGCTAAATGACTAAATGTAAATGTTTGGGCTAGAATATTTACAGCATCTGGCTCTGTGCCTGATTAACACTCGGATCGTTAAGCAGTCTCAAAACTTCTTAGCGGAAATTATAATTGCGGAATAGCCTACATTATCCGTTAGAAAATTAGCAGACGCGTCATTTAGCAGACGCTCTTATCCAGAGCGTCTGTCGTTCCCTCCGACTGATCCGGGGATCTCAGCTAGGATTGAGGCCTGCCTCGCAGACATCTCCGCCTGGATGACCGAGCACCACCTCCAGCTGGAACTCGCCAAAACAGAACTTCTCATCATCCCGGCCAAAACCTCCATCTCCCACGACCTCTCAATCACCCTGGGATCTGCGAGGGTGACCCCTTCATCCTCTGCCAGGAACCTTGGGGTTACCATGGATGATAAGCTCTCCCTCACGGCCCACATTGCTGCGGTCTCCCGGTCGTGTAGATTCACCCTCTACAACATCCGGAGGATCAGGAGATACTTGTCTGAGCACTCGACCCAGCTGCTTGTCCAAGCACTTGTCCTCTCCAAGTTGGACTACTGCAACTCGCTGCTCACCGGTCTCCCAGCATGCGCAACCCGCCCTCTTCAGAGGATTCAAAACGCAGCGGCACGCCTGGTCTACAATCTACCCAGACGCTCCCACGTTACTCCACTCCTCATTTGCCTCCATTGGCTACCCATCACGGCCCGCATCAGATTCAAGACCCTGGTACTGACCTTCCGAGCAGTGAACGGGACTGCACCCGACTACATCAAGTCTCTCTTGCAGCCTTACACCCCCACCCGCCACCTACGGTCTTCTTCAGACAACCGCCTGGTGGTCCCACCGCTCAAGACTGCCCGGTCCCAACACTAGCTCTTCTCCTGCCTGGCCCCCCAGTGGTGGAATCAACTCCCCACCTCCATCAGAGACACAGACTGTCTCTCCACCTTCAAGAAAAGGCTCAAGACGCACTTGTTCCGGGAGTACAACGGTACTTAGGAATGGTTTGCTGAACCCAATGCTAGTTTCCTCAAGGATCACAATGACTCTTGCTTAGAGACTTGTTGCTATTGTTGGTTAGTGGTAACTGATTTAAACTGTTGTATTCGCTGCGAACTATTCTATTTTAGTTAATCTTATTTTTATTTTTACTGTTGCTTGCTTTTTCTACAGGTACACTTGCACTTAGAGATTCATGTTGTTTAATTGTAACTTGCTTAACTACATGCTCTTATGGTTCTTCCCTTGGCACTTGTTTTTTTGGTTGTTTACAATGTGTGCTTCTTGTTTTGAATACCCGCAATGCTTTGGGGCTATCTTGTTGTTATTATCAGTGACCTATGCACTTTGTAAAGCTCTCTCTTGGAAGTCGCTTTGGATAGAAGAGTCTGCTAAATGAATAAATGTAAATGTTGAAAATCATGTGCCGCTAATAATTGGCGCCAGGTCTGGAGGCCTGTTGTTCCGCGGATATAGCCTACTATTTAATTAGATGGTCCGCAAGTTTTTATTTATTGGCCAAGTGGTCCTTGGTCTGAAAAAGTTTGAGAAACACTGCTTTACACTAAAGCAGACAATACAAACAAGTACCCCAGGAGTTTAGAGGGGAGAGTCAATTTTCCCCTTTCCACAGCCCAAAATCCAAGAATAAACAGTGTGGTATGCCCCATTCTCAGCTGAATAACTTAAAGATCAACAAACTAAATCAACAACATACTTTTGTCTGTTTCAACCTACTGTTGCTATTACTCTCTCTGAGCCCTACACTAGCTATCAATTAGATGTGAGATTACTCGCAAAACTGGATGTATGCATTGTTCCTATTTACTTGTACGATTAGGCCTACTTCTAATATTCTCTTAATAGTAGCTAGCATTTTGAGCAACTATTCCCAAATAACAAAACAAATCGCGGTTAAGTTAAAGGCCATGTTGCAGGTTACATTTTCCAACAAATTTGCTTAATTTGCATGTTAGTAATAAACATTTAAACTGTGATCCATTGTATTTCATGTTGTTGGGTGCCACAAAACGGAATATAATCCGAAAAAGTAGGTACTATCAGAGCCCGTCTACGGAGAGCCTGTCCACTCCCTTAAGCCCCATTGAACAGAATTTGGCTGTAGTTCCACCCAGAAATCCACTGGGCGTGATTGCGGGCGAGTGCAAAATGAATGGGAGTCTATGGAGCTAGACGGCTAAATTTGTCTCTTTTGCCTGATTGTTGTTGAGAAATCTCAGATTTGATTGTAGTTTTTGCAAGATAAACATGGATTATAGGTCGAAAGTTTAATGAACGAGTATGTCCTTTCGATTTCTTACAGGGTCAGTCATTGTTCCCCATAACACGCTAGCATTCTGCTAATGAATGCTGATTATATGACGTCATTGACATTTTAAAAGGGCTTTTTAGAACAAAAAAGCGACTTAATAACACCCAGCAGTGTGTATTTTCTTTGCCTTCCCTTCCGAATGCCACATTTAAATTACTAAACAAAAATTAAATCCTGAGAAAAGTGGATTGAGGGACTTTTTTTGATGAACATTCTAGAATTTTCATTCACCAAATTTGGCCCTTGAAAGCTTTCGGTTTCAGACGTGCGAATGATTGTTTCGATGGGAGTCAGCTAGTTGCATAAGTGAGCAAGTTACAGTGGCAATTTAAAAAAAAAAAAAAATAGACAATTATGCTGTGTTTGGCTGTTTCTTCGATATTGGGGAAGAACAAGTTGTCAACAAGTTTAAGGCCGAATCCCAATACTCCCCCTTACCCCTAGCCCTTAGTTTACCCCTAGCCCTTGGCCCTCGAAACTGAGGGGTAAGGTCTACATATCCCTAAGAAATGGGACGCCACTTGGTTACAGGCAGGGGCAGTTTTAGGCTGCGCGGTTTTCTCTCATCTATCATTTCAGTTTGTTGGGAATTGGCAGATTGGCGCTCCCTTCAGGCAGCTGCAGGCACCCCTGCTTGCTGAGACGGTGCCGTGCAGCATTTACCTTCGTTTGTCGCCGCCAGGTAGTAGCGGTGCTCGTGCCGTGGGCTGTCGGAGGGCGTCCGACGGGGTAAGAGGCGGCACAAGATTTCTTTCTGTGGGGGGTGCAAGTGATAAACTCGCCCTGGGCGCACAATGTGCTACGTCCGGCACTGGTTACAGGTACGCCATCTAGCACGTATTGATCTCCAAAGCAAGTAGTGTTATGCACTGATATTAAACGAAATTCGCTGCTAATGGAGTTTACTTAAAACTGTAGACATGCTAGTCAAAGAAATGCGGGACTGTTGTGCAATTCAGCACTGTAACATTAGCAAACCAAACTAGCGATTTTTTGAAACGTTTCAATTAGGAAAATGGTTGCAAATATATATGTTCAGGACTGTGTATAAGACAAAACAAGACTGTCATAATTTTTCTATCAATTAATTAAGCCGAAAATATTACATTTATCGGACTCTCTGGATGATCTGGCCACCATTGTTGCCGGTCGCGCAGTATTCACATAGCCCTAGGTTTCAAGTAAGCTCCCGATCTTACTTGGTTTTAAGGGGTGTATACCCCTTAGTCTTAGTCCTACCCCTAGCTCAAAAAGAGTATTGGGTAGGCTGCACACCTCCCCGACCGTTGCATTTAGTAATATGCAGGCCTAGGTCTTTTTAAGCCGTCTCTGTCTTAATATCAGGGTGGCCGCGGGTCCTTAAAAAGTCTTAAATTCAGATTGGATGGGTCTTACATTTTTTTGTGTCATGTCACTGCGAAAATGCAGGCAATCTGTTCTGTCAGGTCGAATATTTTTTTTTGTTGCGCTGCGTTGTCTATGGTTAGGTCAGAGCGTAGCCTACTGCGCAGATTTTGATGACGTAAAGCATCGGCAATACAGCAATGGTTGATAGCCTCTCAACTTAGAAACATGGGGAAATGACAGTTCAATTACAAATGGCTTGAAAAGAACGAGTATTCTTGGTTACGGTTGGTGCCTGGAAATGCTTATGAAGTGAACTGCTTGTCGGAAAAATTTCTATCTTGGGACAATGGGGATCAGAGCGATGGAATCGCACGTGCAGAGCAAAAACACAGAGACTACGAAGGGCACGCCAGAAGCCTGCAAGTGCTAGTTTCTGCTCCAACATTTCCATCGCTAGCAACGATGTCAACGCTACAATGGTGGATGTTACAGTGGGTGGCAACTGCATAGTAGAGGTGTGCAAAACCATTTTCGGCCAATCATGTTTTTCAGTGATAGGGACCCATTTATGGAATAATTTACCAACTGAAATAAAAACACAAACCAAACTAAAAACATTCAATAGAAAGGTGAAACACTGGCTGAAAGAAAACCAAACATGTAGCCACTAAGTCAGGTCCATAAAGGCAGGAGCACACAGTGTGTCTCTGTTGTCCCTGTTGTAATGTATTGTTACGTGATGTGCTGTTGTGTGTAATGTTATGGGCTCAAAACAGGGCCAAAAGTATTGCAAATGCATATAGGACAATCCACAAATGTAAAACGTGTTCCGCAAATGTAAAACTTGTTCCGCAAATGTAAAACGTGTTCCGCAAGTGTAAAACGTGTTCCGCAAATGTAAATTGCTTTCCACAAATGTAAGTCAAGATCCACAAATGTGATTAACTGTCCACAAACAATCACATTTTGATTTGCCTTTGAGTACTACAAATTTGCAATACATTTTCAAGGGGACTGCGTAAAATTGGTGCCATAAAGCTTCGCAAATAGGGCCATAGAAAGCTGAACTTAGATCATGTGACTTTTGGCCCCGATTTGACGCCAGAGTCAAAACGAGGCCAAAAGTATTGCGAATGCGTATGACGATTCACAAATGTAAAATGCGATCCACAAACGTAAAACGTGATCCACAAATGTAAAACTGGTTCCACAAATGTGAAACACATTCTGCAAATGTGAAACACGATCCACAAATGTAAAAGCAATTCCACAAATGTAGTAGGCTAAATCGCACTGGACACCCGTGATGTAGCAATGTAGGTTCTATGTGCTGTACCCGGACTGTTAAAGGGGTGACACCGGGAGTTGTAGGATTGTCTTTAGGCTGAAGTGCACCACTGAGTCGGAGTCTCATTATTCACTTGTTGCTTCATTAATGTAAAGCATATTTAACACAATTTAAGACAAATGCTAAGCACATTTAATATGTGGTAGCACAACTAAGTGTGAAGTGTCCGTGTAACTGGTCCAGATGTCCGTATACCTCCCCGTCTACCTAGAGAGACCCCAAAAAGACGGAACATGTTTAACATTTGCGGAACACGTTTTGCATTTGCGGAACACGTTTTACATTTGCGCAACACGTTTTACATTTGCGGAACACGTTTTACATTTGTGGATTGTCCTATACGCATTTGCAATACTTTTTGCCCCGTTTAGAGCCCATATAATGTGGTCATGAATCTGTGAAATGTTCTAATACTAATATATTGCATCGGCTGCATGATTGTGTAACTCACACTATGCAGTAAATTGTATTTTCCTAACTTTTTAGAAAGGTCTGACCAGGGACTGGGGTTGCAAATTAGCCTATTGGCTAAAAACCTTTTATACCACACATCTACAAAATTATCTATATATGTAATAATGTGCGCTGCATTGTCCCTGACAAATAAACAAATAAATACAAATTACGATAGGAAATCCAGAGCCAACAATGCCATCTGATCTCTGAGCAATTACACATTTAGTCAATGTTCTTAAACTCAACCGATTGTCATTTTACTATACTTTCATCAGTGTGTTTATTTTGAAAGTTAACTGTATATTTCTACTTTTGATTTGTATTTAAATTGTAAGTTTGGTCTTAAATTTAATTTAGAAGTGGTATTAAAAGGTCTTAAAAAGTCTTACATTTAACTTGTTTATACCTGTAGACACTCTGTAATATGTACATTGCTGACTCCAATTTAAAAAATAGTTGTAGGCATCAGACTTTTATAGGCTCCAAAAACCTCTTTACTGACAGTAAACACACTCTACCAAATAATATTTGGTAAGCTAATGTAGCTAGCTACTATTTGAAATGGTGGTAGACATCGGGATGGATTAGCTCTAGCTCTACCTTACGTGGACTATCAATTTCAGATCAGCCTAAAATAAATTATAGCCTAAAATGAATAACGTTCTGATCCAGTGTGTCGGTTAGGGCAGTGTTTCCCAAAGACTGGGTCGCGACCCTCAGGTGGGTCGCAAGAGATTTTTTTGGGGTCGCCTTGTCACGATCTGCATCTCTGCCAGTGGCGATTTCTTAAACAAATTAATGTTCAAATATTTACTATTGTGTTAACATTTTAAATGCGTTAGAACACGTTCATATCGAAGACGAGTTCATTCAGAATCAGCTACATATATTAACAGGTCGACTGACTGATTTCCTTCTCATTCATTCCCGTAGCGCCACAGTCCATTTCCATGTTGAAGCTCAGCTTTCATGGACTTCAATGGGGCAGTTTTGAACAGTTTTTTTCAGTGCTTTGAAACTGCGATTATGTCCCGCCCATGGACGCTCAGCGTCTGGGGGTGAATGGAGGAGTGGGCTGGCCTGGACGCTGGGGTTCCGCGTGATGATTGGAGGGTCTTTCGAAAGACTGCATCTCCTTTTGATTGACAGTAATTTTGTACTATAAAAAGTCACCGAAGCTATTCAAGTTCAGTCCCATTGCGGATTCTGTAAGTGTAGTCGAAAGACAAACTGCAGCAACCTATATTTCTTGGTATTTGCTTGGCGAAGTTGCTAGCAAATTATCATACGTTTCATACAATTATAGCTACCACATGCCTCGTTTCAGTTTAACCTAATTCCCACATTTTCTTAGAGTTTAATCTTGTTTCGCTGATTATTCCTTCATTCATTCATGTTGTTTAGTAAATAGTAACTTGTTTAACGACATGCTCTTATGGTTCTTCCCTTTGGCACTTATTTCGGTTGTTCACAATGTGTGCTTCATGTTTTGGCTACCCGCAATGTTTTGGGGCTATCTCGTTGTTATTATCAGTAACCTATGCACTTTGTAAAGCTCTCTCTTGGAAGTCGCTTTGGATAAAAGCGTCTGCTAAATGAATAAATGTAAATCTACAGTATAGGCTAGGCTAGTGTCGTAGGGGTGAACTAGCCAGTGAACTAGAAAATTTATGTAAAATATATATGATTTAGGCCGAAAATTAGCTTCCCCTATTTGAAAGACCAGCAGCCGTCTGCGCTGATTCAAACTCATGTCGTTGCGCTTATTGAGAACTTTGATCGCTATTTTCCAACAAATCAAATTTATTTGTATAGCCCTTTTTACACGCAAGCATGTTACAGAGGGCTTCACATGCGCCCATAGAACTGCCCCTCAACCAACCTAAACCCTCAAGGAAGACAAGGAAAAACTCCCAGAAAAACTCCCAACGGGAGAAAAAATTCAAGAAACCTTGGGAGGAGCAATTCAGAGAGGGATCCCCTCCTCCAGAGACGGTTGGTAGGAGAGAGGAGCAGAACACAAGCTAAACATAGTCATAAAGTGTCAATGGGTTTTGAAACACCAAAACCCATTGTTCGCCTTTATAGACGTTGGATGGGACCGGGAAACTCGCTGTTGGCCGTCATGGAGACTGGATTCCGGGTGACGACCTGGTCCAACGTTGGCAGACCGACGACCAAGCAGGTATACCGGAGAGGTATACCATTCTGAATGATAAAAGTAGGATGCAAAATCCCTTCGAATTTGAGAGTCCTGATACTTTGCTTGAGTTGACGCCTAGTCCTGCAGAAGAAACCGAGTTGTTGCTGCGATCGCCACTGACCCTATGGATCTGTGACCTTATCGTCATTCTGGATGAGCATTTCGTCAGAATATCCTGTCCTCAGGAGGGCCAGTATTTCTATGCTCATTCCTTTTACTACCACGTACATGTGCAAATTGGAATTTTCTGTGCTCTCAAAAATGAAGACAAAGCACAAAAACAGACAATGCTATGCCTGATATGCGTGTTGCGCTCTCCTCCTGCACCCCGGACAAGAACGCGCTACAAAAATGCAGACAGGCACCTATCCCATTAGCAATGTTGAAATGGTACAAAATGTTTTGTATAATTTGTAATCTTTTTTTTATTATGACATATTTTGTTCCAATATTTCTGGTTCAATTGAATGTTGAAAATAAGACGAAATGGGCTATATATATATTTTATATAGCCTATATTTAAGGTCCAATAGGCACTTGGATAACTTCTTTAAATATTGCTGGTTCAATTATTCAGCGAGAAGTGATCACTCAGTCTGAGATAGCTTATTAACAATGGCAGTAGGCCTACAAGTTCTGAAATAACAATAAAATAACAATAGAATATCCTTATTATTGTTCAGTAATGGTCAAATCCACCTTAATTTTGTGATTTACGAATAATGTCTATTGGCTTGGGTCGCGAAGGCTTGTGACTTTTAAAATATGGGTCCCCAGAAAAGAAGTTTGGGAAACACTGGGTTAGGGGACACTATTCGATGTATCGCTGCTATTCACAGCCAGTTAATTGATGGTAATATACGCTAGTCGTGTTAACTCGATGGTAAAGTAGCTAGCGACTAGTAATAATGTAGGAAATGCGCTAGCCGGATGTAGTTCAGGGGCCCGTTCTCCGTACGTCGCTAACTCAGTTAGCTGGATTTGATTGTTGATGATTTGTCATTATCTTGGATTGTTTGGTTCTTCGAAGCTCATCCTGGACTTGCTGTCATAGCAACAAGTCCGCAAGCTTAAACCTGCTCGGGAGCTGGTTTATTTTATGTAAACACGATTAGATTGAGGCTTTACAAGCACAGGTAATACAGGAAGTCTGTCACAGACATGTCTTGACCGTTTTTACTACAGGAACCTGTTGGAGAAGGTGCAACAATAATGAGCAGAATTTAACATGAAAACGAATTAATTGCTCATTGCGTGATAGATAGGCTCCTTAAGCACAGCGCGATATGCTAGCCTATACTTTTTGAGAGGATAGCCTATCGTTTTTTTAAGAGGATGTCATTTACATAATACAATTGTTAAAACCACATCATATGATTTAAAGATGATAAATAAAAAATATAGTTGCAAGCAGCAATCAAAGGGGCCAAGTATCATTCGATATGGAAATTCAGTAGCCAAAGCAGCAAAGCAAAACTTTTCATAAAAAACATTCATGTCATTTTGAGACAAAATGCGCTGGCTAGATGTAGCAGCGTTATATCTACAAAACACAATAAATCTGACTCTTCTTGAGTATAAATGTCCTGAGAATGAAACGTTATCGCTACCATTATACTGCTAGACAGCTACTGTGGTGTACCTGGCTTCGCTAAACAGATAATCCAGTATCAGGACATGTTTGATGACTGTGGCTGGATTCGATCCTAGGACCTTATGTTTCTAAAGAGCCCGTCTTATCCCAGTGAGCTATACTCACTACTGGGAAACGCTGTGTTCGGTTAATATATAAAAAAAAAGGAAGCCGTTTCTCCCATGTATAAACAGCTGTATTTCAGTCATATGTTGACGTATCAAGGTGATTGTGGGAGGAAGATGAGGGATTGACATGAAACTTGGTATCCAATGATACCTCACTTAAGAAAAACGGTCTTACGGTTCAAAAGTTAAGGGCGTAAACACACTTCTGAATTTGACCCCTTGGTGGCGCTATAGTGCTTAAGTGGTCGACATGAAACTTGGTGAGGGTAATCAGGGACCGTTCCCAATCAGCGTGCCAAAATTCAAAACTTTTCACCAATCGGTTCTATGGGCTGCCATAGACTCCTAGCCTGACGTTGTCATACTCATAATTCTATTCAGAATATGAGTCTGAAAACTCTCCGTTGGGCTGTGACTACGGGGCGTGTTTCAACCGAACTCGTAAAACAAATGCCTCTTCGCTCAATTGGATAGACCTACAACCAATCAGAGCAACGTAATATGTTGTTTGTTGAAAACGAATTCAACCCAAGCGCTCTTTCGTGACTTTGTTGATTATGTTACTGTTGATCATCTGTCCATCATCGTATAAAGCCCGCCCTGGCAATTTCATTGGTCCGTCCCGATTCTGTTTTTCTGTAGTTGTCCCCAATACGAGACCCTCCAGACCCAACTTCCCGAACAAATTTTTTTGTGGGCGGGGAGAAGTTGGGCTGGCAGCCAGGCTAATAGACTCCTAGTCCTAAGTATAAATATAAATCCCCCGACAATTAAACGTTATCGTTACCATTATGATTAAACTGCTAGACAGCTACTGTGGCATACCTGGTTTTGCAAAACAGATAATCCAGTGTCACAACATGCTTGACGACTGTGGCTGGATTCGATCCTACGACCCAAAGCAGCCCGTCTTATCCCAGTGAGCTATTATCGCTGGTGGAGAATGCTGTGTTCGGTTACATTATTAAAAAAAGGAAGCCGTTTCTCCCGTGGTGAGCTTTGTGAGATTTGATCCAAGTATAAACAGCTGTAATTCACTCATATTTTGACATATAAAGGTTATTGTGGTAAGAAGATGATTAGATGACATAATCGTGATGACATTTCCAAAGTTTTGACTCCATACGGTAAACCGTCGCAGAGTCAAGGCCTCACACGTCTGCTTTGGCGTCCTCTTTGTCAAAATTGTTTGCGCGTTATTCGTGAACGGTTTGACTCATCGATAACATTTTGATAACTTTTTGTTGTCGGCATGGTCTAAAGATGATCTGTTGCAATTTTCATGAAAATCGGAGCAACGGCCCAGGACTAGTTCGAAAAAGTTGGCATTTCTTCAAATACAAATGACGTAAAAACCATCATGACGACAATGACGTCACAGGGTTCAATCGAATCGTCTGCATCCAAGGAATCCAATGATACCTCAATTAAGAAAAACAGTCACGGTTCAAAAGTTGTGGGCGTAAACGCACCTCCAAATTTGACGCCTTGGTGGCGCTATAGAGCTTCACGGATCGACATGAAACTTTGCTGACAATAATCAGGAGACCGTTCCAAATCAGTAGGCCAAATTTCAAAACTTCGCACCAATCGCTATGCATAATAATAATAATAATAATAAAACTAACAAAAACAATAGGTGCCACAGCAGCTTCGCTACTGCTTGGCCCCTAAATATGAGAGTATGAAAAAAAAAAAAAAACATAGGCCTAGCTTACTGTAGCTAATAAGCAATAAAATGCGTGGTCACTACTCTACATTTAATTTGGTCTGCTACTTTTTGCTAGCCTTCTGTCTTGGATTTTGCAGACTTTAAGGTGTTTACTAGCCTGGCTGCCAGCCCAACTTATCCCCGCCCACAAAAACGGAAAACGGGCCCCAGGGCCTTACATTCTAAAATGATCGGTTATTGTTTACGTTCCAATAAAGGACCTCCTTTCATTCTGCACTAGCCTGTGAGCGCCCTCATATGGAACCTCGAGTGGAACTGTAACCAGTCCGGGACAAGTGGATTTTTTTGTAGGGCAAGTGGAAGAGAAATTCACTTGTCTCACTGGACAAAATAAAATGCCATGTTACTTGCACTGGCCAGCTTGCAAATGCTGAGGATAGCCTACCGAAGTTGAGTTAGCTAATGTTGTTAGCGATGCTAGCTAATGTTAGTTTGCTAGCTGTATAACATTTCACTGGGTTTTGAAGCTGTTTGATTTACTGAAACAATTATGAAATGTTATGTTCTTCTAGCTATTTGCCTACTTCACAGTATTTCCAAGCCCAGATAGTTTAACTAAGACGAATCAGTAAATAATTCCTCTTTCAAGAATAATCCCCCGTTCAAGTGTTGAGCATTAAATTAGCTAGCTGCACGGTCTGTAGAGATCTAATAAGTGGGTCTGTGCTGGAAATTTCACATTGCCTACTTTATTTCGAAATCGTAGATTATAAACTTGAATATGACTCCATAACAACCAATTACGAATTGATTTGCTTTGATCACCGATGCAGTTTAAACTTGACCCTCTGCTAGTACTACTGTAGTGTCGTACAGTATGCTTTGCTTTAATTATTGATATGTCCCCTTTCTTGTTGATTTGCATATTCTGAATATAGCCACAGCATATTGCAATTTCCCCTCGATCTGGAGGCATCACTCCAAAAAGAATCACTTGCACTGACCGGTACAGTATGCTACTTATACAAAGAAGCAACGCTTGACAGACTAACCGGTAACTAAGGTGGTTGTGGCTTACGCAAAAGGTCAATTGAGCTCCAATGTTGACATGGCACCATGTGTGTGCAGTCTGTGTGATTAAGCAGCGCTGTGAGACGCAGACTCACCTCCCAAGGATCTCCAGCAGCTCAGCCACTCCGTTGAAGTGGTCTGTCTCGTAGATGAACCTGCAGGAGACAGACGGACACATGAGAACGCGAACACACCTGCAGGCCTTCCACAAACACACATCCGCAAGAAACAGCAGTGCACGTATGGCTGCCAGCGCTGAGTGTGATAGTGAACCTGGGGATTCAACCCTGAGTCTGAATGAGTTGAATATTTAAATGCATAAACCCCCCCAACATCCCCAAAAATGAAATACCGTATGTCTAGTCACTGTAGGGCAACTAACTCCATACCTCATTTGTCGCAGACAGCCTGGCTGAGGCGGGAAACCTATGTGGGCCAGCCCAGGCAGCTCTGGAGGCAGTACCAGGCTGCACCAGGCCCAGCTTCTATTTTAAACCCCGGCAGCAGATGGTTGGAGGAGTCACATCTGTTGTCCTCTACACCACTTAACTGGTGGCTGTATTATTATTTTAATTTTTTTTACTACATTCTGGCCTCAGCTGAGGGCAAAACACAGCCCTTTTAAAAATATATATTTGTGGCCATTTTCAGCTTTATTGGACAGCAATGGGGACAGAGTGGGCCAAAGTGTTAAGGCCTCAACACATATGGTGCCCCTAAACCCCAAAATACAGACATTTGTCATTACAATGCTGGACTTCAGTCTCCAGCAGCGAAACTTAGAGCTACCTACAAGCAAACCATTCAGGGGTGTCCTGCATGCTTTATGGACTGACGACTGGTTTCCACTAACACAAACCATATGTTTCTTGCCTTTCTATTTATTAAGAAATGCAAATTATCTGTGAAAGTGCATTTAGAGATAACAATGCCTGTGCACCATCAGCTTACAACTCAGTAGCCTTCCTCAACCTACCAAGTGCCTGCTAGAAAGTAATGACATGACAGGATGGGATACATGCTGGCTTCTCAGGTCTGTTCTGGTAGGACTGGGAGATCAGAACAGAGATCACTTGTTTGTCTGGTAGAAAACAGAACTTGATAAAATGTGTTTCTCACAACATTCTGTTGGGAGTAGAGGGAAATTCTAGTTGAAATAAAAACATTCTTAATATTTCTGACATTTCATCCTTGTGTGTATCAAAGTAACAAAATAGCTGGTGCTTAAAGTATTTGTGTTTTCCATGGTGATGATGAAACTAATTTTTGTCTGAAATAAGTCTGCTCTCCAGAGCTGTTATACTCATGGTCATCTTGAGGTGCATTGTGTAGCTCAGAAAGCCTGAGCAAATGGTTGGGAGGGATGGGACATCACGCTAAATGTCAGAGCGCATGTGTGTGAACAGTGCGTAACTTTTCCAGTGAGAGCCCCCTGTGTGACTCCACACCCTCTGACTTAAAGGAATTTCAAGCATACATGACAGCAGATGTGCTTGACTCTGATTAACACTCCTGTCATGACTATCTAGCTGAGATAGAGGAAAGAAGAAACGCTCACAGCTCTGCTCGCTTTTTATCCAGCAGGCCAAAGACACAGAGGAGCAGAGAGAGCAGGGAGGAGCAGAGAGAGCAGGGAGGCAGGAGAGCTGGAGGACAGAGAGGAGAAGAATAAGGATGGTAACCTGCCTGACCCTCCCAAAGGCTGAGAGAAGACAGGCTCCACCTGCAGCTAGATGGATGCTGCCATGTGACTTCCAGACAGCCCCAACATCAGTCCCCACAATAAAAAGTTTTGCGTAGCTCACCGCAAGAAAATGTTGTTGATCTGTTTCCTGATGAATGCTCGCAAGCCCAGAAACTTCCCGTAGATCCGATGCAGGACTGTCTTTAGGAAGTCCCTCTCTCGGGGGTCCTCGCTGTCAAACAACTCAAGGAGCTGCAAGGAAAAACACCAGGAGGAGGGAGGGAGAGACGAAGAGAGATGTCAGGAGAGAGACAGGGGCAGAGAAGGAGAAAGAGCATAATCAGTCACTTATAGTCGGTTAACAAGCAAACCGTCAAGGACGTATTTTTTCAGTGTACCGGCTACATAGTTGATCACATAGGAACAAATTACCCATAAATATTAGGGAAGCAAATACGCTAGACATTTTTAAAAGACCTATCTTTTTACCAAAGCATTTAACAAAAAAAAATGTTCAGAAGGGTTTTACAACTTTTTGTAGTTATATATATATTTTTTATAGATTTGCTTTGGATTCCTGTAAAGATTGCGGCTTGTGTTTGACCTGCACTATCGCTTATGTCTTACATTTTATTAATTCTTGTTTATTTTGTAGTTTTATTATTACTTTTATCACTTTTGTTTTTGCTGATTTTATGTTTTTGCAGATTTTATGTAAAGCACCTCGAGCTGCAATTTTTTTATGAAATGTGCTATATAAATAAAGTCTTACTTACATACAAAACACACATAGAAAACCCAGGGACAGAGGTGCACAGTATAAAAGATTTGGCATCAACCTTTATACCAAACAAACAAATAAAATGTTCCAACGCATGGCAGGCATCAAATGCACACAAAAAACAAATGGCCTACTGAACATAATCAAATCGTATCATATTCCAGTGTTAAACTGTTATCTAACATGCACGCAACCCTGTTGGATCTGTTAAAGGATAGGACTGACACAGAGCATTTATTTCCAGCAGTGTGTGATGAGTGGTTCCTCTAGTAGTGCTCTAGGCAGCAGGGCAGCAGCAGGCTGCTAACCCTAACACCAGGATGGCAGGGTTGCTACCATTCCACTGAAGACCCTTCCAGACCTGCCATCTTCTCCCAGCCCAACACTTTGTGGAAGGCCACAGTGTTGTCTCAAACATGCGTAAAAAACATTTTTGGTAGGTTGTGGCGATGGGTGGCATTCCACAACATTGACACATGGCCCCTTGTTGGTATTCAGCCATGGTTAGTGCCTGAGGCCTGGGTCAATATTCAATTAGCGCCGTACAGTGCTGCACCACAGGGGCGATTGACCACAGCTGTGGAGCGTCCTGATTTTAACTTCACCTCTGACCTGTGTGGCAGGCAGCAGAGACAGTTTTCCTCACGGCACACCCTCATCACATTACTGAGCCTTGTCCCACAAAAACATGCCCGGATGCACCGTAATCCGTCCAATCTGACTTAATGACAGAAGGGAGAATGACATACAATTGCTTGTAGTGAAAGCAGAATCTATCAGTCTATTAAGAGCTGGCGAGTGCCTTATTGACTAATTCAACTTCTGACAAAATTCCCACTGTGCTTATGAGAGGAAACAAGGAACTATCACAGGAACTATCTGGATGTTAAAACAGCCTCCTATGACTAGCATATCTGTTCACATTGTAGCGCTTAAGGATATGACAGCTGTCTGTTTTCAATGAAATCATGTCGGCGTCAGGTGACTATACTGGTTAGTGAAAATCCACAAATGTGTCTGTCAACCATCAGAGAGGAGACACATTTTCACAGACAGAGTGAAGTTCCCGTGAATACCTCTTCTCCCCAGAGGTATTTACATTTACATTTAGTCATTTAGCAGACGCTCTTATTAAGTACAGGGACATTCCCCCCGAGGCAAGTAGGGTGAAGTGCCTTGCCCAAGGACACAACGTCATTTGGCACAGCGGGGAATCGATCCGGCAACCTTCTGATTACTAGCCCGACTCCCTCACCGCTCAGCCATCTGACTTCTTCTTTTTTAGTTCTCTCAATGTTTTTTATTTTTTACACCTGGAACTAGGGCTGGGCGATATATTTTTATCAAAGTAATGACTTCCCTCAATAAAGATATCGTAACATTAATTCATTTTATATAATATCGATGATGTCTACAGAATAGACAATAATTAGGAACAGCAGTCCATTTAATTACTGTGATGCAGCAGGAAGTTGCGGAGAAATGTTAGCCTACGCTCACTAAAATATACTGAGCACCTCAAGTTGAGTAGCTAATGTTACCCGCGGAAAATGAGTCTTATTGCCGAAAACAGTGGCAGTGATAGCAATGGCAAGGGAGCAACTTCCAATGAAGAAATTATTGATAAGAAGGGTTAGTCTTCTTCAGTTATTTGGAAGTGGTTTGGCTTTTTGAAATCCGACAAAGAGCAGAGCAATGTTCGGTGCAAAGTTTGTAGTAAACCAACAGGTGGCTACCAAGTCTGGTAATACAACAAACCTTTTTTACCACCTGAAGCAGGGGTGGGCGATATGGCGAAAATCTCCTATCACGGTATGAGTAATGTTATATCACGGTTACGGTATATATCACGGTATAGTAATTGATATAGTAAATATAGTCAATTTAATTAAGAAATGGTACTATATAACCATACCGTATCATCATCACACTTGATTATTTATTACAAACAAAAACAATTGCCTCACATGAGACAACACTTGAGTTAAAAACAAGACTCAAAGTTACTAGTACGAGTGTTCCGATTGGCTGATGCGCAGTCATGCCATCTGTGTGGTGACCTAGTACTCACAGCGCAATACGGATCCGTAATGCCCTCAGACAAACAGGGGGGGGGGGGGGGGGGGGGGGGGGGGTTACAAATAATTCCTTTGTTAATAATTTGTTACACAGAACTTCATTATATTAAATATTCATCCAAAATTATTCACACCTTCACAAAATCAACCACAAACAAATAATTTCTGCATATGCAAGTAGCAACGCTAGTGCTAAATAACAATTTAACTGGTCGGCTCCATGACGCCGGGTAAGTAGCTAGCTCCTGAGACTTCTCATCAAAAGAACGAAGGGGAACCTTCGATTAAGACATGTTCGTAGGTACCTAGCGAAAAGTAGCCTGAACTTTCCTAGATCTTAAGCTAATGCTGAATGCTCGCTGATATAGCTGTCTGTCTTACTAGAACGGCAAATGTATGCATCGTTGCTAACGTGTGCTGACGTTGTGACTATGTATGTGAGAAAGACGCGCAAGTGACAGAGACGGAGGGAGAGCAGGGAAAGGAAATGCAGCAGAAAGAATTTGCTGCATGTTTAACCTAAATAGTGTTAAAAAAAATGTTTTACGAAACGCAATATGTGGCGGCCGGTGTTGATTCTGTGGCGCATCGCCACAAATTAGTCTGTGTGGGAAACACTGAAAAGTATACCTCGGTTGAAACGGTATAGCCAAATCTCTCCCGGTAGACACATTTCTACCGTTGCTAGGTATATACCGTCATACCGCCCACCCCTAACCTGAAGCAAAATCACTTGTTGGAACATGCAGAAAGTGTGAGTTTGCACCAAGGTATTGATAAAAAGTAAGGTTTTAAAAAGCTTAAGTTACTTGACCTTGGCCGTGCTCCCTGGCCGCAAACATTTCTCTCACACCGCGCTGCCTAAACTTTATTCCGAGTGTAGGGAAAACGTTGAGAAAGAGACTTATTTTGCTACTAAAGAAGGTATAATACATTACAGTACAATTCATGAACTGTCATCACCAGCTGCATCACGGGCACGGCACTTTCTATAATTCCAGACATCTGTGTGACACCAATTTCTATCAAGGGCTATCATTATCTATAGGCTAATTCAAGTTATCAATATTTGTGGCATCTTAATCACCGAATGCATCACGGGCACTGTGTACTAGTGAATACAGCGACAGGAACAATGTTCGTACGACTCTATAAAGCAGGGGTGGGGAACCTTTTTTCTGCCAAGGGCCATTTGGATATTTATAAAATCATTCGGGGGCCGTACAGAATTATCAACTTAAAAATTTGCCTGCTATATTTGGTCAAACATTTAATTAACTCAACCCTAATGTGATGGCTGGAACTGCTTCCCTTTGGTGAGGTTTGTGATGTTAGCTGACACGGATGCAGCCTGTTTTGACTAGGGGTGCATCTAACATTTCATGATTACGGAAAGGGATCGTCAAATTTTTTTAATTGCTACAATTTTTTTGACTGCTTATCGATCTGAGTGTTAATCAGGCGCGGAGCCATACGTTGTAAACATTCAAGGCTTAGCCCAAACCAACAACGTATTCTGGGTTTGATTTGCTAGAAAGGAATTCCACATTTAATGCGAGCGCGCACAGCGCGTGATCTAAAGTTTTTGGTACATTGGAATGCAACGCTCCGCGCCTCCACGGTCCTCTTCCACATATTAAAATAGTGCTGCTGCCAACCAACAATGCACCTAATAATGTGGTTCCTGCAGTGCCATGGCGGGCCGGACCAAATGATTTTGCGGGCCACATATGGCCCGCGGGCCGGACGTTGCATGTCTTAAAGAATATATTGTGTCTATAAAAATGTTATATTGGGCTTATTAAAGTAATGTCTTATGAACATAGAAGTTTGCTTAGGCTTAAACATTGTATCTCACACAGGGTATGTGGAACAGGCTGTATTTCTGTCTTAATTTCTTAATTCCAGAAGCAACCTTGAAACAGGGCTAAGACGGCACCCGAGCAGGTGGGATGCGCCGGCAAGAACAACTCCCTGATGCATGAGAAAGCTCTTTTCTTTTCATCTTTTTATCTTACTGCACTGTATAAATGCTGGGGCAGGGACAGATAGCCAGTTGGACTTTGTGAACCAGCCCAAACTCTGTTGCGGTTAGGGAAACGTAGACAACCCCAGAGCTCTGTACTTGTTGATTTCCAATTGCTGCATTAAAGCTGATATTATCGGACATCTGCAACTCCAGACCACTCTTTCTAGAACACAGACTTGTGTCATTGAATACCATTGGAATAGACATAGACTTTAAGTCCTTCACTACTACTACGGATCTGTGGGCTTTCGTCTTAATTATCGTTATCGAATGGAAATATAAATATCTATATTGATAATTTTTTACCCATATCGCCCAGCCTTACCTGGAACCTCATCTAAAAGTGCAAATCTGATGCGTAACTGCTACCTCAGAGACATTGGGCTCAGCTTGAAACCCACTTAGTCGATCGATTTGGAAGCTAAATAACAGGTTTCTATTTTTAAAAGGCCTGACTCCCGCTGTGCCCTGGATGGAAAAAGTGTAATAAATGAAGGGGACTTGGACTAGTCTATTTTTGTCGCACTGGCAAACACTGCTCGACAGGCTTAAGGAACATGTTGATGTATTTCGTGTGTCAGATCAATTCCCAACCATGATACAAAGTACCTGGTTTCCTATGTACATAAGCAAGGCAGACACCATCCAATATTATTAAACAAATTAGCATGGCCACAGTATAAATATTTTGAGTGTGTGTGTGTTGTTACACCATATGTATTATTGTGCTTGCGTAGCCGGGTGGCGTGCTGACTAAGAAGGCACTAGGAGGAAGTGTCTGTGGGTGCGCTAGGTAAACATGCAGCGAGGAAGTTGTGACCCCGGGATTTCCTTTTCATACCCCCACAACCCCTGAGCTCTCCTCCCTTCACTGATGATGGGGCTTCATGATAACCCAGAGCTCTCCTCCCTTCACTGATGATGGGGCTTCATGATAACCCAGAGCTCTCCTCCCTTCACTAATGATGGGGCTTCATGATAACCCTGAGCTTTCCTGCATGGGAAGTGTTCCTGCCAACTCTGTTCTGCTTTCAACAGGCTTACCATCCTGAGGAAAAGCACGGTTCCAAAACAGCATACAAACACCTCATCTTAACAGTCACCAAGAATAATCAGCTTCTGAGATACAAGAAAAGGTTCACCGGATTTGATGATCTAACAGCTTGTTCAGATGTAGGGTTGAGTGTAGGGTTGGACTGGCCGTCGGGATAGTCGGGAGATTTCCAGAACCTCCGGTCAAACGGCCGTGGCATAATGCAAAAAAAAGTCCTGGGCCGTTTTTCAGTCCAAGTCCAGACCTGGTTGAGGGTGTGGTTATGGATGGATGGATGTCTCGGTCTGTCTGTCAAGTCAGTCCTTTATCTATATCAGGCCAGCCAGCCAGAGTGATCACCGTGGTGCCATGCCGCCGGTCCCAGCAGGGCACCTACTCATCCCTGGCCACATCTCTGACAGGAGTCTGAGTGTTCCTGCCCCAGCAGCTCTGCAGCATGACAACCCCGACAGCCCACACCATCCCAACACCGCCTCTCACACATCCCCGGCAGCCAGCACACACCGTCAAGACAGCATGATAGGGATTCTATTGGCAGAGACATTTCTCATTACCGATATCTACAGGCCAAACTGTTGCTGTGAGTCCAATGATCAGCCCTGTAGATGCAGGAAAAGGCTTAAGATAACCATCAGATGCAAGAGTTTAGTTGATGCTATTCGATTCAGAATCATCGAAGTCAGCATTCTGAGAGGAAGTTGTTCTGTGGTACAGTGGCACTGTAGCTGTAATGACACGCCTAACTTCCTTCCTTACGGCTTTGTACTCACACACACTTTAAAAAAATATCACCAGACGTCTACAGGCTGAAGCACTCTCCCCGGTTTAGATGCCAGGACTCATCCTGACGGCAGAATGAAAGGAGTCCACTAAGCAGTAGTCCGGTACAGAGCCGCTGGGACTAGTCTCACAGTCTGACCTTCCCAAGCCTGGCTCGCTGAGTGAAAGCGGGGTGATGGAGGATAATACACCAACCCAAACCCCTCCTTCCCCCCGCCCCCCAACTGCCGTCCCCTGTTCCTTCCTGCAAAGTAAACAACAGCAGCTATTTAAAGCTCCTCCGATGCTGAGCTCACATCATGGAAACTCAGCCTTAGCACTTCAGACGGCTCCAAACAGCATTCCAGGCCGTGTCCCTGTTCGGTCACTTGCTCCAGTGCATGCTTGTTACCCCCTAACCCAGCCGAGGGTGATGCAGTGGCATGCAGGAGGGAACCACAGCCCCCATGCGAGGCTCTGGCTGGACCCTCTACCTCCTTCTTGATGAGGAGCATTAGTGAAACTACATTCTGGGAAAGACAGAGCCCAGAGGGGATTAAAGCCAGCGGCATCGGGGAAGCTCAATAATGAGCTCCAAACAAATGAGGCTGTGGTGTGGCTTTCCTCACAGAAAGCCTTTTGTTTAAACATAATCTTCTTCTAACCAGGTGGTAACAAGAAGAGTTTTTATTTTATTTGAAGAAAATCTAAATCATCATTGTTCTTTTGTGTCAAGCTGAGGTTTTCAAAGACAAAATTTAAAACTGCCACTTCTTACAAAGCAAAATCAAATAGCCACAACCACCCCCAGATAGATTTCCCTTTCAAAAGGTTATTCAATCATGGTTTGTGTTTGATGTATTGTACTAGAAAGCTTTTGAAGACGTTATGTTTTGACGTTACATTGAAGCCTGTAAACTGCAGGATTTGGATTTAGCACTATTAGTGTGACGCAGCTTTTTAGAGTAGTGCCAAAAGCTTCCATCAAAGAATAAAAACTGACACACACAACAACACCAAAACTTGTCATTGTAATAGTTTGGGAAATTAAAGGCTCGACAGACATACCTGAAGCACGAACTTCTGGTCAATGTAGCGCTTTGCAATGCTGGGCTGAAAGTCTGGGTTCTCCAGAAAACGCAGGAGAAATTCGTAGACGAGCTGGTGGAGAAGCAGATCATTGTGATAATTAGAGTTCAGTCATCAGACCACCACACTACTTCTAATTTCATATGGAAATAATAAATTACTGTAGTATTTATATTACAGATTATGATCCAAAAAACTCCCTAATTCTCCAGTGCAGTGGCTAAGCACAGATATGTCACCTGTATGTGAGGCCAGGAGGCCTCAAGAGTGGGCTCATCCTCCTCTGGGTCAAAGTCTGGGTTTTCACTTGGCGGAAGAGTCCGGAATATATTGGTGCTGATCTGGGAATAAAAAGAAAGAACATGAGATATAAAATGGCTGCAAACAATGATAAACAGATCCGTCCACAAATCACAGCAATTTCATTCAGTTGACAAATAAAATATAATACATTAGACTTGCGAAAGATTTTTCCAGACGACAAGGACAAAGTAATCCTCAGGTTCCCGCTGCTGAAGTCCCTCTGAGCCGACAAGCCACATTCATTAAAGTACTGGTGAGGTTAAGATAGCATGCTGCTTTCTCACTCATCCTTACTGTAGCACTGAATTCAGACACATTTGAATGACCACAGGGTCATTTGAACTGAAAGCCAGTAAATTGTGACCTAGAATATGGTCAGTGTGCTGAACGCCTATGCTGCTATGGTTCCAGAACACATGACAGGGCCAGGAAGTGACCCATTCCAGTAATAGGAATATTGTATTAATGTATTAAACTGCTGTTTAATATCTAGTACAGAGATACATTATCACACCAAGGCATGGCAAAGGGGGAAAGAAGCACACAGTGTTAGGAACTATACACCAAAATATTGAATTAGTTAATTAGTTAATTAATATGCATCTATCAAACCCCTGTGGAGCATTTCGTCTAGGCCTATTCATCTATTTAATAAAAACTAATCTGAGCATTATCAGAGGTTTGGCTAAAACCACTAGTCACCAACCACTGCTCTAGCTCTAGAGGACGCACAGGAAAATCGCATGGCCTCCTGGGGAGAATACATAAGGAGGATCCATCACCAAAAGAGGGAGAGACAGATAGAAAGATAAGAGACAGATATAGACAAAAGAGAGAGGGAGAGATAGAGAAAAAGAGAGAAAAAGAAATACAGAGAGAAAGAGAGACGGAAGCAGAGAGGGACCTGCATCTTCCTCCCCTATCTTGTCTCCTGGTCCTCCTCCCTCCACACATTCAGGGTGGAATGCTGGGCTGTTCTCTTTGGCCTATTTCTAGCAGCAGGACGCCGTTGGGAGCCAGCTATTCGCAGGAGCCTTTCAGGCGGAGTGGAGAGCCTAGGCTACAAGCTCTCACAATCCTGTCTCCTTAGACCAAGGGATGTCATTCTATTTCTGGTCAACTTTCACAGTCTCCTCCAAAACTTGGATTAAAAAGAAGGTAGTTGAGAGGATTGAGATCTTATTATTGCACATATAGTTTTTTTTTTCTTTCTTTTGCCATAGATTCATTAGTTAGCCAGAGGGCAATGGGCTTGGGCACCTGTAGCAGTGTTGAGTTATTATGACTCATTCTGTCAGGGCATTAATGAGTGATGCACAGCACTGACAAGCATGTGAGTCAATCATAGTTTTGCATAAACCAACCGTGATTTAGAGTGATCGTACAACTTCCTTTTTGCTTGATTGTGACTCAGCGTGTTTCAGTACAGCGATGAATTTATAAAATAAATTGGAAAGAGTAAGCTACAGCCATTCTGGATTCAAAATCAACCACCTTTTTATTAAAATGCAGTGCTAGAGACAAGGTTTGTAGGCAGGTCATCACTGCTACAATCAGAGGAAGATATTTTTAGCCTTGGGGAAATTGGAAGTGACACACAGTAGACACTGGCAGAAGAGCTACCGTTCAGCCAAATCTTGGTGGGTGTGTGTGTGTGTGTGCGCGCAAAAGAGACAATGACCTATTGTCAGCCTGAACATCCAAGTGACACTAATAGCCAAGGAGAGTGGCAAAGAAATGTATTGGCTGACAGTAACCCACTGTCTGACATGCAGCAGAGCTCTGAGGTTAACTTTTAGTGCAACAATATTCTGTTGCTTTTGGAAACTTCTAAAGATGTGCCTTTTGGTGGAATCCCACCAGAATGAGATCGACCAACATTCCAATTCACAGTGAGTGAAAAAAACAAACTTACTTGGTTTGCACTAGCCAATTAAAAATATGCAACAAATTTCCACCCATTAGCTATGTACTACTGTTTCATTACAGCAGCTTTTTCTGGCCCGCTTTCCCAGAGTGCACTGCTAATGATGTGTACGCCATTAAAGATAACGGCTCGTCCCATCTTTTGATGTGCGGGTTGTGGAAACACTGGTTTGCTGGTTTCACAAACCGAGGTTTCTAAAGCGACAGGGTTCTGGATATACTTCTGCAAGGATGTGGGTGGATGTGTGAGAGGGAGGAGAGATGGGGGGAGACAGGTTGAGGGAGAGATGGAGGCAGAGTATTGAAAATAATTTGAAATAATAGAAAATACATTTTTAGAAAGGCAAGTCAGAAGGAAAGATGAGAGATGATGGAGAGGGGGGGAGGAATAAACGTAGGCAATCTAGAATATAGCGGAGTCCCACTTTGGTGTCGTCAACAGCAGCATGCCACACGTCCCTCCCACTCACACCCTGGGGCGGATGAGCAACAGTGTGGGGGAGCCGGGAGGACAGACACACAGCCTGGTACTGACTACAACCTCTACCCCTCCTTTAAAAAAACATAAATAAATGAAGACCACAAAACACACTACAAGCTTAAAGGTTTTCTAATATACTGTATATATATTAGTGGTGGGCATAGGACATAATTTTTTTTTTATCTAGATTAATCTCACAGTAATTTTGGCGTTAATCTAGATTAAAATGGCTAATGTGAATTCCGCCGAAGGCATGCAGAATATGTGTGCTACCCATATAATGACTAAAAGTAAGTCTTTGAGAACGGGTTTCTCAAGCCAGGTGGCACATTTAGACCAGGAGCTCATATCCTGTTTCCAAAATGCATCACAAACTGCTTGAGAAAGCTGTTTTACTATGATAATTGGTGATGAAAATAAATTATGTTCAATAAGATGTGCTTGTGTTTATTAACTGTTTATTAGATTAGTTAGCTTGGCTGATAAAGCTGTGCTGACGGGCTTGCCTCGGTTGCACTCAAACATTGAGTTTGCAGTTTTACGACGACTCTTCCCCTGCGCTACATCAGTACTTGGCAGCATCTTACGCATTAGCTAAGGGATGCTTTGCGTTTAGGTGGTATTCGAGACTGGAAGAACTCCTACAGTAAACTAATTCCACATAGCACAAGGTGCAAACCACCTTACTCTTGTCGAGGTTTCCATTGGGAAACTTCTTAAAAACACATTTTCCTTGAAGCAAACCCGGCGGCTTCATAGCTGCATCCATGTTAGCACCTCACGTTTGATGTAATAATTTCATACACAAGACATACACACAAGTTCGAAGACTCGTTCGCGCCCCCTACTAGGGGTGGGCGATATGGCCAAAATCTCCTATCACGGTATGAGTAATGTTATATCACGGTTACGGTATATATCACGGTATAGTAATTGATATAGTAAATATAGTCAATTTAATTAAGAAATGGTACTATACAACCATACCGTACTTCATCATCACACTTGATTATTTATTACAAACAACTGCCTCACATGAGACAACACTTGAGTTAAAAACAAGACTCAAAGTTACTAGTACGAGTGTTCCGATTGACTGATGCGCAGTCATGCCATCCGCGTGGTGACCTAGTACTCACAGCGCAATACGGATCCGTAATGCCCTCAGACAAACAGGGGGGGGGGGGTTACAAATAATTCCTTTGTTAATAATTTGTTACACAGAACTTCATTATATTAAATATTCATCCAAATTATTCACACCTTCACAAAATCAACCACAAACAAATAATTTCTGCATATGCAAGTAGCAACGCTAGTGCAAAATAACTATTTAACTGGTCGGCTCCATGACGCCGGGTAAGTAGCTAGCTCCTGAGACTTCTCATCAAAAGAACGAAGGGGAACCTGAGATTAAGACACGTTCGTAGGTACCTAGCGAAAAGTAGCCTGAACTTTCCTAGATCTTAAGCTAATGCTGAATGCTCGCTGATATAGCTGTCTGTCTTACTAGAACGGCGAATGTATGCATCGTTGCTAACGTGTGCTGACGTTGTGACTATGTATGTGAGAAAGACGCGTAAGTGACAGAGAGACGGAGGGAGAGCAGGGAAAGGAAATGTAGCTGAAAGAATTCGCTGCATGTTTAACCTAAATAGTGTTAAAATTAGTCTGTGTGGGAAATTGAAAACTATACCGCGGTTGAAACGGTATAGCCAAATCTCTCCCGGTAGACACATTTCTACCGTTGCACGGTATATACCGTCATACCGCCCAGCCCTACAGTACAATTCGGCTTGGTATAGGCCTACATCCGCGCTAAAATATCAAGGTGAAAGTCATCATAGCTTGCGTAGTATAGACTCAGCTCCCAACCCAACTTTGAGAATAAATAAACCGTGATATTTTTTTATATATATGTATAAATGTGTTATACTTATAATCAGAAGATATGGTGAAGTGGAAGAATATGTACTGCTTTTTTGATCAATTTATCAAAGTTTTAAGTAGCACTGAAACTCAGCAAAGTAAGTTTGAAGTGTTTTATTTGAAGTCAGTGACAAAGATTCCCAATACAGCGTGAGCATGATTCCGGAATCAGACTATAATGTTTCTCCGGACATTCGTCTTATATATTTTCACAATTATTTTACGAAGTTCTACCATTGGTACAATACGTGTTGACCCATAAGGGGGGAAAGTTTTTTGGGGCCCAGCCGTGGTGGGGCCCAGCCGCGATGCCATCAATAATCATGTTCATCCTAACTATTTTAGAAATTATAACCAATTTTATTTTGAACTTGAATACTCACCATTACTTAAAAAAGCAAACATAAACATTGTATTGTTGCTTTAGTAAAATGTAGCCTGTTTCATAATGAACCCCTTCCCCCCTAGCCTGGTCCTAACCAGACTCTCGTACATTTCATTTGACTACATTTTGTTGCTATGCCAGGACCAGTTCAGAAATCGGGATATCAGAAAAGAAAAGAGAAAAAGGAGATAGCTAGCAAGGGCATTACCCCCAAATAAAAGTTATACATATTTTTTCTAGTCAGCTTTGAAAGATGCTCCCAGCCAGGCTGCAGAGACGAGCAGCAGTAGCCACGATGCTAGCCAAGAGGAAGCTAGTTTGAGCAAAGCTGACACTGAGAAAGCGCATGTTCTGCATTGCTCGTATTGCTCTGAGGATATTCTGCACTTTACCTGTAACTGTGGCAGGAGGAGAAAGGTCCTTCAGTAAACTCAATCATAAATATAGCTGCAAGCAGCAATGCGGGTTCCTCCGCAAAATGGCAAAATATTATAAACATGTACACTGTAGACCAGGCCATCAACAATAGGCTGAACGGGGATTTGAACTCATGAGCATAAGGTAACAAGTCAGTCTTTCTAGCCTCTCTGCTATACACCAACTGTTGAGACTGTATAATTAGGAAGGGCTGAGTATTAACTACACAACATACTCAATCAGGGTGACCAACAAGATTATTATAACTAACCAACAATAACATTACAAACATCCAACTGAACGAACACAACAACTGAAATCCCTTGCACGGCTTTTGTAACCAAACTATTTTCCACAAGTCTTTGTGTTTTTTGACATGCCGCACTGCATGCTGGGTACCCAAGGGTGCAGACTGCATGATATGAGTATTAGTTTTTGGTCATCTTTGGGACAAAGGTTAAGAAACGGTTGACATTTCAAGGTGAAATTACGTGAAATTGCACATGGTATTTCAGAAGGATGTCTGCCTGTTTAACTAAACAAGTAATCAAAATTATGACAGGCCAAAAGAATGCCTGGATTCGAACCTGTGACCTTGCACTTTGTAGTACACTGTTTCAACCCATTGAGCTACCCTCAAGGATGAGAATACGTGGTCAGTTACTGTACAAAAAAAGGAAGACGTTTCTCCTGTAGCACGGATTTTTTGATTCGGCCCAAGTTTAAACAGCTGTAATTCAATGATCTTTTGACATATCAAGGTGAAATTGTGCACGGTACTTCAGAACGATGTCATCCTGTTTAACTAAAGAGATATTCCAATTTAAGACTGGCTAAACGACTGTGGCTGGATTCGATCCTACGACCTTATACTTTGAAGGTCGCCGTCCCAGCCCAGTGAGCTAATCTCAGTGTTGAATATTGCACATTCAGTTACTGTATAAAAAAAGTAAGCTGTTTCTCCTGTGGTAAGCGAAAGTTGAAACAGCTCTAATTCAATCATATTTTGACATACCAAGGTGAAATTGTGTACGGTACGTCAGAGTGATGTCACCTTAAAGCCTATTAGGTTTGAAAACCATCATTCAAAATTACATTTGATTTAGTGACACAAACGTATTGAGTTAATGTGGACATTTACATAAATACACCCCGTTCAGCCATTTTGAACTTGATTCAATTGCCTTAAGTAACATTTTTAAATACGTCAATGATACATATGTGTACACAATTTCAAGTCAATTAGACCTTTGGTTCAAGAGAAGAGGAATTTAGAAGGTTTTCCCAAATTATCACTGTACAGGAAAATCCATCATGGCTGACCTATGGGTCCTTGAGGCTTTTTTGTTCCTCATGAAAAATGGGGCATGCACACCAAGTTTCAGAAGAATTGGAGCAATGGGGTGGAAATGCAATCACTCTGAAAAGTGGACATTTGGGTGTGGCCTGTGGTGCCCCCTATGCTCTGATGTGGGCCAGTCTGTGTTTCGGCCGTAGTTGTGGCATGTTGTATCATTATGCCAAATTGCAAAACTTTTTACCAATGTGTTCATGAGGTAAATTACAATAATAATAATAAATATAGCTGCAGGCAACAATGGCGGGTTCCTCCTTCACATTGCAAACCATTACCAAATTGACATGACACAGACATGTATTTCACACATGTGCACAACATTACAAGACAATTGGATCAATGGCTGATTTTAAGTAATTTTCTAAAATTCTTCACAAATTGTCACTGTAGAGAAATATCCATGCTGCCGACATTATGGGTTCTTGATACTCTTTTGTTCCCCATGAGCAATATAAGGCATGCGTACCAACTTAGAAACTTAAAGAAATTTTGGACAAACGGGGTTAAAATGCCGTCGTCGTCATCTACCGCTTGTCCGGGGGTCGGGTCGCGGGGGCAGCAACCTAAGCAAGACTTCCCAGTCCCCGGCCACTTCCACCAGCTCTTACTGTGGGACCCCGAGGCGTTCCCAGGCCAGCCGAGAGACATAGTCCCTCCAGCGTGTCCTGGGTCTTCCCCGGGGCCTCTTCCCAGTGGGACGTGCCCAAAACACCTCACCAGGCAGGCGTCCAGGAGAAATCCTGATCAGATGCCCGAGCCACCTCAGCTGGCTCCTCTCGACGCAGAGGAGCAGCGGTTTTACTCTGAGCCCCTCCCGGATGACCAGGCTTCTCACCCTATCTCTAAGGGAAAGCCCGGACACCCTGCGGAGAAAGCTAATTTCGGCCGCTTGTATTCCCGATCTCGTTCTTTCGGTCACCACTCATAGTTCGTGACCATAGGTGAGGGTAGGAACGTAGATCGACTGGTAAATACAGAGCTTCGCCTTTCGACTCAGCTCCTTCTTCACCACGACGGACCGATGCAGAGCCCGCATCGCTGCGGACGCCGCACCGATCTGCCTGTCGATCCCTGCTCCATTCTTCACTCACTCGTGAACAAGACCCCGAGATACTTGAATTCCTCCGCTTGGGTCAAGATCTCCTTCCCGACCCTGAGATGGCACTCCACCCTTTTCCGGTCGATAACCATGGCCTCAGATTTGGGGGTGCTGATTCGCATCCCAGCCGCTTCACATTCGGTTGCGAACCGCTCCAGTGAGAGCTGAAGGTCGCGGCCCATTGAAGCCAATAGTACCACATCATCTGCAAAAAGCAGCGACCCAATCCTGAGGCCACCAAACCGGACCCCCTGTGCCTAGAAATTCTGTCCATATAAGTAATGAACAGAATCTGTGACAAAGGGCAGCCCTGGCGGAGTCCAACCCTCATCGGAAACAAGTTTGTCTTACTACCGGCAATGCGGACCAAACTCTGGCACCGGTCGTACAGGGACCGGACAGCCCCGATCAGGGAATCCGGTACCCCGTACTCTCAGAGCACCCCCCACATGAGCCCCCGAGGGACATGGTCGAACACCTTTTCCAAATCCACAAAACATGTGTAGACTGGTTGGGCGAACTCCCATGTACCCTCCGGGGTTAAAATGCCACCCTTTTGAAAGTGACAACTTTGAAGCATGTTCTGTCAGGCCACCTGTGCTCTGGGCAGGCCCATCTTCCCTCTTGGCTCTCGACGAAGGCGGTCGCATTTTTCTATCCTCCCCTCCCTGACCTTCCCTGCTTCGCTCTGTCTTGTCTGTCTTGTCTGTCTCAAGATACTCTCTCACCATCACTCTCCGAAACTGGAAGCATGGAATTAATTAGCTGGTCTCTCAATGCAATTGACACCATCTTCTCGAAGAGAAGCTCGGGTTCGGGGGAACCCAAATGTCCGGACGGGACGTTTGCAGCTGGCTACACGATGGACGCGTGGGACAATTGGCGTGTCGTGTGTCTAGCGGCGCTTTCCGTTGAGGATGTTGAAGACATCTTTATTTTCGGAACCATGATTACAGGCTTTCTGCTGTGTGGATTAGGCGGTTGGCTTGTGTATCGGAAAGTCTTGAGGATCTGGAGGCCTTCCTGAAGGGTGGACGTGAAAATTGAGTCGCATCTACTCGTCTAAACATCTACACCAATCTCATCTACTTTCGGCCCCGTAACCAGCTCAGGCCTTGGCCAAGGCCGTTGCTGGAAAACAACTCCCCTGGAGAGCGCTGAAGCGAGACTATCTTGCTCTTCCCTTCCCACTCCCCCACCATCAACATCTGTGGCTTGGTCTCTACCCGGGTCATGACCAAGGACGTCTCCTTGCCAACACTATCTGCATAGAGAGACTCGGACTGATTGTGGCCTAGGTCGAGGGCGCCAACCCAGACCTACTCACACACTAACTTTCACCTACTACAGATACCACCACCCCCCCACCCCCACCCAACGCCTTCGATTGCTTTTCCCTGGGTGGCTGGCGGGTCTGTGTCCAGCGCCTATTACGGTCGCAGGTCCAGATGCTGCTGGTCTACCCCACCGCCCTTTCCCATTGCAAGTGTTTGTAATGTTGTGTTGTTAATGTTTGTGGGCTTATGTGCTGAGGTTTTTGCCTGTTCCCATACTGTACTCCTCTAGGAGCATTGTATGGGGGTTGCCTTTTTCTCTCCTCCTCTCTCCTCATGTTATGCTTTGCTGTAATCTTTCTGGTGGGCGCCTTTGATGGCTGCCTAGGTAGGCTCTCCTGCCAAATCAAATTCCGTGTCTGTGCAAACTTTCATGGCCAATAAACATCAATTCAATTCAATCATGCAGAAATCCATTCTTTAAAAGCTTTGATTACAACAATAACTTTATGAATGGGAAGATACACTTTAGTAAAGGACGTGTATGTAATGTAAGGACGACAATTACATTAAGGCCTATATGTATAGTTATATATATAAATATATATATATATACATATATATATATATATTTATACAATATAGCGAGGTAGCTGACTTCACCACTCCTGAATGTGCCTTTCATCAACCCCAAGTTTGCGTGCTACAGGTCTGTTGCTGCTTGTGAGTGCTTTCTGCACAGCTTTCTGTTTGAAAGCTAAAGTATAAGAATGGTTTGGCAATGCTACTTCAGATTTCTACACAAAGTAGATACAAGCGCAGCTTCAATTTTACACTCAGCGTTTGTTTGACCTCCTTGACTAGTTGTGTGTCTGCAGCATTTAATCAAAGGAATATGGTATATGACAGCAATATTTTTTATGTAACACACCTTTCTAACATCACAAGTGGCCGCAGCTTTGCCCCTAATGGTCTAGGACTTCCCCTAGCTGCATTGCAAATCAAGAATAGAGCCTTTTCATTTGGCCCAGTGGCAGACTGTCTGAGGTTGACAAATGTCACCACTCATGGAATGCTTCTTGTCCAATAAAATAGACTTACTTGAATGGAACTAATTGTTGTGCATTTATTTATATTCCAGTTATAAACAAACATCAAGACAAATTGTACATGGACAAAGTTGCTTCCTAATTGCATTCACTCTTATTTCATAGCTTTTGTGATGTCAAAGTAGAATAACTACATATGTGTCTTACATAAACATACTGAATTTTAAATCAATTGTAGTCAGTGTAGTTACATGTGGTAATATGTCCATGTCATTGTTGTGTTGGAAATGTATGTGAATGCTGGCTGGGTGGTTGACTATTTCTTATTGTATGATCTGTGTGAGATGTAAGCAAGGTAAATATTCTGTGAGGTGTTAAGATAGATAGCAGTTTTAGAATAAACAAATACTTTATTAGCAATGAACAAAATATACAAGTTAAGACAAATGTAAGTGTAAAATGAAGATGAGTAAAATAAGAACGTATATTTAAAAATAGATGGTTGTTAACCTTTTGTATTTTTTTAAAATAAGCATAGAATTTACTAGAAATGAACAAAACTACAAGTTAAAGGCAAATGTATAAGTAAAATGAAGATAAGTAAAATAACTAATGTTGAGCAGACTCATGCTGTTTGAGGTTGTCAAATATCACCAGACATGGACTTCTGCCTAAATTGACATGCACCAACTCAGAGCAATGAGTTTCAACAACCATTAGCACAGTTATTCAATTTTTTGACTCTACTCTTAATGCAAGACTATGTTTAAGTTATTGTCTGAAATTCTTTGTCTGCAACTGTCTATGGAGGAACCCTCCCCTCACCAAATTGCTTTGGTCATGCTTTCTTAAAAGTCTAGTCCTTAGTTTAGATGTGCCAAAGAAGATGATAACATGACCAAGCTGTGTTTGGTTGATTCAACTATATAGTTCTGAAGAAGAAGACCTTCTGTTTCTTTTAACAGTAGAATTAGCTGTGGCCAAACTAATCAGAGAATGCCCTACTAGTCTAAAATGGCTACTAGACTAAGGAGTGAAGGTGGGAGCTTGGTACTGTTGGGGCCATGTACTGTTATGGTTTTAGAGTCAAACAAATTGCTAAATGATTAAATGTCTGTTAAATGTCAAATCCAACTTTAAATGTATAAAAGAGAAAATTAAACCTAGAGGTTTAAAAGGCTACGTTTGTTTAAACAAATTACAGACAGGATTTGGGGAAAAAGCTCTAGAAATTAGCCAAATATACATATTTTAAATATTCACAATTAATCTAATTTTCATCTTACATCGAACTAATTTTAAAAAAAGTAAGCCTTTTCTCCTGTGGTAAGCGTTGTTAGATTCAGCAACGTTGAAACTACTCTAATTCAATCATATTTTGACATACCAAGGTGAAATTGTTTGTGGTACTTCAGAATGATGTCATCCCATTGAACTAAACAGATAATCAAAATTATGAAAGGCCATAAGATTATGGCTGGATTCCAACCTACGACCTTCTACTTTACAGGTCACCATCCAAGCCCATTGACCTATTCTCAGTGTTGAATATTGTCATGTTCAGTTACTGTATTCAAAAGTAAGTTGTTTCTCCTGTGGTGAGCGTTGTTAGATTCAGCCAAAGTTGAAACTGCTTATAAATTTCCTATAAAAATGGGACAACAGGATGACTGGGTTGCTGCTGTAAAGAATAACTTACTTATAGTTTTTATAAAAGGTTGTTTGGAGTGCCATAACTTGTCATTGAAGGGAATTTCAAATCATACCTAGCATCAGTGGGGATGTGTCCTGGCTTAGGTTACTGAAATGAATTTGTGCAACAGACAAGGATCCACCTGAACAATCAATTTACTTCATTAGAGATAACCATTAGCGTTATCTCTACCATGCGTAGACTACAAGTAGCTAGCTAATGTAGTGAACCTGACTTGTTTTGCAGTGGTTTACACAGTTTCGCTAAACAGATGATTGTAGTGTTGTGATGGGCTCAAATAAACACGCATTGATATGTTTTACAACCGGACGATTTATCTGAAGACTAGAAACCGTTTTGTCAGAATAAAAAATAAACTATGCCTCTGATTGGTTTTGAACTTACAACCCTTTGCTAACCAGCACAACAGCTCAGCCAATTGAGCCATTCCCAGGCATGGACTACACAAAGTTCAATAAAGATAATCAAAAAAGCTGTTTCTCCAATGGCGAGTATTGTCAGATTTGGTCCAAGTTCAAACAGCTGTAATTCAGTCATATTTGACATATCAAGGTGAAACTTTGCATGGTACTTCAGAGGCGTGTCAACTTAAAGCCTATTAGGTTTGAACCATCCTTCAAAAATACATATGATTTAGTGACACAAACATATTGAGGCAATGTGGACATTTACATAAATACACCCCTTTCAGCCATTTTGTACTTGATTCAATTGCCTTAAGTAACATTTCTAAATATGTCAATGATACATAACTGTACCAAATTTCAAGTCAATTAGACCTTTGGTTCAAGAGAAGAGGAATTTTGAAGGTTTTCCAAAATTATCACTGTACAGGCAAATCCATCATGGCGGACCTTATGGGTCCTTGAGGCTTTTTTGTTCCTCGTGAAAAATGAGGCATGCACACCAAGTTTCAGAAGAATTGGAGCAATGGGGTGGAAATGCAATCACTCTAAAAATTTGACTTTTGGGCGTGGACTGTGGCGCCCCCTATGGTCCGATGTGGCCTATATTTGGGTGTGGGGGTACCCACTTGGATGTAATATTAATGTGCCAAATTAGAAAATGTATGACAAGGGACTTTTTGAGATATTGGGGCACAAGGAGAAGAAAAATAATAAGAAGAATACCAACAATAACAATAGGTTCCCTCCTACCGGAGAAACCTAATAAGAATACCAACAATAACAATAGGTTCCCTCCTACCGGAGGAACCCTGATAATGACTTGCGCTCCACAATGAGCCAGGAGAGACTCAATCACAATACTTGCCATTGAGTGTGAAATGGCTAAACAAATTGACATAAAATACATTATAAAAGACTTTGCATTCAGAAAAACAAGGAAAGAATACATTATGATTGTAGGTGCCTTTTTTACATAGAAAACTCTCCCAGTTTCAGGCCTACTCTGGCCTTAAAGACCAGCTGCTAGGTTCTGGGCATAGGGCCAAAACTATGCCTGCTGATAGCAGGGCCTTGTAGTTTTTTTATGAAAGAAGCATAGACACTTCTATCACAGTCAGAAGATTTTTACATTTTTATATATCTTTTACATATTAGTGGTAATATTCATTAGTCAACAGCTTTGCATCTGGTTTTCTGTAATGTAGCATATACAAATAAAAAATTGTGATTAAGAGGTTCATTTTCAATCATAATCCATAATTATTACCCACCTTCATAATTACAATAGTGTGATGTTTTTTCCACAACCATGCTTTTAATTCCATAGAGCCCCTCCTGAGATGACCACTAGTTAACCCCTGACTGTCAACAAGCAACTAAATTACCCCTAATTTATCCCAAAATAGCAATAACGTCAAGAGCAGGTCCAACGTGTTTCACCAAAACCTTTCTTGTTGATATTCATTAACACTTCAAAGAAACTGAAAAAAATAAGATGTGATGAAAAAAACATCTGTACGGTGTTCATTTTAGGACATCCTCAGATCTCAGACTCAATTGTCAGACTCAAACGAAAAACGTCAAGTCTCAAACCAAAAGTTGTCAGACTCAGGCGAAACGGCTTCAGTCTCAGAAAAACCTCTGTCATCCTCGGACAAAACACCCTCAAACTAAACGCCGTCAGAAAAACTTCTGTCATTCTCAGACAAGACGCTCTCAAACCAAACGCCATAATTCTCAGACAAAACACTCTCAAACCAAACGCCATCATTCTCAGACAAAACGCTCTCAAACCAAACGCCATCATTCTCAGACAAAACGCCCTCAAACCAAACGCCATCATTCTCAGACGAAACGCCCTCAAACTTTGTCAGAATATTTTTTGTCAAAGTTAGCTAGATGGGGGAGCTGCTGACTAGCTTTCTGAATGAGCTAAAGTAGCAGCTTTTAAAGTGAACACCATGGTGTTTTTTCTGTTAACTGGTACAGCAAGAAAACTTACTTTTGATATAGCTAATACAAAATAATTGTTTTCTGCAAGCTAGTTCACACGTGTCACGTAAACACATGTGCAGTCCTCCGGTTGCCATGGATACTACAAACAAACTTTGCTAAAGAATCATGAACGTCATCAACACACGGCGCGACGATCTGAACAACTGTTCCACCCATAGATATATATATAAACACAGTGGCGTAACTATAGGGAGTGCAAGGAGTGCAGCTGCACTAGGGCCCGTGGCGAAAGGGGGCCCGTCCTCGATGTAAAAGTGAGACAACCTGACTGGGCCCCTTAAGGCAATCTGACCGGGCCCCTTGCACCGCTCTTAAACCGCAAGTTGTGGAACACATATGATCCAGTCTTATGAATTCGCAAACATTTCTCAATTATGGTGTCAGTCATTCAGAATTTTGAGCTATCACCTGCCCAATAAACATTTTAAAAACAGTCAGTGTTAACAACAGCAAATAATTCATTTTTCCTCATTTGCCTTTTGCTGAATGAAACAAATCTCGTTTTTATTAAGTAATATTGCCCTCGAAAAATAGCAAGGATGTCTGGGTAATATTGTTGTCAAAGATTCCCGCCCACCCACACACGATTGTTCCCATCCAGTTGTTGGAATACCACAGACAGTTGTTGTTGGGATACTACAGTTGTGTTGCATTAGCGTTTTGAAGCGAATTAGGCTACCCCATGCCATTCCCTTTAACATAAAAGTGGCTCCAGAAAGCGGCAGGAACGAAAAGAGCAAGATGTAAGGGTGGCAAAGCTGTCAAAACTATCCTCATTTGGATTTGTGGCGAAGCGTGTTGAAGAGGACACTACGTCTGACCCCCAGCCCGGCAACAGCAATGAGTGTAAAACTCAGCCACCAGGGTAGGCTAATAATTACATAACGTTTACTGTCTGGTGTATGCAGTTGACATGGCTATTAAACGTCATAAAAATTCACATATAGGCCGAGGCTTTACCAGGCAGCAGCCAGGTTAGATATAGTAAACTATGTGCAGGATGTAGTCGGAAAATAGCTAAAGCTAGATAGACTAAATGTAAACTAGCATATCTAACGAACATAAAATGAAATATTCACCATCGAAGTGACTGTTTTTTTTTACTAGTACCCGGATAGCACACATGACAGATCGAAACGTCATTCATAACGTCGGATAAGCCTCTGTAAATGATCAGATTTTCTTTTCATCTCTGTGCTCTATTTAAACGTCGCAGATACGTCGGCTCATGACTGACTGTTCCATTATGCTCATTCCGTGTTGTAGCAAGCATAATCTAGAGCCAGAGACTCGCGAGTCAGAGACGTTCACTTTTTAAACCATCATCTATCTTCACATAGAAGGAGCAGTCGTTACCCTTAATTGTACATCATAAGTAGCCTAAATTTCCTTGCGCATCGCTAAGCTCAACACACAATAATTTCGCTTGACGATAGGTCGGTAAGGGGCCCGTTGGTGAGATCTGCACTCGGGCCCGCCAAGTACTTGTTACGCCGCTGTATAAACATCTATGGTTCCGCCAGTTAAGTAAAGTTTTTGTAGGCTGTATGTGTCGCATCATGAGGACGTAGCCTACATTCAATATTAATATTTAATATAATAATATTTAGAAAGGCTCTGGTTCGATATATCAGCATGTGCTGTACATGATTGTGTTGTAGGCCTATCTGTATGTCGACAATAAATATAAATAAACGAGTCCGAGACAATGCTGTCTGACAAGGGTTTTCTGATGCCGTTTAGTTTGACGTCGTTTTGTCTAAGTCTGAGGATGGTGGAGTTTGTTTGTAGTATCCCTGGTGTTACGCTCGTCGTTGTTTAGGGGGCAATATCAAGGCTAAACCGAAGGCTACACTAAACAGCGGCCCGGTCAGGTGGAAAGTGACAAGGAGAAGACTGGAACACTCAATCCTTTCAAGTAGACTCCCACCCCGGTCTCCAGGACAGCCCAAGCCGCCGTTCAGTTCGGCGGACAGCTCGCTCTTGGTTGGCTGGGTTGATCAGCGTATATAGATTTAGTTGGTATGTTAAGCACGGCGTGTGCAAAGTAATATGGATCCGCAGACGTGGGGGAACGGAACACACGGGGGACAACCAGTCGCGTCGATGGTGACACTCTCCGAAACAACTCTCAGGTTCCCCCCGTCTTTCCGCCATCCGGGAGATAAAAACAATAAACCCCTCCCCTTAATTACCCGGGCCCCAATCAAGACACCTTTCCACTCTCCTCCAATCACCACCAGATGCAAGGCCGCCGCGCAACTAAAGTGTTATATCTAAAAGTTACTTTGAGAAAGGACAATAAACCTCCCTCTCACCCTGCCACTAGGCATGCACGTAACAATGGCAACCGGAGGACTACACATGGGTTTACGTTACACGAGTGAACTAGCTTGCAGAAAACAAACATTTTGTATTGGCTATATCAAAAGTAAGTTTTCTTGCTGTACAAGAAACAACACCATGGTATTCACTTCAAAAGCTGCTACTTTAGCTAATTCAGAAAGCTAGTCAGCAGCTCCCCCATCTAGCTAACTTTGACAAAAAAATTCAGACAAAGTTTGAGGGCGTTTTGTCTGAGAATGATGACGTTTGGTTTGAGCGAATTTTTTCTGAGAATGATGGCGTTTGGTTTGAGAGCGTCTTGTCTGAGGATGACAGAGGTTTTTCTGAGTCTGACGACTTTTGGTCTGAGACTTGACGCTTTTCGTTTGAGTCTGACAATTGAGTCTGAGATCTGAGGATGTCCTAAAATGAACACCGTACAGATGTTTGTTTCATCACATCAAATCGTTTTAAAAGAGGGGAAGTGTTTAATCTTTTTGCTTAACTGAAAAGCAATTTCCAAATAGTGCTGGTGTGTTGGACAAGGCATGCCTGAAGCCCTGCTAATTCCTGGTTCATTCAGCAAGCACCTCTTTCAGACCCATTTATCTACCCAGAATACCTTGCACAGGTCCCTGGGCTCTATGTGCAGGTGCAGCTGGAGAGCTGCCACGCTCGCCTGTTTCAACATCTCCCATGCTGTCCATCTCTCCTGCTCTCCACCTCTCTTTACATTTTCCCGCCCTCCCGCCCTCCCATTTTAATCGCGTCTAGTCTCATTAGAATGGGCCTGTCCTGCCATGGATAGGGGATAAGAGGCCTGACAACGGCCGCCATAGGCAACAAAGCCTTTTATCTCCAGCCAGCGTCCTCTGGGAGGCTGAAGGACAGGACAGGAGACACCCTCGCCCACGATCCCAATTAGTGACACTCAGAGACCATGCGCAATGGAACATTTTTAACTATGTGGGTCAGCCAAAGTGGGATGTACTCATTGTTCAACCAAACCTTTGTATCGCTGATTCCAACCTGGTTGATAAGAGGACACTCATTTGAGTAAGAGGCCCAGATGAAACCCCATGGTGAAGGAGGTCTGAGTGATTGTGCTGACCATGCCCAGCTGCTAGCTGATGAGGATGAGAGGATGAGAGAGCTGGCCCTAGCAGCACTCACAGGAGTACTGCCTTTCCTAGAGAGGTGCACCTTGTTGGCTGGGGTGTTGTCATGTAAGCGTGGACCAGAGGAGAGGGATGTTCAGCCTCAGTGCTACACTGGAGGGAACTACACACACACAAAAAATAACACACAAATATATAGATTTTCATTTCTAATAGAAATTCACTTTTTCTGCGCTGTTCAGCATAACTGAGGTATCAAAATAGACATTGTTTTCCAAAAATAGCCTATTGTTTCTGTCAACCCTTACACACACCCGTGTGAGAATATGCTGTGTGTCGCCCACACTCGAACAAGCTCCATCCAGCTGACATAGAGGGTTATGTAACTGGCTCCACACACACGCACACACACATTAGGTAAAGCCCATTCAATTTACCAACCATGAACACTGCACAGGAGGGAGAGAGGGAATACAAGGAGGGAAGGAGGGAATGTGAGACAGATATGCTTCAAAACCTGAGCGGGGTGGGGGTGGGAGGGTGGGATATTGGCATCAAGAGAAAAGGAACAAATCATGGTCCGTCAGGTAGATTTGTATTCAGGACTGAGCTGTGAGTGAATCATCGTGTGGACTTGGCAGGCTGCTTTCTGTATGTAGGGGTTCGAAGGGACAATGTGAGTGCAGAGACTCAATTACACTGGGGGAAACCAGACATCTAGAAACAGCTAGGAAGAAATCAGGAGCAGCAGAAAACCAGGAGACGGGGCTAGTGAGAGAACATTGTTGACTTCTTAAACGACACTGTGTAATCCCAGTCTCGCAGGCTGGGGAGATTTAGAAGAAAGAGAGAGTTGATGGGTGTCTGTTATAGTTTAGCTCTAATCCCAGTGTTGCAGCCGAGGCTGTGCTGTCTGTCCACTGAGAGAGCCATCCCTTGATAGGGCTACATCTGTGACGAGGCTGTTTGTAATTTCCCATTGCCTCAATGATCAAAGTGCTCCTTGTTGCTCCGGCATAATAGACTGCACCTAAAACACCCACTGCTTTATTAGCAGGGGCAGCAGAAGGTGGAGAATCCCAGAGAGGGGTTAGGGTGTGTGTGTTTGGAGGGGGGGGGGGGGCATCACCCCACCCTTACTTTAGCTTCCCTCTGTCATCACCTGAACATCAATGAATACACTACATTAACCCCCCCCCCCGCCGCTGAACACAAGCTGCCAACACCTTCTGATTTCTGTTCATGTGTGAATAATAAGGGAGCTCTAGTCTAGTGTCCCTCTCCTCTGATAGTGAAACATCCATTTCCTGCTTTGTCAGGTGCTACCCCAGTCTATTTAGTTACCTCTCACTCCTGCGCCAGTGTTTGTCCTTCCTGCCCGGGGTTCCTCCCTAGCTCCTGCCCCAGGATTGTTCATCTACCCACATTCAAGTAAACTGAAAAATTGCTAGTGCAGAAAATGATGGCAACTCTTCAAGCCAGAAATACATCTGATTTGTATGTGTCTGGTGCTATGATAGCACACCCTCAGGGAGGGTTGTAAGGAATTGGGACACTGAAAATGTATAACGGTGGCCTAAAAGTTAAAGTGTGTGGGGAAGTGCACCCTCTTTCTGTGATCCCTTGCTCACAGCATCCACTACTGCTGCAGCATCATGCTGTCTGACAGTGTCAACTACTACTTTCATTCTAACATGGTTCCTGATAATAGATCCCTACCTAGGACAGTGCTACTGAACAGAACATGTACTTCTCATCAAGCCCCCACAAATCTCACAAAGCGTCTTTATTTGACCTAGCGTCCAGTATTAGAAGAAGCCAACATGTCTAATAAGGGGAGATGGGTTCCTCACCATATTGGAGATCTCTGGATAGGCAGACTCCACTAGCACGCCTCTGTTGGTGGACACGTAGTCCACCAGCTCGTTGAGTGTGGCCCTCTTGATCTCCTTGCTCTTCAGGTCGGTGACTGAGTCCATGAAGTCGAACAGCATGCAGCACTGCTGCAGCTTCTGAGTGAACAGCTCCTGTTGCTCTGTGGAGGGCGCATCTGCAGGAGCAGGGAGAGAGAACATAAGGAAGCCAAATCTACAATAGGGATGGAATATCTCTCTCTTAGCTCTTAGCTCTAATAGCTCTCTCTTGGAAGTCGCTTTGGATAAAAGCGTCTGCTAAATGAATAAATGTGAATATAAATAAAAATATATATACAAATGTAAAAAAAGAACTAAATAATGTTTAAATACTACAGCTGTGAGGGAAAACGTTCAACAGCGAGCACAAAAGCCTGCCCGCTCCAGCCCTTACAGTGAAAACCACAGCTTAGAATAATACATGAGCACTTTGACAATAGAAATTATCCTGTGTACCCAGGATCATAACTATATTTACAGTCCTTATTCAGATGACAAAAGAAAGGGAGAAGGATTGATATCTTATACAGATAGTCAACAGGACCCAGAAATAAGACTCTATAAGCACTTATCTTAAACTGCTGGAGGTTCTGGCTAACTGGCAAGGTTATGACATATTTGACTCAATAGGCCTGGTGGTACTTTGTCTTTGCCATTTCAGGCCAGTACAGTCACTCAAGGATTTTAGCATTGAGCCATTGATGGATTAAACGGTGAGTGTGTGCAGGGTTATTAGAGCTGTCAAACTTGACCCCGGCCAGGCTATAAACAGTGTCGGGCAGCCTGCCAGAAATACAACATGATGTGTAGGCTACAGGAGGAACTTCAGTGATAATGTTAGCCTATAGCTGGGAGCCATTGGGGCAAAATTACCTCTTAACTGACACCAGGACAATATGCACCTGAAACCACTGCTCTGGAGTGATTTACAGCCACACAGTGTGTGTGTGTATGGGGGGGGGGGGGGGGGGGGGGGCAGTCACAAACAAAATGAGGAAGCAACAGGGCTGTAACAAGGCTCTCCAACTCACGCTGAAGGTTGGGAGGTTGTATAAATGCTCCCTGGGTAAACAGTCATGGCTCAGTTGAGAGTAGGAGCAAATATATATTTTTTTTTATAAAAAGTTAACACCAAACAATTTAGTGGCAAAATCCATTATGTCTACAAATTATTTTAGATACGTTAAATTTAGCTAGCTTGCAAATACTGAGGATAGCATTCGGAAGTTAAGTTAGCCAATGTCGATGCTAGCTAACATTAGTTACATTTCACTGGGTCTTGCAGCGCTGCTTGATTTACGGAAATGATTATGAAATGTTATGTACTAGCCATTTGCCTACTTTAGCAAGTCACAGTATCCCCTGAGATTGTAACTGAGACGACAGAGTAAAGGATTCCTCTTTCAAGTAATAAGCCCCCGTTGAAGTTTTGAGCATTAAATTAGCTGCACGGTCTGTAGAGATCTTGGGACAAAGCCAATTTTTTTTTGTTTTGCTATTGCAGAATTCGGTCAAATAAAATCGGTAAAATACACGTAATGAGTGGCACATAATGTGAAGTATCATGCCATTTTATTTAGTTTGATTTTTTACTTGTCTAGTTGGGCAAGTTAAAAATACTTTTGTGGAAAAAAGTTGGAGTGAATAAACTGTTAAAAGGGATTTGATGATCACTAGTATAGTGATTACATTATTCTGTGTTGTCATCATAATTTTTTTTTTTTTTTTTTTTACAAAGCAGCTAATATTGCCAAAAGCGACAGCAAGCTAGTGGACTGCCGAGTCACTTTCACTCCAAAATGGCGGAAACGTAGTGCTACTACTGGGCACTGGTGTTGCAATGGAGCATTCTATTGGCTTTCACTGCTTGTCAATATACGTTATTTGCCCATTATCTGACAGACTGTACCCGCACAGATGTGCAGTTCTACAGACTCTGAAGAGCACAGCAGGGTGGTGTAGTAAGGTTGTGAAGACTGGCAGAACCATGTTGAGAACACGTTTCCACTCACTCAAGACCTCCTGTTAGTGACTGACTAAAGCACAGACTGGACCATGATTAGATGACAGATTGTGTGTGTTGGGGCGGGGGAGGAGGGTAAGAGAGAGAGTGAAGAGAGACTGACAGGCCAACAACCTGACACTTTCATTTGTGGAGTCTTCCTGTTCCTAACCATCAGATAAGCCACCCATTTCATTTTTTTTTAAACACCAGTCACTGTCCCTGCCATTACAGTATCATTTTCCACAATTGAATGATGAAAGTGCTATTAGTAACTAGAGGTACAATTTCTGGGGAAATTGTAGGGTGTGCTCGTTGCAGATGTGACGGGCATGTAACAGCTGTAGCCACGCTCCGTCACGACAAGGCTCGTTCGCCACTCACTGGGCTCGAACGCACAACCTCCGACTTGCCAAGCGTGACCACTACCAGCTACGCAAAAGAAAAGCTAGCTCTTCGTTGACGCGGGTGGCCTGTTACATGCATGAGGAGCGAGTTTCACAGTTCTAACTCCGTTACACTCACCCCTCTGAAACTCACTCCGGCGGTTAGCTGCGCTTACCTCGTGAATCCGGGTCACGGCACCAATGTGACGGGTATGTAACAGCTGTAGCCACGCTCCGTCACGACAAGGCTCGTTCGCCACTCACTGGGCTCAAACGCACAACCTCCGACTTGCCAAGCGTGACCACTACCAGCTACGCAAAAGAAAAGCTAGCTCTTCGTTGACGCGGGTGGCCTGTTACATGCATGAGGAGCGAGTTTCACAGTTCTAACTCCGTTACACTCACCCCTCTGAAACTCACTCCGGCGGTTAGCTGCGCTTACCTCGTGAATCCGGGTCACGGCACCAATGTGACGGGTATGTAACAGCTGTAGCCACGCTCCGTCACGACAAGGCTCGTTTGCCACTCAATGGGCTCGAACGCACAACCTCCGACTTGCCAAGCGGGACCACTACCAGCTACGCCAAAGAAAAGCTAGCTCTTCTTTGGCGCGGTTGGCCTGTTAAATACCTGAGGAGCGAGTTTCACGAGTCTAACTCCGTTACACTGATGTGTCTGTTTATTAACTGTAATTTTAAAAACTTATATTTCTGTATTTTTAAAGAAAAATGCCTACTTAATATTTTTTAATAATTATTATTATTTATAATATAAGATTGCATAGATTTAAAAGCATACATTTGCTGCTCATTTACAATTCAAAATAGTAAAAGCGGAGTGTAGAATGAAACGGTTGTCTTCTCATTTCCCCTTCCCTTCTCAGGGAATAGTGATAAGCTTTAGCAGCCTCAGTTGAAAAGTTGGCTCAAATTAAGATATGGAGCAACCGGTGTAAAAATTGTCCTAACCTCTATGACTTAAACGTCCCTTTAAGTTTTTCCCTTCTAGTGATATTTTCAAGCATTTAGTCTACTCATATGGCATTCATTCATTTGGAACCCCCTCTGAAACAAGCTGAACCCCCTTGGAAACAACCTATTCTAAAAACTTTGTCCCCGGCAGTATTTCATGGAATCGCGATTCAAACAGTACCATCAAAACGTAAATAAGCTTGACATTTATTACATTTATGACATTTATAAGTTTGCTGGAAGGGATCATTGTTAGTAACAATGCCAAATGCGACCATTTGGTCTCAGTCTACACTCAGTCTAAAGCCCTGCGTGGAGAAGCTGACCCCGGTAAATTGTGCTATGAGCAAGCTAGCTGCTGTTGCCAGCCAAACTTCACAGAGGGGATTGTTTGAATGCGTCGGAAATGAAAAGCGTTTCTTTTGACATAAAGTTTAGGCTGTGGTATTGGAAGACAGCGACGCACCACACAAGCTTCAGTTTAAATACATGTTTTAATGGGCATTACTTACTGTACATGCAAGTCTTGAATTTCTTAAACGTATGATGCTGCTACCGCGGCACGATACAATACTTTCTGTGCAACAGTCTTACCAGCAAATCTATACACGTCGTATCTATGCATCGTCGCTGACGTGTGCTGACGTTGCGACGTTAGGCTAGCACTGAGTTCCCTTTGTGCACACAAGGCACTTTTTGCCACAAAAACGTTTTAAGCTTCTAAACCGTGCAACGGAACGTAAATGAACACATAACCCCAGTCCTACGCAATCTCCACTGGCTCCCGGTCAAATGCAGGATAGACTTTAAAGGTCACATGATATGCTGTTTTTGGATGCTTTAATACAGGCCTTAGTGGTCCCCCAGTGTTTCCCACACAGACTTATTTGTGGCGGTGCGCCACAGAATCAACACCGGCCGCCACACATTGCGTTTCGTAAAATATTTTTTTTTATCGCTATTTAGGTTAAAACACGCAGCGTATTCGTTCAGCTGCATTTCCTTTCCCCTGCTCTCCCTCCGTCTCTCTGTCATTCATGCGTCTTTCTCACATATGCACGCAGTCAGCACCTGTTAGCAACAATGCATACATATGCCGTTCTAGTAAGACCGACAGCTATATCAGCGAGCCTTCAGCATTAGTGCCGTAGCTAAAAGTCGAGGAAAGTTGAGGCTACTTTTCGCTAGGTAGCTTACTCACATTTACATTTAGTCATTTAGCAGACGCTCTTATCCAGAGCGACTTACAGTACTCGAAGTTTCCCCTTCGTTCTTTTGGTGAGAAGTCTCAAGAGCTAGCTACTTACTCGGCGTCATGGAGCCGACCAGTTAAATAGTTGTTTAGCACTAGTGTTGCTACATGCATAATGCAGAAATTATATGTTGGTTGTTGTTAATTTTGTAAAGGTGTGAATCATTTTGGATTAATATTTAATGTAACAAATTACTAACAAATTAACTGTAACGAATTATTAACAAAGGAATTATTACGACCCCCCCCCCGTCTGACAACCCCCACCCCTCCCCGCCACAATTAGATTTCTAATCTGTGGGAAACACTAGGTCCCCTAATACTGTATCTGAAGTCTCTTTCCTGAAATTCAGCGTTGGTGCATAATTACAGCCACTACGCGCAGTCCCACAATGAGCTTTCCTCAAGACACGCTGTTTCTGTAGGTTTAAATGCTAATGAGGAGAGAGGCGGCACCATGCGCTAATGTTTACAGTGGATGAATCGCAAGGGCTCGTAGCCCCGTGCTGTGAGATGCCTCGAATTTTCCCAATTTCTCATCTGATCACCCTGGTTTGCAGAGGTGCACACTCAGTCATTTCAATGAGGGGGAAGGCGATATCGCGCGCGCCATAACAGCAGAATGGTTATCCAAATAACAAAGAAGTGTACAACACTCGCGTTACAGCATGTGTATTCACACACATACTTGATGCTACCTACCTTTACATTAGCGACAGTAACTCAGCTGTTAGCTGCGGTACTGATCCAGAATTTTTATTTCAGCAAGGCCCGCTTTGTACTAGCTCAAGTTGAGGAAACAGTCGTGGGTGAAATATCTGGCGCAGACATACAAAACCTTGGGAAGTTGTGTCGGCGCATTTCCAGAGAAAATAAAATTAAGACACTAGGTCTTCACTGTAAAATACTTTAGTATTTTCACTGCTAGTTTTCCTTTGTACATCCAAACTGAGCAAATGTAATGCTTCGTTCCTTTGCAAGCCATGATGTCTCTCGAGGATAAAAACACTTGCACGGTCATAGCTCAGTTTCTCATGGGCGGGCCAGATTATCTGGGCGGGCAAAGCAGAGAGAGGGGAGGTAACCTTCTTCCTTGTGACGTCACAAAGAGGAGATTTTTAAACCGAGCGTTTGAGCTTTCATTTTCTCAAAGACGGAGTAGAATAGCCAGGGCTTGGTTTACACCTATCGAAATTTCTAGCCACTGGGGGACCAAAGGCAGGCTAGAGAACTCATATTATATTATGTTAAATAACGTTTTCATGTCACGTGACCCTTTAAAATATTACTCACCACCTACAAAGCCCTAAACAACCTACATACCTGCAAACTCTGAAGGGCTGAAAAAAGTGACACATTTAATACAGCCCAGCCCCCCCCCCCCCCCCTCCCCCGATAAGAAAATAAAGGAAAAGACGTCAGGTAACATAGTCAAAACAACAAACAAAAATAAGTTCGGATACGTTATTTCGGTCGATTATTCCTCCACTTCAATAATACCAATTGGTATTGTGTTTTATATGGTTGGAAAGCCTGATTAGTCACCTATACAACAAGGTACAACTTGTAAGGATTGTGCATTCGTGGAATGAGCAACACAGCTAACCGTGTGGGTAGCAGCCACAAAAAATGTGCGGAAATCCCCTTCACATGGGTCTTGACTAGGGATGGGTATCGTTAATTTTTATCGATATCGATACAATTTTTGAGATACTTTTCTATTTCTTAAGTAAAACAGATAGAACAAGGGGAACGTATTGCTCTCAGGAGGAGGCTGGCTAAAAGGAGCATATAGGCACAATGAATCCTGACTCTGGCTAAATCTAAATCTGTCCACTACAGATGTACTATCCACAACCTGGATGAGTAACTAGACTGTGATTGGTTGGTTGACGAAAAGTGACATTGTCAAGCTCATCGACTTTATGAAAAGTTGAACACGTTTCAACAAAAGGCACCTGATATAGCTAAATGACCAGCTAACCAAACCTTCCTTATCTTATCCTTATTTTCTTCTGTCTCAGTTTTTTTTTTTACACGATGCTTAAGCATCCCACAGAGCCATGCTCGCGGTGACTATGTTTTGAATGATCAGCAGTGAGGGAGGGAGGCTTGTCTTTCCACACACACTGTGCTCGTAATTAATTTTGCAGTTCGCACACACAGCAAATTTTAGGGGCAAATGCGAGTGAAATAGTTGCACTATTGAGCCCTGAATTGGCTTATTATTGTCAACAATGGAGACTCGCTACGAAGTTGGGGTGCGCTCACCAGAGGATTGTCCTGCAAAGGCAGCTAGAGTTGGCACCGTTGCGATTCGAAGACAGTTGAAGTACTGCATTTTATCTTTATCTGATGCACAACATGGAGGTGCTTGTTCATCGCAGTTGTTTCCCCCCTTTACAAGAAATTACTTTAGAACATGTATTGCACTTTGCTTCATCTTTATCTTTGGCTTTAATAAAATGTAGCTAAGCCTTTGACCGTTTCGTGCGTTCTGCCATTGTAGCTAGCAACAAAATGATAAATTAAGCGAAGCGCGTGAGGCAATTAAATTCTTCTTTGTTTAGTTTAAAGGCGGTTGGTAGGCCATTCAATCGAATTTAGTCATTTTATTAGTCAAACGTATGTTTGTGCACAAGTGATTTGATTTAAATAACATTACTTATTTCTCGAGACATAAGTCAATGTTACATTATATTACTTAGTCTCAATAGCGGTATCGATAAGCTTGGACCTTATTGATATTTGGGTTTTGAGAAATTTGGAAATGGGTCCTTACAGAACCGGTTCTCAAAACCCATCCCTAGTCTTGACCTCGATCTTTAGCCAGGCCCGGCTCCATTTGCACCTTAGCCCTGAGTCCAGCTGTGCTATATCAATTGAATCCTTCTCTTTAAATAGTTGATTCAAGTAAGTGTGAGCCATTGGCCTTGTCTAAGAGGCTAACAGCGGATGGGAAGAAACTGTTTTTGTGGTGTGTGGTATTGGTCCTGATGGATCGCAGCCTTCTGCCGGAGGGGAGTGGCTGAAACGGTGTGTCCAGGCTGGGAGGAGTCGGCCACAATCTTCTTCGCTCGCCTCAGGGTCCTTGAGGTGTGCAGGTCTAGCACCTTGACATCTGTTTTCAGATGAAAGGTGCGTTAGAAATAAAACGTATTATTATTATTATTAGGTCCTCGAGGGTAGGCAGATTGTAGACGATCACCTTCTCAGCAGTGCGGATGATACGCTGCAGTCTGCTCTTGTCCTTGGCAGTGGCAGAGGCACACCAGATGGTGATGGAGGAGGTGAGGATGTTCACCTCCGCCGCTGAAGAGATCCCAAAGTTCAGGCGCTTGTAGCGTCTCAAACCAAGGTGTGTGGTGAATGTTGTGATGTACCTGCTGTCTAGGTGGAGTTCTAGCTGATGGTAACCGGCAGGCAGGTCGAGCTTGGAGAAGACTGTAGCTCCATTCAATTTGTGGATCTCGTCGTCCATGGTGGGAGGGATGTGGCGTTCACGTTGAATGGCACTGTTGGCCTGTCTCATGTCGACACAGACTCTAACTTTGCCCGGATCCTTCGGCTTGGGTGGCGTCACAATGGGGGAGACCCCATGGAGTAGGGTCTGTGATTGTCTCAATGATGTTGTCATCCTCAAGCCGTTTCAGCTCTTCTTCGACCTTCTGTCGGATGTGAAAGGGCACACGCCTATGTTGCTGACAGGTTGGCTGGATGTCATTGTTAATGTGAAGCTTTACTTGAAAGTCTTTCAGCATGCCAATGCCTTCAAACAGCTCTGGGTATTTCTGTACTAGCTCATCTGCTACTGTTTGGCTTGTTGGAGCAGATACAGTGTTGACGATCTTGATGAGGCCTAGCTCTTTAGCTGTGTCGTAGCCTAGCAGAGAGCAGCTATCACCCTTCATTACATAGAATTCCGCCATGGTTTTTGTCTTATCTGTCTCTGTACTACATGTGAATGCACCAGTTATGGGCAGTGGTTTGGTGTTGCCATACGGAAATATCTTTATATTAGCTGGGCTAAGCTGTGGGCATGGTTCTAGTGTGCTGAGAACCGATTCACTAATAATGTTCACTGCGGCCCCAAAATCTATCATTGCCGCAATCTTCACCCCATTGAGCCTAATGTATGAGCGTGGTTGGATAGTGTTCTTGTTGCTACTGGCAGCAAATACATAACCTTCGTCACTACAAGACAATTCCTGTGTGGTATTATGTGTTGTGCTGGTGATGTTATACACTTTCTTATTCATTCTGTGTTGCTTACTGTTGTCCCTGTGTTTTGTATCATAGTCCTTTCCAGGTGTTCTTTGCTTTGACATGCACTGCTTGGCGAAGTGGTTAGCTTCCCGCATGCTTTACAGCCTTTTCCTTTTGCTGGACATTCTCTGTCGTGTGGATATTTTCCTCCGCAATTCCTGCACTGGATGTTGGGCTTGGCTCTCCCGGCGCCTCGGCTGGTAGCTGTTCGCCCAGTCTGATGCACTCGGAACATATACTTAATACTGGACGTTCTTTTCGGCGGAAAATACGTGCCTAGCTTCTGCTTGACGTCTGCAAACTTATCTTCTTCTGTTGCGAACGTGTCATAGATATGATGCACACGCTCTCCTGCCATATGCAGTAGCAATGCTTTTTGCCTAGCATCTCCGGCAATATTTCCTACTATAATATAGTTCTCAAACCTTTGTATTCACTTTGTCCAGCGTGACACACGCATTTCACCCATTTCTCACGCTCTCACGCCACACCTTGTTTATCTCACGCTGAAAAGGAAACGCCAAACAAGTAGCCAAGCTAACGTTGTAAACATTCACGGACGACGCGCAGGTTAACCGAGTGAAGCAACATTGACGCACAAACAGCCGTGCAGGCCGCGGGAACTAGGGGTGCTGCAGCACCCCCTGACAGCACGAGAATTTAAAATGATATGACTTAAAAATCCACCACCGTGGCACAGCTCCGCAGTAGCGGACTGGCAATCGGGAGCACCAGGAGAAGATTAACTATGGAAACCAGGGTAAGAAACGTAGGGTGGGGCTGAAAAATTAAGAGACAAAGAAATCACCTTCATTAGACAAGGTTTTACCAATTGAAAAACGGCTGTTTATTTTACATGAAGCTCAACTATTTTGCGCTCAAATAAAGGCAATTTTTTTTTGCTATGCACACTCGCTTTAAGGATTGAACTCCCTAACTTGCATCACATTGAACACAGACTATGCTTGCATTAGCAGGGCAGCTGTGGTGGCGTATATTTGGGGGCCAGTTCTGGTGGGCCGGTCTGGATCAAAGTCCAGGGCCAATTTTTACTCCCAGTTCCTCCCTGCCGCCCCGCAACATTAAGCCCCAGCCAGCACCCTCCTGATAAAATATGTTCCCGCGGCTATGCAGCCGTGTAAACTCGCCTTTGGGGGGAGTGAAGCTCGCAAAAGCTCGCCCAGGGGGGGCTACCAAATCTGACGCCAAGGTTTTTGGAAAAGTTGGCAGCCCTGTTAAAGTACATTTACATTTACAAAGAACCGGGTGACTCGAAAAACGTTGAATGCAAACTCTGCCAACAACGATTTATTTTTCATAGTTCAACGTTGTATATGATGTAGCTTACCACCTGAAAAACGTAAGCTGGCCTAGCCCTACTTCGCTCATTCTAACGCACTGGGTTGAAAAATGAATATGCCTATTATAAGAATCACATCCAAATCGAATGACATTATCTTCTCCGGCCAACACAACAAATTGTTTCTCTGTAACCCATTCAGTTTCTACGCAAGTTTGCATGCTGCAAGTTCAGGCAGTGATAAGCGCGCTCTGATGATTTGCATGTTAAACGAACAATATTATTTATTTGTAGTACATTGTAAGAGATAAATACCATTGGCATTAGGTTACAACAGAACTGGTAATACGAGTCTTATTATTAGTAGGCTATTAGCGGCTGAATCTGCAATGTCCAGCAGCCATTGAGTCAGATCGAGAAAATGTTTGTACGTTTTCTTTTTTTTTTTGAAAAATAAAAGCGTTTCAAATTTCAATTAGTCGATTTTCAGACGTTTTAGTCGAGTCTTGGTCGACCAAAGAAAATCTTAGTCGGGGACAGCACTACTATTTAGGAAGTTTTGACATCAGTAAACACACTCATTGATGTAACAAAATTAACTGATCTATACTGAAAGTATCCACTTTATATTGTCGTTCTGTTAGCAAGCCAGCCCCTTTGAAAGCAGCTGAATATCGGGTGTAAAAGCGAATTCACTTCTTACTAATGAAACAAGATTTCCCTATATTCCATACTATGCTTAGATTCATTTCATTTCAACTTGCTGCAGACCAGAGGACCATTCAGAGTGAAGGGGCTGGGACACGAAGAGGCAATTTTTCTCTCTCATTATTTTATGTCAATCGCGTCAATCGCGTTGTTTGGATAAGCATTTTGACTGCACTTTGTTGGATTAATAAAGAGGACACCTGCAAGATATGAATTCCCGGTTCTCTCTCTGATCGTGGGAAACTAAACCCATTTTAATTTGTACACACACACACACACACACAGATTCCTGTTATTATTAGATATATTAGTTGGGTTTCACAACTGTAGGTAAGACGACCATAAAAAGGTATCAAAACTAGGGCTGAACGATTAATTGCATTTGTGATAATATTGCAATGTGACAAAACAGGATTTTTTTACCGCAAAGGCGGCAATTTCACTTTGGTCATATGACACGCGAGAGTAAAGCAGTTTGCAGACAAGGATCAACTTGGCATGCTATACTGTACACCTTGACCTGTACGATGGCCTCAGGCTCGACAGAACCTGACACTACAGACACTTTAGTGTCAAAGAGGCACTAGAGTCAGTTCTGTGGGAATATTTTGGCTTTAAAAAAAGAAGTGTCAAGAATTGTACAAAACCTGCCTGGCTAGCGTTGCTACCTCACGGGGCACCACCAACCTAATTCAGCACTTAAAAAAACACCACAAAGCCATGTACGATAGTTGCATGGCTAAAACGCCGAACACCAGTGTGTCAAATACCAACAGCTGACCAACAATAAAGGAAATCGCAAAGGTTTCATTAGCCATACCATAAACCTACTCATTTCAGTGTGATGTTGGCAAACCACTACTGTACTTGGATGTATTGTTCATAGTAATAGTCAAGATGATTAGTACAAGTTTCTCTACAATGTCATGTTGTTTTCTTGAAATAGCATTAGACTCAAACCATATGCACAGACACTGAAAATCTTTAGGCCTAAACCAACCATTGTCACCAACAAGCAACAACCGTGTTCCATAGCAACGTTTGCGTGAGTTTTGGCACATTTACAGTAGCCTGTTATTGGCCTGCGAGGCTGTGATTGGAATACGGGATTGGAGCTGTCCCTGACGGGACAAATCAAAATCACCCATAATTCGGGATGTCCCGGACAATTCAGGACGGTTGGCAACCCTAGGATCGTTAGTCGAAATGTTTCAAAGCCTAACTATTAACCCTACCAATATTCTCTCTCATATATATTATTTATTATTTTCACACCCTTAAAAAAACATGTATTTTTGCACTACATAGACAAAGTCAGTGTCAAAATGTTCGTCTTGGTCCTGATTGCGTTGCTTGTATCCCTGCAAACGTTCCGTTTGATGGTTTAGGAATAATGTACGTTTTTGAGGCGAAAAGTTAAGCCAACATTGGCTACCTAGCTGACCACAGTCACAAATGTCACAAATGTCACAAACCCATGCGCTCGTTAACTTCTGGGAGAAAGCTAGCTACCTAAAACTGCAAGACAGCTGCAGAAACACCACAGTCAAAGGCCAAGGTGGTAACTATTTGCTCATTTAACATTGTGAGAATGTTGTGTGTGAGAAGTAATGTACAATACGATATACGCTGATATTATTAGTACATCTACTTTCGGAAACAGTAGTCTACTATTTCACTAGGCGTTAGCATCATGACGTCATTAGCCTCTGTTGAACAACACATACAACAGCGGTCTGTAAAACATCTTTTTTCAATTCGTTAAAATAATAAACATGCCTCAAAAAAAAAAAAAAAAAGTTTAACATTAGATTGAAAGTAAACTATTTGATGGTGAAATGATCATTATAGACCTGTAGTTATAAACCAGCGTAGCTCACTAACACTGTACGGAATTAGCAGTTTTTAGTGCTGATCTTGTGACATATACTGATAATATCTTAATTATGGGTGATTTTAACATTCATGTGGATGACCCAAAAGATCCTTTAAGTAAGGCCTTTACTTTACTACTGTATTCCACAGGTCTCACTCAGGTGGTTTCCAAACTTACCCATCTTCACTCGCATACTTTGGATTTAGTTCTCACGCGGGGAATCAAGATTAGTGACGTTGTTATCCATCCCCACAATCCTATACTATCAGACCATTGCCTGGTTACCTTCAAAATGAACCTCTGCCAGAGCCTTGGAGGCACTGAGAATATTTCTACTAGCCGCTGCATAACCCCAAACACAGCTCTGGAACTGGCTAGTATTCTACCCGCTGCACTGGAAGCACTTGACGTCCCAAATAAAATGTTAAATGCTAAAACGAGGGATCTGAATTTGGTTCTTTACCTATCCCTAGACTCTGTTGCCCCACTCAAACCAAGGAAAAGAAAATACAAGAAACTGGCTCCATGGTATTCAGAGGAAACCCACACTCTCAAGAGGTCCACTAGAAAACTAGAACATAAGTGGCGTACCACTAAATTGGAGGTTTTCCGCCTGGCCTGGAAGGACAACCAAATAGAGTACAAGCAAGTCCTCATCAGGTCCAGATCAGAATATTTCTCTAAGTTGATTAGTAAGAACAAACACAACACTAAGTTCCTATTTGATACTGTTGCAAAACTCACTAAGAAAAGCACACTATGTTAGTTCAGATCTCTCTCCCATGGATTTCTTAGATTTCTTTGACCAAAAAATCTATGCAACAAGGGACAAACTACAGACTAGTCCTGGAGGAGTGGCCATCAACACTGTACTTTCCTTTATACCCAGCATGCTACTTGTTGCGGCTCTCACTCACTTTAACCCAATTTCTATGGAAGCGTTCATCGAGCTGATAGACTCCTTGAAACCCACTAGCTGCCTTCTCGATCCCCTCCCTGCCAAACTCTGTAGGGAACTTCTCCTTATTATTGGACCACCAATGCTCAATATTATTAATGAATCTATTGTAACTGGCCAAGTCCCCGACGATTTCAAACAAGCTATTATTAAGCCCCTTCTTAAAAAACAAACCTGGATCCTGGTTGTCTTAGCAACTACAGGCCAATTTCTAATTTGCCATTTCTCCCCCAAAAAGTAAAAAGGCTGTGGCACAACAGCTCACTGAGCACCTTTCTTCAAATCAGCTTCATGAACCTCTCCAGTCTGGATTTCATCTTCACCACAGCACTGAAACTGCATTAGCCAAGGTAGTCAATTATCTATTATTAGCCTCTGACGCGGGGTTTATCTCTGTCCTGGTTCTTCTAGATCTTCTAGAAGTGCAGCTTTTGACACTGTGGATCATGAGATTCTCCTGGAACGTATGGAGAACTATGTTGGGATTTCTGGTACCTCATTTCAGTGGTTTAGATTGTATCTATCTGATAGATCACAATATGTCCACTATGATGGCTGCTCATCCAGGAGCTCCACTATAAAATACGAAGTACCACAGGGTTCAGCTCTAGGCCCTGTTATTTTCACTTGTTATGTTGCCTTTAGGAAACATAATTAGAAGCTCTGGGGTACATTTTCACTGTTATGCAGATGATACTCAGCTATATATGTCTATAAAGTCTGGAGAATTTCCACATGCTATGGAAAAATGTGTTTCCAGGTTGAGAACTTGGATGACAGCAAATTTCCTTAATTCGGATAAAACCGAGGTTCAAATTTTTGGTCCTAAAAAATACAGAAATCATTTATCCAATCTGACCTTAGACTTGGACGGCATCAAAGTTTCTCAAAGCCAGCTGGTAAAAAATCTCGGAGTCACAATGGACCCAGACCTTTCGTTTGAGTACCATATTAAGCAAATTACCAGAACTAAACTTCTCCATCTGCGTAATATTGCCAAAATACGAAAATTCCTCTCAAAGGATGATGCTGAAAAACTAATACATGCATTTTTTACGTCCCGATTGGACTACTGAAATATCTTGTTCTCTGGCCTCCCAATTACCTACTTAAAAAATGTACAGCGGGTGCAAAATGCTGCTGCTTGACTATTGACTAGAAAAAGAAAGTTTCCACATTTTGCAGCGTTTAATTGCCACGGGAGATCGACTTCTCAGTAGCTTCCGCGTTCAACAGTAGCCTACTTTTATGGGATCGCAAAAAAACTTTTATATTTGTAGAGTAAGCTCTAGCTATAAACAATTATTACACGGCTGAATACTCCATTATGTTGGCCTACAATTAACATACATTTCACAATTCTAACCAACCTGGCATTGGATTTGTCAAACACATCCTGGTAGATTTATTTTCGCGCACATGCATGGCTTTCAGGTGGTGAAAGAGATTGATAGTGTTTCCACCTATGGCTAGCACAATTTGACGACACAACTTACAGAGTGGGCTACTGTTTGTTGGTCGATGTAGGAAAACTTGAAACCAAATCAACAGAGGCTACATTTTTTTTAACCAATTCTTCTTTGTCCGGCAAATCAACCCCACTGGTGTTATTTTCAGACAACATTAACGCTTGCTTACACTTGCCAACAAAAGCAGTTTACTCATATGAATGTTTGCAGCGTCCATGCTGCATGTTATTTTGTAAAAGATACAAATTTGAACTAGCCCACTAGGCAGTATCGCTTGACTTATATTTTATACCAAACAGAAACACTTTACTAATACATTTATTAATATATCGTGATATCCATGATAGGGCAAAATCCATATCATGGCACAACTTCATACCGCTATACCGTCCACCCCTAGCATCCAGCATGATTCCCTGTGTGACAGTGCTCAAGATGCTACTTGAAGATGAAGGGCCATCAACACAGGGCATCAAAACGCTCAGGGAGGTAATGAGGGAGAACCTAATCAAACAATTACTCAAAAAATGTGGTTGTATGCGGTCAACTTTACCGCATACAAAAACAAAGATAAGTATTTTCTTTTAACCGTTGGGCTGTCTCAGATCCCCCACATTGCGAAGGTTAAAATACAATTATTTTGATTTTGTTTTTGTATTGGGTAAACACAACAATTGTTCGTTATGAACCTTTGGGTCATGTGACCCGAAGGCAGCACAAGGTTAATTAATGTATTAAGTAAGTAAAGTTTTTCTGTTTGGAATAAAATAAAAGTTAAGTGATACAGCCAAGTGTCAAATTTGTATCTTTCACAAAAAAAACATTTAAAAGTCACATGATATGCTCTTTTTGGATGCTTTTATATAGGCCTTAGTGCAGGGGTCACTAAATGGCGGACCGCGGTCCGAGTCCGGACCCAGGCGGCTTCCTATCCGGACCCGGACCGTTAGCCGATATATTATTAGCCAATGGAGTTGATTCATTTTGACGGAACGTTTCCATTTTAACCGGCACATTTTTTATAGCCTGTACACTATTTATTATGTCTATGGTTTTCCTACTAGATGTGGTTTCTATCTTCTGTGTCCAATCCAAAGATCCAAATCAGGAGCTGTAATGACAATCACCATGACAACTCACTCACTCAACGTTGGCCGCAACCTCTGTGGGTCACGTAGGTTGCGTTTGTCATTTGCAACAACGCAGGCTAATCGATTTGCTAATGGTAGCTAGCCTACCTGTTCTTCCTTAGCAAAAATAATGGCGTGACAAAACCCAGCGAAAAGTTTATTCCGAAAAATCGCACATTTCAGACAGAATGGACTGACAAGAACGCATTTGTGTTGCCGGTGGGGAGCACAAAACCGATGTGTTTAATCTGCAACGAGATGGTTGCCCTTGTCAAAAGTGGTAGAGCTAACGTGAAACGTCACTATGACACAAAGCATAGCCATTGAACAAAAGTACCCCCCAACTCTGGACTATGGGAGAAAGATGCCCAGGGGCATGGGCACTGTGCCTAAACCTAAGTAAATTTTGCATGGGAGTCAATGGGAGAGGAAAGGGCAAGAAAAATAAACCATGGTCCGTTCCGGACCCTCGACTGAATGGAAATTTGGTGAGTGGACCTTTTGAGTTTGTAATTGATTACCCCTGCCTTAGTGGTTCCCTATTACTGTATCTGAAGTATCTTTCCGTAAATTCAGCCTTGGTGCATAATTACAGCCACTACGAGCAGTCCCACAATGAGCTTTCCTCAAAACGTTCTGTTTCTGTGTCTGTAGCTTTAAATGCTAATGAGGAGGAGAGGGGCGGCAACTAGGGGTGGGCGATATGGCCAAAATCTTCTATCACGGTATGAGTAATTTTATATCACGGTTACGGTATATATCACGGTATAGTAATTGTTCTGTAAATTCAATTAAGAAATGGTACAAAATAACCATACCGTACATCGTCACACTATTATTATCGGGAGTACAATGGCACTTAGGAATGCTTGGCTGGACCTGATGTTAGTTTCCTCCAGGATCACAATTACTCTTATTGAGGGACTTGTTGCTCTTGTAGGTTAGTTATAACGAAGTTAAGTCTTGTACTCGCTGTGAAATATTTTACTGTGATTGTTCTTCTACAGGTACAGTCCTGCACTTTTTTGTGGTTCATGTTGTTTTAATTTGTAACTTGTATAACTGCATGCTCTTATGGGTCTTCCCTTTTGGCACTTGTTTAGTTTTTCACAATGTATGCTTCATGTTTTGGCTGCTTGCAATGTTTGGGACTACCTCGTTGTTATGATCAGTGACCTATGCTCTTTTGTAAAGCTCTCTCTTGGAAGTCGCTTTGGATAAAAGCGTCTGCTAAATGCATAAATGTATATATAATGTATTAATTATTTATTACAAACAAAAACAATTGCCTCACATGAGACAACACTTGAGTTAAAAACAAAAGACAAAAAAAAAAGTTACGAGTACGAGCGTTCCGATTGGCTGATAAGCAGTCATGCCATCCGCGTGGTGACCTACTCACAGCTCAATACGGATCCGTAATACCCTCCGACGAAAATTTCAAAATGCGCGAAAGCGATCAGTCTGACTTTTACTATCCATATAACTTTGGTTTCGGCGTACCTCGTTAAAGCTTGGTCGCAGTCACTCACTCTCAGTAAGTAGTTAGCCTTCACTAGTCATCCTAGATCAAGAATGCTAGCAACGCCACCAGTGTAATTTACAACAAGAATTTTACAGCGCGAGACATAAAACTTGAACAACAAATCGAATTGGTTACCTGCAGAATGGGACATCAAGTATATAAGTAATTAGCATCGGCATGAATGTGGTCGGCTTAGACAAAATACACTCCACATCGAAAATTCCGTCAGACCAACACAAATGTGCTTCAGGTCAAACGAAAATAGCAAATCAAATAGAAGTTAAACTACAATTCTAAATATCGCAAGAATGAGATGTATATGATGGCTTATATACAATACAACAACCAGACATTTAACTGACACGTGTAATACAAAAATATAGCATAAAGTATACCGTGGTTGAAACGGTATAGCCAAATCTCTCCCGGTAGTCAAATTTCTACCGTCGCACGGTATATACCGTCATACCGCCCAGCCCTAGCGGCAACATGCGCTTATGTTTACAACGGATGTATCGCAATGGCTCGTAGCCCCCGTTACTGTAAGATGCCTCGAATTTAGCCATTCTGATCTGATCACCCTGGTTTGCAGAGGTGCACACTCAGTCATTTCAATGAGGAAAAAGGCGGATATCGCGCACCATAACATCAACAGCAGACCGGTTATCCAAATAACAAAGAAGTGTACAACACTCGCGTTACAGCGTTTGTATTCACACACACACTTGATGTCATCTACCTTCACATTAGCAACAGTAACTCAGCTGTTAGCTGAAGAGCTAATGTTACAGCCACATTCTAAGGGTAGCAAGCTAGGTAACCATATACAGTAAAGCAACAAAATGATATAGCGTTAGTTAACTTACTTGTCCAAGGTTTGTAGCTTGACTAAGGAGAGTTAGTAATGATCCAGACTTTAATTTCACCAAAGCCAGCTTTGCTCAAGTTGAGGAAACAGTAGTGGCTGAAATGTTTGGCGCAGACATACAAAACTTTGTGAAGTTGTGTCGGCGCATTTTCAGCGAAAATACTGGTTGTGCAGAAGCTTGGATGAAGGAACAAAAAAAACACTTTTGTTTTGATTTGTACATCCAAACACTGAGCAACTGTTATGTTAATTTGCTAGCCATGATGTCTCTCCAGGAAAAAACGGTATCGCATTTGCCTTTGCACGATCGTAGATCAGTTTTTCATGGGCGGGCCAGATAATCTGGGCGGGCAAAGCAGAGAGAAGGGCGATAGCCTGGCTCCTAGCGACGTCACAAGTAGGAGATTTTCAAACCGAGCGTTTGAGCCTTAATTTTCTCAAAGGCGGAGAAGAACACCCAGGGCTTGGTTTACACTTATCAAAAATTCTAGCCACTGGGGGACCAAAGGCAGGCTAGGGGAACTCTGTTAAATAACTTCCTAATGTGTTTTCATGTCATGTGACCTTTAAGCATGGACTCTGCACGCATTGTGCCAGCCAACAAACAAGCGAGTGCAACTCCAGAGGAAGCAAACATTCATTGGAGTAAACTGCTTTTGTTGGCAAGTGTAAGCAAGCGTTAATGATGTCATTGTTTAAAAAATATACAGCCACTTCTCAGTGTTGGCATCTCAGAGAGAGGAATTACGTTCCTTTTTCGCTTTTGTCGATATAGAGTGGCGTAAGATACTGCGTCATGTGTGCACGAGATGGCTCTCCTTTCATCCTGCTGTGACTCGTCTCCTAGAAACCTGGCCTGCTCTTACCTCATATTTCAGGTCTCTTGGGGAAAACTGTCCGGTGGTACAGAGGAGAATGTTTGAGGATTAAGTAAAAACTGACACTGATGAGATTTACCTGTGCTTTTTCCACTAAGTTGGATGTGTTTACGATCAACTTGTTAAGAAGCTGGAGTTAACAGGTATCTGCATCACAGATGTGTATGAGAAACTACAATAGTTCAAAATGAAGATGCTTCAGATGAAACAGGACAGTTTTTTTGGATTCCCGACCAAGAGGCTGATGGACAAACAGTTGCCAGCACAGAGGTCCAAGCTACAAAAATACTTTGTAATGTTTTATGACTCAGGTCATTGCATACAACAGTAAGTGGTTTGACTTCTCACCAGAAAATATAATGGAAACTGAAACCGATAGGCCCCTATGATGAGCTCACCTTTCCTGACCTGGAGCAGATGGTGGCTGCACTAAAACTGACAGACAGAATCAACATGGATCAGCTCTATGAAGAGTTCTGTCCTAGCAGGGAGGAAATACAGAAAGCTACAAAGGATACCACAAAATCTACCAGTGAGAAGTGGGTGGCAATTCCAAAATGTAGGGAAAGCCAATATCAGTAACATGTTCATGATTGTCTTATTTGTCCTCAGCATGCCAGGCTCAAATGACTTTGTAGAGAGGATCTTCTCACTGATGATTAATAAATGGTCAGACTCAAGAAACAGATGCAGCATAGGACTGATCAAAAACTTCCAGTCACTGTCAACTGTAATTTGTCATGCAAGGAGTTCCAACTGGCTGTGCAGAAGGATTTTTTTTGGGGGGGGTTAGTATAGTGTACTATTTATTGTTATCTGTAATTTAGGAAGTTTTGGTATTAGGGTTAGTATAGTCGATATTTATTGTTATCTGTATATTTAGGAAGTTTCACTTATTTAAGCTCAGCATTGATGTAAATTGTGTTCTGTGTACTTACATATTATGTTATGCCAGGTGCTTGCGCTGTCTTGTCTTAAGAATTTCAGTGCCCAGTCTAACCTTGTGTTGTTCTGTGTAGCTGACAAATAAAATACTTGAACTTGAACTTGATATATATATCAGCCGATATATCGGATTTCTAAAACACCAAATATTCGTATCGATATCGGCCTTAAAAATCCTTTAACGGTTGGGCTCTAATAGTAAGAAACAAGACACAGGTCAGGATAGCAACACCAATACAATTTATGTATGAGAGACAAACATTGAAGATGGATGGACAATAACAATAAGATCTACACCCGTTAAATGACATAATTTAAATGCTTAAATAAATGTTATTATATAACTTACATAAATGTCAGCCTTTTTTTCCTTCAATATGATATGGCCCCCCATGTATTGCCGAGAACTGGGATGAGTTAGTTTGAAGATGGTTGGTTTAGGCCTAAAGCTTTTCAGTGTCTGTGGCATATGGTTATAGTCTAATGCTATAAAAAAAATAAAAACATGAAAGTTGAGAGAAACTTGCAATAATTGTCTTGACTATTACTATGAACAACATTCATGCAAGTACAGTAGTGGTTTGCCAAAATTACACTGAAATTAGTAGGTTTATGGTATGGCTAATGAATATGGTATGGCGTTTTCTATTATTGTTGGTCAGCTGTTGGTGTGCGAGCAGACATGTGCGCTCGCACCTGGAAGAAAGTGTCCCTCATTTGAGGTTGAGGAAGTTGGCAACCCTACTGGAGAGCATTCCGAGCAGCTCTGCTTCCAGCACCACAACCTGGTGCTGCTGGATTGGGACTACCAGTTGTTAGTTACCCATTTTATTAGGTAATAAAACTTCAGGGAACTAATACATTTATTTGCCATTATTTGTTGCTTGTTGTGGTTTAAATTGACTTCTTTAAGTTTCACCAAATGCTGCTGGATGCTCTCTGCACTTTTTATGTTGTTGGTATTATTATTAATATTAATGTTGTTATTATCAAGTTCTCAGAATTAAAGATATGGTTAAAATAATTTAAAGAGAGTCTTTGTCAGAGGCCTTTTTATTGTTAATTTTGACAAACATTTTCATTTTTACACTGGACATATCGGTTCAAAATATCGGTTATCGGTCTACTTGATCTGTATAATCGGTATCGGTCCTGAAAAACGCATATCGGTCAACCCCTAAAACCTACCATTAAAATTATAGACTAATCATTTTTTTTGTCAGTGGGCAAACATACAAATTCAGCAGGGATCAAATAATTTTTGACCTCACTGTAGTTTCGCAAAACTTGCCTACACAAGCTTTAAGACATGAGTGTTGAAATACTGACACAAAAACAATGTGTCAAACAACACAAATGTATTTTGTCTCATTCATATTTTATTTGTTTGTACATATGCATTTGCTTCTGCAGACTTTTGAGAAGAAAGCACTGTATGCAAGCCACTGTAAGGCTATATAGCAAGTTAAGTAAAAAAAGCACACAAAAAAATAGCCTGTACACAAGACAAAACAGCATGCAGGCCTCCACTCACATACAAAGGTGTTTTCTTTGACAGAAAAGCGTTGATTGGGGACTGGGGAGTACTTCATAAGCTATTGGTCTCCCCTTCAAGTCCATCCGTAAACTCCAACTGGTCCAGAACTCTGCCGCCCGTATCATCACCAGAACCCCCTCCATTAACCACATCACTCCTGTTCTTCAGCAGCTTCACTGGCTCCCGGTCAAAACCCGCATCCACTACAAGATTCTGCTCCTCACCTTCAAGGCCCTCCACAACCTCGCCCCTCCATACATCTGTGAACTCCTACACTTCAACACCCCCACCCACACTCTTCGGTCCTCCTCTTCCACTCAACTTACTGTTCCACCCGCCCGTCTGGTTACCATGGGGTCCAGGGCATTCAGCCGATCTGCCCCCCACCTTTGGAATGCCCTCACACCTGTCATTCGTAACTCCGACACTCTTTCCACATTCAAGACCCATCTAAAAACCCATCTTTTCAAACTGTCATATTCCATATAATTCATTGTCTATCACACATCTCACCACCCCTGTGTACATTGTTTTAATGTGTCTTGTTCTTGTTTTTTATCATTGTTGATTTTGTTTATTAACTATGCCCTGTAAGGTGACCTTGGGTGCTTTGAAAGGCGCCCTCAAATAAAATGAATTATTATTTTATTATTATTGACCACTGGCTAGAGCTAGCTAGCAGCTTAAAACACATTTTTGCTCATTTATGATATTAGATCATAATTAACAGACATTTTCAACTCTCTTTTGAGTGGCTAGTTGATAAGGTGACAGTGATGACACCAGCACCTGTCAAGTTCAGAGATTACGGAGCAGCCGTGCAAAAACGCTCTGAAAAAAGCGCTGTACAACACTCAGCCTTACTCCCCATTAATAAATACTCTATGATACAAATAGGCCACGTATTGAGTAGGCCAATATACATAAACACATGGTATAAATACACTCCTAAAACCCTTATGTTCCATTGCTGTAGGGCAGTGGTTCTCAACCCTGTCCTCAGGGACCCCCTGTCCTGCATGTTTTAGATGTTTCCCTGCTCCAACACACCTGATTCAAATAAAAGGGTCGTTATCTAGCTCTGTAGAAGCCTGGTAACGAACATGCATTTTAATCAGGTGTGTTAGAGCAGGGAAACATCTAAAACAAGCAGGTCAGGGGGTCCCTGAGGACAGGGTTGAGAACCACTGCTGTAGGGCAAATTACTTGAGTTGAAGGAATTTGGGATGGATGAGAGTTTCTCACGAAGATTGAGCTGCAAAAACGAATCGATTAAATCGAGTATTAAAAGCGTTAGCAATGAATTTCATTATCGATTCGTTGTGCCGCGCAATTTTTACACCACTCAATAAGTTGCGGAGATGTTTGAGTATTGAAAAAAAAGGTTTTGTTGAGCGCGGAGCAAAGCGGAGGTAGAGGAAAGACCATCGGAGAGACATTGTTGAGGAACGTTGTTCTGAAACTAGTGCTGTCAGTTAAACGCGTTGTTAACTACGTTAACGCAAACCCAAATTAACGGCGTCAATTTTTTAATCGCGCGATTAATGCTCTTTTTGACCTAGCAAACTTTGTAGTTTTTTTCACATTCTGTTGCAACAACCACGGACGTTAGAAAAACTACAATACCGCACCGGATCTAGCTAGACTGGAAACAAAACAACAGGCACGCCACACACTTGTTTGGGCTTGCGAGCCAACTAAAGAGTAGTAGCAGAGCCCGTTTACGGATATTAGACATTCTCTGGTTGTAGGCTAACGTTACGTTTTGAGTTGATTCCCAGCGCCAGACGCCGAAATGGATGCCAATAAGATTCTGAATGGAAAGTTTACTTTTATAAGGTTGCCAAATGGTTCCATTGACAAGACGAAAGTGATTAGTGTGTTCTGTCGTTGTGAACTGAGCTATCATCGCAGCACGTCGTGGAGTCTAAAATACAATTTTGATGGCCAAGCACACAGCTGATGCAAATTCTCCGCCTGCTCGTCAAAGTCAGGCAATTGCAATGTTGTTTTCAATTTAAAAAAAACATTTGCACGATGCAATCCGAACCACTTTTCCATGTTGATAAGAGCATTACAATTTGAAAAAATAATTGATGAAAAAGAAATCAAGGGACATTTAGAATAAATAAAAATGTGCGATTAATTGCAATTAATCGCGAGTTAACTATGACACTAATGCGATTCCCCTCCTTGAGTCACCACCTTACCGCGGTGGAGGGGTTTGCGTGTCCTAGTGATCCTGGAAGCTATGTTGTCGGGGGCTTTATGCCCCTGGTAGGGTCACCCAAGGCAAACAGGTTCCAGGTGAAAGACCAGACAAAGCGTGGCTCAAAAAACCAGCCATGAAGAAAAACATGAATGTTTTTTTTGGCTTGGGGCCCGGTGGGGCACAGCCCGAAGAGACAACGTGGGACCCTCTTCCAGTGGACTCACCATCCGCAGGAGGGGTCATGGGGGTCGGGTGCAGTGTGACACGGGCGGCGGCCGAAGGCGGGGGCCTCGGCGGTCCGATCCTCGGCTGGCAAAGCTAGCTTTCGGGACGTGGAACGTCACCTCGCTGGCGGGAAAGGAGCCTGAGCTGGTGCGCGAGGTAAAGAGTTTCCGGCTAGATATAGTCGGCCTCGCCTCGACACACAGCGTAGGCTCCGGAACCAGTCTCCTTGAGAGGGGCTGGACTCTCTTCCACTCTGGAGTTGCCCTTGGTGAGAGGCGTCGAGCTGGGGTGGGAATACTGGTTTCCCCTCGGTTCGGCGCCTGTACATTGGGGTTCAACCCGGTGGACGAGGGGACGGGTCCTCACTGTTGTTTGTGCTTATGCACCAAACGGCAGCTCAGAGTACCCACCCTTTTTGGAGTCTCTGGGGGGGGTGCTGGAAAGCGCTCCTCCCGGGGATTCCCTTGTCCTCCTGGGGGACTTCAATGCTCATGTGGGCAATGACAGTGAGACCTGGAGGGGTGTGATTGGGAGGAACGGCCCCCCCGATCTGAACCCGAGTGGTGTTTTGTTGTTGGACTTCTGTGCTAGACACGGCTTGTCCATAACGAACACCATGTTCAAGCATAAAGGTGTCCATATGTGCACCTGGCACCAGGACACCCAAGGTCTCAGTTCGATGATTGACTTTGTAGTTGTGTCGTCGGACTTGGGGCCGCATGTCTTGGACACTCGGGTGAGGAGAGGGGCGGAGCTGTCAACTGATCACCACCTGGTGGTGAGTTGGCTTCGATGGTGGGGGAGGACGCCGGTCAGGCCTGGCAGGCCCAAACGTAATGTGAGGGCCTGCTGGGAACGGCTGGCGGAACCCTCTGTCAGAAGGAGCTTCAACTCCCACCTCCGGGAGAACTTTGATCATGTCTCGGGGTGAGCCGGGGGCATTGAGTCCAAATGGGCCATGTTCCGGGCCTCCATTGTTGAAGCGGCTGACCGGAGCTGCGGCCGCAAGGCGGTCGGTGCATGTCGCGGCGGTAACCCTCGGACCCGGTGGTGGACTCCGGAGGTGAGGGATGCCGTCATGCTGAAGAAGGAGGCCTATCGGACTTTATTGGCCGGTAGGACTCCAGAGGCAGCTGATGTGTACCGGCAGGCCAAGCGGAACGCGGCTTTGGCGGTCACGGAGGCAAAAACCCGGACATGGGAGGAGTTCGGCGAGGCCATGGAGAATGACTTCCGAACGGCTTCAAAAAGGTTCTGGACCACCATCCGGCGACTCAGGAGGGGGAAGCAGTGCTCTGTCAACACTGTATACGGTGGGGATGGTGCGCTGCTGACCTCGACGGGGGACATCCTGGATCGGTGGAAGGAATACTGCGAAGACCTCCTTAATTCCACCAACACGCTTTCCGACGTGGAGGCAGAGTCTGGGGACATCGGAGGGGGCCCTTCTATCTCTGGGGATGAGGTCGCCGAGGTGGTTGAAAAGCTCTGCGATGGCAGGGCCCCTGGGGTGGATGAGGTTCGCCCGGAGTTCCTTAAGGCTCTGGATGTTGTAGGGCTGTCTTGGTTGACACGACTCTGCAACATCGCGTGGACATCGGGGACAGTGCCTCTGGACTGGCAGACCGGGGTGGTGGTTCCCCTCTTTAAAAAGGGAGGGTGTGCTCCAACTTTAGGGGGATCACACTCCTCAGCCTCCCTGGGAAAGTCTATTCAGGGGTCCTGGAGAGGAGGGTCCGTCGGATTGTCGAACCTCGGATTCAGGAGGAGCAATGAGGTTTTCGTCCTGGCCGTGGTACAGTGGACGAGCTCTATACCCTCCGCGGAGTCCTGGAGGGTACATGGGAGTTCGCCCAACCAGTCTACACTTGTTTTGTGGATTTGGATAATTCGACCATGTCCCTCGGGGGCTCATGTGGGGGGTGCTCCGAGAGTACGGGGTACCGGATTCCCTCATCGGGGCTGTCCGGTCCCTGTACGACCGGTGCCAGAGTTTGGTCCGCATTGCCGGTAGTAAGTCAAACTTGTTTCCGGTGAGGGTTGGACTCCGCCAGGGCTGCCCTATGTCACCCATTCTGTTCATTACCTATATGGACAGAATTTCTAGGCGCAGCCAGGGTGTTGAGGGGGTCCGGTTTGGTGACCTCAGGATCGGGTCACTGCTTTTTGCAGATGATGTGGTCCTGTTAGCTTCATCGGGCCGCGACCTTCAGCTCTCACTGGAGCGGTTCGCAGCCGAATGTGAAGCGGCTGGGATGCGAATCAGCACCTCCAAATCTGAGGCCATGGTCATCGACCGGAAAAGGGTGGAGTACCATCTCCGGGTCGGGGAGGAGATCTTGAACCAAGCGGAGGAGTTCAAGTATCTCGGGGTCTTGTTCATGAGTGAGGGAAGAATGGAGCGCGAGATCGACTGGCGGATCGGTGTGGCGTCCGCAGTGATGCAGGCTCTGCATCGGTCCGTTGTGGTTAAGAAGGAGCTGAGTCGAAAGGCGAAGCTCTATTTACCAGTCGATCTACGTTCCTACCTTCACCTATGGTCACAAACTATGGGTAGTGACCGAAAGAACGAGATCGCAAATACAAGCGGCCGAAATGAGCTTTCTCCGCAGGGTTTCCGGGCTCTCCCTTAGAGATAGGGTGAGAAGCCCGGTCATCCGGGAGGGGCTCAGAGTACAACCGCTGCACCTCCGCGTCGAGAGGAGCCAGCTGAGGTGGCTCGGGCATCTGATTAGGATTCCTCCCTGGTGAGGTGTTCCAGGCACGTCCTACTGGGAAGAGGCCCCGGGGAAGACCCAGGACATGCTGGAGGGACTATGTCTCTCGGCTGGCCTGGGAACGCCTCGGGGTCCCCCAGGAAGAGCTGGTGGAAGTGGCCGGGGAGAGGGAAGTCTGGGCCTCCCTGCTTAGGTCGCTGCCCCCGCGACCCGATCCCCGGACAAGCAGCAGATGACGGACGGACTAATGCGATTAATTGCAATTAAATATTTTAAATGTTTGACAGCTCTATCTGAAACACATGGCGGAGAAATCAGTACGACCTAAGTCATCCAAGGTGTGGGAGCATTTCACACTAAATACGTCGAAAAAGTGTGTTAATTGACCAGGGTGAAGTTAGTTTCATATTCGACATTCATTTCACATTCGGAAGACGTTACTTTGCAGCGTCGCGCTAGGGACCGGGTTCAAACTACCCATACCATTTTGAAAAATGTAGACTTTTATAATATTTTTATGAACATAAAGACTCAGACAGACACCAGCGTATCTTAACAATGTCTGGTATACTTCCACAGCCTTTACTTTTTCAATTAAGTTTCAAATAAAATGATAGAAAATCACTGATCTTTGAAAATAGCTTAATCCTCGCAAATCTTAAAGGTCACATGACATGAAAACTTCAATTTAGGAGGTTATTTAACATTAATATGAGTTCCCCTAGCCTGCCTTTGGTCCCCCAGTGGCTAGAATTTTCGATAGGTGTAAACTAAGCCCTGGGTGTTCTTCTTCGCCTTGGAGAAAATGAAGGATCAAACGCTCCGTTTGAAAATCTGCTCCTTTTGGCGTCACAAGGAGCCTCTGCACATATTTTCGCTGGAAATGCGCCGACACAACCTCTCAAAGTTTTGCATGTCTGCGCCAAACATTTCAGCCACCACTGTTTCCTTCACTTGAGCCAATAAAAAGTTGGCCTTGCTGACCGTCTGAAATAAAATTCTGGATCAGTAGCCTACTCCTTGGTCCAGCTACAAACCTCGGACAAGTAAGTCAACTGACGCTATATAATTGTGTTGCTTGCGATATGGTTACCTAGCTTGCTACCCTTAGAATCTGGCTGTAACATTAGCTCTGCAGCCATCAGCTGAGGTACTGTCGCTAATGTAAACACTTCGTTGTTGTGTGAATAACGTTCTGCTGTTGGTGTTATGGCGTGTGCGATATCCACCTTTCCCCACGTTGAAATGACTGAGTGTGCAGCTCTGCAAACCAGGGTTATCAGATGAGAATGGGCAAATTCGAGGCATCTTACAGCAACGGGTCTAAGAGCCATTGCGATACATCCACTGTAAACATTAGCGCATGGTGCCGCCTCTCCTCCTCATTTAGTATTTAAAGCTACAGACACAGAAACAGCGCGTTCTGAGGAAAGCTCATTGTGGGACTACTCGTGGTGGCTATAATTCTGCACCAAGGCTGAATTTCGGGAAAGAGACTTCAGATACAGTATTAGGGGACCACTAATTCCTATATAAAAGCATCCAAAAACAGCATGTCATGTGACCTTTAACTTTTTTTTTTATCGTGTCAAAAAATCATAGATATACACCAGATTATTTTAATAAACTCTGGCCTACTTCCACAACCTTTCAATTTTCAAAAATGCTTTAAACAAAACTCAAATAAATTGCTCATCTCTGAAAATAGCATTAAATCCACGCTAATTTTAATAACTTTTTCAAATTTGTGTGCTTGTTTGTGCACATTCTGAAGATGTTTTGCACTGTGAATTTGCATTGTCAGTTCTGTTTTAGAATAAAGGGTTGGAAATTACTGCTTTTTTTTTTTTTATCCGATTCATCGATTAATCGGAAAAAGAATCAACATATTAATCGATTACTAAAATGATCGTTAGTTGCAGCCCTACTGAGATTTAGTACATATATGGATGGCATAAGCAACTGTGGCAACCCTGGAGCTCGGGGTCAGGTGATTGAGGGGAAGTACCACAGGTTCCCGCTCCCCGGCCAGCTTACATGGCCACAGCTGCACCTTGTCAGCTACTCAGGGGAGCCACAACATATAAAGCTGGCCAGTACAGGGAGGTGGGTGGGGGGGGGGAGGAAGCAGCAACCACGGTCAGAGCTACAGCCGACAGATAATCAATATTGTTTCCCTCTTTAAACAGGACTAGAGCCCCAGCGAGACGGGGCGTGGCAACGGACCTTTCCCTCCACTGGTGCCCCTTTTCCACCAAGGCACTTTGAGTGCTGGTTCGGAGCCAGAGCCTATTTTCAAATCAGTTCTTTCTCTTTCGACACCTAAAGCACCAGCTCTGAACCAGGGAAAGTGGTTCTTAAGTAGCACCTAAACATTGCTGGTTTAGAAGTAAGAAACGCTTGCGTCAGGGCTGGGGGGTTACCGTGACCAACAAGACGAACAGAATCCCGTGACCGCCATTTTTGAATTAGCAAACCGAGCTGCATGAACACGTTGGGTGCGCCTTGTTTGGATGCCGATGTAGGTCCGCAAAGCCATGAGCATCAACAGCAACGAAACAGCCGCCATTGTTGTTGTATTTGTGTTTGGCGCTGCTGCGCTAGCGTTGCTGGGAAAGATGAGACGTATACAGTGACGCAAGACCTAGTTCTGTGGTGGCTCTCTAGCCCCTGGAAAGGCCAACCAGTTCTTAGAAGCTTGTCAATCGAACCAACTACAAACCGGCAATAGCACTAGCTCTGAACTAGCACCCAGTTTATTCGGGTGGAAAAGGAATGTGTAGTATGTTTTTTTTTGCTTTTTGGTTTTGTTCTGTTGAATCAACCTGGGTAAAACTCAAATTCTTTGGTCATACGAGGTCAAAGCCTGAGTGAGCTCCCTGGTTACCACACAACACAGACACAGGCCCAGAAGGGAGCGAGGCAGGAGGGAGCCCAGTGTTGCTGTAGATTCTGCTGCTGTAGCTCCTGCTGCAACAGCACACGGCTGCTGTAGTTCCTGCTGCTGTAGGCCAGTGTTGCTGTAGCTCCTGATGCTATAGCCCAATGTTGCTGTATCTTCTAGTGCTCTAGCACAGTGCTGCTGTAGCTCCTGCTGCTGTAGAACAGTGCTTGTATAGCAGTGTTGCTGTAGCAGTGCTGCAGTAGCTCCTGCAGCCCAGTGTTGCTGTAGCTACTGATGCTGTAGCCTAGTGCTGCTGCAGCTCCTGCTACTGTAGCACAGTGTTGCTGTAGCAGTGTTCCTGTAGCTCCTGCTGCTGTAGCTTTTGCACAGTGTTCCTGTAGCCCAGTGCTGCTGTGGCTTCTGCTACTGTAGCTTCTGCTGCTGTAGCCCAGTGTTGCTGTAGCTCCTGCGTCTGTAGTACAGTGCTGCTGTAGCCAAGTGTTGTTGTATTCTGCTGCTGTAGCTCAGTGCTGCTGTAGCTCCTTCTGCTGTAGCACATTGCTGTTGTAGCATAGTGTTGCTGGATCTCCTGCTGCTGTGGCACAGTGTTGCTGTAGCTCCTGCTGCTGTAGCAGTGTTGCTGTAGCTCCTGCTGCTGTAGCTTCTACACAATGTTCCTATAACCCAGGGTTCCCCGCAGCAAAGGCGGCCACCCAAGGAACACACACCTGCCGTATTAACTACGTTGTAAAAAAATAATATACTGTATATTAAAAAATTTGAGCAATATCTGCCGTGTTACTCTGTCCTGTTTTATCCCTTTCATTCCAAACCGTGACCAACACCAGTCTCCCTTATCTGCAGAACACATTAGTCTATCGCACAAACAAGCGATAGACTAATAGACCCCCCCAAAAAGCAATAGAGGAACCCCTGGCGGCAAACCCCACCCTAGGACCTTAACTAACAATTGTTTTTGCGGGAAACCCTGCTGTAGCCCAGTGCTCTTCTGATGCTGTACCTTCTGATGCTGTATCTTCTAATGCAGTAGCCCAGTGCTGCTGAAACTCCTGCTGCTGTAGCCCAGTGTTGCTGTAGCTCCTGTTGCTGTGATCTCCAAAAACGAATCCGCTGTGAGGTTCACACCTCATGAACGTGCCGCCAGCATGGAAGACTGCTTAACTCTCACAACTGCAGCTTGTTGCTGCGCAGATAGAGTTCAGAGGAGGACATAGTTCTACCCATACATCGTGCCAGTTACAACTGAACGCTCCAAAACTTAATCCATTAGTTTACAGCAGGAGCTACAGCAGTGAACGGGACTGCAGCAGTGAACGGGACTGCACCCGACTACATCAAGTCTCTCCTGCAGCCTTACACCTCCACCCGTCACCTATGGTCTTCTTCAGACAACCGCCTGGTGGTCCCACCGCTCAAGACCGCCCGGTCCCAACACAAGCTCTTCTCCTGTCTGGCCCCCCAGTGGTGGAATCAACTCCCCACCTCCATCAGAGACACGGACTGTCTCTCCACCTTCAAGAAAAGGCTCAAGACGCACTTTTTCCGGGAGTACAACGGTACTTAGGAATGGTTTGCTTGACCCAATGTTAGTTTCCTCAAGGATCCCAATGACTCTTGCTTAGAGACTTGTTGCTTTTGTGTTTAGTGGTAACTGAATAAACATTTTTGTACTCGCTGTGATATATTGTTTTCATTATTGCTGCTTGATTTTCTACAGGTACACTTGGGCCAAATCCCAATACTCCCCCTTACCCCTTTGCCCCTTCCCCTTAGTTTTGCGCGTTCCCGTGAGAGCTAGTGGTGTCCGAATGCTCTTTTTGACCTAGGGGTAGGGCTAAGACTAAGGGGTATACACCCCTTAAAACCAAGTAAGATCAGGAGCTTACTTGAAACCTAGGGTTATGTGAATACTGCGCGACCGGCAACAATGGCGGCCAGATCATCCAGAGTCCGATGTAATATTTTCGGCGTAATTAATTGATAAAAAAATTATGACTGTCTTGTTTTGTGTTATACACAGTCCTGAACATATATATTTGCAACCATTTTCCTAATTGAAACGTTTCAAAAAATCACTAGTTTGGTACACTAATGTTACAGTGCTGAATTGCACAACAGTCCCGCATTTCTTTAACTAGCATGTCTACAGTTTTAAGTTAACTCCATTAGCAGCAAATTTCATTTAATATCAGTGCATATCACTACTTGCTGTGGAGATATCGATACGTGCTATATGACGTACCTGTAACCAAGTGGCGTCCCATTTCTTAGGGATATGTAGCCCTTACCCCTCAGTTTCGAGGGCTAGGGGTAAACTAAGGGCTAGGGGTAAGGGGGAGTATTGGGATTCGGCCTTGCACTTATAGCGGTTTATGTTGTTTAATTGTAACTTGTTTAACTACATGCTCTCATGGTTCTTCCCTTTGGCACTTGTTTTGGTTATTCACAATGTGTGCTTCATGTTTTGGCTACTCGCAATGTTTTTGGGGCTATCTTGTTGTTATTATCAGTGACCTATGCACTTCGTAAAGCTCTCTCTTGGAAGTCACTTTGGATGAAAGCGTCTGCTAAATGAATAAATGTAATGTACTACAGTAGTAGGGGGCTAATATGCATGGTTGGGCTGCCTCCTTTACACATGAGCTCATCTTTCTATCATAGAGAGAACATCCAGGCCTTCAAAATGAATACTTTCCAAACACAGAGGCCCCAGAGAGGATTCTTTATTATGAGCCACTGTCTGAGGCCAAACTGAAGCAGGCAGGCCAACGGCTCAGTCGAGGGAATAGAATGCACCGGGCATGAAAGTGTAGTGTGTTTAAATGCGTTACATAACAGTTTTGTGTATGTGTGTGAGGTTTTTCCTGCTTTCCTTTTACTGTGCAGTGGGATTCCTCATCCAATGATGTGCATGCAGACACAGACACACACGCACACAAATCTCCCATTTCTTCTCTGAGAGTGCAAATTTGTGTTTGCTGAGGGCTTGTCTGGGGCATAGGTGCTGGATGGGATGTAGTTGTGACTGACTGGTTTCAGGCCCTAGTCCTCTCAGGTAGTACAGATGCTACTGCTAGGCTACTGACTGGAAACAAGAAGAGACACATTGTGCAATGACCTATTCACTGGCTTCTCACATTTCATAGTTACTGCCGACCCAAGTTCAATACAGAATTCAATTTAAAGTTTTAATTATTTGTTTTCAAGGGATTGCATGGCTTGGCACCTGATTACATTCTGACCTTATTGCTGTGAATAAGACCCATAGGCCATTAAGGCCTTCAATCTTTAGTTTGTTTTCTTCCACTCTGGATTAGATCCTCTCCCACTACTGATGTATCTAAATCATATAACAAATCACATTCTCCCCAGCCTGTAATGCTATGCAAAAACAGCAAAGTTATCCGTTGTCCGTTGATTTTAGTGCCTTCTTTTGCCAGAGCATATTGTACAGAACTTTGGCTAACACTGCATTGGCTGTTTTTAAATGTGTTATAAAATTACATTTGATTTTACTTAATCTTAACCTGGTTAACATTTAAGAAAGGTATATTTTTAAAACCTTGGGGTTTTTAGCAAGACGAAATGAGTGCTCACTGGTTGAGGAGGTAAGAGCAGCTGCAGTTTCCTAATGCCCCTGGCATACAGAGGCATGTAGGGTCACGCACAAAGACAGCACTTAAGAGAAGGACAGTGGGAAGGAGGGCCCTTCCTCTCTTTTAGGTATGACTTCTTCCTCTAACCTGCTGCGTGGTCCTGCCTTGATGTTGCCAAGAAGTCACAATAACCTCAGTTTACCATTCATCCCTTTTATGACCCATATTTGTATCAGTAGGATGCAGAACATACTGCAACACAACAAGAGGGCAGAGTTGGCTGAGCCTGAGTGAACCTGCCTGATACACCTCCTCATCCACAGCTATTTTTGCACTAGAAGACAGAAAACATAAGGACTGAACTTTGTACAGCAGGGGCGGCGTCAGATATTTTTTTATGCAGGTGCTGAGGGGGTGCAATCATTGACAGGGGAGCTGCGTGCATATATATCTTCATACCTGCAAACTCTGAAGGGCTGAAAAAGGTGACACATTTTATACAGCCTCTACACGATTCACGTGGAAAAAAAAAAAATCATTCAAAATGGCTAGTTTCACCTAAAAGTGGTTTGCAGGTATGATATATACAGTGTTTCCGCTATGTTAATTTTTCCCTGGCGGGCCGCCATGGTTAAATTTCTGCCGCCACGGTGTCAGAAAAAGGGCTGTACAACATTTTTGGTCGTCTATCAGCCATGATTGTTAGAGCGCATGTCGGAGAATAGCACAGACGCGCTTCACAGCGCAGTTGAGATTACGCTTGTGTGTCCTTGAGAACTGTAAGTCGTATAACTTATGTTGTCAGTTCATTTAAGACTGTTATTGTATTGGTCTATAGTTCTTACAAATTTAAATAAAGTTAACTAGTGAATTTCGTTGTATGTATTCTTCCCCTGCTAGCGAAATTGCACGTCTGTTGATTCGATAGCGATTGCTGCCCTTGCTCACGTTTGTATTTTAGGTGCATTATTATGCTGAAGTAGTTTTAATTAATAAATAGTGGGTATATTGTTATTATTTACTACAGAATGCTTAGCTTATCAAGATCAAATGAAGCAGACAATGTAGGCTACATGCTTCAGAGTGGCCTACCTTAATCGATAGGGTATAGCCTATAGGCCACTGACCATTTAATTGGCAGCATTTATGCCATTTAGAAAATACTGTTAGGTGTCTGCAAGTATGCCAACTTTATTTCTTTAGGGGAAATAGGACGATCATATGTGCAATATTGCATTAGCTATTAGACTATTACATTAACCTGCTCCGAAATATAGGGTTAGCACGTTGTTTTGGACGGGGGGGGGGGGGGGGGGGGGGGGGCGACGACAACACACAACAGACCTGCCCCCACTGCTAAAAAAAATTCTAGAGGAAACACTGATATATATACTGTATATACCAGTGTGCAAAATATGGGGAGTTCGGGGGGGCTCAACCCCCCCGATTAACCCATGAGCCCCCCTGAAAGCCTCAAAAGCAAAATTTGAAGGGGGTCTCAGCATTTTTCAAAATAAATAAATATTGTCACTAATGGTCACTAAAGTGTTTTTAATCTCACCATGTCCAGTATTCAGAATTTAAAAAAATTATTCACAATTATTTTTGCCAAGCGGAGCCAGCCAGTCCTGTGTATGTGTAGTACCACTTACAAACCACTTTTCCGGTTCCAAGTATGTCGGCAGGGGAAAGAACTGGTTCGCGATTAAGCAACGACTCTGAACCGGCACCCAAAATGCGTTGGTGGAAGAGGGGTATAAGATATTTAAGCACTTCCAGTTAATTTCCAGTGTGCCTTCATTTATCCTTTTGAAAACACAGTTTGACATTCAGATACAGAGAAGTACAAAAAGAGGACGCAAGGACATGGAGAAGGAGAGACACAGTTAGTCTGTAGGGTGAGAGACATGTTGATGGGGCAGGGCCTCTGAATGACAGAGTTCAGAATACCTACATGTGCGTCCAGCCTGTTTGTTTACCTTTTAAGGCAGAGGCATGTTAAACACCGTTTTCAGTTAAATGCCTACTTCAGAGGACACTGAGCAGCACCTGAACTGGAGATGCCTGGGATTAAAGACTTTAAGCTCTTTAGCAACATGACCTGAATTGATGAGGAGACAATCCCCAAACCCACCCAAAACTGCAGTGCAATTTATAAAATGGCCCCACTTTATTGTAAAATCCACAATGAGTGAATTCCTCAAAAAACAGAAAATACAAAGACATGACTGTATTGTGCTGCTCCCAGTCAAAAAACGCAATGATTTTAAGTCAGGTTTTCTAGTCATGCAAGTTAGTTTTAAGGCAGACTTTTCTTCTGGCAATACACTGCTGCAAAGCTGCTCTACATTTAGCAATGCTAGCCTCACACAAAAGAGGCTCTCGTAACTAAGCAACCAGATAGTGCCCTGGCCATGCTGAGTCTACAGCTTGGGTTCTATTTAGACTTACCGTCACAAAATATACAGTGCCCTCCAAAAGTATTGGAACAGTGAGGCGAATTCCTTTATTTTTGCTGTAGACTGAAAACATTTGGGCTTGACATCAAATAATGAACGTGAGACCAGAGATCAACGTTTCAGCTTTTATTTCCAGGTATTTACATCAGGATCTGATGCACAACTAAGAAAATATCACATTTTGTTTGAATCCACCCATTTGTCATGTGATCAAAAGTATTGGAACAGATATACTTAAAACATATTTAAGTGAATAAGACTTAATATTTAGTTGCAAATCCTTTGCTTTCAATAACTGCAGCAAGTCTGTGACCCATTGACGTCACCAAACTTTTGCATTCCTTCTTTTTGATGCTTTCCCAGGCTTTCACTGCAGCCTCTTTCAGTTGTTGTTTGTTTTGTGGGGTTCCTCCCTTCAGTCTCCTCTTAAGCAGGTAAAATGCATGCTCTATAGGGTTTAAGTCTGGAGATTGACTTGGCCAGTCTAATACCTTCCATTTCTTGCCCCTGATGAACTCCTTTGTTGTTTTGGCAGTGTGTTTTGGGTCGTTATCTTGCTGCATGATGAAGGCTCTGCCAATCAGTTTGGTTGCATCTTTCCTTAAATTGGCAGACAAAATGTTTCTGTAGACTTCCGAGTTCATTTTGCTGCTGCCATCATGTGTTACATCCTCAATGAAGATTAATGAGCCCGTCCCAGAAGAAGCCATGCAAGCCCAAGCCATGACATTACCTCCACCGTGTTTCACAGATGAGCTTGTGTGTTTGGGATCATGAGCAGTTCCTTTCTTTCTCCAAACTTTAGCCTTTCCATCACTTTGGTAAAAGTTAATCTTTGTCTCATCAGTCCATAAAACTTTGTCCCAGAATTTTTGAGGTTCATCTCTGTACTTTTTGGCAAATTCCAGCCTGGCCTTCCTATTCTTCTTGCTAATGAGTGGTTTGCATCTTCTGGTGTAGCCCTTGTACTTTTGTTCATGAAGTCTTCTGCGAACAGTAGATAGTGATACCTTCACTCCTGCCATCTGGAGGTTGTTGCTGATCTCACTAACAGTTGTTTTAGGGTCTTTCTTTACAGCTCTCACAATGTTTCTGTCATCAACTGCTGATGTTTTCCTTGGTCTACCTGTTCGACGTCTGTTACTTAGTACACCAGTAGTTTTCTTCTTCTTCAGGACATTCCAAATGGTTGTACTGGCTATGGCCAATGTTTCTGCAATGGCTCTGATTGATTTTCCATCTTCTCTAAGACTCACAATTGCTTGTTTTTCACCCAAAGACAGCGCTCTGGTTTTCATGTTGTTTTCACCTCTGAATACAGTCTGCATAGACAAAACCTATCTTACCCAATCTGAACCTGAGTGTAGACATTCAGTGGTATTTATTGATTGAATAATGTATGTAATAGGACACACCTGGGCAACAAAACACACCTGTCAGTCACATGTTCCAATACTTTTGCTCACGTGACAAATGGGTGGGTTCGAACAAAAAGGTGATATTTTCTAATTTGTGCATCAGATCCTGATGTAAATACCTGGAAATAAAAGCTGAAACGTTGATCTCTGGTTTCACATTCATCGTTTGATGTCAAGCCCAAATGTTTTCAGTCTACAGCAAAAATAAAGGAATTGGCCTCACTGTTCCAATACTTTTGGAGGGCACTGTACTTGAATTGGTTATTTAAGGAGCTGCTGAAAGGTTTATGAGTTTTTTTAACAGCATTATCTGTTTCCGCTTAAAAGATACTTGGCCTAAGGTTGGAGTTTTGTCAGAGACGCTGGACTACACTCAAATTTAACCCACAACATACTGTCAGAAGGATCCCAAAGCTGAATTGGCCTGTCAACAGACTGTTGTGGAGATTATTGTGGTATTCTGATTTTAGCAGCCATTTTTTTTTATCGGCAACGGAGCAAAATGACTAATGAGGAGAGGACTTGGAAGGTGGTGGTAAAGTCCAAAGTCTGGGAGAGGGTGGGGCAATGGGATTACTTTAAGAATTTATGTCTCAGCAGCATGCAGAAGCAATATATGGCAAAATATTTAACCCAGCCGAGAAAGGAGAATTTATAAATGTGACAGAACAGGTATGTTTTGCTACCCCCATGTCAAGTCATAATTCAGCATGGGAAAGTCCTTCATTCAATATGAAATGTCTGGATGATAAAGTCACATATGAAAAGAATAAATGGGCCATGTCTCTAAGTCAGTCACTACTTCCATAGCAAAACACGACGCAACCAGAGAGGGATCATCAAAAGAATATAATCTATTTATATTAGGGCTGCAACAACGAATCGATTAAAATCGATTATTAAAAGTGTTGGCAACAAATGTAATTAACGATTCGTTGTGTCGCGCGACTATTACGCCACTCAATAAGTCGCGGAGATGTTTGAGTATGAGTTTGAGTATCACTGAGCGCGGAGCGGAGGTAGAGGAAAGGCCATCGGAGAGACGTTGTTGAGTAACGTTGTTCTGAAACACATGGCGGAGGCAGAGAAATCAGTACGACCTAAGTCATCCAAGGTGTGGGAGCATTTCACACTAAATACATCGAAAAGGTGTGTTAATTGACCGAGGTGAAGTTATAGTTTCATATTCGACATTCGTCTCACATTCGGAAGATGCTACTTTGCAGCGTCGCGTTAAGCACCGGGTGAAAAATACCCATACCATTTTGAAAGATTTTGACTTTTATAATATTTTTATTAATATAAAACCTCAAACAGATACCAGAGTATCTTAACAATATCTGGTATACTTCCACAGCCTTTACTTTTTCAATGAAGTTTCAAATAAAATGAAAAAAATCACAAATCTTTGAATTTGCCGCATTTTCTACAAGCCGCACCCCACCAGAATGGGAGCTTTGTGTTTGTAAATTGGAGTACAGGCCGCACTGGAATATAGGCCGCACTTTAAACGGGAACAACGATACCGTAGCGCCAGCTAGCGTTGAGCGGAACAATGCTCACAATTGTTTATTTACCCTGAAACACTTTCCCATTGGACAGCTTGGATACCCATCTAATAGACAACATTCCCAATCAGGGTAAACACTCAAATTATCTAAACTACAGACCATAGTGCTACACATATCAAAACAGAACGAACACAACAATAGAACTCCAAACAATGCTTATCTAACTAAGCTAATGCCCTTAACTTCGTAGCTTTTCGGCTTGCCGCGGGGCATTCTGGGTACCAAGAGTATTGTCGCTACAATACCAAGCAATGCACAAGTATAGGCGATCTTGCAGTATTGTGTAACACACTTCGATTGTGGATAGCATGTCCAGAAATAAAGCCAAGTGACTCATTTAGTGGCAAAATACATTGCTTCATCTACAAAATTATTTTAGATATAGCGCAAGTTTAGCTAGCTTGCAAATCCTGAGGATAACCTACTGTAGCAGACCTTTCTATGTTCAAGGGACAAGGGCCGGGTTTTCCCAGATTCGTTAAGAAGCTCTTAACGCTAAGAGCTTCTTAGGAATCTTATAAGAGCGATAACATTCCTAAGAAGCTCTTAGCGTTAAGAGCTTCTTAACGAATCTGGGAAACCCGGCCAAGGGTGTTTTGTCCCTCGGGAGTTGCCGTAGGCATGATGCTGACGTAAGCATTACGTGAAGTCAGTGAGGGCTGTTCGAATGTCAAAAAGAGCAGTGGGAAAATACAAGTTGTGAAAAGAGACCGCGTCTGTGTCTTATTGTCTACAAGACCATATCAAATTATATCTAAAACGAACCTACAAAGAGCTCGGTTACACTACCGAAGTTGAATTAGCCAATGTCGTTGTCATGTAGTTTGCTAGCTGTATATAATATTTCACTGGGTCTTGCAGCTTTTTGATTTACTGAAGTTATTATAAAATGTTATGTTCTACTAGCCATTTGCCTACTTTAGCAAGTCACTGTATTTCCAAGCTCTGATAGTGTAACTGATACGACACAGTAGAAATAATTCCTCTTTCAAATAATAAGCCCCCGTTGAAGTGTTGAGTATTAAATTAGCTGCACGGTCTGTAGAGATCTTGGGCCAAAGCCACTTTTTTGTTCTAAAACCAGGCTATAAGATGCTTCGAAATATAAGCCGTACAACCACAAGAAAACTGTAAAATCGGGGTACAAACCGCGGCTTTATCTCCGAAAAATACGCTACTCGGATGGGGAAAACCAAAACGAGACTTCACCTGCACACCTCACCCTCCCCAGCTGTAAACGAAAACATGCAGTATTTGTATTACACACTGAAGCGGCAACGTTTATCATCTAAATTCTTTAAACCAACAAGTGTCCCTGCAGTGCCCATCAACAATTCCTAGAACAGCAGCCACCCAGAGAGAGACCAAAACAAGTGTGATGTGGGTATGCAGGCTAGATGACCTCCTCCCCCTCTCTCTTTAGGGTGAGTTGGGCAGCTGAACTATACTGATGCCTGCCACTCATCTATCACTAACTCACGGTTGGTCTGCTCCCAAGTAAAAGTATCAATGAGCCTGTTCCTTCAGGTGGAAAAGCAAGCTGGTAGGGGGGGAAAACCACAGGATTGTTATTTAATCCTAACCTTCTGTGTGTCCTTGGACATGCCCACCCACTAACACAGAAGGCACACAGACACGTGCACACACACAACCAACACGTGACCTTCCCATGCAGTGCACCAACCACAGAAACACTGGGAAGCACATTTTATAAAAGTAAGATGTAGCACAGGACCATGAGGGCTGGTGAGGCCACGGCAATCACTCAAGTTTTCTAAATCTACTCAGTTTGATTGGTAGAGTCGGCACAAATACTATGTATGGAACCTATAGACTTATGGGGGAGCAAAAAATGTATTCATTCAAGTATTCAAAATGCTCAAATAACACATATGATTGGCTATATGAAAAGTGTCCAACTCAGAAGTGTGCTCAGGTGAACTGGCAGTTAATACCAGTAGGATAGAAGTACAGAAGCACTCCAGACAACAACCACTTCAGGACAAACCTGCTCCGGAGTTCCATTATAGACCAAGGAATTGGGCTGCGCAAAATGACCTATGATCCCCTTTTTAAACAGTTGGTGTTAAGGTAGGCAATGGAAGAACAGTTTCATTTACTGAATGAAATGTCTCCTGAGGAGACACTTTATGCTAACTGAAAACAACCCTTATCGATGATCTGACTGAAATAACTTAGAAGAAAACTTTACTTGAACTGCATGGGATTGTGATGAGTGCAGGAGTGCAGCGTCAATATTGTGTCTGGTTCAGGGTTGGGAGTGGGGCACCTCTGAACGGAGGTGTGAAACCTCTGAAGTAGTAACACACCTTTATTGACCAGTAGTACAAGGAGCCCCAAGAGCTTGGCCGTTACAAGGCAGTTGTACATCCTTGCACAATCTGAAACCGACATAGATAAAGGAGGGGAAGGGGAACAGATGAAACATTACCTTACAGTGAGGCAATGACAATTGTCAAATATATGGACTTGTAGTTAGGCTAGGTAGTTGTCAAGATAAGCCCATAGTGTTTAGTCACTCACACAGACATGGGGATGCAAATCCAAACAGAGAGCCTGAAGGTGTGCAGGTAATGGCGAGTCAGAGACATGGGAGTGACAGCTTGCTGTAGTGAGTGAATTTGTAAATCTGTGTAAAAACGTGTTGCTTGAATGATGCCACATGACCTCACGTAACTGGTTTGGCAAGACTCAAATCTGTCAGCTTCACATCAGGCTTGTTTAAGGTTCAAACTGAATTAGGGTGGTGACAAAGAATAGAAGACAGGTTTAACATGGGCCTTGCGTCATCATGTGACATAGGCCTAGATCTAAACAATACGTTAATACAGCGTAGCTAAAAGTCAATTGGCTTTAATCATCATTCATTTGAAGAACGTTAACTACCGTATTTCTTCGATTAAACAGTGCAGCGTTTATTACACAATTATCATTTTTGGTGCAGAGTTCATTTGAGGGTGGCGTTAATTCGAGGGCGGCGTTTAATTAGTGAGAGAGATTTAGTGAATTGTAGCTGCAGTGCGGCCATAGACAAACAAAGAATATACAAGGAGGTCAAACACAAAGCCTAGAGTAAAATTGAAGCCGCGCGTGTCGTGTGTAGATATCTTAAACAGCATGCCGAAACGTTCTTACACTTAAGCTTTCAAACAGAAAGATGTGCAGAAAGCACTCACCAGCAGCAACAGATCTGTAGCACACAAACTTGGGGTTGATGAAAGGCAAATTCACGAGTGGTGAAGCCAGCTATCTCGCTATATTGTACATGTAATTGTCGCAATTGCTTTATAATCATGTATAATTCGTTTTCAACCAATGTCATAACTTAGAATTATGTAATTGCATTCAGTATTATTAAGTGACTATTTGATAAGAGTACAGTGCCTTTATTTTGAAGGCCTTTTGGAACGCTCGTGAGTGAGAGTCGACAAGCTAACAGCACGCGAAGCACGGACAATTTAATGCTCCGATAAAAGTTTAAGGTTGTTATAGCGGATGTTTGCGATCTAAGGAAACCTCTATTCCCTTGTGTACAGCATGCAGCCAAAGAGGTATGTTGTTTTGTGTCTGTATTTCACTTTGGTGAACGTTATTTACATGCTGTGCATATCATTGTATGTTCATATTAAGCTAATGTGGTCTTTATTTCCTCGTTACACAGTGGGTTTAGTACACAGTGGATTTGGATAAGAAGCTTCAAATAAACCTGTAGCAAGAAAGCCACTTGTGTCTGCCAGAGCTTCGAGGGAATTATAGTACACTTGTGATTTACTTGTGTAATAAATACTGTTTTAATTTAACCAATTAAATAACAGTTTTGGGATTTTTTTGGTGCAGCGATTAATCGAGGGCGGCGTTTATTTGAGAGTGGCGTTTAATCGAAGAAATACAGTAAATGAAGAGGACAATGTAACAAGCTGTGGTCCTAAACTTCAAGAAGACTCTCAGTGGCCACTCTCTTTATGCTACAGCACAACTTCTAAACAAGTGGTTCACTCTGCAAGTCTCGCTGCTCTGGTTTCAAATAAACTGGTCTCGAAATTTACTTTTTTACTTGGTAGAGCACCAGAAAATTTTCATATTGTCTCTTCAGCTCTTAACATTTTGCGCGCTAGTTAGCTCCCTGTCACGTGACAATGGAGCGCAGTGACAAGGAGTGATTGACGGCTAATATTAATCAATCCGAAATCTGCAATAAAGTTAAGAACGAAAAGATTAAGTTTAATTGGTTATGTAATGTTGGACAGAATGGTCACTGTATCACCTCACAGCAGTCACGTACTGTCCAGTAGGCTAGTTTGCGAGCGTTTTGTAAAGAAATTGAAACAGGTTGCACCATAACGATAATTTGTATTTGCACAAATTCTCCCAAATATACTTTGAGGTCGCAGAGATATAATTTTGGGATGTGACCAAAATGGTCGCAATTTCAAGCCCTGAACCTATTTGCAAACCCTACGCTAAACTCTGGGGTTTGACAGACAGGGACTGGAAACTAGGCACAAACCACAGACAGGCTAGATTAAAATAAGAAAGGAAATCAGCAGAATACCTGAGAGGAGTGGCATTCTCCTGAGGTGTATTCTGGGCATAACAACTTCTGTAGTACTTCACAAGTGTTAATCCTGCCTGTTGCCCGGTGACTGCAGGGCAGGGGTTTACTTCTCACCTTACGTCTGTAGGGACGCTGTGACACCTGAGAATGTGTCTGTAACGTGAACTGTTCTATGGGGGTCAGTTCTGCGCTTCGAAGTAGCTACCCTGTCAGCTTTCAATGTGAGAGCACCCAGCTAACAAGGGACGTCCTGGGCACGTTCGGTGACGTTCCTATTCAGTGTTTCCCACAGATTAGAAATCTAGTTGTGGCGGGAGGGGGGTAACATATAATTAACATATAATTTCTGCATTATGCATGTAGCCACGCTAGAGCTAAAAAACTATTTAACTGGTCGGCTCCAGGACGCCGGGGAAGTAGCTAGCTCCTGAGACTTCTCACCAAAAGAACAAAGGGGAACCTTCGCGTAAGGTACCTAGCGAAAAGTAGCCTCAACTTTCCTCGACTTTTAGCTACGGCATTAATGCTGAAAGCTCGCTGCTATAGCTGTCGGTCTTACTAGAACGGCGTATGTATGCATTGTTGCTAACGTGTGCTGACGTTGTGACTGTGTGCATATGTGTTAAAGACGCGTGAGTGATAGAGAGACGGAGGGAGAGCAGGGGAAAGGAAATGCAGCTGAACGAATACGCTGCGTGTTTTAACCTAAAAAGCGATAAATAAAATGTTTCACGAAACGCAATATGTGGCGGCCGGTGTTGATTCTGTGGCGCACCGCCACAAATTAGTCTATGTGTGGAAAACACTGCTATTTGGTCCCCTATAGGTCATACCGTGACATTATCCTAAGGACGTCCTACGTCACAAAAGGTCACAATTTAGACATTTATTTTTTAACTTTCAGGGGACGTTCAAGGAACGTCCCTGGTTGGTTATGATATGACATTATGTTAAATTTCGGGGACATTCGGGACGTTCCAGGAATGTCCCAGGAACGTCCCTGGTTGGTTATGATGTGACATTATGTTTAAAACTTTTGGGGGGTTCCAGAACGTCATTCGTTGGTCATAACGTAACCATCTAAATTCCGAACTGATATTTTCGTTTGTGTGTCATTCTGTGATGTGAAATTGCTCGAGCTATAGCCTACTGTCACTCTGGAAACTGTACAGCAGTGGTCACCAACCTTTTTAGGCCAAAGATCACCGACCTTTGCCTTGGTGACCCGAAGATCTACCTATTGAGGCGTTGAGAGACAGAACAGACTCCAGACTGAACTTACAACTTAACTTTATATTTGGCCTTATTGTAATTGAATGAAATCAAACACTTTGTGAACAATATGAACAAGAAAAAACACTTTTGCAATGAGCAGGCTGGATATGAACAGTTTTATTTATAAACTGAAGTTACAACACAACACTGACAAATTTCTCATGTGACAAGTCAGTGTGATGGCTGTGACTGAACACTGTCTGTGAGTGCCTTGTAGTTTGGCTCATAAGCAGAGACAGCCAGTCTGAGGCAGTCTGTGAGGTGTCTGTCAGTAAGCCGGCTCCTGTACTTGGATTTGGTGATTTTCATCTGTGAAAATGCCATTTCACAGAGGTAGGTCGATCCAAAGTAGGCACTCACTTTTAGTGCACATGCACTGAGGAGAGGAAACTTCTCTCGGCTGACAAGTCCCCAAAAGTCACTGTCCCTTGACCTGGCTTTCAGCTCAATGTCATTTTGCAAATCAAGCATCTCCATGTCCACTCCACTTGGCAAAGCAAATGCTTTCTCGAATTGGTCTGCAACCTCCTCTGTATTAATAGGCAGGAATGGGTTTGAAAGAAATGCAGCAATATCCTTCATGATTTCTAACTCACCAAAACGTCGACTGAACTCCGCTGCCAGTTTGTCCAGGTGCACACAGTACTGCTCAGGGTGAAAGTCAGAAGAGTCTTTGATGGACTGTGACATTTTTTCCAGGTTTGTAAAGTGTGTCAGCGTCCCTTTCCTCAGATTCGTGGTCCAGACACAGAGTTTGGCCTTGAACGCATTCACTGCGCTGATCATGTGGAGGAGGTGCCGGTCTTTTCCCTGGAGTTCGTGGTTGAGCGAGTTCAGTTTTCCGGTTAGGTCCGTCAGAAACCCCAGGTCCAGTAGCCACGCATCCGTTGAAAGTTCCTCGTGCTCCTCGTTCCTTTTCGACAGAAACGTCTTAATCTCAGGCAGCAAGTCAACAAATCGCTGCAGCACTTTTCCGCGACTCAACCACCTGACATCAGCATGCAGAAGCAAGTCTCCATACGCCGAATCGAGCTCATCCAATAACGCCTTGAATAAGCGATGCTGAAGCGCTTTTGCTCGAATCGAGTTTACCACTTTGACCACCAGTGACATGGCATGAGAAAAGTCCACAACTTTCCCAGCCAAGGCTTGCTGATGAATCACACAGTGATACTTCATGAAGTCGGGGAAATCCGGATCATTACGGCACAGTGCTATAAAACCAGCGTGCACACCGCACATTGCCGGTGCCCCATCGGTAGTGATTGCCACCAGTTTCTGAATGGGGATGTTCTTTTCACGGACATAGCTTTTAAAAACGTTGTAAATATCCTCACCTCTCGTTCTCTCTTTTAATTGGAGAAGAGTGAGGAAGTCCTCCTTTGTTGTAAAGTCCTGGAAAGCCATTCTGACAAATACAACAAGCTGAGCCGTGTCCATTACATCCAGCGATTCATCAAACTGCAGTGAAAAATATTCACAGAGTGACAAGTCCTCCAACACCTGTTGACCAACGTTATCCGACAGTAACTCGATCCTTCGTGTCACTGTTGTAGGACCAAGAGGCACAGCACGGAATGCAGCTTTTATGTCCTCTTTGTTTTTGAAGGTGCTGCAAACAGTCTCTGCGGTGACGGTCAATAGTTCCTTAAACAAATCCCCATCTGTAAAAGGTCTCTTGTGTTTAGCCAAAATGTGGCTAATACGAAATGACGCCTCAGTTGCAGCCTTACTTTGAGACGTAGGTTGTGTGAAAAGCGACTGTTGAGCCTTCAACTCCACTTTCAGCTCCTGAACTTTTTTGGCGCGGATTGCGCTCTTTGGTGGATAGCAGTCTTTGAATTTCGGATGGTTAGTGTTGTGGTGCCGCTCCAAATTCCCTCGCTTAGACAGTGCCTGTGGCTGGTGGCACAACATACACACACTCTTGTCTTTTACCAAGGTAAAGATGAATTCCTCCTCCCATTCATGATGGAAACTGTAGTTTTTCGCCCTCTTTCGTGGTGCCTCTGCCATGCTTGCTAACACTATGTGGACAACACGGCCGGGTAAATAAACAAACCAACGGCAACCACGCCCACAGGTATCCTGGGATAGCAGGTCTCTCAAAGGTCGTCTTCGGGAAAAAACGCCCATTTATTCTGTCGGTGAATTGCTTTGCAACACGCACAGGCCAATATGCAAATCCAGGTACAAGAGAACGCGCGTTCAGTTTAAGAATCCTCCGCGTTCATGAATTAGTCGGAGATCAGTATTTCTGAAATTATTTTGGAGATCGACAGGGAAAGTCTCCGAGATCGACACGTCGATCGCGATCGACAGGTTGGCGACCTCTGCTGTACAGTATTAAATCAATTGTTTATGTATGGTACCAATAACTTGCATTTGAGCGAAGTAATACATTATAGTCATAAATAATTTGGGGATGTACTGAAACAATACATCTAAGCTGGATCCAGCCTATCCAAGCACCAGTTGTGTCTCTAGAAATGTTCCTTGCGGACGTCACCGCTCGTGACGTGAACCCTGTTGTTGAGTGAAGTCGAAGTCGTTGAGAGACAGCAAAACTTTTTGATCCTGCATCCTTCATTTATAGCTATAATACCGTTCGATAATCAATTTGTGTAGATATATCTTCAACTTAAGTTTTAGTGTTGATAGTTAAGTTCTTTGTTTTTGTGTTTTTAATAGTGTTTTTTGTGTAGTTGGCTAGTTTAGAGTAGGATTTAGCGCACTCCTGTGAACGTGGGCCACCCGGAGGACAGAATTTGAGGTAAATATGTTTTAATACAAACTTTAGCTCTACTATCTATGTATTTGTATGTTTATCCAACGTGAAATTGCCATTTCGAAAATTAATGTGTATTAATTTCTAGCCAATTTGAGTTGGCACTAGTTTTCGAAGTCGGCTAAATTGAGACATCGTACAGTATCATCTTAATTTGTACAGTAGTCAACAATGTTCTCAATAGCACTAACTAGCTAGCTTTAAATCGGATGCCTACACACAAGTGGTGTTGTCTCTTTAAGGATACAGAAAATACAAAACAGCTGAAGCTACTTTTGGACAGGTGAAGGCTACAGCTCTAGCTAGTCAAGTAGCGTTAGCTCTACTGTACTATAGAGTAGCAAGCTACTTTTGGACAGTTAAACTAGAGCTACAATAAACCAAGACGTTTTGCAAGAAAAGTAGCATAATGATATGCTACGTCGGACAAATGTTCACGATGAGTAGATGAAGGAAATTTGATTAGCACTAGCTAATGGTTGTAAAAATCTGGATACTGAAGGTAAGGGAAGCTTTCCGTTTCACTTGTTACGGTCCTAAAAATAACTCCAGGAGCATATGGATAAAATACACTTCCACTTAATGTTCTTTGCATTTGATCTGCTGTCTAACTGTAGCTAATTCATGTTGCAGGTGTTGATTCCGGACGAACTGGTGGAGGACGATTAGGAGGAGTAGGGAGGGAATGAGGAGGGGTTGACACAATTAAAATATAAGAAAATTAATTCAGGCTTTTAAAATGTATTTGAATAAAGTGTTTGTTTATACTATAAATCGTGTTTTTTCTTCTACAAGCATACACATAATAAGTTACAATACACAATACTTAGCAGCAGCCTGTTATACTTAGAGTTGATAAAAAAAAAATTAAGATGTCAAATTACCTTGTTGAGTTTAAGTGAACACATTCAGTTTAGTTTTGCACTATTTGCTAATATGCATTTTATACTTTGTATACAACACATATCCATTAAATCCATAAATGTGACTATAAATTAAGGTTGAGAAATTGATTCTGCATTTGGTATGCGAAAGTTATCAGGACGTCGCAAGGGAACGTCCCCATGACGTCGCAGACAAACGTCCCCTGAACGTCCCCTAAATGTTATGAGGACGTTACATGGACGTCCCAGGGACGTTTGTCTGCGACGTCCCCGCGACTTTCAGGGGACCCTACAAAATTGCGACATCCTGATAACATTCGGGGACGTTCAGGGGACGTCATTTTGTTAGCTGGGCAGTTTGCGGTGGTGTGTTTGCTATATAGACTGTATATACAGTGCCCTCCAAAAGTATTGGAACAGTGAGGCCAATTCCTTTATTTTTGCTGTAGACTGAAAACATTTGGGCTTGACATCAAACGATGAATGTGAAACCAGAGATCAACGTTTCAGCTTTTATTTCCAGGTATTTACATCAGGATCTGATGCACAAATTAGAAAATATCACCTTTTTGTTCGAACCCACCCATTTGTCACGTGAGCAAAAGTATTGGAACATGTGACTGACAGGTGTGTTTTGTTGCCCAGGTGTGTCCTATTACATACATTATTCAATCAATAAATACCACTGAATGTCTACACTCAGGTTCAGATTGGGTAAGATAGGTTTTGTCTATGCAGACTGTATTCAGAGGTGAAAACAACATGAAAACCAGAGCGCTGTCTTTGGGTGAAAAACAAGCAATTGTGAGTCTTAGAGAAGATGGAAAATCAATCAGAGCCATTGCAGAAACATTGGCCATAGCCAGTACAACCATTTGGAATGTCCTGAAGAAGAAGAAAACTACTGGTGTACTAAGTAACAGACGTCGAACAGGTAGACCAAGGAAAACATCAGCAGTTGATGACAGAAACATTGTGAGAGCTGTAAAGAAAGACCCTAAAACAACTGTTAGTGAGATCAGCAACAACCTCCAGATGGCAGGAGTGAAGGTATCACTATCTACTGTTCGCAGAAGACTTCATGAACAAAAGTACAAGGGCTACACCAGAAGATGCAAACCACTCATTAGCAAGAAGAATAGGAAGGCCAGGCTGGAATTTGCCAAAAAGTACAGAGATGAACCTCAAAAATTCTGGGACAAAGTTTTATGGACTGATGAGACAAAGATTAACTTTTACCAAAGTGATGGAAAGGCTAAAGTTTGGAGAAAGAAAGGAACTGCTCATGATCCCAAACACACAAGCTCATCTGTGAAACACGGTGGAGGTAATGTCATGGCTTGGGCTTGCATGGCTTCTTCTGGGACGGGCTCATTAATCTTCATTGAGGATGTAACACATGATGGCAGCAGCAAAATGAACTCGGAAGTCTACAGAAACATTTTGTCTGCCAATTTAAGGAAAGATGCAACCAAACTGATTGGCAGAGCCTTCATCATGCAGCAAGATAACGACCCAAAACACACTGCCAAAACAACAAAGGAGTTCATCAGGGGCAAGAAATGGAAGGTATTAGACTGGCCAAGTCAATCTCCAGACTTAAACCCTATAGAGCATGCATTTTACCTGCTTAAGAGGAGACTGAAGGGAGGAACCCCACAAAACAAACAACAACTGAAAGAGGCTGCAGTGAAAGCCTGGGAAAGCATCAAAAAGGAAGAATGCAAAAGTTTGGTGACGTCAATGGGTCACAGACTTGCTGCAGTTATTGAAAGCAAAGGATTTGCAACTAAATATTAAGTCTTATTCACTTAAATATGTTTTAAGTATATCTGTTCCAATACTTTTGATCACATGACAAATGGGTGGATTCAAACAAAATGTGATATTTTCTTAGTTGTGCATCAGATCCTGATGTAAATACCTGGAAATAAAAGCTGAAACGTTGATCTCTGGTCTCACGTTCATTATTTGATGTCAAGCCCAAATGTTTTCAGTCTACAGCAAAAATAAAGGAATTCGCCTCACTGTTCCAATACTTTTGGAGGGCACTGTAAGTGGACGACGCGTATCGCTTCCTCCCACTGTACAACAATGAAACCAAATATCCTGGTCCGGATACGGGTGCTGCCATCTTGCGCTGGTGATGTAATTTGGAGCAAGAGTCTGCGCAGTTGTGATCGGGTGGTGAAGCTACGGTATTGAGATGCCACCCCTACACTCGCCCGACCCAATCGCAAGCACACACTCACCCCTTTTTATATATTTTTATAACGTTAAAAACTACTTGCATCAGTGTTGTTAGAACGACTTTCACTTACATTTTTTCATTTGGCTTATGTCCCATCCAGTGCTCAAAGTGGGCTGGTACTCCCCGGTACGCAGTACCGACACTTCTACATTTTACTCTTAAGTGTACCGGCACTTTTTCTTGCGTAATGCTACTTCTCGCATGTGGCCGGCCCGGTACTCTACCACTGACAGAGAAAGTGTCAGTGTCAGAGAGATTGGTAATGACCCTAACGTTACATAAACTACACTACCCAGAGGGCACTAGCACTACGTGACTTACCTCAGATCTTGACGAATCACGTAAAGCCAACCCTATCAGAAGTTTGCTTCTCCACGGACGTTAGTTCAAAAAAATTGTCTGATGCCTGCGTAAGAGCGTAACAGATTTTTCACTGCTGAAAACCTATGCAGTCGTTATGCAGTGTTTCCTCTATGATTTATTTTAGCAGTGGGGGCCCTAACCCTTTATTTCAGAGCAGGTTCATATCTACCTAATGTAATATTGCACATATTTTCGTCTTATTTCCCCTAAAGAAATAAAGTTAGCCAACTTAAAGACACCTTACTCATGAAGTATGTTCTAAATTGCATAAATACTGTCAATCAATAATTGACGTAACAACTTATAGTTAATGGTCAGTGGCTTAGCGTATCGATTAAGGTACTTTGACCTCCCGAATAAAAGAACCCCTCGGAATAAAAGTACCCCTGGACAAATCCTTAAAATCTAATAAAAGTACACCCCGAAATAAAGGTAGGCCTACCCCCCGGAAAATTGCCAAATCAGCACGCAAACTGGGTCCATATGCTATCAAAATGTGTTCCTACCAGTGTGAGTGTGCATCTTTTACTGTCACTTGCAATCGGGAATAGAAATGGACAGCAAATATACCATTGCTAGGAAAAAACTTAAACACTTGTAGTTTGGAAATACATAATCATTGTTAGAACATTAAAAAAAAGAGGCTGTCTGGTTACAAACATCACTAGCTCCTACAGCTCCTAAAACAGCTTACAGTCAACATGACAACCACTACCAAATAAAACATTGCTAGGAAAATACTTCAATGCCTGTAGCTTGGAAATACATAGTTACAAATCTGTCAAATAACAAACATGCCATGACTACTGGTATACCTCAACAAACTTTAAGTAGACACGACTGCCGCGCAGCACAATTGCAGGTGCTGTGATATTTCTAATGACATCATCTCGCAGCACCTCATATTCCGCGTCTTGTGCGGCATACAATCCTGAACTTGCACCAGTACTAGTTACACCTTCAAAGTATCTAACAGCAAGCCCAGCCCTTTCGCCCCTTACAACTACAGCTGGCATTTCAAAAGTGCCATATCTCACTAGCACACGGTCATCAACATTGACGATGAGAGGCTCGTTGTCTGTGACTAGGGCTGCAACGATTACTCGAGTAACTCGATTACCAAAAATTCCTCTGCCTCGATGCTTCTTTCAATTATTTTTAAAGATCACGTCACGTTCTTTAGCAATGATTATTTTTTGTGTGGCACAACACGCGTCGGAGTTAGCGGTATGTTTGGGTCGTGATAGTCTTTTTACATTGAGAACGGCTCGCCCGGTACGCCGCATAGTCTTACTGTAGGCGGCAGCCACTTCTCGTTCGCGTCATGTCACAAAGTAAATAATTTTGTCGGTCAATTTTTCAGCAAAAAGGTTGTGTAGGTCAGCTTTCAAGAGATATGGGTATTCTGCATTTAGCCAGGTGGTACGATCTTTGGTGTGATTTGTGTAAAGCTTTAATCTGAGTGAGACTCTGTCCCCTGGTACTAAACTACATTGTTTTAACGTTAGCCTCAGTCAGATTTGAGTCGCTCACTGGTAGTGTTCACAATGTTGTATTTCACTACATTCTAAAACATCAGGGAGGACTGCTTACTGAAGATACGACCCTGCTAAAGATAGCCAGTCTGATTTCTAAAAGCGATTCATTCCGTTTCATTCGTCATGTGCCTGGCTGAGAAAGCGACCTCCATTAGTCAGGCTAGTTTTGCCCGATTCAGGCTATTTAAATGTATCTGACAGTCAGATTCACTGTTTACAGGCAAATGTCGCGGTGGTCCTTGGCCAAATGGGAATATTGACCAGTTTAGAGCTAAATACTCTTGCAAGAGCCTGGAATCGAACCAGTGTTTTGAGTGATTTTGTATGGGTCTCCGTCATTTCCACTGAGGTACGCATTAAAAATCACTGTTCGGATTTTCCCCGCATCTGGTACATAACCAGTATGGATAAATACATGGTCTTCACAGTTAAATAATAAAAAATGCTGAGAATAATAATAATGTTATTGTTGATTGTGTGAACTAGCTGGGTTTCCATTGGGCAAAGAGAATAGAAGAACATTAGTTATTTGCGTTGAGTTAGCACAGCAGCAAAAGTGGTGAGACCTGTTCCCACCCATCCTTCAGTCTCTTTACCCCGTTGCCTTCTGGCAGGCGTTACCGCAGCATCCGGTTGCACACGCAGACTGGACAACAGTTTCTACCCAAGGGCCATCAGGCTTCTGAATGGACACTGATATGGACATTGATTTACTGCACACTATACACTGTCACTTTCAGCTACTGGTTGCACTATCAGTAACATTGAACTACTGTACCTCACTGTACCTCGCCACTAGGCTCCTGTATGGTCATTGACATTGTCACTGATCTGCAAATTTGCACTATTGTACTGTACTCCACTTAAGTTTGAATAGGTTATAGGGTTGAAATAGGTTTTATGTGCATTTAGGGTTAGTATTAGGGATGGCCATAATTAATCGACGATCGATTATCGATCATTAAGAATTTAGTCAATAACATTATTTGTTCATCGATAAAACTAATGCGTGTTCTGTTGCGTAGTGTGAGTCTTGAAGGATTGCAATGGATTTCGCTATGTGGCAGCAATTAAACATTTTACCAAATGGAGCCAATGTTTGGAACAAAACGCCACAGGCAATTACCGGCGAGTTTCCATGTAGCTATTTCAAAAGTAAATATGAAGAGGTCACGGCGAAGTGTAGCGTGAGACCATATTGACTAAAAGATTACTTTGCTCACTGCCAACACTGCAAAGCTGAGTATAAATACATCTCCTCCAAGATTCAAATGATGTACCACTTGAAGAACGTCCATCCGACCCTGGTTAGTGGCGGTGCATCCTGCTCTTGGTGCTAGCACGGAGGAGCTGTGATGCACAACGAGCAGAGAAAATTACCCAACGGATCTGTAAGTCCATCGAGATGGATATGCTACCCTTCAGTATTGCTGAGGGCGAAGGTTTTTATGAAGCTTTGTTAATTAGCCTGAAAAAAACGAGGGTCAGTTGTGTTTGAACACAGGCTTCTAGCTGTCGGCTCCGCTTCTAGGAGTTACAGAAATAGTTGTTTTTCTTGTAATACCTAGTAAGGGGTCCCATTATCGTCCACCTAGTTCTCGACGCTCGTTAGCAATGTTACCAAAATGTCGTTATAATACAAATTAAAAACGTTAGGCCTATGTCGCAGCATTACACTTTAATATATAGATACACACCTATATTATAACATTCCGGTATTGAAATCCAATCCGGATATGCCTAGAAATGTTACTTTCCTGATTTAAGCAGTTAGCCAGGGGGTCCCATTATCGTCCACCCAACCACTTTCAATGGAGAATTGTCAGTTTGACGCTGCGGAAGGCAGATGCTACACATACGGTTTGAGAGCGTATTTACATACTCAAATCTCGAAGTAAGAAGCTGTAATTCGGTGTGCAGCAATATAAGATGTGTACATATCGATGAGTTACTTTCTTTCGTTGCTGCTGCATATCTTCTTTAAGAAATTAACGGAAGAAACGGTTGTGGACGATAATGGGGCCCCGAACGTTGAAGATTTAGAGTGGACAATAATAGGGCCCTTTACACTACAGATCTCAATGCGGCAACACGCTGTGTTTTTTCTATTTTCACTGCATTTTAATATAGCCTATAAATTGTGAATTTTAATATAAAAATGTTAATGATTAATCGAAAATCGATCGTTAATTCTCCCGACGATCGATTAAGACAATTTAGTCGAATGCCCATCCCTAGTTAGTATAGTGTACTATTTATGGTTGTCTGTAATTTAGGAAGTTTTAGTATTAAGGTTAGTATAGTCGATCATTTATTGCTATCTGTATATTTAGGAAGTTTCACTTATTTAAGCTCAGCATAGATGTAAATTATGTTCCATGTAGTTATATGTCATGTTATGCCAGGTGCTTGCGTTGTCTTGTCTTAAGAATTTCAGTGTCCAGTCTAACCTTGTGTTGTTCTGGGTACCTGACAAATAAAATACTTGAACTTGAACTTTTCCGGTTCATGTGACGTTTGACATATACCCTATTAAGAAAAATTAAATTTTATCCAATTACTCAATTAATCGATGGAATTTGCGGTAGAATACTCGATTACTAAAATATTCAATAACAACAGCCCTAGTTGTGACTGTCATGCTGGTGTGCTGAATGGGAACCGTTATGTGAGTGTACAGTAGCTAGAGGTAACATCAGGGCCATAATGAGGCTCTGGCTAACATTTACTATCTTGCACTGACAACCTTCAGTTGGTAGCTGCTGCTTCATTTGATCTTTATAGGCTAAGCATTCTGTAGAAAATAATAACAATATACTCACTATTTATTAATTTAAACTACTTCAGCATAATAATGCACATAAAATACAAACGTGTGCAACGGCAGCAATCGCTATCGAATCAACAGACGTGTAATTTCACTAGCAGGGGAAGAATACAAACAACAAAAATCACCAGTTAACTTAATAAAAATTTGTAAGAACTATAGACTAATACAATAACAGGCTTAAATGAACTGACATCATAAATTATATGACTTACAGTTCCTCAAGGACGCACACACTCAATCTCAACTGCGCTGTGAAGCGTGTGTCCGTGCTATTCTCCGACATGCGCTCAAACAATCACGGCTGATAGACGGCCCAAAACATTTCTGATACCGTGGCGCCACGGCAACAATCAACATAGCGGAAACACTTATGTTAGCCTGGCTTCAGAAACATAGGCTACTAAAAGAACGCGTGTGCCAGAGAGGTCCAAGTCCAACCAGAAACATCGAGTAGGCTACAAATCATGAGCTTCAAACTTGTTTAAATAAATACATACATCTATGCATGGCTGTGGGAACGAGGAATGCTGAGGTGCTGCAGCACCCCCTGACAGCACGAGATTTAAAAATGATATGACTTGAAAATCCACCACAGCAGCACAGCCCCACAGTAGCGGACTCGCCATCGGGAGCAGCGGGAGAAGAATAACGATGGAAAACCAGGCTAAGAAACGTAAGGGTGGGGCTGAAAAATGAAGAGACAAAAAGACATCAACTTCACTAGACAGGGTTCTACCAATTAAAAAATGGCAATGTTTATTTTACACAAAGCTCAAAAACTATTTTGTGCTCAAATAAAAGGCCAAAAAAGTAGGCTTGCGCGCTCGCATTAACTATCGAACTCCGAAACTAGCATCACATCAAACACAGACTGTGCATGCATTAGCAGGGCAGCTGTGGTGGCGTATACGGTGGCCTATTTTTACTCCCAGTCCGTCCCTGCCGCCCCGCAACATTAAGCCGCCCCCCCAGCGTACGAGTACGACCGTGCAAGCGCGATATTATTTTTTCCTCTAGACACATCATGGCTTGCAAAACGACCACATGGCATGTCAGTTATTCCCGCCTCTCTACTCCTCATAGCATTTAAAGCTACAGACACAGAAATGGCACGTCCTAAGGAAAGCTAATTGTGGGACTGCTTGTAGTGGCTGTAATTCTGCACCCATGCTGAATCAGAGGCGTAAACATGCTGTGTGTGGCTATTACTAGCGAAACTTCCAAGTGATCTGTTTGCCAGAGAGAGTGGGAATCCCACTGTGTTTGCCTTTGAAAAACTAGTAAACAACTAGCATCATGAGATCACCACTTTGAGAACCATCCATTGCAAATGAGTCAGTAAGCACATGAATAAATAAAATAAAAACAAGAGAAAGAGAAAATGAGATATATGAAAGCTTGACACATCTCTTTGATATCTAAAGAAATATTCATTGATTCTCATTCTGCTGGCACACACAATGGAAAAAGGCCACATCACACAGTCTGTCAATCAATTGGCAAAGCTGCCATTACAGCAGACTGCAGTGGTAGCCAACCTCACTCAAGTTCTGATTTCTGGACTTGGTTCCTTTTTCTGTCTTTTAACCTTTTGTTGACCTTTCAGTCAATGTAAAAATCCTAAATAATCCACTCAGGTCCGAAAGGGGGCAGTTGTAAAAAAACAAAAAAAACAGCCTTGTGACAAACCCTTATAGTCAGCTATCTTTGGAAAATCACAGATTTGTCTTACTTGCTTCAGAGAAAAACTGCCTACCTCTCAGGGCTTCAGGCTGCCATGGCAACACTGTCGTTTTCCCAGTGAGTCATCATTTCAGCGTCTATCACACAACAGGGGCTATAAACATTCCAGCAGCACATCCACTGCAGGAAGGAAGCAGCATCTATACAGCTGTACTTCAACGCCCTGCTACATTTAGGTTTGGTCACTGTGGTCCATCTCTGACAAGTAAATCATAATGTCTGAATGTCTTTTCCAGCTGCAGTTCCTTCATCATCCTGACCTTAGATCAGAGAGAAACAGACAATATTAATAGATTGGAGTAATGTCACTGCTAAAACATAATAATAGCAAATGCCAGGCCTTTATTATAAGGCCTGGCATTTTAGTCAATTCTTATTGACTAAAATTAAGGTAAAATAATTATAAATTGCATGTCAATGTGTCAAACAGTGAGTCTATTCAATCAGCTACAGTATGAATGCTGATACAAATGTATTTCAAAGAGCTGAACAGTCAAAGCGTTTTAAGTGAATCACGCCAGCCGTGTGTTTCCTCGGCATTGCTGAGTGCAGACACAGGTCTTTTTCAAATTATGTAAAAGCCAAGGTACATAACCACTAGGGGTGGGGGGGGAAATCAATTCACATGTGAATCGCGTCTTTTTATTTCAAAAGTCGATCAACCGTATTTCTTAGATTAAACGCCGCCCCTCAAATAAACTCTGCACCAAAAATGAACATTGTGTAATAAACACCGCCCTCGATTAAATGCTGCACCAAAAAAATCAGAAAACTGTTATTTAATTGGTTGAATTAAAACACAGTATTTATTACACAAGTAAATCACAAGTGTTCTATAATTCCCTCGAAGCACTGGCAGACACAAGTGGCTTTCTTGCTACAGGTTTATTTGAAGCTTCTGCTCCAAATCCACCGTGAAAACTAAACCCACAGTAATGAGAAAATAAAGACCAAATTAGCTTAATATGAACAAACAATGACATGCGAGGCATGTAAATAACGTTCACCAAAGTAAAATACAGAAACACACAACATACCTCGTTGGCTGCATGCTGAACACAATGGAATGGAGGTTTCCTTAGATCGCTAACATCAGCTATAAGTACGTTAAACTTTTATCAGAGCATTTTAGCTTGTCGACTCTCACTCACGAGCGTTCCAAGGCCTTCAAAATAAAGGCACTGTACTCTTACCAAATAAAGTCACTTAATAATACTGAATGCAATTATATCATTCAAAATTATGACATTGGTTGAAAACAAATAAATTATTATAATGTAATTGCGACAATTACATGTACAATATAGCGAGATAGCTGACTTCACCACTTGCGAATTTGCCTTTCATCAACCCCAAGTTTGCGTGCTACAGATTGGTTGCTGCTGGTGAATGCTTTCTGCACAGCTTTCTGTTTGAAAGCTAAAGTGTAAGAAGTTTCGGCATGCCGCTTCAGATTTATACACAATGTAAATTTTACCCTAAGCTTTGTGTTTGACCTCCTTGTCTATTCTTTGTTTGTCTATGGCCGCACTGCAGCTACAATTCTCTAAATCTTTCTGACTGAATAAATGCCGCCCTCGAACAAACACAGCACCAAAAATTATAATTGTGTAATAAACGTGCGGCATTTAATCGAAGAAATACAGTATTTATTTTATTTTCAACACAACTGCCTATCACAGTCAAATATAAACAAGTAACACTAAACAGAATTAAATGTAAGCATATATTGAATCGAAATTTGATAAAAAATCGTGAGTCAATCTTTTATTGAATCGTGACCCCAAGAATCAATTCGAATCGTGAGGTACCAAAAGATTCCCACCCCTAATAACCACACCACCCATTAGGGCAGTAAAGATTTAACAGAAATCAAACCAGTCTGGTTGTGAGCTCCCCTCTCCCATTTTTGCACCCAGGGATTACTTCAATGTGACTGACGCGGGGAATCGACAAGTTATTTAAAACAGGCTCATCTGAACTGGAATGAAAGGGCAGTTCAGAGAGAGCCCCTGGGGAGGGGCTGTTATGAGACCTGACCCTGGGAACCACAGATGACCGTTGGGATCTCAGTATGAGAGAGGCTAAACCTCAACCATAAAGCGATTTTACCGAATAAGCCAGACTTATGTCAGTTAGTCGGACTCATTTCTAGTTCATTCGGTTCCATAAAGCTAGCTCAACGTAGTTCGAACTCAGTTACTATGGTAACTTATGCTTCAAAACTAGCCTGGTCCGGGTCAGACGTTCCTGTAACACTGACAACGGGAAAACGATGATTTACCACGGACATTATCATTTTCTAATTCTCATCAGTTCAATATGTAGGCTACATTTATGGAAAATCAACTTAAATAGCCTACATAGATACTACGTAGCCTACTACAACACTTAGCCTCATGCATTAAGGGATAATGCCTGACGAGGTGTCCAATATCACCTGATAATGGACGATGCGGAGGCGTGAACCTTCCGACGCGCAGCGGCCATGTGTAGAGTTGCTGCTACTGTCGTGTTGGCCGCAGCCTGTCTGAAGTAAATTGACTAACGAGGTGAATAGCGAATGGGATGTGAGATCAGCGGTTACGTGACACTACATTCAGAAACACTACATTCACTACAGATTTTTTTTCAAATAGGTTAAAATACATATTGAAGTCACTCATTGTTGTAAATACAAGTTGGCTTGTTAAAGTCTTTCAAATTGTAAATGGAGGCTTTGACTCCGTCACTGTTGTTATGGTTACTTATTTCAGATACTTTGTACAGACTACTGTGTAGCCAGCGGAATAATTTAGAACGGTGAAAAGACAGTTTTGCTGCAATGACACAGTAGGTGTGGACACCCCTACAGCCAATCAGAATCGAGTATTCACCCAGACCATGATATAAACAATGATAAACAATGATTTGATACACAATATAGCCACGTTAAACGTATGGCTATATGGTAGTTTGTGATTTCAAATGTTTAGGCATCAGGCATAGGCCTATCTCAATCTAAATTATCCGAGTATAATTATCATAGCGATATAATTGTTAACAGTAGCCTACAATTGCAAAACGAACCTAAATCTATAGGCTACATCTATCCTCCCTTTTCCCGACACCACAACCATTGTTATTGTTAGTATTATTATTGGTGACCAAGCCGCGAAGCGAATTGTTAGTTTTATTATTATACTTAGGACTAGGAGTCTATGGCAGCCCCTAGAACCGATTGGTGCGAAGTTTAGAAATTTGGCACACTGATTTGGAACGGTCTCCTGATTATCGTCACCAAGTTTCATGTCGAGCCCTGAAGCACTATAGCGCCACCAAGGCGTCAAAGTTGGAGGTGTGTTTACGCCCATACATTTTGAACCATTAGACCGTTTTTCTTAAGTGAGGTTTCATTGGATTCCGTAGATGCAGACAATTCGACTGAACCCTATGGCGTCATTGTCGTCCCAAAGGTTTTTCCGTCATTTGTATTTTAAGAAATTGCTACTTTTTCGAACCCGTCCTAGGCCGTTGCTCTGAATTTCATGAAAATCGTAAGAGATCGTCTTCAGACCATGCCGACAAAAAGTTATCAACATTTTATCGATGAGTCAAACCGTTCACGAGTAACACCAAAATGATTTTGAAAAAGAGCACGCCAAAGCGGACGTGAGGCCTTGTCTCTGCGACGGTTTACCGTATGTAGCAGACTTTGATTATGTCATCTAATCATCTTCCAAACACAATCACCTTGATAAGTCAAAATATAACTGAATTACAGCTATTTATACTTGGCTCAAATCTGACAACACGTGCCACGGGAGAAACGGCTTCCTGTTTTTTATATAGTTACTGAACACAGCATTTCCCAGCAGTGAGAAGAGCTCACTGGGATAAGACGGGCTCCTTTGAAACACAAGGTCGTGAGATCGAATCCAGCCACAGTCATCAAGCAAGTCTTGATAACCAGATTATCTATTTAACGAAGCCAGGTGTGCCACAGTAGCTGTCTAGCAGTATAATCATAATGGTAACGATAATGTTTCATTGTCAGGACATTTATACTCAAGAAAAGTCAGATTTATTGTGCTTTGTATTTATAACGCTGCTACATCTAGCCAGCGCATTTTGTCTCAAAATGACATGAATGTTTTTTATTTATGAAAAGTTTTGCTTTGCTTCTTTAGCTACTGAATTTCCATATCGAATGCTGCTTGGCCCCTTCATTGCTGCTTGAAGCTATATTTATTATTATTCTTAGGACTGGGTGTCTATGGCAGGCCCGAGAAGCGCTTGGTCGAAAGTTGTGAAATTTGGCACACTCATTGGGGACAGTCGCCTGGTCCAATTCATAAAGTTTCATGTCTCATACTTGGGCACTCTAGCGCCACCAACAGGTCAAAGTTGGAGTTGCGTTCACACAAGTAACTTTTGAACCGCATGTCTGATTGTCAAAAATGAAGTACCGTTGGATTACTTGGATTAAGCCAATTGCCATGGCGTCAATTTCCGGTTATATAGATTTTCCGCTATTTCCGGTTTTATTAAAAACCTTTCAAAGCCTACTCCTCCTATAATTTTTGACAAATCTTCTTCAAAATTACCAGATATGCTCTTCGGACCAAGCCTCACAAAAGTATGGTTGAGCATTTTGATCCCCATAACCGTTTGTCCGTGACAGCCAATCAAATTCAGCAGAAAAGCTACCAAACAGGAAATGAAGTCATATCTCAACAGTTCTTTGAGGCAGTGACACCAAATTTAGTATGCCTACTTGGAACCTTATTTTGAGGATGTCCTCCAAAAATGGTGTCATGTGACTAAAAGGGGGGCGTGGCCGGAAGCATAAACGTGTTTTGGCTAATAACCGTTGAAGTGTTAACCTTAATAAACTAATTTCTTTGTTTCTTGATGTCTTGTGAGATATCAATCCTGATTATTGATCACTTTTCATAACATTTGAATGGACGCAGCCGCCATTTTGGATTTCATGGAAAAGTGTACAAACCTTTTGCACGCCTCAATTTCTGTCCAAGGTTTATCAAATTTGGCACAGTTGACCCAGCTGCACAACATGTATCAGACGGATTTTCCATTTTCGAAACCGTTTGTTTGGTAGAGCCAAACGAGACGTGAGAGCGTAACTCGGCAACCATTTATTCGATTGTTACCAAACTTCGGTTCCTTCGTTCCCAAGAGGAGCAGAGGATAAATTTAACCAAACTTGGTGTGTTGCATGAGTGCAACAGGTTGTTGTGACTTAATTGTTGCACAAGTGCTATGGAGGCCATGTCCTGCTCTGGACTGCTTGGCCCCTCCATTGCTGCTTGCAGCTATATTGTATAGATTAATAGTAGGCTATTTATGTTAAACAATGTCAAAAAAGTGTTTAAATGTGTTTAGAGGGTGTAAGTTTTTTAATCAACGAAGTAAAGGTCTAAAAAAGGACCTCGACCTACGTAGCCTATCGTTCATGTCAATCATGACGTGTCATTTTAGTTTGATGAAGCGGTGGAGGAGGGAGCTGTCATAGTACACGGCTTAAAGGGAACGTTCTTTCTGGAAGAAGTCACGTGGCCGTGTGCATTGCTTTTGCCGTGATGGATTGTATGATCCATGTTTTACCTTTTGGGCTGTTTATGAATAGGGTGCACGCACAATTAGCTTGACTACTTAAATCTGACTTGAATTAGTAGGATTGCGTAAACTGAAATTGGCCTTTATGGAACCGCTTTAGCCCCGCTTGACTAATTAAACTAATTCAAGTCTGGTTTGGGACTTTAAATCCAGCTTTTTTGAGCAGCCTTTATGGAACAGGCCTTAGAGCTGTCACAAACAAAACCACTTTCAGAGTTGCTTGCAAAACAAGACCATGACAAAACATGGTCAAAGTGACCGAGATTACTGCTCAGTGACGAGTAGGGTGGGTTACCAAAACCCGGCGCCAATTTGGCACCGGTATCTATTTAACCGGTACCGGACCGAATCAGAACGCTGATTTTGGTGCCTCTTAACTGCTTGAGCTGTCAATTGAAATATTTGTCCTATGGTGCTCAAAAATGGACGTTAGAAGTACCATCACCGCACATGATCGCTAGTTAAATTACACTGCATTCATGTGGTATAATATTGGTGAATAATTGGAATACATAATTTCAAGTCAGATCAACAACACGGAAATTCGAAGAACATGGCAGACAACAGTGATTGGTTGATGGTTTTTGTTGTGTTTACTTAAATTTATACATTCAAGTATACTTTTTGTGGGTCTTTAAAAAAAAGTATGGGTTCAGACACAGTTTACCATTATAAAAGTATCACATTGGCACCGGTATCTAAAAAACCCAAACGATATCCAACCCTAGTTATGGGACAGTGACAGATGATCTACCGTAGTCTTTGTGACATGAAGCAAGTCCTCATTGTGCTGCTAACTCACTGTATCATTCCAGCTTCCTTACTGCTAAATTATGCTACCATAAAGATGGGACAATTGGTCAAAAGCCAACCAGCCTTCACAAACATACCTAGCTGCCCCCCACTCACAGACCCACCTAGCTGCCCCCTCCCAGACCACTACTGCTCTGGCTTCCTAGCCCCACAAAGACAGACCACTACCACGCTGGCTTCCCAGCCCCACAAACACAGACCACTACTACTGCCCAGGCTTCCCAGCACCACAACCAGCGGTGACTCGTGTGCTATGTCATTGATAACTTCCTGAATTAATTCTGTCTTGTGTTCCACATCCTACCAGTATCATGTTTCAGGCGATATCCCTACAAATAATAACATTAGTAAAAAAGTCATTTCAAACAATAAACCAAACATTGACAAGACAAACTTTACCCCCTATTCACACTGGACGCGTCTGCAGGTCTGCACACATTGTTTTAATGCACACAATGTTTTAATGCACACTGTTTTTACTTTGAAGTGACCAGGGGCATGTTCCGTAAAACAAATTTAAGCCAGGCATGTCAGTTACTTTCCTGTTTATTTGGTTAACTCGCTTTAGGGAAGACGTGTCCGATTTGTCGATGATATCAACAACAGTAGTTGTAGTTTGATATAATATGACCCATTTTAAGGGCCTGCAATAATGGGATTTGATCAGTGCAGCACTGTAGCGCTAGACTGTAATGCTCCCGTATGCAATTCAATAGAAAACCAGACAGAACCGAACTAGCAGTGTGGGAAAGTTTACAAAGCTTCAAACAAAAAATGCTGTTGTGTGTAGTAGTACCTACATGGCGGAACTTGCCTTTCATGGGAGCACAACGTGCATGTTGGAGCCTTAAAAACAGGTTAGTTGTATTTGTCTTATCGTATTTCACGCATAGGCCTACTAACATAGTAGCAACATGTTCAAAGACAGCGGTTAGACAGTACTGTGAGTATGACCATTTTAATAACACTTGTAAATTACAAGTTTTTTACAAGTTTTAGTATTATAGTACGACTGGAACGCACTTAGGTTTCAATGCTTTATTAGTAAATGAAAATATGAAGAAAAAAAATGAAAAACATTGCAGTAAAGTGATAGTTTGGTTTGCATAGATGAAAACGTTCCAGCATACGAGTTGGGAATTTTGATTATCTTAACACGTATCATATAAGGTATGAGAGAAGAAATTTGGTGAATTATATTTGTTATAGTTTATCCAAAAATAAAACGACTCATTACTCACCTTTATTTTGTTCCATATTCATATTGCATACAAAAGGAGATATTCGGCACTTGTTGATACAGTAAATTAAATGGTGAATGACTATGTCCCAACGATTAGTCGATTAATCGTTCAAAAAATAGTTAGATTAGTCGACTATTAAAATTATTGTTTGTTGCAGCCCTAGTGTGAATAGGGGGTTACCCCCCGAGCTGCTGTTCAAAGAAGATTTCAAAGAGTCTGAACTTCTCAATTTATATTTCACAACTAATTTCAACCAGTACTCTTGCTTGTCTGAACTTGACCAATCAAGTAACAAAAACAAATTGAGTTTTTGCCATCAAAATACCACAGGTATGATTGCGTATGCTAAAAAAGTATTACGAGAATCCTGCTTGCAGCCACCTTTAAGGATAAAACAAGCACAATTTGTCATTGCTGAATACATTAACATTTCACTTTCAGGCACATGCTTCAGCATCACAATGTTTGCTCTGGCATCTGAACCCGCTCAGATTCACCTATTAGTTAGATTCAAGGCAGAGCCACGATCTAAAAGGAAAAACATGGCTTGGGTTAGACCTTTTATCTGGTCACTTCTCCCAATAATTCATAGTTGATAAATGGGAAATTACTGTCAAGGCTCACCCAAGAGCTGGATCTTGATAGTCAACACACATACACGCCCATCAGATAAAAACCTCGCTCTATAAGTTGAAAGTGAATACTAGACTCAACACCTGTCACTATGTGAGTGTAGCAGGGCTGCAACAACCAAATAAATGAGAAGGGCAATTCCTAAATCAACAACTGCCATATTTATAGCATACTGTCTCACATGTATGGGCCAGCCCAAGATCTTTCACAAACACAAGTCTTTCAAGGAAAATACCTTTGTTGCTTTCTCAAAGCTAAGCATGTGATATGTCTGCACCCCTGGTCATTACAACAGTTCCAAAGATCTGACACTGTTTACTGACATGACATGGGATGGGTGGGTTATTAGCCCTACCCAGAACTGCGCGAGGTATCTGAAGGAGTATGCAGGCTTCTCTCTGTAAGCTGTTTAAGTCTGTGCACTTGTCAAATCATACACTTAATTTCCATGTGAAGTCTTTAGCCTCTAGAGGAAAGGTGAATACATTTGATAGTCAATGACATACAGTCCACCAACTGACACCAATAGTATAATTAACGTAAATGCTATTACGCTTACTAGATTAACCAGTTGCAGGTATTTCAATATGATCAGCCGAACTGAAGACACCTTAACAGCATACCGCTGCCTCAAAAAAAACTAATATTTCTGTTCAAAGAACGCTCCTGTAATTTTAAGGCTACACAGCTTATGTATGATCAATAATTTGCCTTTTAACTACCCAACCGAAAAGAGAAATGTATTTTCATACAGTTAACTAGTCACTTGTTGGTTGCAAAAATATCCTGACTAATAACACAAAAACTCAATTTCTTACATGTTTATTAGGGCATTCATCGTCTTACCTTTGAGCTGTGGCAAGGGTGAAAGCTCGACCAAGGCGCTTTGAGTTCGAAACTGGGAAGAACCTTGCGATTTTTTCTGTTTCTGGGCCTTCCTCATAGATTTTCGGGTGAACCCGTCCACTTTCTCAGACGCAGAGATAGCAGACATTTTGATTCACCACAATTGAAAGATTTCTGGCAAGTACACCTGACTACAACAAACGGGTTTTCCTCGGATATTGTCCCGTGTACATCAGAAATGTTCTTAAAGTTAAAACCACTGATCACCCAGCAGGCTTGTTGAGGCAGCACTATCCTTGTACGATCCACCGTGGTCGGTCGTTCGCTAGTCAATTTCCACGACCCGCATCATTCGGTCTGCTCCGCTTGTTGATAGTCCCGCGAGCTGTTTACAAAACTACTTGCATTAAACCAGGCAACTCATGACATTCAATTGGCTGAATAGGTGCAGGTGTGACAGCTCTAAAAAACCGCAACAACAACAACTTATCTGAATGTGTACGTTGACTGGATCATAATTGCTAAACATCTAGCTACCTGTTGCTATCATTGCATTAACACTTAGCTTTAGACAGGAAAAACAGCTTAGCTAGCTTGTGATGCTACTGCTAGCCAGGTTGCTGACTCAATGACACCACACGCTAAGTTCAGAGTAAAGTTAGCTAGCTTCCTAGTTTGAAAAGTTGCAAACTGAAGAAAACAATGGTTATTAAATTATTTCAGTTTGAAAAAAAAATATATCTAGCTATTCCGTGCAGAAGGTTGGTCCAAATACAAGCACCCTGGCCGTGTGGTCTGGAAACCTCGAACTGGTAGAAGCTGCTAGTTAGCTAACGATCGAAAGGAAGGAAGCAGCACAGCGCCAATGGGGTCACACTCGCTCTTGATTTTGTGATAGTCTGATGTTCGTGAAATGAGGCAACAAAAATCAATACCCACTGTACCGAGTATCGGATTTTTTCCAATATAAACGGCTAAATCATGCAATAAACCTCCACAATGAGCTGACGAGTCCATAGACAACCATAAACTGTCGCCCCGTTGAATTCTAGTGTGACGCGTGAGTACGTCATTGACGGACGCTTCCATAACCCAATGAAAATGTAGACAGATTTATACTTTTTAACAAATTAAGTTATTTAATATATTAAATCCTAATAAACAAGCTTAATCCCAAATGTAATTCTCCACAACCTACTGTATGAAGTTATTTGATGTGTTCAAAACAACCAACTCACATGTAAGATGTTGTTGTGAAACGTAATACATAAGTTTCAATCAAAGAAATGCAAATACTCACTTCCACATATGATAATTTATGAACAAGCATTTAAATTTAAATTAGAAGTCAAATATTGCATCTCAAATACCATAATCCCAATTGGTAAAAAAAGAAAGAAAAGTAGATGGCAGAAGAAGAAGTAGAGGGTTAGGAAAAGGCCATGTAAATAAACAAGTTGTATGAGAAGCCAGCCAAGACAGTTTTGTTCCAAACATAAAACCACAAAAGTGGCAGACAAAAGGAGTCAAGGAATAATACTGACAGGAATGGGCTTGAAAGTGTCAAGTCTTCAGTTGAGTTCAGCCAGGTGAGATGGTTTGTTGCTGGACACATCGTAGGCAATTGCACGGTTTGGGCTACAATTGCCACCATTTCTTAGTGTTTATTTCTGGGTAACAAGCAGATGACTGTTAATACTTCGAAATTGTAATTAAAAACTAAAAAAATGATCAATTTGAAAAGGATGACATTGAAAATGAATATCAAATAGCTTGTTTAATCAATGAAACATAGCTTTGGTTCAAGCAATACACAATCAGTTATCAATATGTACATTACAAACATTAGCACAGGTGAATCATAGACAGTGCCCTGTATGACATATGTATGAATATATGGTGTAAAAGTTCAAGGCCAATATACAAAATTCATGCACAAAACAAGGAAATGGGAATCTCAGACCATCTATGGTGAGTGAGCCACTCATCTTCTGGTTACCACATATTGTGTCCATTGAATGTAAAGATTATGGAGGTCTTTAAAAAAATATTGATATGTTTAATTGTGATACCAATTAAAATAGGTACACATTTAAATATGGGCACAAAAAGTTTAAAGAATGTACATTTAAGGAAAATATAATCCCTAACTGATTTAAGGCCGGAACATGTTGTCAGTTAGGGGTCACTCTCTGGAAATAAGAGGATATCTTCTTCATGGCATTTGGGGAACACGACTGAAGGAGAAAAGAAAACAGAGTAAATTACTATATTTATAATTATAGTATTAATTACTTTGTCATACATACTTGATACGGTTTACACACAACACACAGGACTTTCTACACAAGCCTGACAAGCAAAGAGCGATTAAATAATGAGGATACGTGTCTTGTAACTTTCAAACACAGATGGTGAACGTTAATTTAAATCTCATCAACTTTATTCATTTGTGACTAGCTTAGACTGGGAGTATTGTGTGCCTACCGGTGAAGGTGGTGTTCTGCCATCTTGCCTTTTGGAGGCACTGGAACTTTTGGGACTGCTTGGGCCTCCAGGGCCTTCCTTCAACTTCCGGCCCATCACTGACAACCAGTCCACCACTCCCAGGGAGCTGTTCTCCTTATCTGCCTGTCTGAACGGCTTCTGGTCTTCCATGTGGAGATCTTCTCCTTCCAATATCTTCTCTGTCCCTGCCTGGGGTCCTTCTTGAGCACAACACACACCAACCAGTGGCCGGCTTTTCTTGGCTACGGGGTAAAGCTCTGTGACACAGTCACAGTTCCTCATGCCCCCACAACTTCCTAAATCTCCAGGACCAGTCTCCAGCCTGCGCTTGGCCCTCCTCTCTGAGAGTGGTGTGCCAGGCGCAGGGCTCTGGGGACATGGGCTGAGCACCTGCCGCAGAGGAGGACTGGCCTGCTCTATTGGAGCGGTGCGTGAACACCACTGTCTGATGGAAGTGGGCGTCCGTAGGTGTGGGCGGTTGGCCTTGGCACCCTGAGCCTGTGTGGGTGAGCTGGTACTGGACGGCAGGGGCAGAGCGGCACCACTTGGAGCACAGGCAGCAGGTTGGGGAGATGATAGGCCTCCCAAATTCTCTGTCCTAGGGTTCTTAGGTGGCGTGTGCTCTGCCTGGTTCAAGGGACCTTCAAGAGACAGTTTACGTTTAAAAAATGTAGCAAGTGTTCTACCTTAAACAATGCCCAAACGTGTTCTAAAATGAGTAAACCAAAATGGTGCCTGCCAGCCCCAACTCGACAGACAAATAACAGAACTGACTTGAGCTTGGTACAGTGGAGGTAGGACCAGGACAGGCCCAGCCAACTAGATTGGCCTCTCCCACAGATGATTTAGCCCCGTCCATTCCCCTGTCCAGACGCCAGATCCGTACAGTATTGTCGTCAGAACAGGAAGCAATCTGTAAGACAGGGCTGAAGGTTACACAGTGACACAATTACCTGACCACTTCAAATCAATTGTTACAAAGCAAATGTAACAAACCACGATAACTTTCTGCCAATCAAAGAGAATATCAGTTCCTGGGAGGCTGAATAAATGACAAATGCAGAGTATAAACTTGAACAGAAAGTCAAACTCTACTAGAAAAAGGAATATCTCACCTTTGTGAAATCTGTGGGGCACCATGCAATCGAGGTCACCTCCTGGCTATGGCCCTGAAGCATCATAGGGGCCTGTTTTGGGTCTGAGATCTAAAAACCAATCACATTAAATAAATAGGTGAAATAATATGTTTGTACCCATAGAAAGTGCCAGCCATATACTGAGAAATTAAATGCTAGATGTTAATGCCACATACTGGCATGCTTTTTAAGGACAGTAAAATACCTTCCATATGTATGTGTGATGGTCACTTGAGCCACTAGCCAGGAACTGGTCATCAGGACTAACAGCGGACTTGACATAAAATGAAGAGTTACGGTGACCAGTAAAGAGAGCCACTGTAGAAGACAAATAAACACAGAGGCACATTAAAACTACTTCAAGCTCGGTTGGTAGAATTTTTTTAAGAGAATAGTAATAACATTGTATTTCTTCAAGAACAGTAATTCTACCACAGATAATTTAATACATTTCAAAGGTGGTATTAACATTTTATAGCCTCTTGTACTATGATACTCTGCATGTTTAATAAACTCAGAAACAGTTCAGAAACAATGTATTCACTTTACAAATACATGTGCATGATGTTTTAATCTCATTCTATCCATACAGTAATACTTGTCAAGCATCCCTACATCATCTACAATAGCTATGTACTTATGACTGTTTACAAAATGTACATTACAAGTAAAGCTTTTAATATGGCTGCCTTGACATGAAACATTTTACCGGGTAGCAAACAGAAAGGTGGATTCCATGTTGATGTTAAAAATGCTTTTCTTTTTCATTTTATGTATTATTCAGGGGACTAAATTGAAAGCCTAGTGAAGCTGACAAATGACACTGTAGATCTATGCAGACAGAGAGCACAATAATATATAAAAGTTTCTACACACTTTGCTAAAATATTTACCTCTATTTCAGCATTGTGTACCACAGGACTCTGTCTACTGGTGTGAACTGGTGCATTTGCAGCAAATAATGTTTTCTGGTTATGACTTGATACCAGCATCAACAATAAGGATAATTGGCTGACCACAGTAACAAAGTATTTAAGACTGGGTTAGTAATAGCTCAGTGGTCGATTTCCTGCAGATATAGGTAGCTGGTTCAAATAGCTTTGGATAAAAGTGTCTGCTAAATAAATGTATTACATATATTTATAACTTGCTTGCTAATTGTTTAGGTAAAACCTTTGAATGGGTGACACTTACGGTAATTTCACACCTAACCAGTTTGGTCTGTTTCAATCGGACCATGTTCCATTTTCTCTGTAAGTCGGGTTTGTTTGGAGAGGTGAGAACACACATTCGTACTCTGGTGCGGACCAAACAACCGAACCATGGTTCGGTTTGCTTTAGGTGTGAACGTAATCAGACTTAATATATGACTTATAATAGGAAGCAAACCTAAATGTAATGCATTCTGGGTTAAAATAAGGATGTTGACACTTGGCAGAGACAGCCGCTCATTAGCAGCAAAATGAGTCGAGGGAAAATGTGGGGAATGATGAAGTGAAGGCTCTTCTGCAAATCTGGGCTGATGATCATATTGCAGAGATGCTTGTGGAAACACATAAGAATAGGAGGTATTCAAATTCTTCAGTGATAAATTGAAAGAAAGTGTAGTTGAGTGCACGGTGGACCAAATGTCGAAACAGGACCGTGTGAACATTATAGGTGTGAAAACACCCTTAAAGACACATACACTACAATCAATGAAGATATTCCATAGCCCCATCTAATGGTAGAAAATGGTATTGAATGACGGAAAAAAAAACGCTAAACAGGGCTGAAAACAGCGTCACAGGCGAATAGGTATTGATTGTTATACAACAGAGTCAAAAGAATAGGTTGCGTATCACTGAATGGTGTCTGGCACATACAGCGATTTCCAACAAAACACTTATTTACCTGGGGTAGTTTTCAGCCCACTTATGTTGAACATGTAGATGTTGTCATCAGTGCAATTTGCGAACAGGTTGGCTCCACTGGAGTCTAATACAAGTCCTGAATAACCTGAACCACAAACAACACAAGTTATAACTATTTTCTTGTGAACTACAACACATTCCACTCTCTCTTGAAATCCCATTTGATTAGATTAGAGAACATACCTAGCTTCCGTGTGCTGGCTCCTGGGTAAGGGTATGCTAGGAGCGGTGTAGGATCATGGAGATGTGCGGTGTAGTTTTTTCGAAGGTCCCACATCTTGATAATTCTGGTGAGGGAAAGGTATTTATTTTGCAATTATTATTGTGTATACATTTGTACCTATCAATATGAGAGACAAAGACCCATGGTTTACCCATCAACAGCTCCTGTGGAGATGAGGGTGTGTTCATCACGAAACAGAACAACAGTGACACTCTGTTGGGAATCCTGTAGGAGGAGCAAATACAAAATATATATATATATATATCAATCTTTGCCGACTAGCCAGTACCTAAGGATGTGACCCGAGTATAAAATGAACAGTCAAATCTGGCCGTGTTCAGGTCACTCACTACAGAAGGAGCTCTGCCGTGCTGGCCAAGCCGTCTTTTCTTCATCTTAGAAGGGGTATGTGTGTCCATCTTGTTGTGGGCCCCACTGATCTGCTTTACCTGCCTGTAGAAACCATCTGGTTGGGGAAAAAACAGAATGCTATCACTATCATCCGCACTGCTGAGAAGGTGATCGGCTGCAATCTGCCTTCCCTCGAGGATCTGCACACCTCGAGGTACCTGAGGCGAGCGAGGCAGATTGTGGCCGACCCCTCCCACCCTGGACACTCCCTGTTCCAGCTACTCCCCTCCGGCAGAAGGCTGCGGTCCATCAAGACCAAAACCTCACGCCACAAGAACAGTTTCTTCCCATCCGCTGTTGGCCTCTTTAACAAGGCCAAGGACTCACACTGACTTTAAATCACAATCTGCACAATGACACCCTGCACATGCACTATTGTATCGTTTGCACTATCTGTATTTTTAGGTTAGATTGTTAATTAGGGCTACTTATATTTTATATTATATTATTTTTTATTCCCCTTAGTACTAGCTAGACCCCCCTTAGTATTAGCTAGACTTGCTCCTTTTGTATAGTTAGTCCACATATTTAACTTCCAATATTCCTATATGTTTAATGTATGCACCTCCCTGCCAAAGTAAATTCCTTGTTTGTGCAAACATTCATGGCGAATAAAATCCCTTCTGATTCTGATTCTTCAAAACCGAATAAGGACAAACCGTTTAAAACATTTTGGATGTCATTGGCCATACCTTTTTTGCTGCACCTGGTGTCCCAGATCATAATATTTCCATCTCTGCCACCAGTGCAAAACACAGCTGTAGAAAGGGAAGAAGACAAATACAACTGTTGTGATAGAGACATGAGAATTTGTATTCTTACTAACAAGAAACCAGACACATTCTACACCAGTATGGAACGTACATTTCTCCTGTTGTGTGAAAGACACCGACTTGAGGCTGCACTGATGCCCCTTGAAGCTGCCAAGAAGGTTCTGTGATTTCACATCCCACAGCTTGGCCAGCTGATCACCTGAAGCAGTAACCTGGAGGTGACACCACAGTTTCTTTACCTCATGTACTCTCACATGCTCACTCATTTGAGTTAACCAAAAGGAGAAAATCTGCTCACCAGGCTTGTTTCTCCAGGCACCCAGGCAATGTCAAAGACAGCATTCTCATGCGCCATCCACTCTGAGGAATATGAAATTCAGTTTGTCATTTCCCAAATGTATTTGGAGAAGCTAAAGCTGATACCCAGTGCAGAGGGGCCTACATGTGGATTAAGGGCCGACATTACCTTTGAGAACTGGACTTTTACGGTTTTCGGTGTTATACAGCCTCACTATTCCCTCTTCATTGGCCACAGCCAGAACACCCTGCATCCCTCTGGCTAAAGACGGCGAAAACGTGACACAGTTAACATAAACAAATATAAGAAAGTGAATGTATGTAAATGCATTGACTCTATAACGGTTTTATACCAGTCGAGAAGGCACATCCAAACGGTGGCACAGCTTCCCCCAAATTCCCATTGGAGATGTGCTCATCGTGCTGGGAACACTGGAAGCAGTCCAGAAGCGATGTCAAGTGGAATCCAGGACATGAATCTAAGCGAAACGAGCAGAGAATTTCTTGGGTAGAATTACATGTAAATCAACCTACTGGATAGGCCAGTTCTCACTCCTCCCTGCCCAAAGCAACTAGCATGTACACATTTAGCGATATAGTTGATCATTGTAAAACATCTATGGTCATGATTGCAATTGGTGATCTTTATACATTCGACTCTATCATATCGCTACCATTTCACTCGACCTCAAATTTACAACGGCGTCCACTCGCTAGCTTGCTAATTTGACTAGTCTAGTCTGACCGTACATTAGAATTAGTTGATAATTTAACATAAGTCTTACCATTGCGCCTTCGTTTACTAACTCCTCTGTCTACTATTGCGCGAAACAGCATTTTAACGGGTCCAGCAGAAACGTCTCGATTTACCGATTTGTATTATTTTGATCTATGATTGTCTTGGTGGTCGCCTTGTTGCAACCCTTTCCCGCGAACTGGAAGAACATGAACAGTAAACCCGAATACCCCGCTAAACTTGCGTCACGCTATACGATTGGTTGGGAAGTAACACTTCCGGTCTGGTCACTTCCGCCCATAGTCTACTTGCCCACCGAGAATCGCTAACCTTATGTTCAACTTTTCCCTGTGCACGACGTTTTAGTAAGTCGTTTAATGTCAATGATAGCGTAAAACATGTCGCTTTCTACTGCACGATCCTTTCTATCAGAGGCTGGCTATGGGGAACAAGAACTAGATGCCAATTCTGCTCTCATGGAGTTGGACAAAGGTGTGTACACAGTTAGCTTGCTAGCTTGTTGGCACTCCTACTGCTAGCTAAGTATACTGGCTATGTCTGTATAATAGATTTTCCACATTGTTATTTAGTTTCGCCGTAGCTAGCAAGTAGCAGCCCAGTGGAGTAGTTTGGCTCTGTTTTACGTATCAGGGGTCTCATTTATAAAGCTTGCGTACGCTCAAAACGGGGCTGAAAATGTGCGTACGCCACTTTTCACGCATAGGTTGTGATTTATAAAAAACAAACTTGGGGAGAATGTGCGGTCCTCCACGCAAACTCTGACCCTCCCGTAGGCCTACGAACATTTTGGAAACAGTTGGAATTGGCGACGCAGATGACTGTAGTCAGACTGCAGAAAGTAAATTTTGGAACAACGATTACTCGTAATATTTATATATTTTTGTTTTCCTCACACACGTTTTTTTCACTAGATTTCATCATTATCATTAAGATTTAATCCAGCAGTATTATTTGAGCTTGTACTGAGTGATAACTGTTCCATAAACTCCTTACAATCAACTCAAATTTTAAATCAAAATTCAGGGCTGTCTCACGAGTGCAAGAGGGGGAAATGCCCAACTGCATTGAATGCAGATAACATCACATATCCTACCTTTATATAACTGCAGAATACAGTGTATAACTAAATATATTTAGTTAAATACACCACCCGAATGTAGGCTACTCATCACGTACTTGGAGTTGTTCCAAGGCAATAGCCATATTAACCACCTATCTTTTGGGGTCAGGCTACTGGAGTTCACCCAAAACAGCTGGTTACGTGTTAGGGTTACTTTGCCATGATTATCAGAAGTATGATCATGTCTGTGCCCACGTTTCTATATCATGCAGCGACGATTTAAGTATTACTTCGCAATATGTGGTGTCATTAGCCTAAGAGTCTGTGATATCGTGGTTAATATGGCCTTGAGACAACTCCAAGTACGTGATGAGTAGCCTACATTTGGGTGGTGTCTACGGTAACTAGTTGATTCAGAAGAACCAAAACAACATGTTGCCTGAAGGCCAACTTTCTAAAAAATTTTGTGACCGGCCCATTCATGTGCTTTCAGTGGCTCACGGTATAATGCAAAGGTTTGTAGTATTGCAGGTGTTTTTTGCTTGTGGTATCGAATCCAACTCAAATATTTTATTTTCTCAGCTTCCGTTTATTATGGTGTGCTTGGCTGTAATGTAGCGCTCACTACATTTGTTCAGAATATTCAATTATGAAATGAATTGATTTCAAAAGATATAGCGAAGAAACACTCAGCCATAGGCTACACAAATCGCATAGGAAACGAATGTTTCCATGTTGTGTTACGCGTATTTTGATCGTATTGTCTGGGTTAGCAGCGACGTTCTTCGTATGAATTTTTAATATGTGGTGTCAGAAGGAGCTTTGATGTCGTGGTAAATACGGCTATTGCCTCGGAACAACCCCAAATACGTGATTAGTAGCCTACATTCGGGTGGTGTCTATGGGAACCAGTTGATTCAGAAGAAGCCAAATCAAAATGTTATCTGAAGGCCAACGTAGTTAACGAGTACGTAATCATAATGCCTGCATCTCAGACCTGGTATGGCACGCGGTGTAAGTCTACGGACTTAGGTGAGAACGTATTTTTGCTCTAGTGGGATCGAATCCCACTTCATGCGAGCCTGCAAATGTTTTATTTTGTCTCCATTTATTTTGTCGCAAATGGTAGCCTAATGTAGTGCGCACGTAGGCTATTGGCCTACTTTCATATTTGCCGCAGCAAATATGAGATCCGACTAGAAAATCGCCAGTAATATGTTTGCGAATTTGTGACGAATCTGGTGATGGAGGTGGACTGATAGGTGAACGCACAGCTGTGGAACCAGTTGAATTGGGAAGTTTTCGGGCTCCACCAATAGGCTAATAGCCTGATGTTGTCACACTCATAATTCTTGTCAAAATATTAGTCTGAAAACTCTCCGTTGGGCTGTGACTATGGGGCGTGTGTCAACCGAGCTCGTAAAACAAATGCCTCTTCGCTCAATTGGATAGACCTACAACCAATCAGAGCAACGTAATATGTTGTTTGTTGAAAACGAATTCAACCCAAGCGCTCTTTGGTGACGTTGTTGATTACGTTACTGTTGATCATCTGTCCATCATCTTATAAAGCCCGCCCTGACAATTGAATTGGTCCGCCCAGATCCTGGTTTTCTGTAGTTGTCCTATAGAGTTAATATAACTAGAGTAAGCTACTTTTGTCTTCCAAGATGGCGTCCCCATTCATTTCTATGAAAAGTGCTCAGTGGCGCAGGGAGGCAAGCGAGATTGTGAGACTGGACGCGGCCATCTTTCCACTTCCGTGTCTTCCTGTCTAACTTTAAAGGGGCAATTGACTGCAAAACTGATTTTACCTTGTCATTGTTGAAAAACGACAGTTCGGATGGTAAACTGAACATACCGTGAATATCAAAGTCCATTGACACCTCTTTCCTATTCAAATCTCAAAAAGCAAAAATTTGGCTGTAAAACGCTAGCTTTTAAACAAAGCCACCGGTCCTACGTAGGACCGGTGATAGCCCTCTTATTGGCTCTGGTCTGTATCTTTGTCACGCCCCAGAATTTACATCCAGACCAGCCCGAGGTAGCGTCTATCTCCGATACTAGTTTAGCTGCGCGCTGCTCTGTGTAGGCTACTTATAAGGAATTACAAAGAAGAACGTTTGGAATTATAACAAGGATATTGAAAATGGACCACGGTCGTAAATGCTGTGTTCCAGGCTGTACAGGGAAGGCTAGCACTCACAGTCTTCCCAAGGAGCCAAACATTCAACAGGCATGGCTGCTGTTGTCTATGAGAAGATCCCGGCGAAGTTCGACACTCAATCGTTCATTTGCTCTGAACATTTCACCCAAGACAGTTTTGACAACCTTGGACAATTTCAAGCAGGATATGCTAGGAAGCTGAACCTGGAAAGAGGTGCTGTTCCAACCGTATGCTCATTGCAACCGCAAGCTAAGGACAGTATGATGTTGTGCTAACAGTTATTAGCAATGATAACGTTTCCTGTATATAGCATACCAGGTAGAATGCTAAATACGTTTCTACACACATCAAATGACTCTAGCTAGACTAGCTGTAGTCGGCATTAGAAGGGAAGCTTCCGAAAAATAGCCAGAAAACGAACTGCAGTCTGGCTTATTGCTAACGCCTGTCTAGATAATCTATTTGAAAGAACTGGAGAAAGGCAGGTTCTAGATACAGGATACGTTAGCATTGCTATTAACTGTTACTAGTAACACTTAGACTGTAGGCATGTAAACAAGTTTAGCTTGCTAGTTAATGCAAGAGCATAGGTAGAATGTGTGATAATTTAGCCTAGTTTATTGGCAATGGGGCTAACGTTGATTCATGTTCCTGACTGTGTTTCATTCAAATAAATAACCTGTGTAATGAAAATCTACAATTCACGATGCATGTTTGTCCAGATCTTTGTCATGTTATTTTACAGCAAGATATCTAGAGCTAGCCTAGCTAACTAACTGAAGCCGAGTAGAATCAGGATATGGTTTGGTTGCTAAGCTGTAGCCTAACGTTCTACCCACCTGAATCAATCCAGTTTGCTTCAACAACAGAAGTGGAAACAAGTAATGTTATCATTTCAAATGATATATAGTCAATCTGTTGAAAACAGTGTTGTGTAGACACAATAGATTTATTTGCGCATTTTTATTTCAAGTCTTCAACTTCGGTGTTGCTGTTGGCCGTGTTGCGTTTTTGCTCCCAGCTTCACTCGTTGATAACCAACCAATCAGCGCGCAGCTTATCTAAATATTAATGAGCATACCATAAAAGGAGAAAAGCCAGTGTTTTTTCCCGGGAACATTTCAGAGGATCTGTCAGAGGGCATAGAACAGCACACGGGCCATTTTCAACCCAACCAATGTTACATACCCTATTCGGAGACCTTAAGGAACAGTGTGAAATACCCAAAAAACCCAGTCAATTGCCCCTTTAAACAGTGGCTCTTTTTTTCCCTAGCTCCGAGAGCTCATGTAAATCGGCTATCGGCCAATGTGAACTTTTGTGCTCGTGCCCTGTTAGTATCCGCCAGCACATTTGCAGGCAACTTTCATTGACTAAGCAAATAAATGGGTTGCTAGTTTACCCATTTCGGATTGGTTTCAAACTTAGCAAAAATCGGGAAAAATTATTCTATGAAAAAGCTAGTAGTATGAGCCAGGTTTGAGAATCAAACAAAAATTATTGGGGGAGATAGTTTTGTTAATGTTGAATGGAGTTAATAGAATAAAAACGACCGGAAGAGTCGGAAACCTAACCGTACATGCAATACCACCTACATCCACCGGGGCCGTTGCTTCAAGCCGAGAGGCGAGGGGTGGGGGCTTGAGTTGTCCCCAATACGAGACCCAACTTCCCGACCAAATGTTGTGGGCGGGACGAAGTTGGGCTGGCAGCCAGGCTAATAGGCTAACAGTGTCTGAGAAGTTGCCATTCGCTATGATTCACCGTGAAGAACAATCGCATGCCAGGGTTATGATGAGATACTAGATACTATTTATGGTTAAAAATGGGCGTGTTCAGGGCGGGGTACAATGCTGATTCACGTACGCACACTTGTGGGTAATCTGTGATTTATAAAGGAAACATTGCGTACAGGTGTGCGTATGCACGGTTTTATAAATCAGAATTTTTGTGTGCGTACCATTTTAAGCTTTTGGGCGTACGTACACTTTTAGTAAGAATCCTACGCACAGTTTTATAAATGAGACCCCAGTTCTTTACTCTTGGATATGTTTTAATTTGTCTCATTTTCTAGGATTGAGGTCTGGGAAGCTTGGGGAGCAATGCGAGGCCGTGGTGCTATTCCCCAAACTCTTTCAGAAGTATCCTTTCCCCATCCTCATCAACTCTGCATTTTTAAAACTGGCAGACATTTTCAGGCTGGGGTACATACGACGTTATTTAACAAGTCATGGTATTTGTTCCTCATACATATATATTCAAGAAAATCTACACACGGCAAGTAATAATCATTTTATATTCTTTCAGGAACAACTTCCTGCGTCTGTGTGTGTTGAAGGTTACTCAGCAGAGTGAGAAACATCTTGAGAAGATTCTTAACGTGGATGAGTTTGTCAAAAGAGTCTTCTCTGTCATCCACAGCAATGACCCAGTGGCCAGAGCCATCACTCTGAGGTACCACAGCACATCTGTTTCTCTTCCACTCTCTCTTATCTGCCACTAGCCTGACGTTGTCATACTCATAATTCTAGTCAGAATATGAGTCTGATAACTCCCCGTTGGGCTGTGACTATGGGGCGTGTTTCAACCAAACAAATGCCTCTTCGCTCAATTGGATAGACTTACAACCAATCAGAGCAACGTAATAAGTTGTTTGTTGAAAACGAATTCAACCCAAGTGCTCTTTCGTGACGTTGTTGATTACGTCACTGTTGATCATCTGTCCATCATCGTATAAAGCCCGCCCTGACTATTTCATTGGTCCGACCAGCTCCTGTTCCGGACATAGGCCGTTTATCAATCCACATTTTTTTCCGTTCTTGTGTTCTTGTGAACTCTTTGGACGTCATCTTTCGTTGCCCAAGTACGGTTCGATTCCAAAGAACACAAGTCACCAAGAACGCCAGAAATACCCGGAAACGTTCCTGATCCGCCCCTTTTATCGATGATGCATCGGATGGTGACTTGGCCAGCGAGAACGCTTCTGATTTCCCAGAAGTCCTTGCGGACTCGCAAAACCATTCTCGCAAGGACGCTTGCAAGAACGTTCTTCAAAAGATTGTACTTGCGTTCTCAGCGTTCTTCGGAATGATAAACAGCCATAGTTTGTCCCCAATACGAGCCCCTCCAGACCCAACTTCCCGACAATTTTTTTTGTGGGCGGGGCTAAATTGGGCTGGCAGCCAGGCTAATCTGCCTCATCCTCTTAACATTAAATATCATATTATATAAAATAATTACATTATATACCTTTTGTGTTTTCTGTTTTCTGTAATTTATTTAGGATGCTTGGTAGTTTGGCTTCCATCATCCCTGAAAGGAAGAATGCCCACCACAGTATCCGTCAAAGTTTGGACTCTCATGACAATGTGGAAGTAGAGGCAGCCATCTTTGCTGCTGCCAGCTTCTCTGCACAATCAAAGTAAGGAGTTATCAGCAAGGAGCATGTGGGATAGTATATCTTGGCATCTGTTTAACACCCCCAAAAATACAGATGTCTAAAATTGCTCTTTATCTTATTCTCAATATCAGAGACTTTGCAGCTGGAATTTGCAACAAGATCAGTGAGATGATTCAAGGTAAAGTGAAGTGGTGAAGTGTTCTAAGCATCATTACAAGTGTGTGTAACACTGTCCTAACTGGATGCGAGCTTCCGACAATTTCGTCTCATCGGACGCTCTCTGTCACCCTGTCCCCCCTCAGGCCTGGACACCCCAGTAGACCTGAAGCTGAAGCTGATCCCCATGCTGCAGCACATGCACCACGACGCCAGCCTGGCCTCCAGCAGCCGCCAGCTACTGCAGCAGCTGCTCACCTCCTACCCCTCCACGCCCCTGGTCATCGTCAGCCTACACACCTTCACCCAGCTGGCCGCCTCCTCTCTGGTTGACATCCCCAAACAAGTACCGCCCGTTCTGTGCCTACCATTGTACACTCGCACCACGGCAACATTGGAAATCCATGCCTCGAGTCTCACATTTTTGTTCACTCAATAAAAGGTCATTTTATTTGATGAATTGTTTTTGTTCTTTAGTTGCAGCTGCTTCTTCAGTACCTGAAGGAGGACCCTAGGAAGGCTGTCAGGAGACTGGCCATCCAGGACCTGAAGCTCCTGGCTAAGAAGGCTCCCCATCTCTGGACCCGGCAAAACACCCAGGTCAGCACCCAGCTGCTGACACCACTCTCTCACTCTGAATGTGTCAGCAGACCCATGCGTCTAATAGGAAGTTGTATCCCCTGTGTTTGCAGACTTTGTGTGAGTGTGCCCTGAGTATCCCCTACAACAGCCTCAAGTTGGGCATGCTGTCTGTGCTCTCAACGCTCTCTGGAACCATCGCCATCAAACAATACTTCAACTCTGGAACGGGTGAGATACAGAATTAGTTTGAAGATTGTTATTTTATTATTAAAAGGGTTTCCATATTGATCTAATTATATTTCAAAAGAATTGGTTACCAGTTGTACTGATCTGATAGTAAAATAATCCACAAATCCACCTATGGCTTTTATCCATGGCTTAAAAGCATACTGTTTTGTGAGAGAAAATTGGGAACACAGTTACGGGATGTAGACAACAAGGTGGAAAGTGTTTGTGTCCTGTTTCTCAGGTAGTTCTTCATCCTCTCCCCGGCTCACTGACCTGGTTAAGCTGGCTGAGCAATGTTGTTACCACAGCAACCTGGCAGTGGCCGTTCACGGAGTCACCGTGCTTGCCAACATCGCCATTTCCTGTCCGGGGAAAGGTGTTGTAAACGGTGGGATGAGCTGTCGCCCTTAGTTATATTTCAGAAATGCCAGACCTCCCCAGGCTCTGGATCATAGTTCTTCTTATCTGCCAAGTTAATGACAAGCACATGCATGCTATATTCATGCTATATTCTATCATTTTTTCCTATTATCACATTTCTAAGCTGCTCTGCTAGTCTTATTTCCTAGTCTACTACTGTGTTCATTGCCAGTGAGTATGCTACTGAATCTGAGTCCTTGTTGCCATCGTCAGACATGGTTCAGCTGGAGCAGGACACAGTGATGGGGGTCGAGTCCCTGCTGTTACTCTGCAGTCAGGACGACTCCCCCAGCGCTCAGGCCACACTGAAGGTTTCTGACTTTCTACTCTTCCCTTGAAACAAACATTATTTCTTTTTTTATTTGATAGATATCCATCTCTCATATTCACTCCTTCATTCATCTTCGCAGACAGCCCTCACCTCATTGGTTCGGCTTCTGAAAAGTCGACCTCACCTCAGCCAAGCCGCGGTGGAGTTCCTGCTGAGTCAGCTGCACTCCGCTCACGCTTGCTCCCGCGTTGTCATGTGCCACTCTCTGGCTGCCATTGCCACTCACCTGCCTGTCCTGGGAGAGGCCATGCTGGGAGACCTGATAGACCTGTACACAGTAGCCAGCCAGTCGTCCACGGACAAACAGCAGGAACTCCTGGTTAGAGGCATTTTTGTCCTAATGACAATACCATTCTATACGCTGTACTTAAAGCATAACAATGCCTGCTCTTCCTGGGGTTGTTGGTAGGTCTCCTTGGCAACGGTGGTGTTCGTGGCCGGTCAGGCGTCTCTGTCGGCCGAGGTGAAGATCCTGATCAAGCAGCAGCTGGAGGACGTGGCCAACGGCTGGACGGTTTACCGCATTGCACGACAGGCCTCGCGCATGGTGAGCTGTGGCTGCGAGGCTGTGTATAGTCATGTCAGAGGAGATGGAACAGTCATCTTGCATCTGTTTTTGATCACATCCAGCTTTGTTGCACTTTGTCCAGTAATACAGACTGTGCTTTGGTGTAAGCCACTGTAATGTATGAACTGTGCACTTTTAGTCCTGGATATTAATAACCTCCAGCCTTCACACTTTCCTGGATGACTTCACATGTCGTCAACTACTGTAGCATTTACCTCTGTCTGTTCTCATCACCGTTTGTTTGCTCATAAGTTTTTCCTGATCTTTTTCGTATGTCCATAATCAAATCGCCAATGGTGATTTAACAAAGTTGTGTGCTCCGTGTGTCTCCAGGGCTGTCACGAGTTCTCCAGCGAGCTGTACCAGAGCCTGCGCACACGTGTGGCCTCCGAGCACTTCTACTTCTGGCTCAACAGTCTAAAAGAGTTCTCCCAGGCCGAGCAGTGTCTGAGCAGCCTGAAGGATGGAGACTACAGCGCTGCCATGACTGCCATTGCCGAGGCGCTACGCTCCTACCAGAAGGGCATCGCCTCTCTCACGGTCAGCCTCTGGTCCGGGTGCCGGCCTCACAGCTACAGAACATGTACCTCCGGGTTTCCCCAGCAATGAATAACATGTTCAGTCAAGCAGTTGTGTTAATGAGGCCCTGTGTTGCCCTGTGTCCTCCCTCAGGCGGCAAGCACCCCCCTCAGCCCGCTGGCGTTCCAGTGTGACTTTGTGAAGCTGCGTATCGACACCTTGCAGGCTCTGTCCCAGCTCATCTGCACCTGCAACAGCCTGAAGACCAGCCCACCGCCCGCCATTGCCACCACCGTAGCCTTCACCTCGGGCAACGAGCTGCAGCGCTGCGGACGCATCTCCCAGCAGGTACACACACACACGCAGCAAGGGGTAAGTTGCTGGACGATAAACGTCTCAACTACCAGTAGCAAGGGGTAAGTTGCTGGACGATAAATGTCTCAACTACCAGTAGCAACAAATCATACTTTCCTCAACTTCTTCTTTTCTCCACCAGATGCGAGTGTCCATGGACGAGTTCAGGGGCCTTGCAGCTCGCTATGCTGATCTGTACCAATCTTCCTTTGATGCCGACTATGCCACTCTCCGTAATGTGGAACTGTATCCTTAAAGCACGTGTCAAACTCAAGGTCAATGAATGTGGCCCGCGGGAGCTTAGATGGTATATTGAAATAAGACTACGCTGCTTTACAGCGTGCATTGACCATAAACTACATCTCTCACAATGCATTTCGATTATGTTACGGCAATATAGGCCGGAAAAAGATACAGAAATCACCTTCACTAGACAAGGTTTTAAATTTTTGAGACTTAAGCTATCAATCCGAGTGTTAATCAGGCACGGAGCTAGGCATTGTAAACATTCGGGGATTAGCCCAAACCTAGGACGTACTCTGGGTTTGATGTGATGCTAGATAGGGACTTCCACAGTACATGCGAGGGCGCACCGTGCTTTTTTTTGCAAAATAGCTTTTTGAGCTAAATAAACGTTGCCGTTTTCCAAAAAACCTTGTCTAGTGAAGGTGACTTCTGTATCTTTTCTGGCTCCAAATTGTCAACAGGGCAAGCAGAAACATTCATCTACATGTAGCTTGGCTGAGTATCTAACCAAGCCTGGATGGAAGACAGTTTCAAGAAAGATGGGAAAGCAAATACATGTTTGTGCTTTAAGGAGAAAAACTATGTATTTTGTGTTGTGGCAATGTCGGTCCAATCTCCGTACAATCTCCGTCGGCAGTTTGACACCAAAAACGGATAAATATGCAAAATTTGTCCTCCAAGAAAAACAGCAGATCGTCCAAGAATTAAATGGCAGACTGCAATCGCAGCAGAATATGTTTACAAAAGCTACAGCTAAAAACGATGTATTTACATTGTTACATTGTAGTTACAATTGGCCCTTTGAGGGTTAACCATAATGCTGATGTGGCACTCTGTGAAAATTAGTTTGACACCCCTGCCTTAAAGGATGGGGAGAACAAGCCACACGTTGTGTACATGATTCAACCAAACGTCAAGACATTTTAATCCATCCCTCTTCTCTTAACATGTTTTAACTTTCATAAAATCTTCTTTCAATTGTCTTTAACTCTGGCTCAGCCAGCAGCAGAGCTGTTTGCTCGTCTCCCACGTGATCGAGGCTCTGATTCTGGATCCTCAGGCTGCCAGGTGAGAGCTGTGGAGATCGCCATCAACCAGCCGACCTCCAACTACCTTACCCTACACCCAAGCGATACAGGGATCACTAAATATTCAATACATTCTAAATACATACACACACACACACACTCTCACACTCACTCATCGGCCACTTTATTAGGTACACCTCTTCAATTGCTTGGCAACACAAAAAGCTAATCAGCCAATCACATGGCAGCAACTCTTACAATGGCAACGAAAGGGGATTTAAGTGACTTTGAAAGTGGCATGGTTGTTGGTGCCGGACGGGCTGGTCTGAGTATTTCAGATTGCTGATCTACTGGATTTTTCATGCACAACCATCTCTAGGGTTTACAGAGAATGGTCCGAAAAAGAGAAAATATCCAGTGAGCGGCAGTTGTGTGGACAAAAATGCCTTGTTGATGTCAGAGATCAGAGGAGAATGGGCAGACTGGTTCAAGATGAAGAAAGGCAACATTAACTCAAATAACTACTCGTTACAACCAAGGTTAGCAGAATACCATCTCTGAACGCACAACACGTCGAACCTTGAAGCAGATGAGCTACAGCAGCAGAAGACCACACCGATTTCAGCTACGACATTCAGATGTTGGGGTCAGAATTTGGCATAAACAACATAAAAGCATGGATCCATCCTGCCTTGTATCAATGGCTGGTGGTGGTGGTGTAATGGTGTGGGGGATATTTTCTTGCACACTTTGGGCCCCCTGGGTACCAATTGAGCATCGTTTAAACGCAACAGCCTACCTGAGTATTGTTGCTGACCATGTCCATCCCTTTATGACCACAGTGTACCCATCTTCTGACGGCTACTTCCAGCAGGATAATGCACCATGTCACAAAGCTCAAATCATCTCAAACTGGTTTCTTGAACATGACAATGAGTTCACTGTACTCCAATGGCCTCCACAGTCACCAGATCTCAATCCAATAGAGCACCTTTGGGATGTTTCGGTGGATGGAGGATTTGCATCATGGACGTGCAGCCGACAAAAATGCAGCAACTGCGTGATGCAATCATGTCAACATGGACCAAAATCTCTGAGGAATTTTTCCAACACCTTGGTGATGTATGCCACAAAGAATTAAGGGAGTTCTGAAGGCAAAATGAGGGCAAACCCAGTACTTGCGAGGTGTAACCAATAAAGTGGCCAGTGAGTATGTATACAGTGTTAATAGACATTGGAAGATCAATGTGGAGGACTGATGTCTTATTGTTCCTGACTTTCAGTTTTCAGGAGTACGGCACCCTGGGTTCGGTGCAGACGGAGAGCGAGTACGAGAGGAGGATGATGTCAGTCTTCAATCACGTCCTGGAGGAAGTAGAGAGCCTCAGCAAGAAGCACCCTCCTGTTTCCTACCAGGTGAGTTCACAATTCACTTCTGCCGTTCCCAGGTAAAAAGCAAAAGTGTCTACGATAAACGTGATACCTACTCTGTATTGTTAAAGGTTCTGGTGTACAACAAAAATACTTGTTTTGCTTTTTTGACTGTTTCTAGCATACTGGCTGTCTGTGTGATGCAGTCATAGCTCTCCTCAAGGTCCCAATGTCCTTCCAGAGGTACTTCTTCCAAAAGCTACAGTCAACCAGTATTAAGGTGAGCATACAGACAGTAGTGATAATCTCTGCACTACACACTCTGAAACACAATTTCATTTCAATGTAATTTATCTATTTTTGATCCAAATGTTTCCATGCTGCTTGTTTTTTTTTTCCAGCTCGCACTTTCTCCATCTCCTCGAACACCGACCGAACCGATCCCGGTCCAAAATAATCAGCAGCTGACCCTGAAGGTGGAGGGTGTGGTGCAGCATGGCTCCACCCCTGGGATGTTCCGGAAGATCCAGTCAGTCTGCCTCAATGTCAGCTCCACTCTGCAGAGCAAGACTGGGCCCGACTACAAGGTCAGTACCACTGACGTGAAGTTACCAAACATACTCCCTTCTCTATATCTATAAACACTTTATATATGTGCCTGTATGCTGTGTTATAACCAATGGCTTAATCTCTCCCATTCAGATTCCTCTGGACAGTAAAACCAATGAGATTGAGCAACGGGTAGAGCCCCATAATGACTACTTCAGCACCCTGTTCCTACTCAACTTCTCCATCCTGGGCAATCACACCGTCAATGTGGAGGCCTCAGTGGTGGATGAGAGTGGCATTGAGTGGAAATCTGGGCCCAAGACCACTGTGTCTGTCAAGTCCCTGGAGGATCCTTACTCACAGCAGCTCCGCCACCTGCAGCAGCAGCAGCAGGCTGGGCCCCAGCCAGCCCCGCAGAGAAGCGTGTACGCTCGCTTCCAGTAATTCACTAGCACTGTACATAGTCCCCCTAGGACCTTGTTAGTATTTTTTTTTTAAGCCTGTTTAGACTTCACATTATGTGTGTGCATTTTGCCAGTACAGTCAGAATCCCATTTTTGACATTCACATTGATTAAAAGACCACGTTTAATTATTGTCCGTGTTTCGTGTGTGTTGTTTAGCAACGGGGTAAGAGAGTACACTTCAAACTTGGAAGGCAGGTCTTAAACAATGCTACACAGTACTGCGAAACAACAACAGGGGGCAGTCGACTATCATAAAATGAGTTTGTTTTTTTCAAATGCTTACACACATTGTTTTTTACTTGTCCTCTTTTTTTCAAAACTTAATACACAAATCCAAGAACTGTACACACAAAATGCTAAGTGCCTCGCTTCTCTTGCTTAATGAAGCACTGCATTCAAAATATCACAAACACGTCTCAAAAGCAATCATTAGTCTCATGTTGCAAACACTGTTACCATTATATTACATTTTTTGATATATTATATACACACAGTTATTCAAACCTAAAGCTCTTCTTTCATGAGCGCCTATGTACATTTCCTATGTACAAGATTGAAAGTAAATGGCAGAGATGATGAAAAATTCATGGTAAACACGGAAACAATATTGAAACCAAAAATGTTTTTACTGTAAGCATTTGTGGTTGTGAATACAGTATTACACAGTACGAGAAAAAGTGTAGTAGGACAGAAACCAAACCTAATTTTGAAAAAGGTGACTACAGAATGGTGTGTGTGTGTGAGCCATGAACTGTAGCATACAGTAATATTTACAGTTTTCTACAATATTGTCAGAATGTCTTATAGTCACTGTACTGTTGCACAGTATGATACAGTAATCCACCAGACTGTGACCAATCATGCAGTGCACTGCAGTAAATGGATGCAAAGGTGCTAAAATATATGTTTGTGTATAGTATACTGTGTGTTGTGTTTATGTGTTATGTGGATAATTGTGTGTTGTGTTTTGCAAAAAGTGTTTTATGAAATTGAAAACTGAGTCAAAGGCCAAAATGTGCGTATGGTTTTGCAGATTTAAGGTGTGGTTCTGGTGTTTGAGTGTCAGGTTTCAGAAATTGTGTGAAAAGTAAGGATGTTTTGTGTAAGCATTTGAAAAAAAACTGTAATAGTAAAGCAAAAGTCTCCAATTTAAATGATTAAGTACTTTTTCTACTAAAGCATTTTGCTGATGTCTGGTGCAATACATATATCTGGTAAAAACAGTTTGTGTGCTGTGATGCTCTGAACAGCTTTTCTATTCAGAGATGCAGTGATCATTTTTGTTGTATTAGTTATGTATCGTGTGCCTTTATATATATATTTATATATATCGATGGTTTGTCAGCATATTATTGTAGTGATGAGAAAGATGTTTGTGATGGGATGATCCTGACCGGACCACAAAGTGATCATAAAAAAGCTTTTGACGCAAGAACGTGCGCGTGCGACCTAGGAACATTTCCTAGATCCTCTCCTCCGTGTTAGTGGAGCTGCGCTCAAGAAGGGTTAGCTGAATGTCTAGCTAAAGATAATCTAACGGATTGTAGCTGTCACCGGCTGCTTTGGAGCAAAGTACACGTTGGTTATCATCATTGACCTATGATCACTTCATCAACGACTATCTTGGCATTTGGATAAAGACGGTTCTTGATTTGCAACCTAGGTAGCAAACTGATGTTGCATCGATGGAGTTATTCCAGTGCGCTGCCATTGATTGAGATGCACCCGGGGACGCCAAACTGGAATACATGGATGGCTAGCTAACGGTCTGCTAGCTAGCTAGCCTTATGACCGGAGCTTGACCGGTGAACATTGTGTAGTAGTTATGTACTTCATGGCTAGTATGAGTCTCGTAGACAAGATCAGTGTTATAAGATCTTGGCAACATGTTAACTAAATAGCTAGCTAGCTAGCTACATGTGACTTGACATTCATCCATCTTAAGCCAGCTAGCTAGCTAGCTTCGCTGCTGCCTGACTGATACTATTATCAACCGCTATTTCAAAATAGGACGTGGACGGTCAAATTTGGGTAAGTAATATTTGCCAATGAATGGAGCATATTTGTTTCTTTCAATTAGCTCGGATATCTAGATTACTTACTCTCCCTTGTAGAGATAACGTAATGTATCTAGCTGAAATAATAGCCCACACATATTAGCCAGTTTACCAAAGGTCGGATAGTCGGGATGAATAAGAATCTTTCGATTTGCCTGAATTTGGCCCATCGCGCATCACATGGCCACGCTAAATCACAGGATAGATCGCTAGATAAAGCCGGCGGATCGGGCCGCACAGACAAGATAGTTCTATTGGGTATCTAGCGACATAATAATCGAATGTGTAATTGGCTAATACTCTTGGAGATCTTTCAAAATGAGTATTTGTGTCACATGTGGCAACTTTCACGGACCAAAAATGAAATACACATAAGAAAATGACCGACCTTGCTGACGTCATTGTTTTGGCCCCGGTGAGCTAGCTACGGTTATCAGAAACTGTTATCTGGAGCATACAATAAGTAATATGTGTTTAGACATCCAACATGATACATTCAGGCAAATATTCATAGATCGATAAGTCTGGGTGTAGTCAACCATCTTCTTGGCGCACCGGCGGATGTCTTGGTTATCTAAACAAATTACTTATAGAAACAGTTTTACCGGGCGCGTATTCTTGACCAATGTTAGCCTAGCTGGGCATATTTTGCGAAGATGTCTGCAAACCGTTAGCTGGCTAGTATCTCACAAAAGACGGACTTTGAATGAAAGTTTTAGCCGCATGTAGCTGGTTAAGCAAGCTAACGTCAATCGTTATGTTTGCTTCAACAATTTTAGCCACCTGCTGGCTATCAAATGCTGTGTCTTTTAGATGGCACTTGATTTCTAATAGCTCTAGCTCTAATTATGTGGTGATCGGTTAGCTACAAGTAGCTAAGCGTTACAGACTTTCTTTCGCGGGGAGATGTCATTAATGTTGTTAATAATCTAATCATTACCATATTTTTTTTATAGGTGGCAAATTATGATCCGAAGTTTAAATGGATCAGCGTTCATGGTTACGATTTAGACGACGTGAAATGCCAAACGGTGTACAAGCCAGGGCGGAGTTTAGCAAAGGGGCCATACAGACTGTGACCAGGTAGTGAGAAGCTTTCACCCATGTTTAAAATGTAGAAAATTCTACTCTAACTGTTTTACTCGTTCCTCCACAGGCAGTGAGCAACAGAATGGCACATCTTCTAGAAGACGCCCGCAAGCTGGGCTGGATTCTCCTGAAATCGTTGCTTCGCTTTGTTTTCATGTTCATCAACAACTGTGTCGCCATCCCTTCCTATTGCCTTTATCTAATCCTTCTTCAACCTCTTAGAGTAATGGATAGTGGCACTTTCTGGCAAATTGAAGGAATTATGTTCAGATGGATGCTGGCAATGGTGTCGTCCTGGGGCTGGGTTGCCGGTTATACAGGTGAGACAATACCCAAGTTAAACACACATTTTTCATGGTGTAAAAAAAAAAACTCATCTGTGAGTGCAAATTCTGGTGTTAAGCTTCTTGGTCTCTTTATCCCTTTATTAGGAAGGTTGGCGAAATAGCAACATATGCTACAACACTCTCCCAAGTTAATTCACAAAAACGCATAGTGTTCTCATCATCATCCAGGCTGATTGAATGTCCAGAAAGCCTGTGGTCGAGGCCAGGTGTTTGGTTGCAGTGAGGGAAGTAAAATGCTTACAAACTGCTACGTATTGCTGAACATTGAGAGCAACAAGACATGCTGATGAATAATGGAAAGATATCTGCTTAAAGAGCAGCTAGACTTGATTTTATGTAGAAATCCTATATCCTCTGCTTCAATAGAAGAGTCTGTTAAATACTGCAGTAAGTTGGAAGTAACTGCTGTGCCTGTTGGAAGGGGCATGTGTTTAGAAGCAGTGTAGGCTGATGACTTAATCATGAATCACGTGTCTAAACACTGAAGATAGCTTTACATAGAAGGAGACCATTTTATTGTGTGGTCTTTTCAGCCAGTATCACAGATCGAATGGATCTTTCGCATTTGGAACGACCTTCAGGTATCTCACTACAAGAGGGCATGGTATGTTACATTTTGGAGCGGAAAGTTCCAATGTCTTTGCATTTCCAACTTTGTATTGGCTATCTTGAGGTGTGATAACTTATGAGTGTCACATCTCCACTGCTGAAAGATGCTCCCAGTGGGAAGGTTGCTTCAGAGGACCCTTGACACAGAGTCATGAGTGTTTAGCTTAGCTGAGCACTGATCAGAGGGCTGTATAGAAATTCTCCAGAAATGTTGATAAAATAGCTAATCAGGTGATGGTTTGACTTCAAATGTAGTATTATAGGTCAAATGTTGACCCGCTGTACTGTTTGAGTAAGGCTGCCTAAAAGCTCAGTCCACCACCAGCTCTGTCCCAACAGCCCCATTCCCAGCAGCATCGTACCGGAGACTACCCAGTCATTCATGGACTTGAAGGTTTTTACAATCTGCTTTTTACATGGGTTGCTGTTTAATGTCCTGATGTGGAACATGGCCTCAAGTCCTGTGTCCAAACCTCCCGGCCCCCACCCCACCCCAACCTGCTGGCTGGGACGCTGGAATGGCTCGCACCACACTGGGGGGAGACAGCTGGCTCGGACCAGGGGGAGGTGGGATTAAGTTGCCATGTCAGGTCCAGTGACTGACTGGTCTCGTGGAAAGATGAAAGATAATGTCTTTAATAAGTCTGAAGCCTAGCTAGCAAGAATTGTGTTAGACCCTGATTATATTTTCAGAGTAGTATTGTGATGTGCACAGTTATTGCTTGATCCATTTCGAGCAGAGAGAATAGATCACGCTCCCATATCTTGAAATATTGTCCGTCTATGTTTTTTATGATTGTAAATTACACTTATCTTTGAGCTGTGAATTTGTGGCAGTTCCATTTGCTTACATGCCAAGACACCACTATCTTGCCTGACAGTAAGAGTGATCTGGCTATACCAGTGTTTTATCTCTAGCAGGACAGGGTGATCCAGACCTCATTTGGTCTGTGCTTACTCAAAACTTGGAGGCATTGAAGTCAAATGCAGAAATTTGTGACATTCCTGAAGTACAATAGTTGTTTTTAGTCCTCAGTGCCTGATTCCGTCTCACAGACATACTATTCACAGGAAGTCAGTCACAGGAAGTGATGTCATGATTTCTCTCTTTCTCACTATCAAGGAGGATGGGCACATGCTGGTGTTAAGGCACAGGAGGGTGTCTTGCTAAATCACAGCTCCCCTAAAGAGACAGGTAGAAAGGAGCGGAGGGAGGAGTGTATGGGAGAGGGGCAACCTGAGGTCAGAGGATCACCATTTAGCTGGCCGCTGTTACCGGATTAGAAAGTGTCCTTAGGCCTAGCCGTCCTACTGCTGGGATAACTGTGTCATCTCTCAGATACTATCTCCCTAATTAATTCTTCCTGACAGCCCATTTGTAGATGCTCTGTCTCTGTAATATCACTTTGTCTTCTCTGTCAACAATGTCAACTGCTCATACTTTGACATTCATCACCCTCTCCAGGGCTCTGGCCCCCTCTCACACTGAAGCAGAGCAGTCATTGCGTTGCAAAGATTGCGCTCATTTCCAATTCTGATGGGGGTTAGTGTTACTCTCCTGAGACCTATGGAAAAATTGGAGGGCAAAACTGAGCAAGTGAATGACATGTCATTTGTTTCTTATCATCAAGAATCCAGTTTGCACATCGGAGCATTTGTATGATAGCCTAGCTAAAGACTATTTGAATAGATCTTGCTTGCATGCATATATTTACATGCAAAATACAAAGCAACTGTCATGGGAGAATGTTAAATAACATTTGTACGTTTATATAACCTGTGTGTTTAGATGGACCGAGTAAATAGCTACATGTTTACATGGTGGGTAGGTACAGTTGATGGAAACAACCAGTTTGAAGCCAGTTGACTCCTTATTTGTGAAGATACATGACTATTGAGATTTTTTCTAGCTCTGTGGTGAAAGCTATGATGGTTTGCCCTGGGGTGATCTTAACTGAATTCATACTTGTTTGCAGTACGCTTTTGAGATAAATGCCTATGTGCTAGTACTGTGTTGAAACTTCTGTTTAATATCTATTATAAGACCAATCTTATCAGTGTGTTTGTTTGCTATACGGGAGAAATACATTGAACATGTATTCCTTTTCAGATCTAGTGTATATGCCCCCTAACTATTTTGGAACTATTTCTGCAATTAAGACCACTTCAAACAGGTACATCCATGGAACTTGATTGATGTCCTTTTAATCACTGCCTGCGTAAGTTTTGAGAGAGGCTCCAGTCATACCTTTTCAAAGACTGAACACCTTTTCTGCTTCCAAATGGCTTAAGTGAGTGCACTCATTTAGGGAATGTTCTTATTCTAGTTGATCTTGTAGGTATTAAAACATGGCAGGGGACTTCTGCTGTGTTGCTTTGAGTAAGCTAGCTGAGTAAGTAACCTAACATGTTATAGATAACAATTTGACCTAGAAACTGGCTTTGAAACACATGGGCTTCCTATGGTTTTTCTCTTGGTTTGATCTAACTTTATCTGTTTTGCACCATATTGTTAAATATTATGGCTTACCACAGCTTCACTGAAGTAACATTTACTCTATTTATGATACTGAATACTCCTCTCTCAAACACATCTTGGAAACCCAGTTGATCACTGGTTTTCTCTTTCTTGCCATCCACCAGCTCATCTCTTACCTTTTTTAACTGATCCAACTCCAGTTATTCATTCGGCTCAGTATAAAATGAGAAAGGTATATTGTGACTGTCATAGTGGCCATTGAGATTCTGCTACATACAGAACTGTCTGGCTGCACAATTTATTTCAGTTAAGCATTTGTATTTAATTGAGTAACTTGAGCATGTGGGGCATAATCGGTAACAGCTAAATTAAGGTCAGAGAATGCCTTCAATTGGTTTTCATCATTATTATGATGGCAGAATGGAACAATCAATAGATGCTTGTCTTTGTGCAGCTGGGAGGTGTAGATCAAATATATTTCCTAGCAACATCCTATCATGATATCTGACTGTAAGCCAAGTATCATTTTCTTTGTCACCCTACAGTGGGGTGGATTGGGAGAAACAGACCAGGCCTGTATTTCTGCAGTCCTGTGCTGTGGTATCCCTGAGTGTTGGCCCTTTCCTTTACACCCCCAGTAGTAGCCCCCTTCCTGAGACTTACTCTGCCAGTAGTCTCTTGAAAATGAATCTCCACCTGGACTTCCACAGAACAGTAAATGCTAACTCATTCTGCATTCTCCACCTTGGTTCTGATGGCTAGCAGCAGCATTGTAGTGAAATTCAGTAATCAGAGAGGAACCATGAGGGGGGGATCCCAGAGAGACCAGCTCAACGGTGCCCTCTACCATGTGGCTTCCAGGCCCACCCTCACTCCCTATTTTTGATGTGGGTCTCTCCCCTGTTGTTAAAATGTAGAGTTGTTTAAAGACACTTGAATTGCAAAATAAGCCCCCACCTACCCATCATCCTTTGTTGCATGTGTTAAAACCCCTCCGAAGAGATTGTGTTTTATAGTCGCTGGTCTGTTAAGCAGTTATAATACAAGAAAACTAGCTAGATTCAAAATCTTTTTTTCATGAACGATTTCACTCATTGCATCACTGCAAGACATAGGGGCCTAGTGAGTTGATTTGTTGGTCTTTTGCAGGGGAGCATGACAATTTGTGGTCCGGATTATCCAGCCTAGGATTGCTCACTGGAGGTTAAGGCCTACTTGACAAAGCCAGGTTATTTTTTGCATAATGCAAATTCTGTTTCAAATTCTCCCCCCCACTCCCCTACTGTTTTGACAAATGGTACAGCCCATTTCAACATCCTGACTTTGCCAGACCTTGTAAATTCCCCATCCTGGATCAGTCTGCACAAAACATGAGACACATATCGTTAACGTGAAGTTTCTAAATTAGCTGAGGCTAAACATCTCAAATACAATCTTTCTCTTTCTCTCCCCCGCTCTCTTTCTCCATCTCTCTTCCCACATGTCCTTGTTTGTTTCATCCCCCATCTCACTGTTTTCCTCTGTCTTCTAGTCATGGAGTGGGGTGACGATGTGAGGCCCATCTCTGAAGAGGAAGCCATGGTGATAGTGAACCACCAGGCCACAGGAGATGTTTGCACCCTCATGATGTGCCTGCAGGACAAGGGCACGGTAAGAAGCCTTGAGCCAGGGAATCTCTGGGCTGTATGTTAATGGTCACTTCACTAAGGCCACGTCCACACTGCAAGCATTAATGCTAAATTCCAATGAATCAGATCAGATTTTTTGGCGGTCTGTTCATATTGTCATTTTAAATGTGGCCAATATCAGATTCCAATGTGAACTTATTGCGGTCCTGAACTGACATAAAAGTCGCACAAATTTCAATTTGACTGTTCAGACTGAGGTCTCATCGCCAAATATCAGACCAGATTTAAAACCACATATGACAGTGGCCCAAATCTGATTTGAAAATGTCAGTTTTAATGCGCTTTGGGCTGTTCACACTGTCATCCAAGTAACAGACCTGTGTCACATGAGGAATTTGGGCCACCTTCAGCTGTAGTGTGAATGTAGCCTAAGTGGATATCTACCCTGTCTGAATGGATCGTTGCTGAGACAAGTTGCTGTTTGAGCTCCTCAAGGGCAACTCCTGTAGGGTGTTAGTGGACAGTGAGTAGGCATGTTCTTGTAGCTCTCTTAAAGTTGTGTGTGTGCGCAGGAGCTGGAGCAGTTGACTGAGTCCCCACACACACACACACCATCTTGTGAGGGTCCTAAGAATTTTCTACTTAATCATGTCATCTTAGCTATAAAATACAACCATCCATCTAAAGTATCAGGATGGTGTTTGTGAAAGATAATGTCTTTGCATTTCCTGCACACCTGTGATAAATGGCAGTGTCTGACTTTTTATTCCTGCTTTTACAAGACTTACATGCCTGTGTTGTCCACATTAGGCTAATGATTCTCTCAGTATGATGTTTTTGGTTGTGCTAAGGAAGAATTCTAATGGCACTGTGTAGATCTGAATAGTCAAGGGATATGGTTTCAAATTCAATTTATTTAGATTATACAATTACATATGATTTAAACAAAGTACTTTGTGATCAGTCTCAACAAAGGGTGTGCTAGCCACAAATCGTTCGCAAGAGTGATCCCGAACATCCAAAGATCACAACCTCATATACACTTCAGATCAAATGGCATTCTATAAGGTCAATCAATCAATGAAGCAAACTCTGTGATTAGTCAACTCAACTTGGTGACAGTTTGAAACAATACATCTCCCTAGCAATTGTTTCACTGTTCTTTGATGGGGCATATCTCCCCAAACCAATAGATCAAGGGTCAGAGCAGCTTGATCCATTTATCTACCTTCCCCCAGGTCACAAGAACAATACAGCTGAACCCTCATTGTCCTTAGACCAACTGACTCTTCCCCCCAGGTGTAAAAACTCTTTCAGGTCACCCAGACTTCATGTCTCCAAATGGCATCACTACCAAATTGAGTTAAATCAACAGTAATTGTATAAAGCTTCTTAAATTTATCTTAAAACTTCTCTTAAAGCACATTTATTGTACATATGACTAAAATTTCCTCTACAGTTGACCAGCAGTCAAATGGGGATTTGAAGTCAGCTCCGTTAGTTTGATGGATTACTTATACAATCTTCAAGTATTCATTCTAGTAAAGTGTGTTTGACTCACAGCACACTCACTCTTTCACACTCAGTCACTCCCAGATCTTCATCCACACCGATCTGGACTCTCCTCTCCTCCTGAGTCCTGTTTGTGGCCTGGAGATATCTGCTTCTCCACCTTACTCCGTTTAATGGGATTGACTGGTGCTGTCACGTTCTGCTGCCCTCTGAGACCTAGTCAATGGCTCTGGCCCAACTGTGTGAACAGAAATGTACCCAAACAGCCTGGCTAGCTTTTAAAGGGCCAATCAATAGGTTCACTTTAATACAATTACTATCTTTATCTCTATACATTACTTTCCCTCAAGTACAGGGGAGGTGCAACTCTTTCAGTGACAGCCATGCCAGGTAGGGGACTCTGAAAGGCTGGGGTCATGTGACAGGGGATATCCACAAAGTCTTGAGAACCACTTTGGTCTGGTGTCTGTTTTTCATTTCTGTAAACAGTTACTCTACTGCTCGGCGTGCTCGCAACAGTTTGACAGAGACTTGTATTGGAGGATGTGTTGCAGCGTGGATGTGAACAAGCGTAGTCATCTCATTCATTCAGCGTGTTTTGCTCACAGATGTTATCACCATGTCAGAACAGGCTGGTGTGGCCTGTCTGTCGCCCGCATACAGAGCCTCACTCCTGTCTTCCTGCCTCCCTGCAGGTCGTACGCAAGATGATGTGGTTGATGGACCACGTGTTCAAATACACCAACTTCGGCCTGGTGTCCCTAATCCACGGAGACTTCTTCATCAGACAGGTGAGACCTTGCCCGCCCATCTCTTGGGTGCTACCTCCTTCTGGGGCAGGGGAACTAGAAGCCTGACAGCCAACAAGTGTTTTTCAAAGTGTGAATTCTGGGAGGGGGTTAGGTCTGTGAGCACTGGTCTTCATACGTGAAGTGACTTTGAACCCCCACACCCCCCATCCTTGTGAATACAGTTGACCAGTCAGCATCACGTTTGAATTCGACCAGCAGCTCGGTTCGATTCCCCATGTGAGCCATACAATGGTAACGAGTGGGTGTAGTCCAGCTACCTCAGAGCCCCACCAGCAATAGGGTGTTTGTTTATTATATGATGGGTACTGCTAGCAACAGTGGGCAGTGTGTCACACACACATTTCCCCATCCCTTGTGAAAGCCAGGCTGTGTGTGTGATGCTGTATCAGTGAACAGTACAGTGCTGCTGTATTGTAGCCCTCCAGCTGACCTAAGATCACTAGCGTGGGCGGAGCTCGAGTCTCCAGTCTCCCTCTCCGTACTCGCATTCCTGGAATATCTCATGCAACCTCAGCCCTAGCCACGTCAAATGTGCTCATCTGACACGCCTGAAGTCCTGCACTGACTTAGACCCGTGCCCACCCGTGTTGCTAGAGGGACTCACCACTGAACACACGGCACACATTCTCTAGGTCACCTCCTCTCTACCACACATACACATGCCTCCTCTCTCTACCACACATACACACCTCCTCACTCTACCACACACACAGGTATCCTCACTCTACCACACATGCACCCCACCTCTCTGTACCACGCACACCTCCTCTATCTACCACACACACACCTCCTCTCTCTACCACACATACACACTAACACCGGGGCCACTCATCCGCCAACCGGCCTGTGTTGGTGCATTTAAAGTGCCTTTTAAGCTGGCCTAACTGAAAATCAATCCCCCCCACCCCCAGTCATTGCAGGGCTTTTCACTTCTAATACGAAGCCCCTTCGCTCTGCTGCTGTTGTTTTGATTGCACTCCCCCTGCCTGACGCATCTGTGTGTTCGCAGGGTAAAGCCCACCGGGACAAACAGCTGATCTACCTGAAGGACCACCTAGACAGGTACTATCACAGCCGGGACAGGAAGTGGATAGTGCTGTTCCCGGAGGGCGGCTTCCTCCGCAAGCGGCGGGAAACCAGCCAGTTGTTTGCCAAGAAGAACTCCCTCCCCCACCTGTCCCACGTGACCCTGCCACGGCTGGGGGCCACGCAGGTCATCCTGAAGACTCTGGGGCCCCAGCTGGAGAACGGCAACCTGGGGGCAGAGGCCGGGGCCCCCAGCCTGTCAGGTACACACACACACACACATACGCATACACATTCATACCCTTTCAGTGGGAAACTGCTGCCCCCAACATAAATCTAGAGTTGTCTCCTGCCTTCCACACACGTTCGATCTCTCTGAAGTCCTGATGACCATTCACCCTGTCTTCCGTCCTCCTCTGATCCCCACCCAGGTTATTTTAGGGTCAGACATGTGTCCCCACATACACACACACAGCCCCCTGCCTGGGACACAGCACTGCTTAACTGGCCTCCTGCAAGTCCTGTACACAGCCTCCCCTGAGGCAGACGAGCTAGCTTGCTGTGAGGACAACATGGAGCTGCTGTCACACAGACAGCAGGCTCTGCTCATCCTCTCATTCAGAGGGCGCCACAGCGACACGCCTAGAAAATATGATACTCCTTTTAGTCTTCTTTTTCTTCCCTTCCTTCTCTATCCATCCATCCAGCTTTGCTAAATCTGTTCTTCATACAAAGCTGTTCCTGTCCACTGCTGACGACCAATCAATAATCCAGTCCCACTGGCCCTGAGTTTGGGAAACAGGGACTTGAGTTTCTGTGTGTCTGTACACGCATGATATATTATGATATATTGCATTCATACACACATCCACCCGCACTCTTCCAGGCACCCTGGCAAGTCCCACATGCTTGCACATTGGAATTCCCTGGCTTGAACTCAAAATCCATTTTAAATGACTCCCGTATCCACAGTCATTTTGACTGGAGTGTTTGAGCCAGCACTATGGAGTGCTTAGCTATGTGATTCCCTCCCAAAATAGGGGGCTGCAAAAGCAGCTCAGTCTCCTGACAGTCAAGAGTCAGCACTACCAGGAAAAACTGCCCTGATACTATCCAGGCCTTGCAAGGGTTAACGCGCACTCCCTGCTAAAACACTCACTGTGTCAGCCAGCCTTTTAGTCTCCCTTGAATATGAAGAAGAATGACAATCTGATACAGGGCATCGAAGGGGAAGAACCTGTTGGCTGTGCCCTTTTTCTTTGAATGAAAGACGGCACTTCTTCTTAATGAGGACGATTCAGTTTCAGCAGAGGGATCGTGTCGCACGAGACACATCTCCAAGGCTGCTTCAGAAAGGAAGGATCAATTTTAATGCTATAGAACCACGTTTTCCCTCTCCCTTAACATTCTCTTCTGTTTCTCTCTTCTCTTTCTGGCTGGACATTAATGATGAGAAAATAGGCCCTGCCCTTCCATTAAGCTTGGCTTAATTGTATGAAACTAGTGTTTTCCCCATAGTCAGGGTTTTTCCTGCATAGAGAAAATGTGGGCGTGCGCCTAAGCCGTTTTCCCGAGCGCCTAAGGCAGAAAAAAAGTCAGCGATGCATGTCAGCGAATATGTTCTCAATAGTATGTTTCAAGTAGGCTACAGCCGAACCCTCATTCTGTTTTGATCAATAGTAATCGAGTTGATAAGCGTGTCTTCTTGTCTGATCAATACGCAACTGTGAGGTGCGCGAATGGACAGAGCGGCCAGTGAACTGTCGTTCCGCTGCGAGGGCCAGCCCGACGTGCACGAATACACCTGTACAAATGCAAATGAAATTTCCACTCAAAATGCTGACAAAAGTTTGATTAACAATTTTCAACGCAGCCTCCTTTGGTATTCTTAGCCTGGAAGGATAATATATAGTGTAGGCACAAAGAAAATAAAAGGAATTTGCAAAACACTTGGGAATAAATACATTGATTAGAAAATGTACATAAACTTGTGCTCGCTATAACTTCTATTGGGGCCGTCATCGCAATTAATAACTCGTGCAGTGCATGTCCCAGAAAATGTATAATAGTATTAAGTACAGCCAAACCCTCATTCTGTTTTGATCAATAGTTGATAGAAAAATCGAGTGTTTTCTTGTCTGATCAAGACGCAACTGTGATGTGCGCGAACAATAGGGGTTATGCGCAACATTCTTCCGGGTTCTACAAAATAGATGTAACTACTTCCGGCCGGCCGCTATTAAGGTAAACACAGCGTAGTAAAGGCTAGGGCTGTCCCCACTTGGTCGACTAGTCGATTTTCTGGTCGATATGCTCTTGGTCGACTTCGAATGTTTTAATCGAGCTGCCATATGGCAGTGTGAGATCTGATTCCCGCTTGTATCATTGCTGAATTAATGAAATATTCAACAGAAATTGTAGATTATATTATTTGAGACAAATAAACCAACTCTAAAAATATATAATTTAAAAGAAGAGGTGTTACTGTTTTCCCTTTCGTTGATCTGCGCTTTGTTTTGGTATTTTGAACACGGCACGAGCACAAGTGGCTGCAGAACTACAAACTCTGCCATAGCCTACTCTGTCGGTGTTATTAGTCAAAATGGAAAAGAAATCTGTGGTATGGCAGCATTTCATTAAAGTAAATTTACAAAGTACCGGGTGACTCGAAAAACGTTGAATGCAAACTCTGCCAACAACGGTTTATTTTTCATAGTTCGACGTCGAAAATGATGTAGCCTACCACCTGAAAAACGTAAGTTGGTCTAGCCCTACTTCACTCATGCTAACGCGCTGGGTTGAAAAATGAACATGCCTATTATAAGAATCACATCCAAATCAAATGACATTATCTTCTCCGGCCAAGACAAAATCTTTCTCTGTTGCAACGTTCCCCACTCAGCTTCTACGTAAGTTTGCATACTGCAAGTTTTCAGGCAGTGATAAGCGCGCTCTGATGACTCGCATGTTAAACAAACTATTTTTAATTTGTAGTACATTGTAAGAGATACTAAATGCCATCGGCATTCGGTTACAACAGGACTGGTGATACGAGTCTTATTATTAGTAGGCTATTAGCAGCTGAATCTGCAATGTCCAAAGAAAATCTTAGTCGGGGACAGCCCTAGTAAAGGCCACCTACTATAGCCAGTGTTTAAAGGAGCTACCCTTAATTACAATTTCCCGTGTTCACAGGATTGCCGAACGGACTTCCAGAGCCCCAAGTACCCCGTTAGACAAAGTATTTACGTTTTACGCCTCCTCATTTATTCATAATTATGAAGGCATTATGTAGCTTTTGCTAATGGCACCGGATATAGCGATTGTGTTAGCTAACATGACAGTAAGCTGGTTAGTTTAGACTCGTATGCTATCAGTAGTTTAGCCTTTTTTTTTTGCTCGCAGATGATTAAAACAGTCAAACGAAGACTGCATTTTTGCAATGGGGTTATAATACCAACAGTATAAATACTACGATGTCCTGTGTGTTTATGCTGGTCAGTTAGATAATCCACCTGACTATAGGTCTAACGTGTCGACTGTAGGTCAAATGTAGACTGCTGTTCTGACAGGTGTTCAAGTTCAAGTCTTTTTATTTGTCAGGTACACAGAACAACACAAGGTTAGACTGGGCACTGAAATTCTTAAGACAAGACAACACAAGCACCTGGCATAACATAACATATAAGTACACGGAACATAATTTAAATCTATGCTGAGCTTAAATAAGTGAAACTTCCTAAATATACAGATAGCAATAAATAATCGACTATACTAACCCTAATACTAAACCTTCCTAAATTACAGATAACAATAAATAGTACACTATACTAACCCTAAATGCACAAAAAAACTGTTCCAACCCTATAACCTATTCTAACCTAAGTGGAGTACAGTGCAATAGTGCAAATTTGCAGATCAGTGACTATGTCAATGACCATACGAGGTACAGTGAGGTACAGTAGTGCAATGTTACTGATAGTGCAACCAGTAGCTGAAAGTGACAGTGTATAAGTGACTAGTGTGCAGTAAATCAATGTCCATATCAGTGTCCATTCAGAAGCCTGATGGCCCTTGGGTAGAAACTATTGTCCAGTCTGCGTGTGCGCGACCGGATGCTGTGGTAACGCCTGACAGAAGGCAACGGGGTAAAGAGACTGAAGGATGGGTGGGAACAGTCTCTTAGAATCCTGCCGGCTTTCCTTAGGCAACGTGTGTGGTAGGTGTCCTGTAGGGCTGGGAGCTTCCTGCCGATGATAAACTCAGCAGAACGGACCACACTTCGTAGGGCCTTGCGGTCCCGGTCTGTGCAGCTCCCATACCACGCTGTAATACAACCGGTCAGAATGCTCTCTATAGTGCATCTGTAAAAGTTAGTGAGGATTACTGAGTCCATACTGTGGTGTTTAAGATTTCTAAAACATTGTTAGAATAATAATAAAAGTACTGAATGGATGAATGTTGTATCTTGTCCACCAGTTTCAAACAAAGACGTGTTGACTGGTAATGTCAGTGTCAGAGCAGCTTGTCACAGGTCCATGCAGGATAGTAAAAAAAAAGCTTGAGAGTAGGCTAATGTTTAGGGATGGGTTTACTAGACCAATTCTTAATTCAGCGGTATCTGAATAGTAGCAAAATTCAGATAGTGCTACGTGATTCAGAACCTGTCGTCATGATCTCCAGTCAGTGTTCGTGCAAAGCTGGCACAGCAGTGTGTAAACACTCAGAGCTCAATATCCAGGTTGTCCCTCTCTTTCATGCCTGCACAGAAATTGAACAACAATGGCACAAGCCCAGAACTGCAGTAAGGGTTGAGGAAAATGTACTGTGTATGTAAGAGTTAGGTTATGTATGCAGCAATAAAAATAGTAAATTGGTAAAAGAAAGTATTGTGATCTAAGGTCAGAAACATTTTGAGGTGCAGCGTAATATAGTGGAGACTCAGTTTATTTTCCGAGCGGTCTTCCTCTGACAACCGTCTGGTGGTCCCACCGCTCAAGAGCGCCCGGTCCCAACACAAGTTCTTCTCCTGTCTGGCCCCCCAATGGTGGAATCAATTCCCCACCCCCGTCAGGGACACTGACTGTCTCCCCACGTTCAAGAAAAGGCTAAAGACACACTTGTTCCGGTACTTACAAATGATTGGCTGGACGTGATATTAGTTTCCTCCAGGATCACAATGACTCTTATTGAGACTTGTTGCTCTTGTTGGTTAGTTGTAACTGACTTAAAGTTATTGTACTCACTGTGAATTATATTATTGTTGCTTGCTTTTTCTACAGGTACACTCTTGCACTTCTGAGGTTCATGTTGTTTAATTGTAACTTGTCTAACTACATGCTTTTATGGTTCTTCCCTTTGGGACTTATTTGTTTTTTCATAATGTATGCTTCATGTTTTGGCTACCTGCAATGTTTGGAGCTATCTCGTTATGATCAGTGACCTATGCACTTTTATAAATCTCTCTCTTGGAAGTTGATTTGGATAAAAGCGTCTGCTAAATGCATAAATGTACATGTAACTCTCCCTCCAACGTCAACCGCTGCAAAGTTCCATAGTCTTCAGGTCTTTTACCAAATGATGGAGTGGAAAGGGGGAGTGAACGTATGGACCAAATTACTTGGGGTGGCATGTTTTGGATAGGAGATTGATAATGACCATCAGGTTATTGCCAGTACAATGATTGGATGAAGATTGGGCCGATGTATTTGTCAATGGTGTTTCTGCCCATCTAAATTAGAACATATTCAATAAGTGTGGAGCTCATGTGCATATTCAAATCAATTTCAAAAGAAATGGCCCCATTGGGGTGTAATGTTGCCTGGCCTTATTGGCACAACTTATTGGCACACATCTCGGATTGATGAGAATTCAACATATTTACATTTAGCAGACGCTTTTATCCAAAGCGACTTCCAAGAGAGAGCTTTACAAAGTGCATAGGTCACTGATAATGACAACAAGCCCCAAAACATTGCGGGTAGCCAGAACATGAAGCACACATTGTGAACAGCCAAAATAAGTGCCAAAGGGAAGAACCATAAGAGCATGTAGTTAAACAAGTTACAATTAAGCAACATGAATCGCTATAAGTGCAAGTGTACCTGTGGAAAAGCAAGTAACAGTAAAATAAAAATGTCACAGCAAGTAGCCTACAACAGTTTAAATCAGTTACCACTAACCAACAAGAGCAACAAGGCTCTAAGCAAGAGTCATTGTGATCCTTGAGGAAACTAGCATTGGGTCCGGCAAACCATTCCTAAGTACCGATGTACTCCCGGAACAAGTGCGTCTTGAGCCATATTTCCTCAAGTAGGATTTCTGAGGACGTTTAGTATGTTGTTCTGGACACCTCATAGAAATGATCTAAGCTGCAAAAGAATATTTTACAATTAGTCTGTTGTAAAACGGTACTTTGTCTGGACTAATAGTAACAAAGTTACATAGCCTCAAGCTAGTTATAACAGTTAAACAGAAAGAGACACAATATGACAACAAAGTCGTCGTGAAGTTTGTCGGTAGTGTAATCTTATACACCTGCTAACTTTAACGTTTTTTTTGGCCTAGTAGTAGGCTTGTAAACGTAATTCCTTCTAGGAACGGTAGGTCCTAGCCATAGAAACCAGAATAATGATATGGATATGACACTAAATTAAAATGAGCTTCTTAAATTAATTTGCTGAATTCATATAATTCATTGATAACTTAGCACTATTTGTGTAGCTATGTAGCCTACTGTAACGTTGTAATGTGTAGAGCTAGCGTTAGTGCTACCTCCTGGGAAACGGTCTAACGTTAGGCTATTATAACGTTATATGAACTCATCACTTTATTCCTGTCACACTTAGCCTAATGTAGAGAGTAATACAACTTATAAAATCCTTGAACTTCCCTGTCAATATAAGTTATTTGGATCACCTAGCGCTGCAGATGTGTACGGAAGTGAGAAGCGGAAATGATTACATCTGTTTTACGGTTTGAACGCTGAGTGCTCCGCATAACCCCTATAGACAAGTTTACGCGCCAAAACTAGGGGGCCGCCATAACGCTACAAATATGCACTTTATTTCCGCCGGAAGTGGTTTGCACAGCGTCTGCCAGTGTAAACCAAGCCCTCGCCCCTCGGCTTGAAGCAACGGCCCCGGTGGATGTAGGTGGTATTGCATGTACGGTTAGGTTTCCGACTCTTCCGGTCGTTTTTATTCTATTAACTCCATTCAACATTTACAAAACTATCTCCCTCAATAATTTTTGTTTGATTCTCGAACCTGGCTCATACCACTAGCTTTTTCATAGAATAAGTACACTGTTATCCTTATTTATGTGGCTTGTCACTGAAGTGCCTACGTATCTATTCTTCTTATGAACCCGGTTATGACTGCTTTAAACAAGCATCGGTTGGCTACACACCTCATGCCGGGCTTATATAGATGTGTGTATTGGCACTTTGAAAGGTTTGAATTATTATATCCACATATCAATGTATAATTATTAAATCCACTGCAACAACAGGACAAAGGAACACCAACAAAATGTGAATAGCCTACAAACAATACTGTAATATAGCCTAACTGTAACAGGCTAGAGGCGATTGTAGAGGCGATTCTAGGTTTTAAAACTGGTCGTAGCACTCTATCTAACCTCTCGTTCAGGTGCTTTCCCGAGTGTTTGCAACCAACTACCGCACACGTCGTTCCCGAACCACTTTTCTTCATGTTGTAAATTTTATATCCTCTTTGTCACTGCGATATCAGTGCTTTGTCGGCACAACGGAGCTAGCTAGCAAAACAAACCCCAAAATAAATCCACGGAAGTGGATTGCATATAGGGGAGCAGTTCAGGAAGTAGAGCGGAAACGGCTCATGAACTTGTCTATTGGTATAGACCAAGCCCCCACCCCTCGCCCCTCAGCTTGACGCAACGGCCCCGGTGGATGTAGGTGGTATTGCATGTACGATTAGGTTTCCGACTCTTCCGGTCGTTTTTATTCTATTAACTCCATTCAACATTTACGAAACTCTCTCCCCCAATAATTTTTGTTTGATTCTCGAACCTGGCTCATATTACTAGCTTTTTCATGGAATAATTTTTCCCGATTTTTGCTAAGTTTGAAACCAATCCGAAATGGGTAAACTAGCAACCCATTTATTTGCTTAGTCAATGAAAGTTGCCTGCAAATGTGCTGGCGTATACTAACAGGGCACGAGCACAAAAGTTCACATTGGCCGATAGCCGATTTACATGAGCTCTAGGAGCTAGGGAAAAAGAGCCACTGTTTAAAGTTAGACAGGAAGACACGGAAGTGGAAAGATGGCCGCGTCCAGTCTCGCGATCTCGCTTGCCTCACTGCGCCACTGAGCCATAGAGTTAATATAACTAGAGTAAGATACTATTGTCTTCCAAGATGGCGTCCCCATTCATTTCTATGAAAAGTGCTCAGTGGCGTAGTGAGGCAAGCGAGAGCGCGAGACTGGGCGCGGCCATATTTCCACTTCCGTGTCTTCCGGTCTAGCTTTAAACAGTGGCTCTTTTTTTCCCTAGCTCCGAGACCTCGTGCACGCTTGCAACTAGCTGTACACGTCATACTTTGCAACAACCAGTCGCAAGCATAGATTTATATGGTTACGAGCGTGTGAGCTAAGGCAGAATCTATGGGCAGAAAGTCCGATAAGAATTAGAGACATGATGAAAACTTAACGGAAATGTATTCTGTCACTGTATAGTATTCCTTCTACTTGTTTTTTAGAAATAGGCTATAGGGCTATTCTAGATGGAACTCATCACATATGTTGCTTTTTTTCTTCGTGATATGATTATGATTTCCAACGCATTGTATCGGATTAAATAAACTGTTAACATGAACGGCTCCGTCGTTGTTCTTGCCAGGCAAAGAAAGCTTAGTTATTTTGGTAACCGAAATCTTCCATAATGCAGACTTACCATAGCTTACTGTCAACTTGATATTCAAACGAAATGCCACGAAATTCACACTGCCTTCAATTTCACATCAGTGTCGAAATGCGACCTGTGTTTTATATGTTCAACCTAGAAAACCAAGCGTCTATTAATGGATATAACGCGATCTAACAAGACATGTTAATAATGTAATAAATAAAAGCTCGAGAAGTGTGTCTAAAATAAACTTGTTTTAACATTTGCCTTTGAAAGGGGCATATTCATAGAACCATATAGGCTACAAGACGTTACCATCAGATGTGGGGGTATAGTCACTGAGGACCTTCATTGTCCCACAAAAGCAGTCTGGCACGATCAAAAGAATAAAGAATAATGGGTGTGTTTAACAAAAGCTTCTGAAGGCAAGACTAACATTATTTAAATATATATCCTTTCCTATTGTGGTTAACAGTTAAAGTATTAATCTTCGTATTTGCTCCAGATAGACATGTCAACAATCTATGCTCGCGCTTAACATAATATATTTGCCATCATGTCATGAACGTTTTTACGAAAAATCAAATCCGTTTTAAAATAACGGGAATAAACTATATTAACAACATTTCATGTATGTGTGACAACGATTTGCTAAACTTGCTACAACAAGGCAGGCAACTCAAGCCATTTCTCCCTGTGCTCATTCAATATACAGTGCCCTCCAAAAGTATTGGAACAGTGAGGCGAATTCCTTTATTTTTGCTGTAGACTGAAAACATTTGGGCTTGACATCAAATAATGAACGTGAGACCAGAGATCAACGTTTCAGCTTTTATTTCCAGGTATTTACATCAGGATCTGATGCACAACTAAGAAAATATCACATTTTGTTTGAATCCACCCATTTGTCATGTGATCAAAAGTATTGGAACAGATATACTTAAAACATATTTAAGTGAATAAGACTTAATATTTAGTTGCAAATCCTTTGCTTTCAATAACTGCAGCAAGTCTGTGACCCATTGACGTCACCAAACTTTTGCATTCTTCCTTTTTGATGCTTTCCCAGGCTTTCACTGCAGCCTCTTTCAGTTGTTGTTTGTTTTGTGGGGTTCCTCCCTTCAGTCTCCTCTTAAGCAGGTAAAATGCATGCTCTATAGGGTTTAAGTCTGGAGATTGACTTGGCCAGTCTAATACCTTCCATTTCTTGCCCCTGATGAACTCCTTTGTTGTTTTGGCAGTGTGTTTTGGGTCGTTATCTTGCTGCATGATGAAGGCTCTGCCAATCAGTTTGGTTGCATCTTTCCTTAAATTGGCAGACAAAATGTTTCTGTAGACTTCCGAGTTCATTTTGCTGCTGCCATCATGTGTTACATCCTCAATGAAGATTAATGAGCCCGTCCCAGAAGAAGCCATGCAAGCCCAAGCCATGACATTACCTCCACCGTGTTTCACAGATGAGCTTGTGTGTTTGGGATCATGAGCAGTTCCTTTCTTTCTCCAAACTTTAGCCTTTCCATCACTTTGGTAAAAGTTAATCTTTGTCTCATCAGTCCATAAAACTTTGTCCCAGAATTTTTGAGGTTCATCTCTGTACTTTTTGGCAAATTCCAGCCTGGCCTTCCTATTCTTCTTGCTAATGAGTGGTTTGCATCTTCTGGTGTAGCCCTTGTACTTTTGTTCATGAAGTCTTCTGCGAACAGTAGATAGTGATACCTTCACTCCTGCCATCTGGAGGTTGTTGCTGATCTCACTAACAGTTGTTTTAGGGTCTTTCTTTACAGCTCTCACAATGTTTCTGTCATCAACTGCTGATGTTTTCCTTGGTCTACCTGTTCAACGTCTGTTACTTAGTACACCAGTAGTTTTCTTCTTCTTCAGGACATTCCAAATGGTTGTACTGGCTATGGCCAATGTTTCTGCAATGGCTCTGATTGATTTTCCATCTTCTCTAAGACTCACAATTGCTTGTTTTTCACCCAAAGACAGCGCTCTGGTTTTCATGTTGTTTTCACCTCTGAATACAGTCTGCCTAGACAAAACCTATCTTACCCAATCTGAACCTGAGTGTAGACATTCAGTGGTATTTATTGATTGAATAATGTATGTAATAGGACACACCTGGGCAACAAAACACACCTGTCAGTCACATGTTCCAATACTTTTGCTCACAAAAAGGTGATATTTTCTAATTTGTGCATCAGATCCTGATGTAAATACCTGGAAATAAAAGCTGAAACGTTGATCTCTGGTTTCACATTCATCGTTTGATGTCAAGCCCAAATGTTTTCAGTCTACAGCAAAAATAAAGGAATTGGCCTCACTGTTCCAATACTTTTGGAGGGCACTGTAAGTCTATGGCTCATTCAGCTCAATGTAAATCGGCTATCGGCCAATGTGAACTTTTGTGCTCGTGCCCTGTTAGTATCAAGCCCTCGGTTTGAGGCAACAGCCCCGGTGGATGTAGGTGGTATTGCATTTCCGATTTTCTACCCCGACTCGTCCGGTCGTTTTTATTCTATTAACTGCAGTCAACATATCTAAAACTATCTCCCCCAAAACATTTTGTTCGATTCTCGAACCTGGCTCATACTACTAGCTTTTTCCTAGAAGAATTTCTGATTTTTGCTAATATTGAAACCAATCCAAAATGGGTAAACTATCAGCCCATTTATTTGCTTACGTCAAGAAAAGTTGCCTGGAAACGTGCTCGCGGATACGAACAATGAACGAGCACAAAAGGGAGCATCAGCAAATCGCTGATTTACCTGAGCTGAATGAGAACAAGGAGAAAGGATTTGATAATCTACAGCTGCCTGCCTTTATTGTAGCACGTTTTACAAATGGTTGCACATACTTGACGGTTGTTTGTAGAGTTAATTTCAGTTATTTTAAAGCAGATTTAACCATTTTGTAATGAACGCTATTATGCTCATGGCATGACAAACGTAATTATAGCCTAATATAATTAGTTATAACATCGTGGCATGTTACGGCGTCATTATATATTGTTGACATGTTATTCTGAGGCAAAGACAAAGATGATTAAATCATGTCTGATAACGTCAATATTGTTATGGTCGTTATATTGTTAGAACTTTAAGTCAGTTAACACCACAACGATGGCATTAACAATAAGCTAGTAATAGTAAACAACACTCATCATTATTATAATAGTAACAAAGTAACATTTACCAAACTATCTCCCCCAATAATTTTTGTTCGATTCTCGAACCTGGCTCATACTACTAGCTTCGTCATAGAATAATTTTTCCGGATTTTTGCTAAATTTGAGACCAATCCGAAATGGGTAAACTAGCACCCCATTTATTTGCTTACGTCAATAAAAGTTGCCTGCAAATGTGCTTCACACACATACAAAGCACTGATATCTCAGTGACAAAGAGGATATAACATTTACAACATGAAGAAAAGTGGTTCGGAAACGACGTGTGCGGTAGTTGGAAAGCACCTGAATGAGTGGTTGGATAGAGTGCTACGACCAGTTTTAAAACCTAGAATCGCCTCTAGAATCGCCTCTAGCCTGTTACTGTTAGGCTGTATTGTTTGTAGGATTTTCACATTTTGTTGGTGTTCCTTTGTCCTATTGTTGCAGCAGATTTAATAATTATACATTGATATGTGGATATAATAATTCAAACCTTTCAAAGTGCCAATACACACATCTATATAAGCCCTGCATGAGGTGTATAGCCAACCGGTGCTTGTTTAAAGCAGTCATAACCGGGTTCATAGGAAGAATAGATACGTAGGCACTTCAGGCAGTGACAAGCCACATAAATAAGGATGACAGTGTACTGCCTGTCTTGTCCTTCTGAAGTTGTTAAATTGAATAGGCTGAACATCAACATGTAACATCAAGTATAGCCTAGAAATTCCAAATTAATTAGCGTTAGCTTTCAATTTTACATATACCTAGGCTAGCCTACTTGTACCGTGTCCTGGCAATAAATAAAGAACATTATGCTTCATGTTTTGCAAGGACAACTGGCAAGACAATTTGAATGTTCATCATGTTCCTGTGTGTTTATTCCTTTGATTGGGTACAACAACGCGATCAGTCAACCGACCATAAATGGTTTTAATGTCGGGCTACGAATTTATTGAACAACTTCTGTCTGATACGTGTGGCATCCTTTAGCCAAATAATTAGCCTACATTTTGCTGAGAGATTGAAGAGCTAGACAATAAATGTTCTAATGAATCACCGACTAAAAGTCATCTTCTGACATTTCCTTTGCTCCATGTTAAAAGCTCCAAAATGATGGACCGGCAAAAAGCTTTATACTATAAATCTACTCTAAATGTACTTAAAAGTATGGCGACAACGTTATCCACAAGTACATGCCACAAAGTTGGCAACTTATCCAGTAGTAAATGTCAAACGACAAGTATGCCAAAGTAGTAGAACCGTGATCCCAAGCTAGCATAGACAAATCGCTGTGTTCACACCGGCAGACGCTGTGAAAACCACTTCCGGCGGAAATGAATTGCATATTTGTAGAGTTATGGCAGCCCCCTAGTTTTGGCGCATAAAGTTGTCTATAGAACGATCACATGTCGAACCGTGCCACCAAAATCTTATTACGCTCTGAAGAAACTAGTTGGGCATAAGATATTGACGCATCGACAATCGACTGGAATTTCAGCGACAAACTTTTTTTTTGGTAGCTTAGCACGACTTGTTCTTTTTTATGAGCTAAAGATTGTGTAGATGCCAGACTGTGGAGCATGATTCATTTTCTAAAATACGTTTCGTGGTTCACCTTGCGACCTAATTGGTTCAGGCCAGTGCCAATAAAGAAAATTAACCAATCAAATCCAGGAACCCCCTTCCCCTGATTCATAATATCGCCTCCTGCAGGCCCTGAGCTGCAACATCGCGTGGACATCGGGGACAGTGCCTCTGGACTGGCAGACCGGGGTGGTGGTTCCCCTCTTTAAAAAGGGGGACCGGAGGGTGTGCTCCAACTTTAGGGGGATCACACTCCTCAGCCTCCCTGGGAAAGTCTATCAAATCAAATCAAATTTATTTGTATAGCCCTTTTTACACGCAAGCATGTCACAGAGGGCTTCACATGCGCCCATAGAACTGCCCCTCAACCAACCTAAACCCTCAAGGAAGACAAGGAAAAACTCCCAGAAAAACTCCCACCGGGAGAAAAAATGGAAGAAACCTTGGGAGGAGCAATTCAGAGAGGGATCCCCTCCTCCAGAGACGGTTGGTAAGAGAGAGGAGCAGAACACAAGCTAAACATAGTCATACAGTGTCAATGGGTTTTGAAACACCAAAATCCATTGTTCGGCTTTATAGACGTTGGATGGGACCGGGAAACTCGCTGTTGGCCGTCATGGAGACTGGATTCCGGGTGACGACCTGGTTCAGCGTAGGCAGACCGACGACCAAGCAGGTCCTGACAGCTCAAACCCCCCACACCACAGGGAATGTGTGGGGAGGGGACAGAGAGGAGAGCAGGGATTAGAGAATGCCAGGAGCAGCTAACAGTTACAGTCATAATAGAATGAGATCCCCACCGGTCAAGTGTGGACTAGTGCAGCAATTTAACAGAGCAAAAAGGGTATTTGATGCAGCCCCACACACCAAAACAACGACAGCCCCCCTCAGTTGGAACATGAAATCTGTTCCAGGGGAAAGAACTCTAAAGTAGGTTATACTTATACGAATAAGGATGAAAACAACCAGTCCCCCGTTGTCTCCAACTAGTAATAAAAACTATAACAGTAACAATATACAGCAACGGAACTATAATAATAATAATAATACTAACAATATACAGTAACAGGTTTACTTTATTTGAAACATCTAGCTGGGCAATGTGAACATAAGCTATAATTAAAATTTAAAAGTTACATGTGATACACACATAGGCAAGCAAACACCCCAGGTTTACATAGAAAGTACACACATGCTTCCCTTTAACAATCATAGAATTGACTAAACAAGAACGTTTTTAATCTAGTTTTAAATGTCGAGACAGTATCAGCTTCCTTAATTGAGATGGGTAATTTGTTCCAAAGAAGAGGTGCTCTATATGAGAGCGCCCTACCTCCAGCCGTTTTTTTCTTAACTTTGGGTATTACCAGATAGCCGGCATTTTGAGATCTTCGAGTCCTTGCGGGGCAATAGGGTGCAAGGAGACCGGAGAGGTACAGTGGTGCCAATCCATGCAGAGATTTGTAAGTTAGTAGTAGAACTTTGAAATCAGCTCTGGCTTGGATAGGGAGCCAGTGTAAAGAGATAAGAGTCGATGTTATATGATCAAACTTTCTAGTTTTAGTCAATAGTCTAGCAGCAGCATTTTGCACCCGCTGTAAGTTTTTTAGGTAGGTAATTGGGAGGCCAGAGAACAACACATTGCAGTAGTCCAATCGGGACGTAACAAAAGCATGTATTAGTTTTTCAGCATCATCCTTTGAGAGGAATTTTCGTATTTTGGCAATATTACGTAGATGGAAAAATGCTGTTCTGGTGATTTGCTTAATATGGTACTCAAACGAAAGGTCTGGGTCCATTGTGACTCCCAGATTTTTTACCAGCTGGCTTTGAGATACTTTGACGCCGTCTAAGTCTAAGGTTAGATGGGATAAATTATTTTGGTGTTTTTTCGGGCCAAAAATTTGAACCTCGGTTTTATCCGAATTAAGAAGAAGGAAATTTGCAGTCATCCAAGTTTTCAACCCGGAAACACAGGTTTCCATAGCATGTGGAAATTCTCCCGGCTTTATAGACATGTATAGCTGAGTATCATCTGCATAGCAGTGAAAATCTACCCCAAAACTTCTAATTATGTTTCCTAAAGGCAACATATAGAGTGAAAATAACAGAGGGCCTAAAACTGAACCCTGTGGTACTCCGTATTTTACAATGGAGCTCCTGGATGAGCAACCATCATAGTGGACATATTGTGATCTATCAGATAGATACGATCTGAACCACTGAAGTGAAGTACCAGAAATCCCAACATAGTTCTCCATACGTTCCAGGAGAATCTCATGATTTACAGTGTCAAAAGCTGCACTTAGGTCTAGAAGAACAAGGACAGAGCTAAAGCCCGCGTCAGAGGCTAATAATAGATCATTGACTACCTTGGCTAATGCAGTTTCAGTGCTGTGGTGAAGACGAAATCCAGACTGGAGAGGTTCATAGAGCTGATTTGAGGAGAGGTGCTCAGTGAGCTGTTTTGCCACAGCTTTTTCCCAAATTTTGGAGAGAGATGGCAAATTTGAAATGGGCCTGTAATTGCTAAGACAACCTGGATCCAGGTTTGGTTTTTTAAGAAGGGGCTTGATAATAGCTTGTTTGAAATCGTCAGGGACTTGTCCAGTTACAATAGATTCATTAATAATACTAAGCATGGGCGGTCCAATAATATGGAGAAGTTCCCTACAAAGTTTGGCAGGGAGGGGATCGAGAAGGCAGCTAGTGGGTTTCGAGGAATCTATCAGCTTGATGAATGCTTCCATAGAAATAGGGTTAAAGTGAGTGAGAGTCTCAACATGCAGAATGCTGGGTACAGAGGGAAAATCAGTGTTGATGGCCACTCCTCCAGGACTAGTCTGTAGTTTGTCCCTTATTGCATAGATTTTTTGGTCAAAGAAATCTAAGAAATCATTGGGAGAGAGATCTGAACTAACACAGAGTGTACTTTTCTTAGTGAGTTTTGCAACAGTATCAAATAGGAACTTAGTGTTGTGTTTGTTCTTACTAATCAACTTAGAGAAATATTCTGATCTGGACCTGATGAGGACTCGCTTGTACTCTATTTGGCTGTCCTTCCAGGCCAGGCGGAAAACCTCCAATTTAGTGGGACGCCACTTATGCTCTAATTTTCTAGTGGACCTCTTGAGAGTGCGGGTTTCCTCTGAATACCATGGAGCCAGTTTCTTGTCTATCCTTTTCCTTGGTTTGAGTGGAGCAACAGAATCTAGGGATTGCTGAAGAACCAAATTCAGATCCCTTGTTTTAGCATTTAATGATTTATTCGGGACATCAAGTGTTTCTAGTGCAGCGGGTAGAATACTAGCCAGTTCCAGAGCTGTATTTGGGGTTAAGCAGCGGCTAATAGAAATATTCTGGGTGCCTCCAAGGCTCTGGCAGAGATCCATTTTAAAGGTTACCAGGTAGTGGTCTGATAATATAGGATTGTGGGGATGGACAATGACATCACTAATCTTGATTCCCCGCGTGAGAACTAAATCCAATGTATGCGAGTGAAGATGGGTAGGTTTAGAAACCACCTGAGTGAGACCTGTGGAATCCATAAGAGCAGTAAAGGCCTTACTTAGAGGATCTTTTGGGTCATCTACATGAATGTTAAAATCACCCATAATTAAGATATTGTCAGTGTATGTCACAAGATCAGCACTAAAATCAGCAAATTCCTCAAGGAAGAGGGAGTATGGGCCAGGGGGCCGGTATAGAGTAACTATACAAAACGAAGGAGGGGGGGCAACAGTAGTAGAATTAGTCCTTTTTAAAGTAGTTGGTGGTTTCATACAAATTATCTCAAATGATTTAAAGGTAATTACAGATTTTAGGCTGAGGTTAAAGCTAGCTTTATATAACATAGCAACACCACCACCTTTCTTTGAAACACGAGGGATGTGTGAATACGCAAAATCAGGAGGCGATGCTTCATTCAGGGGGAAATATTCATCAGGTTTTAGCCAGGTTTCGGTGAGACCAATCAGGTCCAGGCTGCAGTCAGACATCAGATCATTAATCAAAACGGCCTTTGTGGATAGAGATCTGATGTTTAGGAGCCCAACATTCCAGTATGGGTTTTTGGCAGCTTTAGACGTAGATAATACTTCTGAAAAGGTGGCACTGTTATCAGGAAACTGAGTAGGAAGAGCAACGGGTGAGCAAGGCTGAATATATATTAAATTGGTATAATTCCTAATAATTGAGGGCCGGAATTTGGAAAAAGGGCGGGGGGCCGACACCGTCTCAATGGGAAAAACAACATCAGCAACCACCCTGGCTACACTACAAGCTGAGCTATCGGGGCCCTAACAGCTCACAGCATGCCTATCAACATACCTATCAGACTCTCTAAGAGACTGTAGCCCGGCTTGTTCTAGTGAGTGTCAGGTCTGCTTTAGAATAGCTTCAATATTCCTAGACAAAAGAAAAGCACCTCTCCAGCTAGGATGGAGCCCGTCACTTTTCAACAAGCCAGGTTTGGCCCAGAAACGAGACCAATTATCTACAAATCCTAAACCCTGTTCTGAGCAAAAGCGAGCCAACCAGCGGTTGAGAGAGACGAGCCTGCTGTAGATCTCGTCAGTCCCCCTAGCAGGTAGTGGGCCAGAGACTATTACTCGATGCCGACTCATCTTTTGAGCAAGGTCACATGCCCGAGCAATATTAACCTTCGTGACCTCTGACTGCCTCAGCCTAACATCATTGGTGCCGACATGAATGACAATATTCTCATACCTATCATCAGTGCGTGCGCCATGTGCCTTAGCTTGGGCATTTGCCTTAGCCCTAGTGCTAGCCAGCACCCTAAGATTAGCTTCTATGTCGGTAGCTCTGGCCCCAGGTACACAGTAAACTGTCGCTGGTCCCTCCAATCTAATGTTACGAGTGATGGAGTCACCGATCACTAACGTCTGCGGAGTCCCACTCCCACCATGCTGCAAAGGTGAAACCGGTGGGGCTAAACTTGAGTCCTCACTCACGCTAGGACTCCCTGTCTGTGATGTTGCGCCAGTCGCATCTAAAGATACTAGCATACGTTCTTCCTCAAGCGACTGAACGCGACTCTCTAATAGAGTCAACTTTTCGAACAAAATGACACATGTAGGACAATGTGAGTGGGTGTGAGACATTATAGTTAACTTACGTTAATAGTTTATGCCAGCCAAGATAATTCGTCAGAACGTTGAATTGGCTAGTTCAACAGGAACAGTAGCGTCGAGCTCCAAGGAAAAAAGCTGTGCCGAGTAAACCTATAATTGAGACAGTAGATGTATAGATTACATCGGTAGCGACACAATAAATGAATAAATGAAGTAATATATAAAATATAGCAATAAACAAGACAAAAAAGTTTGGGAAAAGTTTGGAGCAGCTCAGGTGCAGCGCGGTAGGTCGTCAGACAGGAAACAGCCTTAGCTTCCTAGCATATCCTGCTTGAAATTGTCCAAGGTTGTCAAAACTCTATTCAGGGGTCCTGGAGAGGAGGGTCCGTCGGATTGTCGAACCTCGGATTCAGGAGGAGCAATGTGGTTTTCGTCCTGGCCGTGGAACAGTGGACCAGCTTTATACCCTCCGCGGAGTCCTGGAGGGTACATGGGAGTTCGCCCAACCAGTCTACACATGTTTTGTGGATTTGGAAAAGGCGTTCGACCTTGTCCCTCGGGGGCTCATGTGGGGGGTGCTCCGAGAGTACGGGGTACCGGATTTCCTGATCGGGGCTGTCCGGTCCCTGTACGACCGGTGCCAGAGTTTGGTCCGCATTGCCGGTAGTAAGTCGAACTTGTTTCCGGTGAGGGTTGGACTCCGCCAGGGCTGCCCTATGTCACCGATTCTGTTCATTACCTATATGGACAGAATTTCTAGGCGCAGCCAGGGTGTTGAGGGGGTCCGGTTTGGTGACCTCAGGATCGGGTCGCTGCTTTTTGCGGATGATGTGGTCCTGTTGGCTTCATCGGGCCGTGACCTTCAGCTCTCACTGGAGCGGTTCGCAACCGAATGTGAAGCGGCTGGGATGCGAATCAGCACCTCCAAATCTGAGGCCCTGGTAATCGACCGGAAAAGGGTGGAGTGCCATCTCCGGGTCGGGGAGGAGATCCTGAACCAAGCGGAGGAGTTCAAGTATCTCGGGGTCTTGTTCACGAGTGAGGGACGAATGGAGCGCGAGGTCGACAGGCGGATCGGTGCGGCGTCTGCAGTGATGCGGGCTCTGCATCGGTCCGTCGTGGTGAAGAAGGAGCTGAGTCGAAAGGCGAAGCTCTCTATTTACCAGTCGATCTACGTTCCTACCCTCACCTATGGTCACGAACTATGGGTAGTGACCAAAAGAACGAGATCGCGAATACAAGCGGCCGAAATGAGCTTTCTCCGCAGGGTGTCCGGGCTCTCCCTTAGAGATAGGGTGAGAAGCTCGGTCATCCGGGAGGGGCTCAGAGTAGAACCGCTGCTCCTCCGCGTCGAGAGGAGCCAGCTGAGGTGGCTCGGGCATCTGATTAGGATGCCTCCTGGACGCCTCCCTGGTGAGGTGTTCCGGGCACGTCCCACTGGGAAGAGGCCCCGGGGAAGACCCAGGACACGCTGGAGGGACTATGTCTCTCGGCTGGCCTGGGAATGCCTCGGGGTCCCCCAGGAAGAGCTGGCGGAAGTGGCCGGGGGGAGGGAAGTCTGGGCCTCCCTGCTTTAGATCGCTGCCCCCGCGACCCGATCCCCGGACAAGCGGCAGATGACGGACGGACGGACGGCAGGCCCTGAGACACGAGCTGTTGGCTAATGCGTATGCTGGTTTAGCATCGTTAAGTTTAGCATCGCAAAAATTGAGAAACACAAGGAAGGCGCAGAAAAGTCATTGGAGAAAAAGATCTACAGGCGAATGTCACAAAATGTGCCAACATTTCGAAGATGTTTGGGTGGGGGGGGGCAGCTTTAGCTGCTTCAACATTAGCATTACCTGTAGAGGAAGGAGGAGAGGTGGCTGGCTCAGAGAAGCAGAAACAACATACTGACCGTGACCATAGGGCCATGGGAGCGAGTGAGGAAAACATTTAAGAAAGAGTAGTTGACGACGTGGTAAGGAGTAGGCCAATTAAGGGGGACTCTCAGGAAGGGAGGGAGGCTGTGTGTGTGTGTGTGTGTGTGTAATGTGCGCCTTACGTTGTAACTGCAAAAATTCTATAACATGAATAATACAGAATGAATTCCTGAAGGGGAAGAATATAGGCAAAATAGTAATAATAACAATAATGGCAATACAGTATCAAATATCAATAATAATAAAAATACCATAAATATACAAATCATAACTCTGAATTAATTATATAAGTGCAAGATCAACAGAAGTCTTGAGACCCCTGTTGAAGGATCCCAAACTATCACATGAACACAGAACAATAGGCAACTCATATCATAGAATGCACGCATATTTTAAGAGGACTGTCTGCAGGGAATGCGTGTGACCAATTACGGTGGGTGTGGGCTGCCTAGGCCAAAAATGCCAGGGCCGATTTTTTTGTCCCAGTCCAGCCCTGACTATTGTCAATCTATTAGCCTATCTATTTTAATCTAAAGTGGAAGCAAAACGATTTCCTCAAGCATAACCTCCATTATTTATGAAATGGTATACAAAATAAAAAAATACATAGATGTCTGCTAATAAGGTGACACAGGAAGGTTTTTTTGTTGTTGTTTTTTTTGATCACCGAAGACCAATTTTGACCCAGGAAAAACCCTGTGTGATAATTAGAAAAGGAGAGCATATGCGCTCGTGGCTTTGGGTACAGTGTTCGTGCGCACACATGCATCTTGTCTGTCTGGTTGATCAAAGGGCGAGCCACGGACATAGCCTGTTATTTTGCCAAATCAGATTTCAGCATAATTTATAAAGCGGCAGACGCTTCCAAGTAAAGAGAATCACAGTCAAAGACCTATGTGAGCTCCAAATCCTTTCCCCTCTCACACGCCCCCTTATCTCTCTCCCTCTATTTGTCTTTCTCCCTCTCTCTTTTTCTATCGCTCCTCTCATCTCTCTGTATATCTCCCTCTGTATCTCTCACACATTCTCTGTATCTCTCCCTCTCTCTGTTTCTCTCTGACCCCCTTTCCACCAACGTGAACGGCGAGCTAGTTCGGGGCTGGTGCTAGAGCCGGTTCGGAGCTGGTTCAATTTGAGAGCCTTCTAAGAAACTGTTTGCTTTTCCACGAGCTAGAGAGCCACCACAGAGCCATTGAGCCATATACGTCACTGTATACGTCTCATCTTTCCCAGCAACGCTAGCGCAGCAGTGCCAAACACAAAGCAGAGCCCGTCTAAAGGCTGTTTATCAATCTTAAGACCGCGAGGTCGAGATATTTTTTTATAAACTTTTGCTGTTTAGTGCTTGTGTATTACATTTGTGTTAAATATAGGCTCAATAGCTCATAACATTTGTGTTTGTCATTTCACTCATGTTATAGGATTAAGTATGATAAAATGCAGCAACTAGGGTCTGCACTTCGATGCTAGCTTGGTTATCGAAAAGTTGGAGCAAATTTAGAAATGACCAGTTTCATCAATAAAATAAGCACATTATCAGCAACTACACTGCCAACTTCTCGTAACATTTTAATTCAGATGCTGATTCACAAGTACCGTTTAGCTGAAATATGAATTGTAAAAACTTAGAGCAATGGCGGTCAAAGGATTCTGTTTGTCTTGCTGGTCACGGTAACCCCGCCCCAAGTGGTTATTCTAAGTGGTGCTCCTTGCAAACCACTTTCCCTGGTTTGGAGCCGGTTCTCAGGCTGTCAGGAGAAATAACTTGTTCGAGATTAAGCACCTCCGAACCAGCGCCCAAAAAGCGTCGGTGGAAAAGGTGTATCTGTATCTCACTCTGTAGCTGTTTCTCTACATGCTCCATCTGGGGCCTGTTCCATAAAGCGAGTTTACCGAATAAGCCAGACTTATGTCAGTTGGTCGGACTCATTTCAAGTTCATTCGGTTCCATAAAGCTAGCTCAACGTAGTTTGAACTTGGTTACTATAGCAACTTAGGCTGCAAAACTAGTCTGGTCAGGGTCAGACTAACTGTCAGGCTTAGCGTGCCTTGGTGCTTAACCAGACGTTCCTGTAACACTGACCCAACGGGAAGACGATGATTTACCACGTATATTCTCATTTTCTTATTCTCATCAGTTCAATATGTTCAACATTGATAGAAATTCGACGTAAATAGCCTACAAAGGCTACAACATTCAGCCTAATGCATTAAACAATGATGAAATATACTTTGATAGGCTACGCACCATAGCCGTTAAATGTATGGATGTTAGTTTGTGATTTCAAATGTTTAGGCATCAGGCATAGGCCTATATCTCAATCTAAATGATCAGAGTATAATTATCATAGCAATATAATTGTTAACAGTAGCCTACAATTGCAAAACAAACCTAAATCCGCCCTCCATGTCCCCGACACAAAACCCATGTTAAAAAGTTAGGCTATTGGATAATGTTTTAATTAATAGTAGGCTATTTATTTTAAACAATGTCAAAAAAGTCAATTAAGATTAGTTTACAGGGTATTTTTTAATCAACAAAGGTCTAAAAAGGTCCTCAACCTACGTAGCCTATCGTTCACAACGTCAATCATGGCGTGTCATTTTACTTTGATTGAAGCGGTGGATGAGGGAGCTGTCATTGTACACGATTTAAAGGGAACGTTCTTTCTGGAAGAAGTCACGTGGCCGTGTGCATTGCTTTTGCCGTGGTGGATTGTATGATCTACGTTTTACCTCTCGGGCTGTTAAAAAATAGGGTGCACGCGCAATTAGCTTGACTACGTGAATCTGACTTGAATTAGTAGGACTTCGGATCTGAAATTGGCCTTTATGGAACCGCTTAAGCCCCGCTTGACTAATTAAACTTATTCAAGTCTGGTTTAGGACTTTGAGTCTAGCTTTTTTGAGCGGCCTTTATGGAATGGGCCCCTGGTGTCTTTAAATTTAAAGACATGCAAGGCAACAACAAGGCGTATACTCCTCTCTTATACTTCAGACAGCACACACACTCAGGCCACATCTGGATTGGGACCTTATTCCAGGGATTAAAGGACAGGTAGGAGTGATGACCTTTATCCTCACCTAATCACCTGGGCCCTTCCACCAGTGTGATCCACTAACATTGATGATGTATGATGGTGCCATGTTACAGCGTGTGTGTGTGTTGAATTGCCAGACAAACCATCTGATGGTCCTCCCGTACCCTGTCTTCCTCTCAGTCACAGTCTTAAGGTTATTCCGGATCACATACTAACACATCCGCACAATTGGCATCCGTCTCCCCTACACAGCCCCCCCCCCCACTGATTTCCTTGCACTCTCCAACATGTTCAAGTCCTGATCTCGCCCTCCTAACTCATCGTTCTCTATCCTTCCCGTTCTCTCTCTCGCTCTCTCTTTGTCTCTATCCCTCCACCTGTCCCTGTCTCTGCAGGTAGTAAACCCAGAGGCCTACAGTGGGTGGTGGATGTGACTATAGCCTACCCCAAAGCCAGGCCCATGGACATCCAGACCTGGATCTTTGGCTACAGGCCTCCCACAGTCACGCATGTGCACTACAGGTACGGAGAGTCCACACACACATACCGTATTTTTCGGAAATAAAGCCGCGGCTTGTACCCCAATTTTACAGTTTTCTTGTGGTGGTAAGGCTTATATTTTGAGGCGGCTTATAGCCCGGTTTTAGAAAAAAAATGTGGCTTTGTCCCAAGATCTTTACAGACCGTGCAGCTAATTTTATGCTCAACACTTGAACGGGGGCTCATTACTTGAAAGAATAATTATTTACTGTGTCATCTCAGATACAATATTAGGGCTTGGAAATACAGTGACTTGCTAAAGTAAGCAAATGGCTAGTAGATCACTTAGATTTATTCATTTGCAGACGCTTTTATCCAAAGCGACTTCCAAGAGAGAGCTTTACAAAAGTGCATAGGTCACTGATCATAACAACGAGACCAAAACATGAAGTGTACATTGTGAAAAACCAAATAAGTGCCAAAGGCCAGAACCACAATAGCATGTAGTTAAACAAGTTACAATTAAACAACTTGAACCTCAAAGTGCAAGAGTGTACCTGTAGAAAACCAAGCAGCAATAAAATATTTCATAGTGAGTACAATAATTTCTAATCAGTTACAACTAACCAACCAGAGCAACAAGTCTCTCAAGTCATTTGTGATCCTGGAGGAAACTAACATCAGGTCCAGCAAATCATTCCTAAGTACCGTTGTACTCCTGGAACAAGTGCGTCTTGAGCCTTTTCTTGAAGGTGGGGAGACGGTCAGTGTCTCTGATGGAGGTGGGGAGTTGATTCCACCATTGGGGGGCCAGACAGGAGAAGAGCTTGTGTTGGGACCGGGCACTCTTGAGCGGTGGGACCACCAGGCAGTTGTCTGAGGAAGACCGTAGGTGATGGGTGGGTGTGTAAGGCTGGAGGAGAGACTTGATGTAGTCTGGTGCAGTCCCGCAAGATCTACTGGTTAACTATCAAATGCTGCAGAATTATGACGGATAACCTTGAAGCCGCTCTGGCAGACTGGAAGGCAGTTTCTAAGCTAGCAAACTAAGGCTATCCTCATGTTACTTTCCTGACTCATGGCTCCGTACCGCGGTAGGGAAATCTCAGGGTGAAAAAGGCTAGCTTTCCTTGCTAGCCTGGCTCGTTGCTGGTAACTTTGCTGCCCGGACAAATCCACAGTGCACCGGAGAAACAGTGAAGGAGTCCAAAGTAGCCTTTTCTGTAGTTTAGATAATTTGAATGTTCAGCCTGATTAGGAATGTTGTCTAGTTAGATGGCTATCCAAGCTGTCCAAAAGGAAATTGATTTCTGGGTAAATAAATAGTTGTGGGCATTGTTTCCGCTCAACGCTAGCCGGCGCTACGGTACCGTTGTTCCCGTTTAAAGTGTGGCCTATAGGTCAGTGCGGCCTATACTCTGATTAACAAACACAAAACCTCCATTCTGGTGGTATGCGGCTTATAGAAAATGTGGCTTATTTACCGAAAAATACAGTACACAAACACGCACACACCCATTCTCTTTGGGTGCTTTGGATTTTGGTTTGAAGTTGAATCTTGTAAGAAGGGTGGCTTGTGTTGTGCTCTGTGTTCTTGTTAGCTCATATTCCATTCTCTCTTGCTTTTTCTCTCTCCACTCAGTTTCTATCATTTTCTGTTCATTGTAATTGTGGTGGGATCATATCAGGACTCCTAGGCGCAGGTCTTTAATGACATTACAGTGCATCTGGAAAGTATTCACATCGCTTAACTTTTTCCACATCATTATGTTAGAGCGATATTCCAAAATGGATTAAATAAATGTTTTCCTCAAAATTCTACACACAATACCCCGCAATGATGATCATTTGTTTTTATTTATTATATATTGTCTTTCAAATAAAAACATATTTATATATATATTATATATATTATATATAGATATATATATATATATATATATATATATATATATATATATATATATATATATATATATATATATATATATATATATATATATATATAATATATATATATATATAGTATATATAGATATAGATATAGATATATATATATATATATAGATATATTTTTTTTTTATCACATGTACATGTAGTATTCACAGTATTTGCCATGACACTCAAAAATGTAGCTCAGGTGCATCCTGTTTCCACTGATCATCCTTGAGGAATTTGTACAACTGGATTGGAATCCACTTGTGGTAAATTCAGTTGATTGGACTTGATTTGGAAAGGCACACACTTGTCTACATGAGGTCCCACAGTTGACAGTGTATGTCAGAGCACAAACCAAGGCAAAAGGTTCAAGGAATTGTCTGTAGACCTCCGAGACAGGATTTTTATCGAGGAACAGATCTAGGTAGGGTACAGAAGCACCAACAAAGTATTGAGCAAAGGCTGTGAATACTTATGTACATGTTATATTTTTGTTCTTAATTTTAGCAAATCTATAAAAAATATGAAACTAACTTTTTTCATTTTGTTTTTGTGTGTAAAATTAAGGAAAAGATTATTGTGAAATGTAATTGAATTTGTGGAAAAAGTGAAACGCTGTGAATACTTTCATCTGGAAAGTATTCACAGCGCTTCACTTTTTCCACATTTTGTTATGTTACAGGCGTATTCCCAAATTAATTTCACAATGATTTTTTCCTTAATTCTACACACTGTAGATTGAAATCATCTGCGGCACACATACTATAATTTCCATTCCATACCTCTCCATAGCATTAAATAAATTGGGATTATTTATTTTACTTGTACTGAGAGAACTTTAAACCTTCCTTAGCATCATCTAAGTGACCAACATATAGCATGTTGGTCATAGGAATTTCCCATCTCACACCTTGACACACACATTACAGTTGTTAAGATACTGTGTCAATATGACGCTCCTGTAATGAAGGAGATAAGGACAGCAGTGGTGAGCATTCAGGCAGAGGACAGAGGATCCATCAATGACTGACTACTGCTGGTAGACCAGGATTGAGGTTCTAATCCCTGTCTCTCTCATCCGCTCCCTCCGCTCTTTCTTATTTTCTCTTTACTTCTTTTCCTTGCACTTACTTTATTTCTCTCTTTTTCGTGCACACACTGTTAGAACGATTAAAACAAGAACTATTAAAACAAACATCATAAAGTATGGTATTTTTTACTTTGAACAATGATGGCGCCATACCTGACCCATCTTCTGGGGTATGTTCTTCAGAATCAGAAAGGGATTTATTCGCCATGAAGGTTTGCACAGACAAGGAATTTGCTTTGGCAGGAAGGTGCATACAATAAACATATAGGAATCTTAAATTTAGATATATGGTCTAACTATACTAAGGATACATTAACTAGCAATACTAAGTGGAATACAATTTAAAATATACAATAAAGTAGAATATAAGTTGCCATAAAATAAAATATAAGTTGCCAATTTACAGTATAAAATACAATATAAAATACAAATATTACACGAATTGTGAGTAGTGCAAATGCAATTGTTTTAAGACATGAAGTAATTAAAGTCAGTGTGAACTCTTGGCCTTGTTAAGGAGGCCAACAGCAGAAGGGAAGAAACTGTTTGTGTGGCGTGAGGTTTTGGTCCTGATGGACCGCAGCCTTCTGCCGGAGGGGAGTGACTGAAACAGGGAGTGTCCAGGGTGGGAGGAGTCGGCCACAATCTTCTTTGCTCGCCTCAGGGTCCTCGAGGTGTGCAGGTCCTCGAGGGAAGGCAGATTGCAGCCAATCCCTTTCTCCGCAGAGCGGATGATACGCTGCAGCCTGCTCTTGTCCTTGGCAGTGGCAGCAGCGTACCAGATGGTGATGGAGGAGGTGAGGATGGACTCAATGATGGCTGTGTAGAAGTGCACCATTATCGACTTTGGCAGGTTGAATTTTTTCAGCTGCCGCAGGAAGTACATCCTCTGTTGTGCTTTCTTGGTGAGGGAGCTGATGTTCAGTTCCCACTTGAGGTCCTAGGAGAGGATAGCGCCCAAGAAGCGGAAAGACTCCACAGTGTTGACTAGGGAGTCACACAGGGTGATGGGGGTGAGTGGGGCTGTGTTCTTCCTGAAGTCCACAACCATCTCCTGTCTTGAGAGCATTGAGCTCTAGGTTGTTTTGGCTGCACCAGGTCACCAGGTTGTCCGCTTCCCACCTATAATGAGACTCGTCTCCACCAGAGATGAGCCCAATGAGGGTGGTGTCGTCCGCAAACTTCAGGAGTTTGACGGACGGATGACTGGAGGTGCAGCTGTTGGTGTACAGGGAGAAGAGCAGAGGAGAAAGGACGCAGCCCTGGGGAGATCCAGTGCTGATGGACCGGGAATCAGAGACTTGTGTTCCCAGCTTAACGCACTGCTTCCTGTCAGACAGGAAGTCTGTTATCCACCTGCAGGTGTAATCAGGCACGTTCAGCTGGGAGAGCTTGTCCTGAAGCAGAGCGGGGATGATGGTATTAAAGGCAGAGCTGAAGTCCACAAACAGGATTCTGGCGTAGGATGCTGGGGAGTCCAGGTGCTGTAGGGTGAAGTGGAGGGCCATGTTAACTGCATCGTCCACATACCTGTTGGCTCTGTAGGCAAACTGCAGGGGGTCCAGTAGAGGGTCTGTGATGGATTTTAGGTGTGCCAGCACCAGGCGCTCAAAAGACTTAATTACCACAGAGGTCAGGGCGACGGGTCTGTAGTCATTATGTGCAGTTGGCCTGGGCTTTTTGGGCACAGGGATGATGGTGGAGGACTTGAGACAGGCTGGCACATGGCATGTCTCCAGGGAGGTGTTGAAGATGTAGGTAAACACCGGAGACAGCTGGTCAGCGCTGTTCTTGAGGGTGGCTGGAGAGACAGTCCGGCCCAGCTGCTTTAAGGGGGTTCTGTCTCTTGAACAGTTTGTTCACTTCTCTCTCCTGAATGGAGAGGGTCGTCACTGTAGATGGGGGAAGGGGGGGGGGGGGGCTCACGGGTGGAAAGGGGTTGTTCAGGACTTTCCAAATGTCTTTCAAATCTACAGTAGAACTCATTCAGTTCGTTGGCCAGACAGGAGTCGTTAGTGGAGTGGGGGGCTCTGGACTTAAAGTTGGTGATCTGCCTGAGGCCTCTCCAGACAGAAGCAGAGTCGTTAGCAGAGAATTGGTGTTCCAGTCTCTGCGCGTACAGTCGTTTAGCCTCTCTCACCGCCTTGCTAAACCTGTTCTTTGACTCCTTGAATCTGTCCTTGTCCCCACTCCTAAACGCTGCCTCTTTGTCCAGCCTCAGCCTTCTGAGTTTAGCTGTAAACCAGGGTTTGTTGTTGTTGTAGCTCACCTTGGTGCGTGTTGGTATACAGAAGTCCTCACAGAAGCTGATGGATGATGTCACAGCCTCCGTGAGCTCATCCAGACTATTGGTAGCAGTCATGAACATGTCCCTGTCAGTACAGTCCAAGCACGCCCGCAGTTCCTCCATAGCCTCACTAGTCCACTGTTTCGATGTCCTCACAGCAGGCTTACAGCGCTTAAGCTTCTGCCTGTATGCAGGATTCAGGTGGACCATGGCGTGGTCTGAGTGACCCAGTGCTGCTCGGGGGAACCGCATGGTATGCTTTACTGATAGTAGAGTAGCAGTGATCCAAAATGTTCTCTTCTCTGGTAGGGCATTTGATGAATTGTCTGTATTTGGGGAGTTCTTGAGTGAGATTGCCTTTGTTAAAGTCGCCTAGCACAATAACCAAGGAATCTGGATTTTCATGCTCCACGCACAATATCTGGTTTGCGAGTACACGTTGAGCCTCGTTGGCGCTAGCCTGAGGGGGCATGTAGACGCCGACCAGTATGAATGGAGCAAACTCACGTGGCGAGTAAAAAGGTTTACAGTTTATTTAAAAAAAATCCAGATCAGGAGAACAATGCTGCAGAATCACTGTCACATCTTCACACCAGCCACTGTTAATAAAAAAACAAATACCACCTCCTTTCGTTTTGCCAGAAAGGAAGGAGTCACGATCCGCTCTCAGCAGTTTGAAACCTGCTAGCTGTAGTGCAGAGTCTGGGATCATTTCACTCAGCCATGTTTCCGTAAAGCACAAAACGGAAGATGAACGAAAGTCTCTGTCTTTCCATACCAGTAGCTGAAGTTCGTCCAGTTTGTTGCTCAGTGAACGAACGTTGGAGAGAAATATCCCCGGTAACGCTGTGCACACTCCGCGCCGACGAAGTCGCACCAAAGCACCGGCCCGTTTACCTCTCCTACGATTCTTCGCTGCTAGAACAAAGCCGAGAGTGGCTTTGACTATAATTCCCACTAAATCTGCTGCTGGAAGCAGAAAAGTGGGAAATAAATCCACAGTAGTTGTAGTCCTGATGTTAAGAAGTGCTTCTCTTGTAAGAGAACCCCGGAAATCTTGGCAGAACACTGAATTAACAGACAAAACAAGACAAAACAGAGCACACCGAGCTACCGCGGCTGCCATTGTCTGCGCCATCATTCATGTTATGTTGGCAGCATTTTAAACAAAAAACAGGTAGCCACATTGCAACGAGCTAGCTTAATTTAGGATTTATTTACGTCAGCCTTAAAGGGAATTTCTTCAAAGTTTGCAGAAGTTTGGACTCAAGGATGAACTGGTTAGTATTTTGTGGTGAAAATGAAAAACGATAAATTGTTAATTGAAATGCTAGAAAATTGCTAATTACTATAAATAATATCGAATAAATAGTAGTCACCCAAGATTATGTAATTGGTGTTAATGTTTGGATAAACACTTAAGAAAATATAGCTGCAAGCAGCAATGTGGTGGCCAAGCAGTCAAATGACCCATAAAACACTTTAGAAATCCTCAGAACAGGGTTCCGAGTGCATGCAGCAAGTTTGGTGTGAATCCATCAAAGATTTGCTGAGATACGACCCAACTTCCTGTTTGCTGGCTTAAGTGCACATTTTGATTGCCTGTACCGGGCAAACGGTTGTGAAAATCAAACAATCATGTGATGGCCTTTGTGAGGCTTGGTCTGAAGATAATCTCTGCGAAATTTGGTGAAGATTGGACAACATGTGTAGGAGGAGTAGAGAAAAAACATTTTTCAATGAATTCTAAATGGCGGCCGCATCAATTCGGCTATTATCACAAATGATGATGGGTCACACACGGGACGTCCCAAGATATCATGAAACAAAGGAATCACTTAATAAAGGCAAACAAATCAACAGTTATTGGCCAAAACACATTTTTGCTTCCTGCGGCCACGCCCAGTAATGACATGACACCAAATTAATTGGACAGCCTCAGAAGAGGGTTCCGAGTCATTACACCAGGTTTGGGGTTGATTTCTTAAAGATTAGCTGAGATATGATCCAACTTCATGTTTGGTTGCTTTGTTGCCAATTTTGATTGGCTGTACCGGACAAACGGTTTTGAAAATCAAATATCCTTTGATAACTTCTGTGAGGGTTGGTCTGATGATAATGTGTGCCAATTTTGGGGAAGATTTGACAAAAATAGAAGTAGTTGAAGCGAAAAAACGTGTTTCCTTAAAATTCAAAATGGCAGAAAATCTATATAACCGGAAATTGCGTTGAACTCGTCTCGATCCAGGGAATCCAACGGTACCTCATTTTTGAATATCGGTCATACGGTTCAAAAGTTACGTGTGTAAACACAAGTCCAACTTTGACCAGTTGGTGGCGCTAGAGTGCTCCAATGGGAGACATGAAACTTGGTGAATATAAAGAGGGGACTGTGCTTAATGAGTGTGCCAAATTTCACAACTTTTTACCATACGGTTCTAGGGGCTGCCATAGACTCCAATGACAGAAGATGTGTAATAATAATAATAAATATAGCTGCAAGCAGCGATGTGGTGGCCAAGCAGTCAAATGACCCATAAAACACTTTAGAAATCCTCAGAACAGGGTTCCGAGTGCATGCGGCAAGTTTGGTGTGAATCCATCAAAGATTGGCTGAGATACGACCCAACTTCCTGTTTGATGGCTTAATTGCACATTTTGATTGCCTGTACCGGTCAAACGGTTGTGAAAATCAAACAATCATGTGATGGCCTTTGTGAAGCTTGGTCTGAAGATAATCTCTGCGAAATTTGGTGAAGATTGGACAACATGTGTAGGAGGAGTAGAGAAAAAACATTTTTCAATGAATTCAAAATGGCGGCCGCATCAATTCGGCTATTATCACAAATGATGATGGGTCACACACGGGACGTCCCAAGATATCATGAAACAAAGGAATCACTTAATAAAGGCAAACAAATCAACAGTTATTGGCCAAAACACATTTTTGCTTCCTGCGGCCACGCCCAGTAATGACATGACACCAAATTCATTGGACAGCCTCAGAAGAGGGTTCCGAGTCATCACACCAGGTTTGGGGTTGATTTCTTAAAGATTAGCTGAGATATGATCCAACTTCCTGTTTGGTTGCTTTGTTGCCAATTTTGATTGGCTGTACCGGACAAACGGTTTTGAAAATCAAATATCCTTTGATAACTTCTGTGAGGGTTGGTCGGATGATGATGTGTGCCAATTCTGGGGAAGATTTGACAAAAATTGAGGGAGAAGCAAAAAAACGTTTTTTCACAAAATTCAAAATGGCAGAAAATCTATATAACCGGAAATTGACGCCATGGTGTGCGTTGAACTCGTCTCGATCCAGGGAATCCAACGGTACCTCATTTTTGAAAATAGGTCATACGGTTCAAAAGTTACGTGTGTAAACACAAGTCCAACTTTGACCAGTTGGTGGCGCTAGAGTGCTCCAATGGGAGACATGAAACTTGGTGAATATAAAGAGGGGACTGTGCTTAATGAGTGTGCCAAATTTCACAACTTTTTACCATACGGTTCTAGGGGCTGCCATAGACTCCAATGACAGAAGAAGTGTAATAATAATAATAAGAAGAAAAGGTAGAATCACTTATGTGGCTTCGCCGCTTCGCGGCTTGGCCACCAATAAGAAAAGGTAGAATCACTTATGTGGCTTCGCCGCTTCGCGGCTTGGCCACCAATAAGAAAAGGTAGAATCACTTATGTGGCTTCGCCGCTTCGCGGCTTGGCCACCAATAAGAAAAGGTAGAATCACTTATGTGGCTTCGCCGCTTCGCGGCTTGGCCACCAATAATGCTCTGAGTCTCTGAAGGTCATTAGAGGAAGTGCAGTGGACAAAGGCGTATTGGACCAAATTGAACACATGTATGTCTTTTAACATGGTCAGGTACATGACTGCAGTTCTTCTTTAATTAGCTAAATACAAAATGGCTAAACTGTACTGGCAGGCTAATTGGCTTTTCCAAGATGTAAAGATCCAGGAGACAAACAACATATGGCTTTAGCATACCACTGTAAACAGCACAATCTAGATAACAACTAACAGCAACATGATACATCTTATAGTTAACACAGAATTTTGCTCAAACATCTGTTAAGAACGACTAAGATTGTTAATGGGATTTAAGGGAAGACTAACTCTTTTCTTGGATGTCCCTAACCAAATAGTTAGGGACAATAATCTTACAATAATATGTATTGTAAGAGTCTGGAAAGACAAGGATGTAAACTGACACTTGACTGGCTGGCGGAGGCAGAAGACGGAGAGGTGGTTCTTTCTAGTTTTCCTAAGTGTTGTGGAGCCTCGGGGAAGTACAGGGACAGCCCTCTCCCCCAGTAGCTCATGCCTGAGGGGCTGTGGGGGGCTGTGAGGCTCTCCTCTCCCATGTTCAGGGTTGACGTAAGGATCCCAGGCCTGGGACCAGGAGCTGCCCTGGAGGCTAAAGACTCATTAGAGCCGTAATTTGTCAGTCAGGAGAAGCCACACCTATGGGATTCTAAGCTGGGCTGTGGACATGATAGCTGTCCCCCACCCAGAGTGACAGGGTCTCCAAACTGAGAGACTGAAAGTGAGACACCACACACACAGGTACGGTCATGTGAGTTTCACACATTCTCTGGCTGAGGCATAGCTTAGCCAAGAGAGGCCTACATGAGTCCAGGTGCAGTTAACAAGAGGATTAATCTGGTCTGCTGATTAGGTGGAGGCTGCAGATGTGTGTTCAGTGTTCTGTAGTATAGTCTGTGTATGGGTAGTGTTGGCTGTTCCCCTTGCTGGCTCTGGTCACTCAGCCTTCTGTGTCCTCTTAATCTGGGATAGAAACAGACAGCTAATGAGAGGCGTTTCACAGCAAGCCACACAAAGCACCATGCACTTTTACCTGAACCCTCTATCCCTCCAGATCCCTCTCCCACCGCCTTTCTCCGGCACACACACACACACCGGACAATGCTTTTTTGATGTGTGGAAGAAAGTAATGTTGACTGTGGCTGGTTACTAGTGAGAGTTTGTTTTATTTCAGTGTGTTGATGGACGGGAATAAAATATGTATTTTTTGAAAAGCAAATCTAACATTGATATGATCACACCTGTAGTATCCACCCCTAATGGCATCCAAGAGATTGTGTCTTTGACAAGGATGTCATGAAGTGCTATTTATGCTCAGGTGTAGGCCAATGTGAGTTTGAATTAAGTTATCTTCCTTAATCCCTTTTATCATTTTACTAAAGGGAAATTGCATTATATTCAAGAGAGAGATGTTTTGATCCATAGAATGGAGTTAGCTTTTTATTGTTTAGAAGTTTCATTGGTTTTTCACACTTTTATTTGAGGTAAGTTACATTTAAGTGGGGTAGGAATGGAAGTGGAGTTGAGTAAGGTAGAGTAGAATTGAGTTGGGTGCAGCTAAGTAGGGTAGGGCAGGGTGTGTTCTGGTGTTCTATTCCAAACAGTTTACTGGAACTATACAAATTGTAGACCAAAGAGGAAGCAGATTGTAGACTAAAGAACGTAATTAACCAGTGGACTCTTTGTCTGTTTGACTTAAGATAAGAGGTTGTCAGGAGTTTTGTAGATGCCCTTTGATAGTAAGCAAAGATAGTTATAGCTGTTAATAACAGCGAGTCATCGGCAGCACACTGTACATTTAGTCATGAGACTGTTGAAGCTTAATCTCTTATCTAGTAGTAACGATATCAGTATGCCAAACACTCAGCCTCTTGTGATACCGTGCCTATGGTAGCCTGATATATCTATGCTCTCAGGCCTTTAATCAGTCTGTTTTTATGGAATCTGTGTTATCTTGGGTAAGAAGGTCTCTCTGTGTGTCTTCCACAGCGCAATAGAAACAAGGACAGCCTTCGCACAGCCTTTGCTCCAGATGCTTCACTTGCTGTTGCTGTCTTGCTCCGTGTCTGCTCATTAGAGATGCGACATGTCACAACAGACAATCAATGGCTCACGTCCAAGTGTTTGTCTGTGTGTTTTGAGGGGTTGCTATAACGTTGGCTGGCCGTGGTCCGACAGGAGCTTAAAGGTGTGATTGACTGTTTTTTGGGGGTATTTCACACTGTTCCTTAAGGTCTCCGAATAGGGTATGTAACATTGGTTGGGCTGAAAATGGCCCGGGTGCTGTTCTATGCCCCCTAATAGATCCTCTGAAATTTTCCTGGGAAAAAACACTAGCTTTTCTCCTTTTATGGTATGCTCATTCATATTTAGAAGAGCTGCGCGCTGATTGCTTGGTTTTCAACGAGTCAAGCTGTGGAGCAAAAACGCAACACGGCCAACAGCACTCACAAACACCGAAGGTGGAGACTTGAAATAAAAACTTGCAAATAAATCTATTGTGTCTACACAACACTGGTTTCAACAGATTGACTAGATATCATTTGAAATGATGACGTTAGTTGTATCCACTTCTGTTGTCGAAGCAAACTGGATTGACTTAGGTGGGTAGAAAGTTAAAGCTTAGCAACGAAACTATCGTGATTCAACTCGGCTTCAGTTAGCTAGCTCTAGAAATCTTGCTGAAAAATAACCTGACAATGATCTGGACAAACATGCATTGTGAATTGTAGATTTACATGTAACATGGGTTATTTATTCGAATGAAACAGTCAGGAACATGAAATAACGCGTTAGCCCCATTGCCAATAAACTAAATCATCACACATTCTACCTATGCTCGTTAGCAAGATAAACTAGTTTACATGCCTACTGTCTAGGTGTTTTCGCTATCTAGCTGGTCTTGCATTCCTTGCAAATCAGCGTTAATAAAAAGCAGATGAGCTATTGTAGCTAACATTGACTCGAAGGGCATGGCTGATGTTTGTCTATACCGTAGCTCTAGCGTTGGTTGGTTCGGGCAAATGTGTAATTGAGGGTCAAACTGCACAGATCTTCTTATATAGACATATAGACAAACATGACACAGCCCATTGAGTGTTTGGTTCCTTAAGAAGACTCTGAAAAGTGTCAGCATTCCCTGTACAGTCTGGAACTATGCATTTATTCCCGTAGTACATTTTCAATATGCTAGAAAAACGTTCTTTGTAATTCTGTGGAAGTACATAGAGCACCGCGCAGCAAATTTTGGGGCGTGACAAAGGTACAGACCAGAGCCAAAAAAGGTGGAGCCCCGTTGGGACGTCACAGCGGGGGGATTTTTCAAGAATTAAAGAAGAAATGTGAAAATTACATAGGAAAGAGGTGTCAATGGACTTTGAGGTTCACTGTATGTCCATTTTATCCACTGAACTGTCGTTATTCAACTGTGACAAGGTAAATTCGGTTCAGCAATCAATCGCCCCTTTAAAGGGCCGTTGAGCAGGGCAGCCCTTTTGTCTGAGGGGAGTAGGACGTGCATCAGCAGCCAGAGCAGCACCACCACCCTCCACCTAGCAACCAGACACACTGCACAGCTGGAGACAGGAAGGGCAGCTGTGGTCCAAACTGGTGACGACAGACCGCAGTGACAACCATTACGCTCTTACTAAATAGAAATGGATCCAAATGGGCAATATTGGATTTGTTGATGTTTCTGACAACTTTCTTTTGGTACACTGTTGTTTCACCTGTCCTTGACGGTTCACGCCTCTGCATTGTCCATTATTTTATGAAAATGTACACCTTGTCGGGCATTATCCCTTATCCGTGTTATTAATCGCGTTAGCCCAATTTGTGACGTTGTTCTCACAGCGTATGTTCCAACTGTTCAGTAGGCCCTGGCAGGCAGGTCTGGTTGAGGACTGCTGAGAGGTGGAATGGGAGTGCTGGTTGAGGGCTGCTGGTGGACATGAGGAATGGGAGGGCTGGTGGAGGGCTGCTGAGAGGAGGAAGGGCAAGGCAAGTTTATTTGTATAGCACATTTCAACAACAAGGTAATTCGAAGTGCTTCACATAAAACCATTAAAAGCATCAAAACATAATGCAAAATCAAACGAGATTTAAAAACAATTAAGAACGTTCAGTAAAACATTAAAAACATTCAAAAAGCAAGAAATAGAATAAAAGTTGCAGTGCAATTTAAGAAATAAAAATGCAGGAGTGAGATGCAGAAATTGATTGATATCCTTGAATCTGGTTCAATTTAACGCAACAGCAAACAGTAAAGTCTTCAATCTGGTCTCAGCAGACCTGCATCTTTCAGGGACCTTGTTCCAGATATGTGGAGCAGAAAAACTGAAAGCTGCTTCTCCATGTTTAGTTCTGACTCTTGGAACAAAAAGTAGACCAGTCCCAGATGGCCTGAGGGATGGTTCATAAGGTAGCAGCAGATCACAAATGTATTTAGGCCATAAACCATACAGTGCTTTATAAACCAGCAGCAGGATTTTAAGTCAATTCTTAGGGGGGGGAGGCTGGTGAAGGGCTGACAGATGGGAGGGCTGCTGACAGGAGGAATGGAAGGGTTGGTGGAGGGCTGATGAGAGGAGGAATGGGAGGGCTGCTGAGAGGAGGAATGGGAGGGTTGGTGGAGGGCTGCTGGTGGACAGGAGAGCTGGTGGAGGGCTGCTGACAGGAGGAATGGGAGGGCTTCTGAGAGAAAGAATGGGAGAGCTGCTGAAAGGAGGAACAGGAGGGACCCAGCTGTCGGTCCGGCACTGCACAGCAGGGTGTCAAGTTTGCAGGCCACTCCTGTGCCAAGTAGGTTAAGGTGAAGAGAAGGAGTGAGTGGCCAGAACCATCCTCCAAAACTCTGCTATGGTAACCAGCGCTCCAGTTCTGTGGTAACCAGCTGTCCAGTACTGTGGTTACCAGCTCTCCATTGTTCAGGACCAGGGATGAAAATTACATTTTTTGTCCACCAGCCACTTTCTTGTTTTTAACCGACAATGTTTAACTGCATGTGAAAATTAATACTACAAGATCTACAATACTTAAGCAGTTTATTTAATCTCAAGTCTCAATGGAACACTGACACTTTCTCTTTCTTTCTTATACATACACAAACCACAAACTGATATACATTTCATTAAATGAGCAGGGCAGATTAAACAACAAACTAACGTTCCTCCACCCATCCTCCGTACTCCCAGTACAATTTACTCCTGCTAATGAGAATCAAATTCTGAAGTTTCAGAGATACTTTCCAGCACCTCGACGCGAAGCGGAGGAGTGAAGCTTCGCTCTGAAGGGGCTTATTTTCCCTATAATGACAATGGCGTTCTATACATTATCCCGGTTATTACACGGCTACTTGCCAAAAAAATAACTTAAAACAGTGTGTCTTTTTACAATTTATATGTTACCATTCGTAGTGTTGATCAGCAGAGAAATACTTTGCCATAGATGTTGAACATTCTTTTGGCTTCAAATCAGCTGACGTCGCTAAGCAACGGAGTCTGGGGTTGAAAAGTTACCGGACTACTTTCGGAGTGCTACGTCAAACGTGAATCCGAGGCAAAAAGGCCACTTTTCTTGACAGCGGTCAGTTATACATAGCAACGGTCTTTTATCGAAAAATAACGACCACAGAACGTTGGGAAGCACCATTCAAGTGAATGGGGCATTCTGCAGCATTAATAACAGCCATGTAATAATTTACCCGCCACGGTGGCCGGTAGCTGAAGCGAGTTTACCCGCCACAACACAAAATCACCCGCATTTGGCTGGTGGCCGGTGCTAATTTCTATCCCTGTTCAGGACTACTGCTCCACACAGTAACAGATGCAGCAACCGGTTACACTGTACTGCATCGCACAAAAATTACACCGTAATGGGTTGTAGCAGCAAGCACATAGCCCGTACTTCACTTCCAAACACTGTTTCATCCCTGTCCCCACGTGTGACCACTGAAGTGACAAGAGGTTCAAAGTCATGGAAAAATTCACCCACCAAACCAGCTGTGGGAACTTAATAAATTTGTATTGAACTGGCCTACATACCTAGCCTGGCTGCTAGCCCAACTTATCCTCGCCCACGTAATCAACCACGTCACCAAAGAGCGCTTGGGTTGGATTTGTTTTCAACAAACAACATATTATGTTGCTCTGATTGGTTGTAGGTCTATCCAATTGAGCGAAGAGGCATTTGTTTTACAAGTTCGGTTGAAACGCCCCATACTCACAGCCCAACGGAGAGTTATCAGACTCATATTCTGACTATATTTATGAGTATGACAACGTCAGGCTACTACATACCCCCATACCAGCATGTTCCATGAACCACCACTGGTCATTTTAGCCCAGATTTGTCATTAAATCAGGTCTTGGATCTCAGCCGCTCTCTCACTGCAGAGAGGTGGAACAGTAAAAATCCCCTGAATGAATATTTTAACAGGAGGAAAACGCAGACAGCCACCTGCTAACCGAGGTCTAAACGGCCCTAACATCCCTTAAGCGGTCCAAGCCATCTCCACTTCCCTCCATCTCAAGGATTACCGGCCTATCGGTTTACCCCTGGCCCCTGGGGATGCCCAGGCCAGACCAGACTAGGACAACCCGCTTAACAACAATGTGTGATGGGCTGAAAAACAGTAAAATAAAGATAAAATAGTAAGATTTCAAAGATCCACTATAAGGTCAAAGGCCATTTAGAATCGTTCCTAGCCGGCCCAGGTTCATGGCTAAGCAAACTCGGCTTGTTTGGCATTGGTGTTGAGTACAGCCCTGTTGGATTTGGGAAGCAATATGCTATAGGTGTAGTTTGCACAATCCTTTATCTACACTTGATACTTGAAAAAAAAATTGAAGCCTGAAGGGGTCTTGGTCATTTGAAGCCCATCTGGTATTTAAGAAGAAACTTTTATAACTCTCACAACGCATGTAGGAAGTGGCTGAACACACACGCACACTAGGGCGTCCAACAGCAATCTGTTTAGCATTTTTTTTGTTTTTTATTGGGTTCTTTGCCAGGAGCAACACACGGGCAGAACATGTTAACTCCACGCAGAAAGACCCAGGAGATAGACCCTGCTTGAGCATCGATACACACCGACAGGCCTCAAGCAAGTATCACACCCAGGAGCTTCTTGTTACCAGTCCCATGAGTGGTAGTTGATAAAGTGGTAAAAAAAAGTGGTAAAAACAGGCAGTTATTAGGGCTCTTTTCTCTTGACCCTAAGGATAACGCTGTACAGGGCCTTTACAGTCAGCCTACCTGGTCCAAGTTTGGTAAAACGGGACCTCTGTTCTGAACGGTAGTTAAATGTGAACACAGCGGCGCTAGTGGTGTTTGTGATGTCCCGTGACAGGCAGGAGACCTGATAGCTCCCGCTCTGCTGTCAGGGCTGTGTAGGGCTCTAATGGCAGTATCGGGTCACAAGTGACAAGGCCGAGCCAGCATAAACCACTCAGACTAGGCAGTCTACAGAACATAAACCAACTGCTCTGTAGCAGATGAGGAACGAACGGGCGGGGGGGGGGGGGGGGGGGGGGGGGGCAGACAGACGGATAGAAGAGGAGTTAGAATTGGAGGACCTTGCTGAAACTACTTTAGAACCACAGAAGAAGGATACATTTCTGGGCAGCACCATACAGGAAATGCTTATGATCTCTTTCCTACTCAAGTGAAAGACAGCTTCTCTCTCGTCTTTCCTGTGCACGGGTTGTGACCACTTCTATGATTGGGGGATAAAGAGGAAGTGATGTATACGGCGGTTAGTCGTCCCTCACCACCAACCGTGTTCCACCGTGTGCTGCAGTCCTCCCATATCTGAACCACATCAGCCATGTACATTCCACACAACGCAAGTCACCACTTATCAACCACCCCCCCCCACACACACACACAAACACACATTCTTGTTGTCAGCCTAAGGTCCTGTTCATGTAATAGCTATTTGAGTACCAGTATAAATACAGTATAGCAGCATAGTTTAGCTTGCTTGAATGTCTTATGAACTTGCTTTACCAAACCTTTATCCGCTCATAGCAGAGGCTGTTGAGGGAGTGGGGCTATGTCGCTATGGAAAGGTATTTTTCCCAGGGAGGAGACAGTCACCTCAACCCTGTCTGGAGGTGATTCCAGACAGCTCTGTCTGAGAGAGCAGCCCATTAGGGACATCTGCTGGCCAAAATAGTAGTAGCACACACAAAATTACATTGTCAGCCAAAAGGGAGATTGATCAAAGAGTTACATTTCTTACTATGACTTGGGTGCAAGTCATTGTCATGTAGAAAAATCTGCAACAGTAAACTGGAATCATATTACAGATATTGACACCAGCATTTAACTACCAGGTGTTAGTTTTTCCACCTAAACAGGCTTGAGAGAGAGGGATTTCTTGTTGTTTGTGCTGTTGTTGTTGTTTTTTTATTACTTGCGCTGTTTCAGAACCCTTGAGTCAGGGGGCTGGATGCACCCACAGGCAACCTCCCCTCAGCACTACTGTCTCCCCTGTCACAGCTTGCCACCTAGTGAGCTCTTAAAAGAGCTGAGGCTGGAACACACACACACGTTTGCATTCTAGACAGACAAAACACATACACACACACACTACATTGCTCGATAGACTGAGTGGGACAACAAAAAGGAATCAATGAAGCTCACCATGGCTGAGTAAGACTTCGTTAGTGCCACCTCCTCTTTCTCTTTGTATGTCTTTCTTATTCTGTGTCTCTCTCTCAGGTTGTACCCCATCAAGGAGGTTCCTGTGGAGACAGAACCCCTCACAGACTGGTTGTATCAGAGGTTTGTGGAGAAGGAGGATCTGCTAGCCCACTTCTATGAAACAGGTTAGTAGCATCCACACCTGCAGAACAGTACTGTCTACCCAGCCTACTGACCAACTACACCAACCTGCCTCTCTAAACCCACAGGAGCCTTCCCGCCACCCAAGGGTCAGAAGGAGGCTGTTTCCCGGGCGATGACCCTTGACCCCATTTGGCTGTGCATCATCCAATCTCTGGCCTTTGCCTCGGGCTACGTGTGGTACAGCGTTCTCCAGTACTTCTACTGCTGTCTGTTCTGAGTGCACTGGAGAAGGGAGGGCGAGGGGAGGTGCAAAATCCCAGCAGACCCTCTGCTCCACACACCCCTCCTCTCCCCCTCCCTCTCCCACGATGGATGAATGTACATTTGCAAAATGGAGGGACTGTTTTTTTTTTTTTTTTTTTAAGAGGAAGAAGCAAACAAAACAATGCAGAGGCACCCACTACCCCTTGTTCCCTTTTCTCTCCCCTATCCCGGATACATGAGTACACACAGACGCAGTTGATCAGCACCATGCAAATGAACATAATCATGTTTACACATTCTGCTAACTCAGCATGCTGGTACAGTACACTTGGTAAGATACAGTAGATACAGCATCACCCCACACACACACACACATGCGTTGTCTTGTCTTAAGAATTTCAGTGCCCAGTCTAACCTTGTGTTGCTCTGTGCACCTGACAAATAAAAGACTTGAACTTGAACTTGAACACACACACATTTTAATGTTTACACGTCTTTACACACTTTCATAAGACACACACATTAAATCGGTTTTTAATTCCAATTTGAGAATGAGGCTCAGGACTACCCCAAGAGGTCATTCTGGACTGGACTCTCCTGTATCCTGGTTTAGTAGTTTTACTGTGTTTCGTACGTGTGTAAGCAGATGTCTGAGTGTCAGCATCATGTCTCCCTCTTACTGCCCCTGTTGAACCCTTCCTCATTGGACTTCTCCCTCCAAGCCTGCTGAAACCCTCCAAGCCCCCTCCCCCCCAGAGAGGAGTTGTATGTGTTGAGGAACTACACAGCCTAGCCCTCCTCTGGCATTCATTGCACTAAGGATCCATAACTGCCCTCCCACCCTGGGAAATATTCCCAAACGGTAGAAGTTGGTATTTTATTATAATTTGTACTTTATTTTTTTATTTTTTTCTTGTTCGTCTATTTGTGTTTGGTCCTGTCCCCTTAATCCCTAACAGCCATTTTAATTTGTCTTCAATGTTGTTGCTGTCTGTGTTATCCCTCAATACTTGATCTGAGGCTACTGTTTCCGGAGCCTCAGACTGTATTCTGGGCTGGTCGAAGGATCTTGTTTACACTAGTGGTCCTTCTGGGTCTACAGGGATGCTGGCTGGGCCGGGCAGGGGGTGGTCAGGCTCTGGGAAGGACTGCTTCCATGACAGACAAACATGGGATGGGGGGGGGGGGGGGTTGCAGAGATGAAGGCCAGGATTTTGGGGGAAAAGGCAGGGCCAGAGTATCCCGATATATCTGATGACGGAACCCCTGATGGCACAAGCGGCAACACTGATCCAAATTTCCATGGGTGGAAAGAACTCCCGGAACAGTGATCCAAAACACCCCTCTTCACCTCCTGGGTTCTCATGAATATTACACACACACAGGCACGTGTGCACAAGCCCACCTCTGCACACACACACAGCCAGCGTGGGTCTCTGTATGTAGGATAATCTCAGCGAGCCAGGGAAAGAAAGGCAGAGCAACTGAATTCACCTCATTGGACTCCATAGTTTTACAAATGTTTAAGCCATAAGCGTAGTATCATGAAGTGAGAAAATGACCCGATGGGAGAAAAACTATATCTTTTTATAAAAACAACTACCCTAATGCTCGGAATTCAACGTTTTTGATTTTGGGTCATTACTGTAAATTTACAGCATAACCTGCCTGAGTGAGTGTGTGGTTGTCTCCCCCCTTTCTTTCTTTATATATATATATAATTACTGCTGTGATAACGCTCTGACATGGAGTTGACGGCAAATCACTGTTAGTGGTCAGATTTTATTTTGTTTTTAAGTTACTTGAAATATTGTCCTTACGTCATTGTTTAATCTTGTACAAAACAAAGTTGAGGAAGATTTCATTGTTTTGAACGACTGCAAAGTTATCTCTCATATTTGGTCCTTACCATTTCTGATATAGTTCGAAATATCATGAATGTGGAAAAAGAAAATGGAGAAGAAAGGGCAAGGTTTCCAGCCGTCACTTCTGTCAGTGTTCCACTGTTTCTTTGGTGTGACCTGGATGTTATTGTGTTGGTGCAGGCTCCCTGCTCCTGTACTGTCTCTGCTCATTAACACTCGCAGGCCCAGTTCCTACCAACCCCGCCGCCGCCTGTGGGCTGAGGGGCTGCAGAGAGGCAGGGGATCTCTAACCATGGATAGTCCCCCCTAGCTGGTCCTGAGACGTCAGTGGAGCAGGCTGGGGGGGGATCAAGGAAAGTCTTGTGGTCGGTTCAAAGGGGACAGAATAAAACTGGGCCGTTGTTAAAGAAATCACTTTTCACTTTGAAGGGAAATTAAGACGGGTCCTTGCAATGATGCAGCTCCCAGTTGTTTTAAACGTTAATCATGTATGACATTGTATCATGTAGTAAGGTGAAACACTAAAGACAAGCTGTACTGGTTACGGTAAATGAAGAATTCACTGGAGTGCGTTTTGGAAGGGATTCCTTTAAATATAGAGGGAAAGAGGCTGTTATGAAATGCAGAGAGGGCTAGCTGGCTTGGGAGACTAAGAGCCCGTTTCAAAACAGGCCATAAATATGGTTTGGGCTAGCAGCCGTTTGAGATTGCCCTTCAATGTGAGAGTGACAAAGTAAAACATCTGGGGTTTTTTGGACTGTCGCTTCAAAGAATGCAGGGAAAATATTATTTTCCTAGATATGGTTTTAGGAAGGAAAGAAATACTAGGAATTTAAACAAATTGTATTAGAACTGTCTGTAATTGTCCATTTTGTACTTCTCCTTTTCTTCCTAGCTACACGGCCATTTTACAACACAAATTGTGCTGGAATAAATCTGATGGTTATAAAGATCCCAAAAGCCTGTTTGTTTTGTTTCTCCCTAAAATACTCCAATGGACATCCACTGTAAATATTGACTGTTGAGGTGTCACGTGTACTTGTAGGACAGTTAGCATTTGCATTAGGAAGAACATCTGGGGGCAACTACAGCTAGAACGTTTGACTGCAGGTCAAGAGGTTGCAGGTTCAGATCGACCCTGTGTGTTGCTTTGGATAAGTGTCTGCTAAATTAATATATTATTCAACTAGTATATTGGCATTCTGTTTGCATTGCTTTCACCACACTTGGTACAATATGTATATGCAAATCCCTGTTTTACATAAACATGAATAGACTAAGTTAGCAGACTGTATTTATCTTTTCCAGCAATGTGTGCTGATGGTTCTGTTTCACACTGGCATCGGCACTGATGTGGAGTACAGTCTCCAGTTAACTGAAACTTGTGTTTGCTTTGGTTTGTACCTGTTGTTTAACTTTGACATGTTTCACTGGCAACCCAGAGCCAATGGCTTACATGACATATCTGTTTTCAGCTGTGAGATCCGGTCTCTTATGTCTGAGGAAGGAAATGCTGGCACGCTTCTTGTACAAGAGTATCTTTTACTGCCTTTGCCCTTGTGGGCCAACTGACTGGCATCATGTTGTATTATTCAGATTGTAGCCTTTTTGTGTTTTACCATCAGGTAAACTTAAACCGCTGGGTGAAAAACCTTGCTGAAACTGCTATGAATCAAGACTGGTGTGATAAATGTGTTTAGGACAAACAGGAAAAAGAAGGACCTGCAGGGGGACAAAAATAGCCGTGGTTCAGGCGGCCAGACAGATGAATGTCAGAGCCTAGGGCGTACATGTTGGAGTGATGCTGGGCTAGGGGCATTAGGTTCATAAGGTTCTTATGCCCTAATCCCCCATACATACACACAATTGACTAACAACACCCTTCACCTTCGGGTCTTCTTCCTCGAGACGGAACTGTGAACCTGTCATTACAGTCTTGGCGGCTGTGGAGATCTCCGTGTCCCCCTCCCTCACAACTCCGGCAGGACGACTTCTAAGTGCCCTGCGAGGCCTGTCTGTTGATGTGGATGTCAGTTCTCCCTTCAGCATCCCAATGTTGTTTTTATGCATGGAGAATTATGTTACTGCCATGAACCTTGTACAAATGACCTTTTGGGCAGACAAGGCAAAAAGCTTCTCTTTCACCCTGCTGCTATCTGGGAAACGTGTTGCGCATGTTCGCAAAGGAGAGCTGTAATGGGAGTGAGTGGCCTTTATTCTAGTTTGTGATCTAGGCAGACTTCTGCCTGGGCTGGGTAGGTCTCCCACTCAGAAGCACGAGATGGGAAGGGGGGCGAGGGAAAGTTGAACTCAGGTCTCCCCAGTCCCCACTAGAAGCACGAGGGGGGAATATATCAAATAGCACACCTCTAACTTTGTACAGTATGCATATAGTAAAATCTGTCACACTACAAAATGTTACCAAATTAAACACAACTCATAACACCGAGCAAGGCTATCTGGCATACCGGGGATTTGCCCGGGGGGGCCGACGCACTTTTGGGCGCAAGACAACATTCAAGCTAACAATTTGGCCAAATCTGACTGCAGCTTTGTATACCATATGTACTGTGTTATGGTTGTTTGAGTTAAACAACTTGCTAAATAAATTTAATTTCTGTTAAATGCCAAATCCAACTATAAATGTATAAAAGAGAGTTCCAATCAAATCTGAATTCCTAGAGGTTTAAAAGGCTACCTTTGCCTAAACTGACATGCACCAACTCAGAGAACTGAGTCTCAACATCCATTTACACATTTAGTCTCTATTTTTTACTCTACCCTTAAGACATGACGATGTTTAACTTTATGTCTGCACCTCTCTGTCACCAACTGTCTCTGGAGTGGGGGCTTCACAGGGTGTCTACAGGTATAAACAAGTTACATTTAAGACTTTTGACCTTTTAATACCACTTCCAAATTAAATTAAAGACCAAACTTACAATGGAAATACAAATCAAAAGTGGAACTATACAGTAATCTTTCCAAGTTAACACAGATGTCTGTTCAATATGAACAGTATGGTAAAATGACAATAATCGGTTGAGTTTAAGAACATTGACTAAATATGTGTAATGGGACTGCTGTCCTAAATTATATTTATTATTACACTATGGTGGAAATGGTGGAGCAGAAATGAGCAATTCCATGAATCCCATGGAAACAAAGGCAAATGTGTCAGATGTACTAATGAGGAGCACAAATCGTCAAGGGTTTCAGTCGTTTTTATTCAAATGAATAATCATTAGATTCAGGTCAAAAGTCTATCACTTGAACTCGTTTCATCACTTAAGACACTCCAACTCAGCAGCTTGGCATGCTGGGACATGGAAAGGATTTAACATTTAGACTTTTATCAAGGTAAAAAATGTTGGTTTGTCCTTTTTCATCAATGTCCTCAAAAAAGCAATCTGCAGAGCCAGTTAACACAGTAGTCTGTGGGGTGACTGTCTGTCTCTTGAGGGCGTGCGGGCAGGGCCTGCGGGCAGGGCCTGGCTCACTGCCAGTTAACGAGCCGAGTCTGACTGAGGCTAAAGTAAAAACAATGTACAGTATATCCCCGGGACGCAGTCTCACTCCACTTGCAAGTTTTGCACAAATCACAAAAAAAAAACATCTGGCTAAAAGCACAATTCCCACATCTCTTGAAGGCTGCCCTGTTCGTATTTTTTTGTGTCGACCAAACTGTAAAACGGTGACAAACGTGCTCACAAACTTACCTTTAACTCACTCCATAAAATAATTTGCGATTTAGTATTTTTGACCCTCTGAATTTACCGTTGGACAGCTTGGGCATGAGACGGGAGGGCATGAGAGGGGAGGGCATAAGACAGGAGGCTGCCCATCTCAAATCCCTTGACCGCCATTGCTTTACATTTAGTCATTTAGCAGACGCTCTTATCCAAATGACATTGTGTCCTTGGGTAAGGCACTTCACCCTACTTGCCTCGGGGGAATGTCCCTGTACTTACTGTAAGTCGCTCTGGATAAGAGCGTCTGCTAAATGACCAAATGTAAATGTACTCCGACGGCTCTGCATGCTAAAAGCAATTCACCGCCAGAACCGTAGCTGGCGCTGCACTGCGATGCTAGCTAGGTTATCGAAAAGTCGGAGCAAATGTACAAATTAGCGGTTTCATCAATAAAATAAGCTAATTTTCAGCAACTACACTGCCCATTTCTCGTCACATTTTAATTCAGATGCTGATTTACATGTACTGTTTAGCTGAAATATGAATTGTAAAAACGTATAACAATGGCGGTCAAAGGATTCTGTTCTCTTGTTGGTCACGGCAACCCCGCCCCTGACGCAAGCGGTTCTTAATACGGACCAATCACAGCCAAGGGGTATCCGTAAAATGACGGACGGATAGTCAGGAAAATCAGGAGGTGCATGTAGAGCTCTCCGAGGGGCTCGGAGAGGGTGTTCCTCATCGGAGAGGGCGTTCCCTGTCCGTAAAGTATAAATTGGTCTTTAAGCTGAAGTATAAATTGGTCTTTAAGTAGGGAGGACAAACGTTCTGCTCTCAATGTAATCACAACGGAGGGTTCCAAGCGTCAACAAATGCAAAACTGAACTTATCGCTCATTTAACATTGTGATAAAAAAACACAATTGTGATATTTAATGTACAATACGATGTACGCTGATATTATTAGTACATCTACTTTCGAAAACAGTAGTCAATTTTCGCTTGTTGACTGAGGAGTTAGCATAATTAGCCTCTGTTGAACGACATATACGATAGCGGTCTGTGATACATCCGTTTTCAATTGTTAAAATAATAAACATGCCTTACATATCGATGAACGTTTTATGATTTATTATGACATTATATTACTAGTAAACCATTCATGGGTACAATTGTCCTTATATACCTGTAGTTTTAAACCAGTGTAGCCCACTGTAATGTCGTACGCAACGCGGTTTAGAAAAACTGCTGTTTAGGAGCCAAATGGCGACAGTAAAATCTTGGCACTCCCTTTACAAAAATCAAAATTCCCAGATGAGTTTTTCATTTGGTGAATCAACCAATCCCTGTGTGAATACCATCCCGTATGTGGCACAGAGGTTTTCCCATTTTAAGAGGTCTGTAATTGGCTGATAGTACTTTGAGCCATTGGTTACTAACCTGAACTTCAATGCCACAGCCTCGATTTGGTGTCATTCTGTTCATGAAGGTCTCCTCTACAGGACTGTGAAAACCGCAAACATTTCCCAGCTGGGGGATTTTTTTATAATCAGGCTTATGTCCCAGGAGTGCCCGTGTTTTAGAGCTACATTTTGAGTGCCAACAAACTCCCCCTTGCTTTATCCAGCTAGTTAGCTTGCCACGAGCATTCCTCTCCCTGCTTCACTAACAAAATATGGACAGAAGTGCCTTGTTTTCAAAATATGTTAACATATAGTGGAAACGTACATCTACGAATGTGTGGCTCAAATATACATAAAGATTAAAAACAATTAATTCCAGCGCGTTGAAACAGTCGCCTCAGTTAAGGTTGGCTAGCAAGTTACAGCAGCAGCCTGGCCCTGTGACAGGTGGGGGGAGGTGCGCAAAGGGCAAACTTAATAGTGGTATCTTGCTTCCAACTCATTTTTTAGACAACCCATTCATTTGTAGTAAATAAACATCTAAAAACATGCAAGCTAGTAGGCCCGAAAACTATAGGATTGAGAGAGGTTGATATAAAAGGAGTATAAGAGAAGCTGACAAAGCTGAATGAGTATTTTATTTGTTGAAGGCAACTAAACACCTCTCTATGGGAAAATGTAAAAGGGAAAACAAACATTACGGAGATCCAAAATTACTGAAGAGCTCTGGCAGTAGTGCAATGCTTTGATAATGGTTTACTACATCAGAACTTGATGACTAACTCATTGTATTAGATCGAGTACAACATTTAAATTAAAGAAGCCAGTGACAAAAGGCTCTCACAAACAAGCTAGAAGTGGGTAGTCGCTTACTTGTGCTTTCCAATCAGTATCTAGTTTTGATTGCTGTTACCAAGACTTGTCCTGCTTAAAAAGCATTAATCTCTGGTCTGCTGTTTTTATACTTTGGTTCTATGAGAAGCCTTTAAAAAACATGTAAGTCACATTTATTGTTGACCATTCTCCTTGAAAATTGAGGCTAACTGACCATCCACATCCTCAAACACCGGAGTGGCATCCATGGGCTCATTACTGCTCACCTGTAAATGTAACTGTGTTTCCTCTGTGTGTAAAAACCACTGTGATTTCCCACACTGACAATAAGACTTACATTTGTCTAACATAAGTCTTACAATAAAGGTGCGTTCACACTGCAGCGGAGGGGGCGGAGCGGGGCGTCGGCTTCCAATTCATTTTCAATGAAAACCAGGCGTTGACGTTCGCGTAGGCCCTGGGCATTGTTGGAAGGCGAGCGGAGTGTCGACGCTCGCGTAGGGCATTGTGGGAAGGCGAATGGGGCATAGAAAGTTGTATTTTCTCAACTTTATGTAAATGAGGAGCGTGAAAACGCCAGCGATGGCCAATCGGGTTGGTTTCTTGTTTCTTGTAACGTAGCAACTGTTGATCATGGTAAACATTTCTAGGTTTGACAATTTCAAGATGGAAGAGCAACTCCTCGTATGTGTGTCTTCATACCCAGTATTGTATGATACGTCTATGTTCGATTACAGAGACGTAAACAAAAAAATGATGCCTGGCGCAGGGTTGCTGAGGTTGTCGGTGTCCCTGGTGTGTTGAATTCAGTCTCGTCACTTTAGCTAGCTAAAGTACGTAACCTAGCTCTAACTTTCTTCTGTGCTAGCTGAATACTGTACTAGTCTAGCTACAGTAGTCTAGTTTACCCGGCACGATTGACATTCAACGTTGAAATGCTGGTTGGCAGTCACTCGCTAGCCATACAGTAAATGTGTAGTGGCCATAATCTAGCGAATGTTACTGGAAAAATGTTTGAAGTGCTGTAGAGTACTGTAGCCTATAGCCTAGTTGACAAGATCATGCAACATCTAGTCAGCGTATCTGATTCCTTGCATCATGCCGTGTAAAATTAAGCAATAAGCCCCAAGAGGCAGTGGTTTATGCTGATTTTAGAACAGGTGAGGGGAGTTGTTAGACACGACGCGAAGCGGAAACATTTTAAAACATCCTGTTCTAAAATGTCTAAAATCAGCGAGACAGGAGCACCAATATATCAATAATGATCGCTATTGTAAATACATGAACCCAAGTCTGCACACTTGTCCATGACACCGTTTTACACAAACTACAACAGTGATCTTAGAGAATTACAACTCTGTATTAACTTTTTTAACACGCTCCCGAGCGTGGTGCACTGTGGGAAGGCCAGCAGTGCAGAGCGTTAAAAAACGCTGGAGTGTGAACGCACCGTACTTCAGTGCATCAAGCATCTTACTGACAGTGTGGGAAATGTACACAGAACCGTTTATATGTACACAGGGTGAAATGTATTGTGCTATATGTAACGGAGTTAGAACTGTGAAACTCGCTCCTCAGGTATGTAACAGCTGGCCACCCGCGTCAGCGAAGAGCTAGCTTTTCTTTGGCGTAGTTGGTAGTGGTCACGCTTGGCAAGTCGGAGGTTGTGCGTTCGAGCTTAGTGAGTAGCGAACGAGCCTGGTTGGGACGGAGCGTGGCTATAGCTGTTACATACCCATCACATACAGGGGCGGATTAAGGTGGTCAGGGGCCCCTAGGCTAATCTTTGTGTGAGGCCCCCCCTCTTAAATATTGTGCTTTACTAGAAATGGTCCACATGCAAGTAAGGTGAACTGACATACATACACATTGAGACAACCAACTGTACAGTGTTTTCTTTACATTCCTACAGTGCTAGAATCAGCCCTAACGCATGAGTTCTAAACATTTCCGACGCTTCCACCAGAGTGAGTTATTTTTGCAAACGGAAGTTAGCTAGCGTTAGCAAAGAACGTATATATTAAATATACGTAAGTGGCAAGAATACCAGATATAACCCTTTGCCTCCACAGCCTCAAAACAATTACTATTAACGGAATGTAACTATGAACAGCAAAGCAACAGAATACCCTGCATTCACAGTTCAACTGCAAGCTGGTAATCGCTTTTAGCTTTATTAACCAAAAGGTAGGCTACAGCATCTGCATCAGTGCTGAACACCATGTTTTACTGAGGCAAAATCACAACATCAGTGGTGGAAGAAGTATTCAGATCATTAAAAGTACAAGTCAGATGGCTGAGCGGTGAGGGAGCAGAGCGTTGAGGGAGTTGGCCAAGTAATCAGGTTGCCAGATCGATTCCCCGCCGTGCCAAATGACGTTGTGTCCTTGGGCAAGGCACTTCCCTCTACTTGTCTCGGGGGAATGTCCCTGTACTTACTGTAAGTCGCTCTGGATAAGAGCGTCTGCTAAATGACTAAATGTAATGTAAAATGTAATACAACTCTCCCAAATTCGCAGAAATATTACCGATGGCCGATGCTAGCTTGCAGTCCTCCTGCTGTGGGTCTTGTCTTCGACTGGATGAAGATTCAGCAGCCTAGAAGTAATCCATTCAATTTCGGGATTTGTTTCAGGGTATCTTCGTCACATTGTTCTTTTAACCTTTTTTTTTTTAACCGTATTTTGCGTTTTTGTTCTCCACTTTAATACTTTTTTTCGGTCATTCTGCCACTATGCCCTCTAGCAATAGCAGTGAGTAAGCAGCAGCTGATTGGACAGATGTGACCCAAATCACATCTACACAATCACTTGCTTATTAAAAAAGAAAAAGTTTCTTGTGGGCCAATTAGGGTCTTTATTTTGTTCCCGCTGAAATACATTTAAAATATTAAAAAACAATCCGGCCAATCCGGGGCCCCCTGCACACGTGGGGCCCCTAGGCTGCAGCCTAGGTAAACCTGTGCATTAATCCGCGCCTGATCACATATAACATGTAGAGTAGGCCCACATAATGATGGAATTAGTATTTGGATACAAGAAAGTATGTATGTGGTACAAAATAAGATGGCTCAACCAGGGGCGGTTTTAGGTACTTGGAGGCCCTGGGCAAAGAACAATTTTGAGGCCCCCCATAAGCCTCAAACCCCCGGAAAGAACCCTGTGTGTATGTGAAGTGAAGTATATACTGCACTTTAAAGCTATGTTCATTACGTTGCGCCTGCCCAGACGCAGTTGCGTGGCGGACAGCTTGGATACCGATCTAACTAGACAACATTTGCAATCTAGGTGAACACTCAAATTATTTAACCTATTGACCATAGTATTACACATATCAAAACAGAACAAACACAACAATAGAACTTCAAACAACTCTTATTTAACTAAACTAATGCCCTTAACTTAGTAGTTTTTCAGCTTGCATTAGGGCAATCTTACAGCATTGTGTAACACACTTCGGTTGTGGATGGTATGTCCAGAAATAAAGCCAAGTCACTAATTTAGTGGCAGAATCCATTGTTTTGTCAAAAAAATTATTTTAGATACAGTTTAAGTTTAGCTAGCTGACAAATCCTGAGGATAGCCTACTGTAGCAGACCTTTCTATGTGACAACAGACAAGGGTGTTTTGTCCCTCCGGAGTTGCCGTAGGCTCGATGCAGAAATTATTACTCAATTCAGTCAATTCAGTGAGGGCTGTTCGAAGGTGATGTCAAGAAATGCAGTGGTAAAATACAAGTTATGAAAAGAGACAGCGTCCGTGTCTTATTGTCCACACGATCATATGTATCTAAAACAAACTTACAAAGAGCTCGGTTACACTACCAATGTTGAATTAGTAATGTTGTTAGCGATGCTAGCGTTATTTTGCTAACTAGCCTATAACATTTCACTGGGTCTTGCAGCTGTTTGATTAACTGAAATTATTATGAAATGTTATCTTCTACTAGCCATTTGCCTACTTTAGCAAGTCACTGTATTTCCAAGCCCTGATAATTTAACTAAGACGACACAGTAAATAATTCCTCTTTCAAGTAATAAGCCCCCGTTCAATCATAGACACTCCACCACAAGACAAATTCTCCTGATAGAAACTTCATGACCTGAATCATATGTTCCATGCAGGATTTAAGATAAAGTTTAGCTATAAAGAATAGAATTAAAGAATTGCGTTTTCATGCTTGATATGAATTGTCATTCGTTTGCAATGACTAGTGTTTTATTTTAATTAATAAAAATAATAAAAATACCATGTGCCGAGGCCCCCCTGGTGGCCGAGGCCCCGGGCAACTGCCCGACTTGCCCAATGGGACGCACCGCCCCTGGGTGTGCACCCATGGTTGCGTGCCGGCAAAGTAAGGATTTGCACAGACCTCACAGAGCTGAACAAGTCAGTGATGAGGGAGAAGCATCCGTTGCCATCAGTTGAACACACTTTAGGACAGCAGAGGCCTTTGGTCCCCCAGGAGCAGGAGCCAGGATCTTCTCTAAGCTTGACGCCAATGCTGGATACTGGCAAATTCCGCTATCCAAAGATTCATCTCTCCTCACCACCTTTATAACACCATTTAGGCGGTACTGCTACAATCGTTTCTGTTTTGGGATTTCGTCTGTCCCAGAACACTTCCAGAAACGCATGTCTCGTATTCTGGAAGGCCTGGACGGTGTTCTGTGTCAGATGGACGATGTGCTCATCTGGGGTGCTACGCAGGGAGAGCATGACGAGAGGCTCAGGAAGACGTTGGCGCGACTGCGGGAGGCAAAAATGACACTCAACGACAGATGTGAGTTCTCAACGAGCAGGATACAGTTCCTGGGACAAATAATCGATGCCTCAGGAGTCAGTGCAGACCCTGACAAGGTGGGCGCTGTGAAGGCCATGGCAGAGCCCAGTAACATCAGTGAGGTGAGGCGCTCTGTGAGAGATTTGCTGAGTTCCTCATAGGGAAGGACTTCCACATAGAGACAGATCACAAGCCTTTGGTTCCCCTGCTAGGCTCAAAGAGTCTGGATGAACTTCCACCTCGCATACAGCGTCTACGTATGAGACTCATGAGGTTCTCTTACACCATCTCACATGTGCCAGGCAAGGACATCGCCACTGCTGACGTGCTCTCCAGAGTGCCAGTGGAGAACACAGCAGAAGGCTTACGGGAAGTGGAAGTGAACCTGTATGTGGATACTGTGATGGCAAGCCTGCCAGCTACAGACAAAAGACTGAAAGAAATAGAAACACATCAGGACAAAGACACTCTACTCCACACACTGAAGGGATACTGCCAGAAGGGCTGGCCGGATAAATACTCCATACAAAGAGCATTCTGTCCCCACCTGCAATACTCAGGCGAGCTAACAGTTAATGAGGGTTTGCTACTTTACGGCTGTAGAATAGTAATTCCAGCGTCACTTAGAGCAGACATGCTGAACAAACTGCATGAGGGCCACCTGGGACTCACTAAATGCAGAGAGAGAGCCAAGCAATCTGTGTGGTGGCCGGGCCTTAGTAAAGTCCTGACACGACTGATAGAGAACTGTGACATATGCAGTCGTGAAAGAACCAACTTTAAAGAGACACTGCACCACTCATGGCATACCTGCTGTGGTGCGCTCTGACAATGGGCCACAATTTGCATCTGAGCACTTCAGAAAGTTTGCACGAGAGTGGGGTTTCAGCCATATCACTTCCAGCCCCCACTTCCCTCAAAGCAACGGAGAGGATGAGCGGGCCGTAAGGACAATCAAAGGTATTCTGAAGTCCAGTGATCCTTACCTGGGACTCATGGCCTACCGTGCCACACCTCTGGCGAACGGACTCAGTCCAGCGGAGCTCCTCATGGGCAGGAAGATAAGAACAACTATCCCTGTCATCCCATCCCAGCTTAACCCAGGCTGGACAGACATGGATAACCTGAAAGGAACTGAACAAACATACAGACAGAAGCAGAAACAAAACTATGACCGTCGTCATAGAGCGCACGACATGCCACTCCTGCAACAAGGTGACCATGTGTGGGTCAAGGACATTCTTGAAAGGGGCACAGTGATGTCCAATGCAGGCACTCCGAGATCCTACATTGTAGAGACGGCTAGGGGCACTCTGCGAAGAAACGGATACCATCTCTCGCCCACTCCTATAGCACCAGCGACACTCACCAACTTACCCGAGCATGCTGCATCCGCTGCGGTGAACAGACCTGTCACACCTGGAATTCCCTGTGACTCTGGGCAGCGGACACCAGTAAAAGAAAGACATGTCCCTTCCAGAGTGAGGGTACCTCCAGTGTACTTAACTGACTATGACTGTTCGTGGAAAAAAAAGAATAACAAATAGGAAAGGAAAAGACATGAGAAATGTTGACTGCTGTTACTTTGTTCAAGTTACGAGATAACACGAAACAGTCTTAGTTTATAAACCTGTTTATGCTTGAATATGTGAAGTGTTGAGTTAAACATTCAAGAGGAAAAATATTCACTGTTTTCTTTACATGAGTTTTATTGTTTAGTTATGCATCTTCTTAGACAGCATCTTGAAGTCAGAAAGGGGGATGTAGTATTAGTTAGAATACGGGATAGGAACCTTCCGTATGTCACCTGTGTGACCGGTAGGGGGGGTCAATAAAGGAACACAGTTCTGAGGATGCAGTCATGTCTCTGCGAGTCTCCCTTAATTAATATTAGTTAATACTGCAAGGCTAACTGAACATTTGTGTTTACATTTACAGTGTTTACCACACTGTAAAATTAATAAAGGATTTTTTTTAGGTTGTGATGCTCTTCATGAGTAGCATCAGAGGTAGTTGCTACCAGGGGTTTGCATGGCTGCCTGACCTCCCAGGGTTTTTTTTTAAAGGTCACATGACATGCTGGTTTTGATGCTTTTATAAAGGCCTTAGTGGTTCCCTATTACTGTATCTGAAGTATCTTTCCCGAAATTCAGCCTTGGTGCATAATTACAGCCACTAAGAGCAGTCCCTCAATGAGCTTTCCTCAAAACACGCTGTTTCTGTGTCTGTAGCTTTAAATGCTAATGAGGAGGAGAGGGGCTCATGTTTACAACGAATGTATTGCAATGGCTCAATGAGGGGAAAGGCGGATATCGCGCGCGCCATAACACCATCAGCATAACGGTTATCCAAATAACAAAGAAGTGTACAATACTGGCGTTACAGCGTTTGTATTCACACACACACTTGATGCCATCTACCTTTACATTAGCGACAGTAACTCAGCTGGCTCTTTGCCCTGTTGCTGTAAGATGCTTCGAATTTGCCCATTCTCATCTGATCACCCTGGTTTGCAGAGGTGTACTAAATAATAATTTCAATGAGGGGAAAGGCGGATATCACGCGCACCATAACACCAACAGCATAATGGTTATCCAAATAACAAAGAAGTGTACAACACTGGCATTACAGCGTTTGTATTCACACACACACTTGATGCCATCTATCTTTACATTAGCAACAGTAACTCAGCTGTTAGCTGCAGAGCTAATGTTACAGCCACATTCTAAGGGTAGCAAGCTAGATAACCATAAACAGTAAAGCAACAAAATGATATAGCGTTAGTTAACTTACTTGTCCAAGGTTTGTAGCTTGGCCAAGGAGATTTAGTAATGATCCAGAATTTAATTTCAGCAAGGCCAGCTTTGTGTTGGCTCAAGTTGAGGAAACAGTAGCGGCTGAAATGTTTGGTGCAGACATATACAAAACTCTGGGAAGTTGTGTTGGCGCATTTCCAGCGAAAATAAAATTAAGATACTGGATGTGCAGAGGCTTGGATGAAGGAACTGAAAAAATACTTTTGATTTGTACATCCAAACACTGAGCAACTGTTATGCTTCGTTCGTTTGCTAGCCATGATGTATCTCCAGGAAAAAACGATGTTGCACTTGCCTTCACACGATCGTAGCTCACTTTTTCATGGGCGGGCCAGATTATCTGGGCGGGCAAAGCAGAGAGAAGGGTGGTAGCCTGGCTCCTTGTGACGTCACAAGGAGCAGATTTTCAAACAGAGCGTTTGAGCCTTCATTTTCTCAAAGGCGGAGAAGAACACCCAGGGCTTGGTTTACACCTATCGAAAATTCTAGCCACTGGGGGACCAAAGGCAGGCTAAGGGAACTCATATTAATGTTAAATAACCTCCCAAAGTGAAGTTTTCATGTCATGTGACCTTTAACATGTTACCTGATTAGCCGTTACGAGTGAGATATGTATGCAGTTACATTAACAAACCTCTTGTTTGTAAAATATGTAGTCTTAAATACGATGGGAACACATCACATAAACAATTCTAAAACATCCGACACGCCAAATGTTGTCATTTTTTGTCAAGCTCAAATTCGAGTCGGAGTTCCAATAAGCTTTTCATTGCAGTGAATGGGTGCGGGCACTCATCGGGCATAAACTCAGATATCTCAGAAGTCCCAACTGGAAAATGTTAGCGGTTTTACAGTCCTGTAGAGGACATTTTCCTGAACAGATTGACATCAAGTTAAGGATGTGGCATTGAAGTTCAGGTTAGTAGCCAAGGGTGTAAAGACCACTTGGCTATTTACAGACGTCTTGGAATTCTACATTTGAGTTTTTTTTGTGGATTTGCTTAAAAAGTGACACAGTACATCTGTGTCTTAGTTTGCTTAGGAAACGACTCTCATTTACACTTTAAATCACACCAGTGTAACTGTAGTGATGGTACCTATACAGTACACATTTCTAAGGTGTAAGTTACCTCTTCTAAGACACAAGACAGGTGTTGTCAACATCTGCAACAGGCCTACAGCACTGGTAGCAATCTTTTGAGAAAGATTTGATAAAGCAAAGACATGAGTGATATGATACATCAAGGGGAGGAGGTTGATTGAGATTTGGGCTCCGAGACATTATTCTGCCAGACATACAATAGTTGATAGAGTTGGATTAGTACAGTAAGGCAAATGCAAGCATCTTTTGGCAATGTCCATGCCAGGGGCGCAAATTCTTTTGAGCTTCATGTAATAGTTTTTATGGTTTAGTCAAAATAAGATGATCGGTAGGCCTCTCATTTAGAAACTTTATTTAGTTTTGTAATATTTTCTTAGCCTACTTCAATTCTGACTTGTGTACCGAGTCCGACACCTGAACTTCTGTGTGCGTGCTGCAGTGGCTATTTGGCAAGCTCAGAAGAGCGCGCCGACATGGAATTCTGCGGGCATTAGTTTGAGTTTTTGGTTTAACTGCTTTAATTGGGATACTGCTTTGGCATAACACATCTTCACATGTAGGCTCCACCGCTGATAATGTCGCTTTCTCAATCCTGTGCACAGCTACTCCTGAAGTGATGGTGCGCAGGGGCGGTGCGTCCCATTGGGCAAGTCGGGCAGTTGCCCGGGGCCTCGGCCACCAGGGGGGCCTCGGCACATGGTATTTTTATTATTTTTATTAATTAAAATAAAACACTAGTCATTGCAAACGAATGACAATTCATATCAAGCATGAAAACGCAATTCTTTAATTCTATTCTTTATAGCTAAACTTTATCTTAAATCCTGCATGGAACATATGATTCAGGTCATGAAGTTTCTATCAGGAGAATTTGTCGTGTGGTGGATTGTCTATGATTGAACGGGGGCTTATTACTTGAAAGAGGAATTATTTACTGTGTCGTCTTAGTTAAATTATCAGGGCTTGGAAATACAGTGACTTGCTAAAGTAGGCAAATGGCTAGTAGAAGACAACATTTCATAATAATTTCAGTTAATCAAACAGCTGCAAGACCCAGTGAAATGTTATAGGCTAGTTAGCAAAATAACGCTAGCATCGCTAACAACATTACTAATTCAACATTGGTAGTGTAACCGAGCTCTTTGTAAGTTTGTTTTAGATGCATATGATCGTGTGGACAATAAGACACGGACGCGGTCTCTTTTCATAACTTGTATTTTACCACTGCATTTCTTGACATCACCTTCGAACAGCCCTCACTGAATTGACTGAATTGAGTAATAATTTCTGCATCGAGCCCATAGAAAGGTCTGCTACAGTAGGCTATCCTCAGGATTTGTCAGCTAGCTAAACTTAAACTGTATCTAAAATAATTTTTTTGACATAACAATGGATTCTGCCACTAAATTAGTGACTTGGCTTTATTTCTGGACATACCATCCACAACCGAAGTGTGTTACACAATGCTGTAAGATTGCTTATACTCATGCATTGCTGTTGATACCCAGAATGCCCTAATGCAAGCTGAAAAACTACTAAGTTGAGGGCATTAGTTTAATTAAATAAAAGTTGTTTGAAGTTCTATTGTTGTGTTTGTTCTGTTTTGATATGTGTAATACTATGGTCAATAGGTTAAATAATTTGAGTGTTCACCTAGATTGCAAATGTTGTCTAGTTAGATCGGTATCCAAGCTGTCCGCCACACAACTGTGTCTGGGCAGGCGCAACGTAATGAACATAGCTTTAAAGTGCAGTATATACTTCACCTCACATACACACAGGGTTCTTTCCGGGGGTTTGAGGCTTATGGGGGCCTCAAAAATGTTCCTTGCCCAGGGCCTCCAAGTACCTAAAACCGCCCCTGTGCACACCATGCTGTGGCTCCTCCACCTTTGAAATCATTCCTTACTGCTCCATTTGAAAGAGCACTTCTTTTACTTTTGGCATGAGTGGGAGGGATATGCGTCGCGGTGTGGAGAGGGAAAAGGGCTCCGCTCCAGGCTTCAGTACGATGGTGTACGCCCCCTCCATTTTACCTAGTCCAGACAAAACCGAGGTGAAGTTAGTTTCATATTCGACATTCGACATTCGTCTCACATTCGGAAGACGCTACTTTGCAGCGCCGAGTTAGGGACCGGGTGAAAATTACCCATACAATTTTGAAAAATGATGACATTTATAATATTTGTATGACTATAAAACCTCAAACAAACAGCAGAGCATTCCAACAATGTCTGACCTACTTCCACACCCTTTACTTTTTCAATAAAACTTTTTAAATGATAGAAAATCGCTAATCTCTGAAAATAGCATGAAATCCATGCTAATCTCAATATCTTTTCCAGACTTGGGTCAAAAAATCTCAAATATACACAATATTATTCTAATAATGTCTGGCCTACTTCCACACCCTTTACTTTTTCAATAATGTTTTTAAAAAAAATGATAGAAAATCGCTAATCTCTGAAAATAGCATGATATCCTTGATAATCTCAATATCTTTTCCAGACTTGGGTCAAAAAATCTCGAATATACACCTGATTATTCTAATAGTGTCTGGCCTACTTCCACACCCTTTAGTTTTTTAATAAAACCTTTTAAAAAATGATAGAAAATTGCTTATCTCTGAAAATAGCATGAAATCTTCAACCTCCCATGGAACAGAACATAACATTCAAACAGCCTCCTGCAAGGACATGGGCCTTGCACAGATCTGCACCCCCCGGATGAATTCCCTTGTGATGGAACAGCTCAGTGACATAGACTTTCCCAATGAAAAGCCACGCTAGGACAGCCACCATGCTATTTCATTAGACATACCGGTCATCATCACAAACAGAAAATGGCATGGTAAAATGCATGGTTACAAACCTGAAACTAGTGTTAGAAGTCACAGAATTATCCATATTCTTCAAACAGATTTATCAACCCGTTTTATCTGTTAATACCCCACAGATGAAACTGGCCCTTCTAAATGTTAGATCACTAAATAACAAAACATTTCTAGTTAATGATCTGGTCAAAGAAAACAAATTAGACTGCATCTGTTTAACAGAAACCTGGCTAAACAACGACACGGCAACAGCAACTTTGAAAGAAGCGTGTCCGCCAGATTACAGCTTCCACCAAGTTTCTAGGAAATCCAAAAAAGGTGGAGGAGTCGCAGCTATTTTCTCCTCTGAACTATTGTTCAAAATCACTGATCTAGGTGAATTCACCTCATACAAATATCTTGCTATAGAGCTCAAAACCGAATCAATACTTTTTGTCATTATATATCGGCCACCCAAGCACTCGCCAATATTCATACAAGAATTCTCTGAACTATTATCACTATGTGTCACTAGATATGACAAAGTAGTTTTACACGGAGACTTAAATATCCAAGTAAATAAAAAAGCCGACCCAAGAACTATTGAGCTCTTAAATCTCCTAGACAGTCTCAATCTAACTAAACACATAACAGACCCAACACACCGGCACGGAAACACACTAGATCTAGTGATAACAACTGGACTAAATATCAATAATATCTCAATAACTGATCTACCCCTCTCAGACCATCATTGTATACTTAATAATGTGGAAATCATCCTAACAAAAACCACAAAAGAATTCTTAGTCCAAAGAAGATATTTAGACGATACAGCTATGATGACATTTTCTGAACAATTTGCTCTATATGAACCAACTAGTCATGATTGCTCTCTGAATGAAATGGTAGAGAACCTCAATGATGCACTATTATCTGTGTTAGACTCTGTTGCACCACTGAAAACCAAAAAGAAGTCCACAAGCAGAACCTCCCCATGGCTATGGTTAGTGAAACTAAAAGAAAATGCCGTGCAGCAGAGAGAAAATGGAGGAAAACAAAGATCACTATTCACTACAATATCTATAAAGATACACTAACCACCTACAACAAAACTATCCGTCTAGCGAGGAGAGAATATTTCTCCAACATTATTACTGAAAATGCCAGAAACTCCAGAGTTCTTTTCTCCACCATTGACCAGCTGCTAAACACTGTCCCTGCCCCCCCTGCCATCCTCAGCAGTTAAATGTGAAGAGCTTGCTTTGTTCTTCAAGAACAAAATAACTTTGATCAGAGGTAGTACTAGTAATAGTGGGGTCGAAACTGACATCAGTAGATTCTGCAACATAACCATGAGCACATTTACCTGTATCACACTTAGTGAACTTTCAAAAATTGTCAGTGAATCTAACTCCACAACCTCAGATATTGATCCTATACCCACAACATTCTTTAAGCGAGTGTTTGATAGTGTCTCAGGTCCGGTGCTAGAGATTATAAACACATCCCTTAGAACTGGCGTCTTCCCAGATGCCTTCAAAACAGCTGTTGTAATGCCCCTATTAAAGAACCCCAAATTGGATAACAGTCTACTTGCAAATTACAGACCAATATCAAACCTTCCATTTATTAGTAAAGTACTGGAAAAGATAGTTTCAGTGCAACTAAATTATTTTCTTGAAGAAAATAACATTCTGGAAGTCTCGCAGTCAGGTTTCAGGAAATATCACAGTACTGAAACTGCTCTCACCAAAATAATTAGCGACCTCAGACTAAACTCTGATGCAAATAAAGTCTCTACCCTTATCCTTTTAGATATCAGTGCAGCATTTGATACCATTGATCACAACATCCTAATCAATAGACTAGAAAAGCTTATTGGGTTCACGGATAGTGTATTGAATTGGATGAAATCATATATCACAGGAAGGAAGTTTTATGTTAGTTTAGGAGAACATAGGTCTAAGAAACATGAGAACTTCTACGGGGTTGCTCAAGGAAGCTGCCTAGGTCCATAACTTTTTTCTCTTTATATGTTACCACTCGGTGACATAAACAGAGAACATAACATGAATTTCCATAGCTATGCGGACGACACACAACTATATATATCCACTGAACCCAACGATGCAACGGCCATCAATTCCATTACCAGCTGCCTGTTGGCAATAAACAAATGGATGAATGATAACTTTCTTAAATTAAATGAAGACAAAACTGAAGTCCTACTATGTGGCCCCAAATCCAAAAGAGAGATGCTTACTAAGAATCTAGGAAGTTTAACCCCCTGGCTTAAACCAGAGGTGACAATCGCTAATCTCTGAAAATAGCATGAAATCATTGATAATCTCAATAACTTTTTCAAACTTGTTTCAAAAAATCTCAAATATACACCTGATTATTCTAATACTGTCTGGCCTACTTCCACACCCTTTACTTTTTCAATAAAACATTTTAAAAAATGAAAGAAAATCGCTAATCTCTGAAAATAGCATGAAATCTTCACTAATCTCAATAACTTTTATGGATGTGTCCCCCCCCCCATATATATAATGATTACAGCCTTTGCTTATTTTCATTGCCTGTTTCTTTTTATCTTAAGCGTGCATTTAAACACAATGGCACAAGTTGTGGCAATGAGTTTTGCCAAACAAAGAAAACCAGATCTCTGACAATAAATGACAACACAACACCAGGCTTAGGTCTCAATCATGTCTCTCTCAGCTCTGAAAGCCGGAGGACCATCTTTTATAGGGCACAAGAATGTAAACATAGATTGTGACAGTCAGACAGTTATGACGTTACGACAGTCTCAGAGAAAGAGATTCACTGCCCCCAACACCATGACAACTCTCAGACTAGAGAGTTCATATGGAGCTCTACTTGTAGTCATGACAAGGAACGTTTAGCCAGTACTTCCTCCTGACCCCGAACATCTATGAATCCTGACACATAGACACAATCTACTCTTATTAATAGCAAGTTTACATGAGAACTTACTAACTAGTATCCAATGACTAGTTCTATTGATAAGTGAATAATGTAAGCACATAGGAAATCCCAATTTCTTCAAAACTCTTCTTTCATTGGCTCCCTTGCATAGACCTTGCGCGCGTGTGTGAGTGTTTGCGTCATCAACCCTAGTTGACCATATAGGTGTCAAGCAAATGGTCACCAGAGTTTGCGTCTCCATCTAGCCCAGGTTTGGGAGTAGGCCTCTCTTTGCACACAAGGAATGCTGAACACAGTATCATTTTATACAGAATAAAAAAAAGATACATCTTCAATTTTTCTGACAGGCAGACACTCCAAGTGATGGGGTGTGTCAAGGGGTTACATCAGAGTAATCGTCTGTCTGTCTGTCTGTCTGTCTGTCTGTCTGTCTGTCTGTCTGTCTGTCTGTCTGTCTGTCTGTCTGTCTGTCTGTCTGTCTGTCTGTCTGTCTGTCTGTCTGTCTCTCTCTCTCTCTCTCTCTCTCTCTCTCTCTCTCTCTCTCTCTCTCTCTCTCTCTCTCTCTCTCTCTCTCTCTCTCTCTCTCTCTCTCTCTCTCTCTCTCTCTCTCTCTCTCTCTGGTCAGTGTCGACTGGATTCAAAATATTCCTTATATATAAAGTGTTTTACCTAAGACTTGACAGCTGAGACTGTCAATTGATCCGTTGTGGTGGATTGTGATCCTGTCTTCCTGTATGACATGATTACTCGTCTTCTATAACATTTCAGAGGGATTTCATGCTATTTTCAGAGTTTAGCGATTTTCTATGATTTTTAAAACACATTATTGAAAAAGTAAAGGGTGGGGAAGTAGGCCAGACACTATTAGAATAATCTGGTGTGTATTTGAGATTTTTCTCAACAAGTCTGGAAAAGTTATTGAGATTTGCAAGCGAGGAGAGAATATTTCTCCAACATTATTACTGAAAATGCCAGAAACTCCAGAGTTCTTTTCTCCACCATTGACCAGCTGCTAAACACTGTCCCTGCCCCCCCCTGCCATCCTCAGCAGTTAAATGTGAAGAGCTTGCTTTGTTCTTCAAGAACAAAATAACTTTGATCAGAGGTAGTACTAGTAATAGTGGGGTCGAAACTGACATCAGTAGATTCTGCAACATAACCATGAGCACATTTACCTGTATCACACTTAGTGAACTTTCAAAAATTGTCAGTGAATCTAACTCCACAACCTCAGATATTGATCCTATACCCACAACATTCTTTAAGCGAGTGTTTGATAGTGTCTCAGGTCCGGTGCTAGAGATTATAAACACATCCCTTAGAACTGGCGTCTTCCCAGATGCCTTCAAAACAGCTGTTGTAATGCCCCTATTAAAGAACCCCAAATTGGATAACAGTCTACTTGCAAATTACAGACCAATATCAAACCTTCCATTTATTAGTAAAGTACTGGAAAAGATAGTTTCAGTGCAACTAAATTATTTTCTTGAAGAAAATAACATTCTGGAAGTCTCGCAGTCAGGTTTCAGGAAATATCACAGTACTGAAACTGCTCTCACCAAAATAATTAGCGACCTCAGACTAAACTCTGATGCAAATAAAGTCTCTACCCTTATCCTTTTAGATATCAGTGCAGCATTTGATACCATTGATCACAACATCCTAATCAATAGACTAGAAAAGCTTATTGGTTCACGGATAGTGTATTGAATTGGATGAAATCATATATCACAGGAAGGAAGTTTTATGTTAGTTTAGGAGAACATAGGTCTAAGAAACATGAGAACTTCTACGGGGTTGCTCAAGGAAGCTGCCTAGGTCCATAACTTTTTTTCTCTTTATATGTTACCACTCGGTGACATAAACAGAGAACATAACATGAATTTCCATAGCTATGCGGACGACACACAACTATATATATCCACTGAACCCAACGATGCAACGGCCATCAATTCCATTACCAGCTGCCTGTTGGCAATAAACAAATGGATGAATGATAACTTTCTTAAATTAAATGAAGACAAAACTGAAGTCCTACTATGTGGCCCCAAATCCAAAAGAGAGATGCTTACTAAGAATCTAGGAAGTTTAACCCCCTGGCTTTTAAACCAGAGGTGACAATCGCTAATCTCTGAAAATAGCATGAAATCATTGATAATCTCAATAACTTTTTCAAACTTGTTTCAAAAAATCTCAAATATACACCTGATTATTCTAATACTGTCTGGCCTACTTCCACACCCTTTACTTTTTCAATAAAACATTTTAAAAAATGAAAGAAAATCGCTAATCTCTGAAAATAGCATGAAATCTTCACTAATCTCAATAACTTTTTATGGATGTGTCCCCCCCCCCATATATATAATGTTTACAGCCTTTGCTTATTTTCATTGCCTGTTTCTTTTTATCTTAAGCGTGCATTTAAACACAATGGCACAAGTTGTGGGCAATGAGTTTTGCCAAACAAAGAAAACCAGATCTCTGACAATAAATGACAACACAACACCAGGCTTAGGTCTCAATCATGTCTCTCTCAGCTCTGAAAGCCGGAGGACCATCTTTTATAGGGCACAAGAATGTAAACATAGATTGTGACAGTCAGACAGTTATGACGTTACGACAGTCTCAGAGAAAGAGATTCACTGCCCCCAACACCATGACAACTCTCAGACTAGAGAGTTCATATGGAGCTCTACTTGTAGTCATGACAAGGAACGTTTAGCCAGTACTTCCTCCTGACCCCGAACATCTATGAATCCTGACACATAGACACAATCTACTCTTATTAATAGCAAGTTTACATGAGAACTTACTAACTAGTATCCAATGACCTTGTTCTATTGATAAGTGAATAATTGTAAGCACATAGGAAATCCCAATTTCTTCAAAACTCTTCTTTCATTGGCTCCCTTGCATAGACCTTGCGCGCGGTGTGTGAGTGTTTGCGTCATCAACCCTAGTTGACCATATAGGTGTCAAGCAAATGGTCACCAGAGTTTGCGTCTCCATCTAGCCCAGGTTTGGGAGTAGGCCTCTCTTTTGCACACAAGGAATGCTGAACACAGTATCATTTTATACAGAATAAAAAAAAGATACATCTTCAATTTTTCTGACAGGCAGACACTCCAAGTGATGGGGGTGTGTCAAGGGGTTACATCTAGAGTAATCGTCTGTCTGTCTGTCTGTCTGTCTGTCTGTCTGTCTGTCTGTCTGTCTGTCTGTCTGTCTGTCTGTCTGTCCTCCTCTCTCTCTCTCTCTCTCTCTCTCTCTCTCTCTCTCTCTCTCTCTCTCTCTCTCTCTCTCTCTCTCTCTCTCTCTCTCTCTCTCTCTCTCTCTCTCTCTCTCTCTCTCTCTCTCTCTCTGGTCAGTGTCGACTGGATTCAAAATATTCCTTATATATAAAGTGTTTTACCTAAGACTTGACAGCTGAGACTGTCAATTGATCCGTTGTGGTGGGATTGTGATCCTGTCTTCCTGTATGACATGATTACTCGTCTTCTATAACATTCTCAGAGGGATTTCATGCTATTTTCAGAGTTTAGCGATTTTCTATGATTTTTAAAACACATTATTGAAAAAGTAAAGGGTGTGGAAGTAGGCCAGACACTATTAGAATAATCTGGTGTGTATTTGAGATTTTTCTCAACAAGTCTGGAAAAGTTATTGAGATTTGCAAGGATTTCATGCTATTTTCAGAGTTTAGCGATTTTCTATCATTTTTTAAAAACACATTATTGAAAAAGTAAAGAGTGTGGTAGTAGGCCAGACACTATAAGAAAATAATCTGGTGTGTATTTGAGATTTTTCTCAACAAGTCTGGAAAAGTTATTGAGATTTGCAAGGATTTCATGCTATTTTCAGAGATTAGCGATTTCTATTATTTTTTTTAAATGTTTTATTGAAAAAGTAAAGGGTGTGGAAGTAGGCCAGACACTATTAGAATAATCAGGTGTATATTCTAGATTTTTTTGAAACAAGTTTGAAAAGGTTATTGAGATTATCAATGATTTCATGCTATTTTCAGAGATTAGCGATTTTTTATCATTTTTTTAAAAACATTATTGAAAAAGTAAAGGGTGTGGAAGTAGGCCAGACACTATTATAATAATCAGGTGTATATTAGAGATTTTTTTTAAACAAGTTTGTAAAAGTTATTGAGATTATCAATAATTTCATGCTATTTTTCAGAGACTAGCGATTTTTCTATCATTTAAAAAAAAAACATTTTTGAAAAAGTAAAGGGTATGGAAGTAGGCCAGACACTATTAGAATAATCTGGTGTGTATTTGAGATTTTTTTTGACACAAGTCTGGAAAAGTTATTGAGATTAGTGAAGATTTCATGCTATTTTCAGAGATAAGCGATTTTTCTATCATTTTTTAAAAGGTTTTATTAAAAAACTAAAGGGTGTGGAAGTAGGCCAGACACTATTAGAATAATCAGGTGTATATTCGAGATTGTGTGACCCAAATCTGGAAAAGATATTGAGATTAGCAAGGATTTCATGCTATTTTCAGAGATAAGCAATTTTTTATCATTTTTTAAAAACATTATTGAAAAAGTAAAGAGGTGTGAAAGAAGGCCAGACACTATTAGATTAATCTGGTGTACATTTGAGATTTTTTTAAACAAATCTGGAAAAGATATTGAGATTAGCAAGGATTTCATGCTATTTTCAGAGATAAGCGATTTTCTATCATTTAAAAAAAAACATTATTGAAAAGGTAAAGGGTGTGGAAGTAGGCCAGACATTATTAGAATAATATGGTGTATATTCGAAATTTTTTGACCCAAGTCTGGAAAGATTATTGAGATTAGCAAGGATTTCATGCTATTTTCAGAGATTAGCGATTTTCTATCATTTTTTTACATGTTTCATTGAAAAAGTAAAAGGTGTGGAAGTAGGCCAGACACTATTAGAATAATCTGGTGTATATTTGAGATTTTTTGACCCAAATCTGGAAAAGATATTGAGATTAGCAAGGATTTCATGCTATTTTCAGAGATAAGCAATTTTTTTATCATTTTTTAAAAACATTATTTAAAAAGTAAAGAGTGTGAAAGAAGGCCAGACACTATTAGAATAATCTGGTGTACATTTGAGATTTTTTGAAACAAGTCTGGAAAAGATATTGAGATTAGCAAGGATTTCATGCTATTTTCAGAGATAAGCGATTTTCTATCATTTTTTTTAAAAACATGATTGAAAAAGTAAAGGGTGTGGAAGTAGGCCAGACATATTAGAATAATCTGGTGTATATTTGAGATTTTTTGACCCAAGTCTGGAAAATATATTGAGATTAGCAAGGATTTCATGCTATTTTCAGAGATAAGCAATTTTCTATCATTTAAAAAGTTTTATTGAAAAAGTAAAGGGTGTGGAAGTAGGTCAGACATTGTTGGAATGCTCTGCTGTTTGTTTGAGGTTTTATAGTCATACAAATATTATAAATGTCATCATTTTTCAAAATTGTATGGGTAATTTTCACCCGGTCCCTAACTCGGCGCTGCAAAGTAGCGTCTTCCGAATGTGAGACGAATGTTGAATGTCGAATATGAAACTAACTTCACCTCGCTCCAGACAAAAGCTTTGGAAACTCTCTTTTTACAATCTCTTTGGTATTCAGGATAATATTATTCAATCGAGCAACCAGTTTGAGTGTCACGGCGGCTAGTCCACCCAGTAGTGGCGTACGTAGTCCATCAACAATATAAACTTCCTCTTGTGTGCTGTTATTGACCTTGCAGGTACCCCCTTTCCACCAAAGTGAACCGGGAGCTAGTTCGGAGCTGGTGCTAGAGCCAGTTCGGAGCTGGTTCATGAACGGAGCTTACTAAGAACCGGTTTGCTTTTCCACGGGCGAGAGCCACCACAGAGCCACGTCATTACGTCACTGTATACGTCTCATATTTCCCAGCAACGCTAGCGCGGTAGCGCCAAACACAACATCAACAATGGCGGACGTTGCTGTTGTTGCTCATGGTTTTGCGAACCTACATCGGCATCCAAACACGGCGCATCTGACGTGTCTGTTCAACTCGCCATTTGTATAGACTAATTATCACCCTACGTCACACAACTGTCAAGCAGTCTCAACTGCGCATTTCGGTTGTAAAAGACGAACTTCTCCCCGGTCTATTACACTTGGAGTGTCGATCAGGTCATCATATATCTCTGGCCACTGGATTGCAGGGCTTGATATTAACTTTGAGGCTCTTGGCCTTTGGACAAATACATTTACGTTTCACTTGTCTATGCACAAAATTAACTTGACCCCGATACCCTTAAATAGCCTGACCAAGTGATCAGCCAAAACTAGCCTGGCTAACGGAGGTCGCTTTCTCAGGCAAATGACGAATTAAACAGGCTTGGTTAAAGAAATCCGAGATGCTGGCTATCTTCATCAGGCTCGTATCTACATTAGGCAGTCCTCCCTGACGTTTCTGGTATAAAATTGAGTGAATCACAACATTGTGCAGACTGCCAGTGAGCGAGTCTGACTGAGGCTAACGTCAAAACAGTGTAACGGGGACGCAGTCTCACTCATGGCCAGTTTGAACAAATCAGAAAAACAATCGGCCCAGCTGGCTAAAAGCAGAATTCCCATATCTCTTGAAAGCTATCCTTCTCGACTTTTAAAATGTAAAATTCAGTGTAAAACTGTAAAATTATGAACTGTTAAATTATGAACTTAATGACATGACGAAGACATGGTTGCCACTCGACTATGCGGTCTGTACCGGGCAACATTCTCACTCAAATTTCAAGACTTTCGTGACCCAAATTAGCAGTTTAATCAATAAAATAAGCACATTTTCAGCAACTACACCCCTCACTTCTCGATACATTTTCATTCAGATTCTGATTTACAAGTACCGTTTAGCTGAAATATGAATTGTAAAAACTTTGCAATGGCGGCCAAAGCGTTTTGTTGGTCACGGTAACCCTGCCCCAAGCGGTTCTTTGTTGGTTCGTAAACTAGACCAGCTCCGAAGTGGTGCTCGTTGCGAACCACTTACGAACCACGTACGAACCACTTTTCCGGTTCCCAGTCTGTGAAAGAGGAAGAACTGGTTCGCGATTAGGCACTGGCTCCGAACCGGCTCCCAAAATGCGTTGGTGGAAAAGGGGTATGAGAGTAGCTGTGAATTTTCCATTTACCTTTAATGCCATCCCTCCTGGCCCATAAAGAATCTTAGTGGCTCTGGACAGTTTACCGAACTGGCCCTGCGTGTAGAGTTTTGATGGGATTGCAGTGACATCGGCTCGAGTGTCTATCTTAAACACTGCTCTGTGATTGTCCACTTTTACCTCTGTCATCCATGGACTGGCCCCTGTGGACTCCACAGAGCCTAAGAATACTGCATCCTCATCGCTGTTCCCTCACTCACTGCAGCTACATTAGCTCCCAGTTTCATTTTAGATTTGCAGACTCTAGCATAATGTAGGGTGACCAGATTTGAGTTTGTGAAAAAGAGGACACTTCGTCACACAGGGGGGGGGGGGGGGGGGGGGGGGGGGGGGTCATATAGCCAAATGCAATATGCTATATGATCATTTATTTATTGAACCTTAACAAAATTGCAAATTGCAAATGTAAAACAAATCCTTTTGTTTTGCATTTAGTCCAGTGCTTATGTGGCTTTCAGTGGTTGTTTAATGTCTTTAATGTGTCTTGTTCATATATTAAAGCAATAATGATAACAAATAACACATTTTAAATAATTAAATAATACATTTTGTAAATGGCCACATATTAAAATTAGAAAATAAAGACAATTTTCAGTCCTCATACAGTATATTGAAGCAATAATGATAACAAAGGCGACAAGGTGCTCACAGTGTTGCCAGATTGGAAATGGCGAAGTATCAAACCAAAGGCTCAAAATGATCGTATTGAGAGGATAATTATTATGCATCTGGCAACATTGAGAAGGCGGTTGACCAATGACAGTTCTCTCTACAGTCAGAGCTCGCGCAAAAGGTGGAATGTAACAGAGATACCCTTTCCAAAACTTGTAGGCGTAATAACTAGTCTGTGAAAGACACAGAGAAACACAAATATCTGACGAGGCAAAATCCCGGACAATTTTGGAATCCCTGCCGGACGCATTTTATAGGTCTCGAAAAGAGGACATGTCCGGGTAAAAGAGGACGTCTGGTCACCCTACATAATGTCCTTTCTGTCCGCACTCGTGGCACACAGCTTCTCTAGCTGGACACTGCTGCGGATGATGCCCTCTTGTGTCTCCGCATCTGTTGCATTGTGTTTGTCTATCCCGTGTCCTTTTATGAAATTTCTGTTTACTTTGCTGATCGCTTTGCTGTGCTGCCCCGCTGCCACGTGTGCATACTGTCTAGCTGAGTGCTACTAGCTTCTGCTTTAAAGTTTGTTTTCAGCATTTCAAGTTGCTTCTTTACCTGTTCGCTTGTTTGTGCCCTGTTAATTGCCTTCTCCAATGTCAGTTCAGGGTCCATCTGCAACTGTTCTGATAGGCGTTTATCTCTCAGGCCTACAACTAAACGATCTCTCACCATGTCGTCGTGCAGAGCACCGTTTCCGCAGAACTCCGCTAGGCAATGCAGCGCGGTGTGGAAACTGCTGACTCGCCGACTTCTTGCTGTCTTTGGTTGAATTTAGCCCTTTCAAATAGAATGTTCCTGCGCGCTATGAAATGCCCATCCAGTTTATCTTTCACTGTTGCATATTCACCCGCTTCTTCCTCGTTTAAATGCAGGGAAACTAATGTCTTCTGCCTCTTCTCCCATTGAGTAAATCAACGCATTCACCTGGTTTTCCTCATCCTGTAGGTCCAACCCAGAAGCGATGCGAAACCTTTCGAATCGTTTAATCCATTTCGTCCACTCTTCCGACTTGAACGAAAACTTTTCTGGAGGCTTAACTTGGTAATGAGCCATTGTTGCTCCCGTCTTGGTGATGCTAGCGCTAGCCGAACTATCTGACTAGCTTAACAAATTTCACTCGACGAATATGCTCGCAAACAATGCGCTCTAAACTTGTGCACTATGCAGTTGACCCTACACCATTACCGTGCCTCTTACTGTCTTAAATTCTGACACCATGTTCAGTTAGCCTTGCAGTATTAACTAATATTAATTAAGGGAGACTCGCAGAGACGTGACTGCATCCTCGGAACTGTGTTCCTTTATTGACCCCCCCTACCGGTCACACAGGTTACATACAGAAGGTTCCTACCCCGTATTCTAACTAATAAGAGAGAACTCCCACTCTCGGGAAACTTCCGGGTTCTGAACTGGTTGCAGTTCCACTCAAGTTCCATATGAGGGCGCTAACGGTCGAATTGCAGAATGAATGGAGGTCTATGGAGCTATACCCCTCAAAATCCACTTTTCTCAGGATATCATTTTTTGTCTAGTAATTTGAATTCTGAAATCGAAAGGTTACTGGTTACTTCCACTTTACTCTCGACGCATCGACAACACAGCTGACAGGTCAGGCTCTCCCTGTCAATACACATGCTAGAAAGAGTTTTGGCTTGCTAATGTTGTTGCTAATGTTGCTAATGCTGTGACATTCTGGTTCTGCTTCGGATGGAATCAAGAGGGATCTCTGGTCGTAGTCAGTCCTTCACTAACCAATCAACATTCGTTAGCAGAATGCTAGCTTGTTATGGGCAACAACGACTTACCCTGTAAGAAATCGAAAGGACATAAGTACTCGTTCATTCAACTTTTGACCTTTAATCAATGTTGAACATGCAAAAACAATAATCAAATCTGAGATTTATCAACGACAATCAGGCGAAAGAGACAAATTTAGCAGTTTAGCTCCATAGACTCCCATACATTTTGCACTCGACCGCGATCACTCCCAGTGGAACTCTGGTGGAACTGCAACAAAATTCGGTACAATGGGGCTTAAGAGGGAGTGGGCAGGCTCTCCTAAAACAGGCTCTGCTAATACCATGTCTAATATCCACCTGTTTCTCCAGCAACCAATGGGTACTGAACTACTTCCGCTTTCCGGTTTTGTGTTTCCTGTTTAGCGTCTAACCCAAGCCCCCACCCCTCGCCCCTCGGCTTTAAGCAACGGCCCCGGTGGATGTAGGTGGTATTGCATGTACGGTTAGGTTTCCGACTCTTCCGGTCGTTTTTATTCTATTAACTCCATTCAACATTTACAAAACTATCTCCCCCAATAATTTTTGTTTGATTCTCGAACCTGGCTCATACTACTAGCTTTTTCATAGAAGAATTTTTCCCGATTTTTGCTAAGTTTGAAACCAATCTGAAATGGGTAAACTAGCAACCCATTTATTTGCTTAGTCAATGAAAGTTGCCTGCAAATGTGCTGGCGGATACTAACAGGGCACGAGCACTAAAGTTCACATTGGCCGATAGCCGATTTACATGAGCTCTCGGAGCTATGGAAAAAAAGAGCCACTGTTTAAAGTTAGACAGGAAGACACGGAAGTGGAAAGATGGCCGCGTCCAGTCTCGCGATCTCGTTTGCCTCACTGCGCCACTGAGCACTTTCATAGAAATTAATGGGGACGCCATCTTGGAAGACAAAAGTAGCTTACTCTAGTTACATTAACTCTATGGTCTAACCTCTACTAGCGTACCATGATATCGACAGAGAAGGCAACATTACATTGATTAGAATAAGTTGTGTTTAATTAAATGTTGCTAACATGAGCTCAGGTTACACTTGTGCCTTTGTCGGTTGCCATAACAATTCCATAACATTGAAGATTTTCGTTGGAAACGTCTTGCTTCGAACATCAACAACTTCTAAGAAATTGTCAGTGTCCATTGCCCGCTTTGCACTTGTAGCCGGTGTGTGGTGAAACTCACTCCTCAAGTATGTAACAGGCCACCCGCGTCCATGATTTGCTAGCTTTTCGTTGGCGTAGTTGGTAGTGGTGGGGCTTGGGATGTCAGAGGTGGTGAGTTCGACTCCCGTTTGGAGCGGATGGATGCCCGTATACTTCTGACGGAACTTGCAAGACCACGTCTGTTACACACTCCTTGCCAAGGAATAAGGAACGCAAAACAGCGTGGCTTGCAGCTTTGAAACTAAAACACCCTCCAAAGAAAGTGTATGTTTGCTCTTTCCATTTCTTTAAAAAAAGCCAACTCTCTAACATTACACATTTGTGGCTGAGATTGAGCGACTGCAAAAGCCATAGCACATAGAATAGAACTTCACTTTTCCAGAACTTTGTGGTGTCAGACACATCCAAAATGTAGCATGCACACAGGCATGTGCAGTATTTACAGGAATATGAAAGATGATCTGATCCACTGATGTGATCAATGTTTTGAGTCATGTCCAATACAAAACACCATCTAGTATGCCCATCCACACGATAGGAAGCATCCTCATGCAGCCCCATCCACCGTAGAGGTTTACCACCAGCAGCAGAGAAGGAAGCGGTGGATCCTGTGCAGCACCACCATCCCACATTACTCAATTTTTTTGTGATGATGACGTTAAATAAATTAAAGTATAACAGATTAGAGTTAAACTTGTATTTCCTCAGACAACCTTGATATTTATGAATAATAGAGCATAAAATAAAATTATGAAACGAATCACAGAATACGTACATTGCATAAGTATTTTGACAGAACCCTGTGTGTGTAATTTAATTATCTGCAGAATGAATCAAGGATTTACTCATGTTTAGTAGTTGTATTCCCAACAGGTGTGGTTACATTCTGTTAAAGGTACTAGAGATATTCCACAAACACAAGCCTAGCATGTGCTTTTAGTTTTTCCAGATGGGAGTGCATGATGCAGGAAAGTAAGGGCAGCATCATCGAGACTTCTACACTTCATGTAGGCAAACTGAAGTTGATCTGCCAGATTCTGGATTGTCTCTTGTAGTTACAAAAGTATCAGACATTCAAAACTCTTCATTGCCACTGATGTAAGAGCTACATGTTGGAAGTAATTGGGAAGCCTGGGTCTGTTCTTCTTTGGAACAAGGCAGATGGCAGAGGTCTTCCAAAGAGCTGGAACTGTGTGTTCCAGCTCCTCCAAGGACCAGTTGAACAGTTCACAGAAGACAGGGCCAGTTGTTTTTAGCAGGTCTCCATGAGCTTGTTATTACTGATGTTATCAGGACATAATGCTTTGTTGACTTTGGCTATTTGGTGAAGTTAAGCCCTCTAGAACGAGTTCAGAGTATCTGCAAATGTGCAACAATCCTTAAGGCTCATGTTGCAGGGTGTACATTGGTTCTCTGTAGTCCCAGAAAACGTTTAAGGCCACTCCAGACATCACACATCTGTCCACATTGATATATTTTCCACCTTTTCTTAGGCTATTTTAGCTTCCTTCATTTGCTTAGGCCTACTTCATTTTATCACATTAATATTTTTCCACCTTTTCTTCAGACTATTTTATCTTCCTTCATTTGCTTACTTAGTTTTATCAAATTACACTGGATCTTGACATCTATGAAATATGCACATTTTTTGCACACTAGTGACACTGCCTTTCAATTCGCTAGGTGGCGTTGTCAGGGTCCTAGAACTGCGGTCCTGCAACTGCAGCTCTCCGGCTCTCCAGGGCCTCCGGCTCTGCAGGTTCATACTATTGGCCTGTGGCTTCCCCTATGGTCTGATGTGGGCCAGTCTGTGTTTGGGCCATAGTTGTGGCATGTTGTATCAATATGCCAAATTTCAAAACTTTTTACCAATGTGTTACATTTACATTTATGCATTTAGCAGACGCTTTTATCCAAAGCGACTTCCAAGAGAGAGCTTTACAAAAGAGCATAGGTCACTGATCATAACAACGAGGTAGTCCCAAACATTGCAAGCAGCCAAAACATGAAGCATACATTGTGGAAAACTAAACAAGTGCCAAAAGGGAAGACCCATAAGAGCATGCAGTTATATAAGTTTACAAATTAAAACAACATGAACCACAAAAAGTGCAGGACTGTACCTGTGGAAGAACAATCAATAGTAAAATATTTCACAGCGAGTACAAGACTTAACTTCGTTATAACTAACCTACAAGAGCAACAAGTCACTCAATAAGAGTCATTGTGATCCTGGAGGAAACTAGCAACAGGTCTAGCCAAGCATTCCTAAGTGCCGTTGTACTCCCGGAACAAGTGTGTCTTGAGCCTTTTCTTTAAGGTGGGGAGACAGTCGGTGTCCCTGATGGAGGTGGGGAGCTGGTTCCACCATTGGGGGGCCAGGCAGGAGAAGAGCTTGTGTTGGGACCTGGCAGTCTTGAGCGGTGGGACCACCAGGCGGTTGTCTGAGGAAGACCGTAGGTGACGGGTGGGGGTGTAAGGTTGCAGGAGAGACTTGATGTAGTCGGGTGCAGTCCCGTTCACTGCTCAGAAGGTCAGTAACAGGGTCTTGAATCTGATACGGGCGTTGATGGGTAGCCAGTGGAGAGAGATGAGGAGCGGGGTAACATGGGAGCGTCTGGTGTTCATGAGATAAATTACAATAATAATCCGTCCGTCCGTCATCTGCCGCTTGTCCGGGGATCGGGTCGCGGGGGCAGCGACCTAAGCAGGGAGGCCCAGACTTCCCTCCCCCCGGCCACTTCCACCAGCTCTTCCTGGGGGACCCCGAGGCGTTCCCAGGCCAGCCGAGAGACATAGTCCCTCCAGCGTGTCCTGGGTCTTCCCCGGGGCCTCTTCCCAGTGGGACGTGCCCGGAACACCTCACCAGAGAGGCGTCCAGGAGGCATCCTAATCAGATGCCCGAGCCACCTCAGCTGGCTCCTCTCGACGCGGAGGAGCAGCGGTTCTACTCTGAGCCCCTCCCGGATGACCGAGCTTCTCACCCTATCTCTAAGGGAGAGCCCGGACACCCTGCGGAGAAAGCTCATTTCGGCCGCTTGTATTCGCGATCTCGTTCTTTCGGTCACTACCCATAGTTCGTGACCATAGGTGAGGGTAGGAACGTAGATCGACTGGTAAATAGAGAGCTTCGCCTTTCGACTCAGCTCCTTCTTCACCACGACGGACCGATGCAGAGCTCGCATCACTGCGGACGCCGCACCGATCCGCCTGTCGACCTCGCGCTCCATTCTTCCCTCACTCGTGAACAAGACCCCGAGATACTTGAACTCCTCCGCTTGGTTCAGGATCTCCTCCCCGACCCGGAGATGGCACTCCACCCTTTTCCGGTTCTGAAGGTCACGGCCCGATGAAGCCAACAGGACCACATCATCCGCAAAAAGCAGCGACCCGATCCTGAGGTCACCAAACTGGACCCCCTCAACACCCTGGCTGCGCCTAGAAATTCTGTCCATATAGGTAATGAACAGAATCGGTGACATAGGGCAGCCCTGGCGGAGTCCAACCCTCACCGGAAACAAGTTCAACTTACTACCGGCAATGCGGACCAAACTCTGGCACCGGTCGTACAGGGACCGGACAGCCCCGATCAGGAAATCCGGTACCCCGTACTCTCGGAGCACCCCCCACATGAGCCCCCGAGGGACACGGTCGAACGCCTTTTCCAAATCCACAAAACATGTGTAGACTGGTTGGGCGAACTCCCATGTACCCTCCCTACAATAATAATAATAAATATAACTGCAAGCAGTAATGGCGGATTCCTCCAAACATTGCGATACCATTGAAAAATGTGTATTCTTGACAAATTGTAACTGTATAGAAAAATCTATGCTGCAGAATTACCAATGGAATACCAAATCTGAAATGCAATACCATCAAGATCCACAAGGGCCTTTATTTCAAGCCAAAAAGTGAAGGGAGGGGGCTTGGTGAGCCTATCCATTCCAGAAAGCCTTGTATCTTTGTGCTTTAGGGCGTGGCATGTAGCACCACCTATGGGTAATGGTGGGCCATTTGTGGTGTGGTAGTTACTCTTGGCCTATACTATCAATGTTTCAGGATTTTTAGAACTTTTTACCATTGCATACAAAATCTGAAATGCAATACCAACAAGATCCACACGGGCTTTGGTTAAAGTGTGGTTGTTACTCTTGGCCTTTACTATCAATGTTTCAGGATTTGGATAACTTTTTACCATTGCATACAAAATCGGAAACGTAAGGACACCAAGGTCCTCAAGGGGCCTATGCTGACATTAAGGTAAACACTTCAACAGTTATTAGCCAAAACACGTTTATGCTTCCGGCCACGCCCCCTTTTAGTCACATGACACCATTTTTGGAGGACATACTCAGAATAAGGTTCCGAGTAGGCATATCAAATTTGGTGTCACTGCCTCAAAGAACTGCTGAGATAAGACTTAATTTCCTGTTTGGTGTCTGTTCTGCTGATTTTGATTGGCTCTCACGGACAAACGGTTGTGGGGATCAAAATGCTCTACCATAACTTTTGTGCGGCTTGGTCTGAAGAGCATATCTGGTAATTTTGAAGAAGATTTGACAAAAATTGTAGGAGGAGTAGGCTTTCAGAGGTTTTTGATAAAACCGGAAATAGCGGAAAATCTATATAACCGGAAATTGACGCCATGGTGTGCATTGCACTCGGCTTGATCCAGGGAATCCAATGGTACTTCATTTTTTGAAAATAGGACATACGGTTCAAAAGTTGCGTGTGTAAACACAACTCCAACTTTGACCCATTGGTGGCGCTAGAGTGCCATAGTATGGGACATGAAACTTTGTGAATTGGACCATGGGACTGTCCCCAATGAGTGTGCCAAATTTCACAACTTTCGACCAAGCGCTTATGGGGGCTGCCATAGACACCCAGTCCTAAGAAGAATAATAATAATAATACTAACAATAACAATAGGTGCCTCGCAGCTTTGCTGCTTGGCCCCTAATAACAATAGGTGCCTCGCAGCTTCGCTGCTTGGCCCCTAATTCGCTGCTTGGCCCCTAATAATAATACTAACAATAACAATAGGTGCCTCGCAGCTTCGCTGCTTGGCCCCTAATAACAATAGGTGCCTCGCAGCTTCGCTGCTTGGCCCCTAATAATACTAACAATAACAATAGGTGCCTCGCAGCTTCGCTGCTTGGCCCCTAATAATAATAAATATAGCTGCAAGCAGCAATGGAGGGGCCAAGCAGTCCAGAGCAGGACATGGCCTCCATAGCACTTGCGCAACAATTAAGTCACAACAACCTGTTTTACTCATGCAACACGCCAAGTTTGATTGAAATATCTGTTTGCGTTCCAAAGTAGTGAGTGTTCAAAGTGTTTTTTTTCTGGTATAACACCGCAGGCCTCTTCTGCTCCACGTGGGAACGATGGAACCCAAGTTTGGTGACAATCGCACAAATGGTTGCTGAGTTACGCTCTCACGTGTCTTTTGCGGCTTCGCCGCCGCCTTTGATTGTCTCTACCGAACAAACGGTTTTGAAAATGGAAAATCCATCTGACACATTTGTGAAGCTTGGTCTGAAGATCATCTGTGCCAAATTTAGTAAACATTGTACAACATTTGGGGCGTGTAAAAGGTTTTTACACTTTTCCATCAAATCCAAAATGGCGGCCGCGTCAATTCGGTTGTTATGAAACATTATCGATGGTCAAGCTTGATATCTCACAAGACATCAACAGACAAAGAAATTACTTTATTAAGGTAAACACTTCAACAGTTATTAGCCAAAACACGTTTATGCTTCCGGCCACGCCCCCTTTAACTCACATGACACAATTTTTGGAGGACATACTCAAAATAAGGTTCCGAGTAGGCATATCAAATTTGGTGTCACTGCCTCAAAGAACTGCTGAGATATGACTTCATTTCCTGTTTGGTCGCTATTCTGCTGATTTTGATTGGCTGTCACGGACAAACGGTTATGGGGATCAAAATGCTCTACCATAACTTTTGTGCGGCTTGGTCTGAAGAGCATATCTGGTCATTTTGAAGAAGATTTGACAAAATAATTGACAAAAAATTGTCCTGACGGAGGAATCCTAATAATAATACCAACAATTACAATAGGGTCATAAGTATGAGACTGGTTGTCAAAAAAGGGGTACGTTTTCTACCCTTGACGTTTGTGTGTCTTTACCGCCACCTTGTGGTGAAAAAAAAGCAATTTTCACACCCGCGTTACGCTCGCCGGTTTCATATGCGTAGCAACCTTAGTAGCAACCCAAGCTTGCCTCTTCATGAAAGCCAATCAGAATGCCCGAGTGACATGGGAAGACCAATCGCATACAAGTATTTAGGTACCAATTTGAAACAATCTTAGCTGGTCTTCCTACTTGTTTTTGTCAACGTTAACGCGTTGTTTACGCAGCAACGAGCAAAATAACCAGCTGGATCTATTATATGTAATACCTAGATGTTATCTAGATTAAGTAAAATAATCCGCTGCATATACAGATTTTTACAGAATAATTATTTTACTTGCTGACACAATCTTGTAAAGCTGATGGTTTGAACCGTTGTTTAACTACTGTAGCGGACACGAAGCTAATTCATTGGTCATAACCGCTTTGCTGGAAAATGCCGTCCCATGTTGAGGATTATGAAGTTTTGTATACTATAGGCACCGGCTCGTACGGCAAATGTCAGAAAATACGGAGGAAGTCTGACGGAAAAGTAAGTGTTTCAGGTAATGTAGCTAGTTTGACTAGCTAGCCTCTAGCTATTTGACTAGCTGAGCAAGTCACGTGACATCCATTATAGGCTAGCTACATGTTTTACTGTTACAGTACAGTTGGAAGTAGTAGGCTAGCAATAGCATATGAAATCCACTCTAATAGAATTGAAGCATGTCTAATAATAGACGGACACACCATTTGCATAGATTTTAGTTTGGAAGGAGTTGGACTATGGTACCATGGCCGAGGGTGAGAAGCAGATGCTGGTGTCCGAGGTGAACCTCCTACGGGAGCTCAAGCACCCAAACATCGTCAGATACTATGACCGCATCATAGACCGAACTAACACAACCCTGTACATTGTCATGGAACACTGTGAGGGCGGAGACCTCGCTACCCTCATCACAAGATGTGTCAAAGAAAGGTTTGTTCTTTCTTTTTTACATTTTGTGTTTGTACTGTGAGATTTTACAACCTTGAGGCCTTCTAACTTTGCAAGGCTGACACAATGTCGGAACTGTATAATGAATACATTCATTGGTAACGGATGGTATTATGATGTTGTGCTACTTATCAGGGGGGTTGTGTTTTATAACTGTCTTCTTTATACTTGGCAGGCGTTACCTTGAGGAACAGTTCATCATGCGTGTCATGGCACAGCTTGCGTTGGCACTGAAAGAGTGCCACAGGAGAAGTGATGGAGGTGCCACTGTATTACACAGAGACCTGAAACCTGCTAATATCTTCCTTGATGTAAAGCAGAACATCAAGCTCGGAGACTTTGGCCTAGCTCGCATCCTTAACCACGACACCAGTTTTGCAAAGACTTTTGTTGGGACCCCTTACTACATGTCTCCAGTGAGTCATTTTTCATCTCAGGATATGGAAAGGGGAAACCCAATTGGGTTACACTAGTTACTTACTAGGTTGGACTCACACTGTTGCTTTGTTTCAGGAGCAAATGAATCGGATGTCCTACAACGAAAAATCAGATATCTGGTCTTTGGGATGCATGCTGTATGAACTGTGTGCCCTATCGTAAGTTGTAATATAGATAGATCGTTTTTATTGTCATTCAACAGTACAGCTAAAGTGCACATAAGAACAACATCTTGTTCTACTGGCTCCTAAGTAGTGCTCTAACTAAAAATAAAAACAAACAGTACTCCTGTGCGGAGTGAATAAAAATAAAGGTAGATAGATACCATATCAAATATAAATATTGCACATAATAAATATGGGACAGCATATAAATACAAAACTCCCTTGCAAACAGCGGTATATAAGACCAATCCACATGAAGCACATGAAGATGTAGTGTTTACGGGTTATTTAGAATTCAGAAGTCTGATAGCTTGTGAAAAGAAGCTGTTTCAGAATCTGGCTGTTCTGGCCCGAATGCTGCAGAACCTCTTGCCAGAGGGCAGCAGTGAAAACAGTTCTTGATGTGAATGGGTGGGATCTTTGGTTATATTTTGGGCCCAAATTAGACATTAGGTCCTGGATGGAAGACAGTGAAGACCTGATTATCTTTTCCACTGTCCTCTAAATATATATTTTCTATAATGCTTCTTCTGCCAATACTAGTTGGAGTGTGACGTTTCTGTGCATCCCATGCAGGCCCCCTTTTACAGCATATAACCAAAAAGAACTGGCAGAGAAAATAAGAGAGGGCAAGTTTAGAAGGATTCCCTATAGATACTCTGAAGAGTTGAATGCACTCCTGGCCAGAATGCTCCACTTAAAGGTTTGTAATAATGACTTATGTATTATACATTATATTGTGTGTGTGTATATATATACATTATTTTTTATAGCTTTTTATACTTTAAAAAGATGCAAGCAATGGCATAGTACAGGTGATATATCAGTTTCTTCAGGTTAAATGCTTGTTTAGGTCTTTGTAGGCTGTTGTTTTGTTGACTCAACAAAGCCGGGCCCTGTTGCTAGGACTACCTGAGGCCCTCTGTGGAGTCCATACTCCAGAGCAGCCTGCTGGCAGACATAGTTGCCGTGGAGCAGAGGAAGGTACAGGGGCGACAACAGAGGTCAGCTGATCCAGAAGTTCCTAAAGCAGCAGAGCCTGCCCCCACGCTGGCTGCAGAGTTGAGGCTGAAGGAGAAGGTGCTGCAGGACAGGGAGAAGGCTCTGAAGGACCGTGAGGAGAGACTTGAACGTAAGCCCCTAGTCATGTAGTAGCTGGAACACCTTCCACTTAATGTGCTTGGTCATGCACTGATCTTCTGGATTGTGTGTCTGATACTGACAGAGAGAGAGCAGGAGCTCTGCCTTCGAGAAAGAAAGTCCAATGAGAGACTCGCCAGGTAGCTTAAAACAACTTCCTATTTCAGCACTACAAATATAGCACACTGCGACCACAAATTAGCAGAATATTAGCATTTTATCCCTCCACCATACAGATGTATTGTTGTCCTTGATTTGGCATCATAATTCCTATGCAATATAATTGTAGTTTTTTACCCCCCAGAGCTGAGAGTTTGCTGAAGAATTACAACATCCTGAAACAACAAAAGACCCTGGCACAACTTTATACTAATAACATAGGTATGGGAGTCAGAGGAAATCCCTTTGAGCCACTGAATATAGACAAGAATTGACAATCACATGTTGTATTCCTCAAATTGGGGAGAAATTGATTTTATTTCAGTTTAAGTGTATTATTTATGTATTTAACGTTGTAAATAAAAGTTTATCTTAAAGCACAAAAATATGGGGGCAAGGCAACAAAAGCATGTTTCACTGTTATGTTCTTAGAGATGCAATAAAAGGGAGGATGCACGTTAAAGTCACTCTTGGGTCATCTCACACAATATTCCTTTTTTTGTGTGTGTGTGTGTGGGGGGGGGGGTTATAGGTTATAGGGGGTTATAGCTAGCTTATTTCAGAGATATTGATGCAATATATAATATGAATCTCTACAGTTTATGCCTGTTTTTGACACCTGGTCTTTAGATGAGGGAGAGGAGAATGTGTCCCCAGGAAAGAAGGTTCACTTTGCTGGAGATGGCAAGGAGAACCAGCAGGCTGGCTGTCCTCAGACCCTGAAGACCCAAGAGCTGCTGCTGCACAAGAGGCTACAGACAGCCAACTTACGTGCTCAGGCCCTGGGGGAGGTGGAGAGAAACTACCATCGCAAAAGCAGGCAGATCCTGGGAATCCGCTAGCTCTGCCTGGTCCAGGCCTTACTTCTGTGTCTTACAGTACTGATGTATTCAGCTCTGACTGAATTAGAATCAACATTTCCGATGGCTTGTCCGTTTGTTGCCCTTTAGTTAAAATATTACTTTTAATGTATTAATGTTGTACTGGGTCATGTTAACTGTGGTTATGGTTCATTTCAAATGTTGAGGTTGCTTTATTATATTTAGGTAACATAATGACTGTGAAAGTGTAGTTTTAACGGACCAGATGTCAATACGCACCTATGTTTGTTGGTTTGGGAACATTAAAAGCAGCTGATTACTCTGATGCTCTACTTGCTGTCTTTGAATTTCCAATCATTCCAATCCATCTAATCGTTTTTCTGATTTACTCAGATCGAGTTGATTGACTGGCTGTAGTCAAACGATAAATTGAACGCTAATGCAGTTTGGAGTACCTCCCACAAGAGGTCATCAATTGTCTTTAATGTGATGTTATGTGTTACTGCTATCAGCGTTTCGCTGCATTTTAGTCCATCCTGTAGATAAGCAGACAAGTCACTCTTGAGAAGTAGATCATTTTCTTCTGTCGTGAAGTACAGTAGGCCTACAGTCCTTTTCTTGACTCATCTTCTAAAAGACAACCCACAATAATCGTTTACAAACAGTGCTACGATTTTAACACGTTTCGAAAACATGTTGGCTTGCTCTCTTATACTCTTTAAACTTAAAGTTTTTCTTGAAAATATGAGATAGTCGTTGATAAAGGGGACGTTTCTTTTGTTTGTGCACACCTTCCTAAAATTCAACAGGATGGCTCGCCTGTAGTGCATTCAAGAGATGCTCTCCGTACGTTTACATTACGCAACATGCCTACATAGCAACGCCGTTGTTAGGCCGTGGGGCTCCGCCTAGTTGCGAGATAGTTATAAAAATGACCAACCAAATTGGACTAAGTCTGCTAACGTCCAATCCTATAATACCGGGGCGTGTCTGGCGATTCCGTGTTCCGTGTGGAAACTTTACCGGCTCGGGTGCAAAGTTTCAGCCGTCTGCAAATCGAAGTGTATAGTCAACGTATTAGGAAAATGCTGCTGTGCTCTTATAATAGGTGAATCACAGTCTGACCGTGTCGTACCTGTGACAAGGAAAGTCGAAATATTGTCAGCTAGATGACGAATTGTGAGTATACCGTTGATCAATAACGACGTGGACTCGATACGTGCTGGAATCACAGTGATTTAGCCAGCTAGCTAGACTAGCTAACCGCTTCATTGACGCGCATTGTGTTCTTCAAGAAAGCCTGTTAGCTGTTTACTAGGGCTGAGAGCTAGCAGCAGACGAGTTTCAGAGAGACATATCAGTACGATGGGGGAAATGGCTTGTGAGCCTAACCGTGTTCGGCTCCTATGCATGCTTTCATTGACTTTTGGATTTTTCATTGTGGAAGTGGTCGTAAGCCGGATCACTGCATCTCTGGCCATGCTTTCGGACTCGTTTCATATGCTATCCGATGTCATAGCGCTGCTCGTGGCTTTGATTGCTGTGCGTTTTGCCGAGAAAACTCAAGCGACGAATAAGAACACATTCGGATGGATCCGGGCAGAAGTGATGGGGGCTTTGGTCAACGCCGTCTTCCTCACAGCTCTTTGTTTCACAATAATCTTAGAGGCTATCGAGCGTTTCACAGAGCCACATGAAATTGAGAAGCCCGAGGTAGTCATCGGTGTTGGGGCCGCAGGTCTCCTGGTGAATCTTCTTGGGCTCTGCTTGTTCCACGGACACGCGGGCGGTGGACATGGCCATTCTCACGGAGGTCATTCCCACGGAAGTAAGAAAAACAAAAGGGGTAAAATATGCAAGTCTGAAAGACCTTCGGGCGAGGAGACCAACAACCTGGTGGGACATCATAACAGTCCCAATGGCATGAATACCGACATACGTAGACATGGTACGTAAATATTACATTTACATTTTATTCATTAAACAGACGCTTTATAAATGTTCTAGAAAGTAGTCGTATACTTGTTATTTCAAGCTACTGTTGTAATAAAGCCATCATCACACCCCAACAATCGTAATATTCACAGCCTCATCAATAATTAACATTTGTGGTTCCACTGTACATCGTTTTTTCTGTCATTTCTTTAAACCATACCACTACTAGGTAATATGAAACCGTACAATACAAACCAGTTTGTCTGGAAATTCAAGTTTTATTTGTTGCATTCAGACAACATGAAAACTTATTTCGAGAGACCGAAATTGGGGTTTGGGTTTCATTTATATTGTAGGCACAGCGACATACAAGTGCATGAAGGTGGATAAATGGCATGTGTCGTGGCTTTGGCATGAGGTTTGAAGTAAAAACAAATATATATATTTAAAAAAAAGACCGTGTGGCTCCTCCTGTTATTACTTAATTTTGCTAACATTTCAACAGAATCTCTAGGGCTTTCTATAATAATATGATCCAATTCACTTTAAACTTGTGTGTCAAGACATTACCATTGTCTCCAGTTGGGGTAGCCTTAGGGCTGTCCCCACTCAGTCGACTAGTTGATTGTTTGGTCGATATGGTCTTGGTCGACTAAGGTTTTCTTTAGTCAAGATGCTGGTGCTACCGTTTTCGTTAATCTGCGGTTTTTTTTTTTGCACACGACACATGAGCACAATAGTAGCTGTTTGCCTAAACTCGACCACACTTTGTTTACAATTGGTGTTATTAATCCTTTAGGCAAAATGGCAAAGAATTCTGTGATATGGAAGCATTTTATCAAATTACCGGGTGACTCAAAACATGTTGAATGCACACTGCCAACAACGGTTTATATTCCATAGTTCAACGTTGAATGTGACGTAGCCTACCACTTGAAAACCGTAAATTGGCCATCCGATCATTATTTTAGTGTGTATAACGCCCAGGATTTTTATGTTTCGGGAACGAAAGTTTTAGGGTATGTATGCTTATGCTGTGCTGCTGTTGGTCTAACCGTCTGCATTTTATTTTGAACAACAGCCTAGTTTCCCAAAAAGTTGATTTGAGAGACTGCACGCTTTCAACAATTGACATATCAACACCTAACTTGGTACATCGGTGGCAGACACTGCAACATGTTATAATCAGGGTTCTAAATTAACTTTTTTGATCACGAGCCAATTTGGCTGGTAACTTTCTAAAGTTACCAGCCAAACAGAATTTCCACTAGCCAAATTCTTTCCGGTGAAAATAAGAACAATTATGAGTTTCACTGAATGCATTTGATCATTTTATAACATTGTTGGCATGAAAAACACAGAAAATGAAGTAAAATGAAGCACAGAAATATGATGCAAGGGTATGTGAAATCACCAACACGTGACTAAGTAAGGACACGATTTATTGTAAATGTACGGTGGCCGACATGTGCAAACGCGCTGCAAACTAAGAAAACACATGCATACAGACAAAACACAAGCAAATTAAGAAAACATCTTCATTAATTTGACAACACATGCGTAGCATTCAGCAAACGCGCTACAAATACGCACAACACAAATACATAAACACGCTGCAAATACGCGTTGCAAAAACGAAAGCACGCAAACCAAGAACGCTGCAGTACATAAACGCGTTGCCAAAACGAAAGCACGCAAACCAAAAATGCTGCATCCAGTTTTCACAACGGAAGTTTTCCAGGCCTCTAGGGGGAGATCCAAGTGGAACATCTTGATTTTCGGCCCCATGGAGCGAGAGAGAAAGAGAGAGCATATGAAAAGTTTGGACCAGCATCGAAGTAAGTCTTTTGAAAAACTGTAAAAGAGGAGGGGCACGTGTAAAAATGAATACTAATCTTTTTATTTTGACTCTTTACTTCGATTTTGGTCCCCTTATTCAAAACAAACTTCTCATCTGCCCTCTCTGGTTCGAAAATCACGCTCTTCCACTTAGCGCTCCTACTAGAGGCCTGGAGCTCTTCCGTTGTGTTATCTGGATGCAGCTTTTTTCTGTTTGCATTTGTTTTCGGGGTTTGCGTGCTTTCCTTTTTGCAGCGCATTTCTATATTTGCAGCGTGTTTATGTAGCCCATTTGGTTGTGTTATATGTATTTGCAGCGCGTTTCTATATTCGCAGCGCGTTTTGCTGAATGCTGCGCATATGTTGTCAAATACATGAAGATGTTTTCTTAATTTGCTTGTGTTTGTCAATTTGCGTGTACTTTGTCTATATTTGCAGCACGTTTGCACATGTCGGCCACGTATAAATGGCTAAAACGTCAATTTGCATCATGATGAGATTGACTCCTGCCCATGCATTTACAGTAACGTTTTGTCCTAAGCAGGCTTTAATTAAACTGACCCAATATACTCTTTATTAGGAACAGTGTATATACATTACACTAGACTGTGTCAGTAAGCAACATAATTTTCTTATGCGTAGACTACATGCGGCAATCCTTACAAAACATGACAACATTTTCATTGTCAAACACAAGCCATTCCCGACCAGTCAGACATTTGGCATTAAATTTTCTTTTCTTCGTTTCTCTAGTGCTATCAATATCCTCATCCCCTGCCTCGTTCCTCTTCTCGCCCCCAGAACTTTGTCCTAACAACCGCCGCATTAAGTTAACCTTTTACTTTACTACTCTAGCTAGCTCTTATTACCTCCTATGATCCGCTATGCTTCGTTTGACTTCTTCCTTGTGTTTTCTGGTGGAAACTATGTTCGTTTCCACGGTTTCTCGCGCTGGTTTCACTTCAACTGCGCGCAGCCAATGGGCGTATAAAATGTTATCACGTAGCATTACGGCAGTGTTCATGGGAAACTCAGGAAATACTGCCAGGGGGATAAATGACCGAGAACCATGCCGAAAACAGAGCCTTATGTATCATTCATGTAATGCCTCATGTATCACCGGCCAAACTGGCTAGTGAGTTTTTATTTACACCCGCCAAAATGAATTTTAACCCGCATTTGGCGGGTGTTAATTTAGAACCCTGGTTATAATGTTCAAAGGCAACTTCATATCTCCAAAAATGATTGATATAAAGCAAATCAAATGTATCGCTAACGCTGAAATAATGCTGTTGGACTACATATCCGCTGGTTAAAAACGGATACTCTGATTCAATCACAAGTTCATATGAAGACTTGAGAATGTTTAATACGCAAATCTGAGAGAAAGCTGACAAAGATGAAAAGTCGATTTTTGGTGAATATTTGAAACATGCATGCTTGGCTAATTGCTAAGGACATTTCCAATGTAGCCTAACGTCTCCCCTGCTCCTCAGCGTGCGCGCTCCACATTCTCACACCGAATCCCAATACTCCCAGTTTTCCTTCCCCCTTCCCCTTAGTTGTGCGCGTTCCCGTGAGAGCTAGTGGTGTCCCAAAACTCTTTTTGAGCTAGGGGTAGGGCTAAGACTAAGGGGTATACACCCCTTAAAACCAAGTAAGATCAGGAGTTTACTTGAAACCTAGGGCTATGTGAATACTGCGCGACCGGCAACTATGCCAGATCATCCAGAGAGTCCGATAAATGTAATATTTTCGGCTTAATTAATTGAAAAAAAATTGACAGACTTGTTTTGTTATACACAGTCCTGAACATATATATTTGCAACCATTTTCCTTATTGAAAGGTTTCTAAAAATCGCTAGTTTGGTACACTAATGTTACAGTGCTGAATTGCACAACAGCCCTGCATTTCTTTTACTAGCATGTCTACAGTTTTACGTAAACTCCATTAGCAGCAAATTTCGTTTAATATCAGTGCATTACACTACTTGCTTTGGAGATATCGATACGTGCTAGATGACGTACCTGTAACCAAGTGGCGTCCCATTTCTTAGGGATATGTAGCCCTTACCCCTCAGTTTGGAGGGCCAAGGGCAAGGGGTAAACTAGGGGCTAGGGGTAAGGGGGAGTATTGGGATTCGGACTCGAGGCCGATTTATACTTCTGCGTTTTTACGCACACGCACACGGGGAACGCCCTCTCCGTCAAGAAACGCCCTCTGCGTGTCCTCTCCGAGCCCCTTGCAGAGCTCTGCGTGCACCTCCTGATTTTCCTGACTATCCGTATGTCCGTCCGTCATTTTACGGATACACCTTGGCTGTGATTGGTCCGTATTAAGAACCGCTTGCGTCAGAGGTGGGGGCGGGGTTGCCGTGACCAACAAGAGAACAGAATCCTTTGACCGCCGTTGTTGTAAGTTTTTACAATTCATATTTAAGCTAACCAGTACATGTAATTCAGCATCTGAATAAAAATGTAACGAGAATTGGGCAGTGTAGTTGCTGAAAATGTGCTTATTTCATTGATCAAACGGTTCATTTGTAAATTTGCTCCGACTTTTCGATAACCTAGCTAACATCGGAGTACAGCGCCATCTACTGTTCTGGCGGTGAATTGCTTTCAGCACGCAGAGCCGTCGGAGTAGTATAAATTCAACTAGGGCTGGGCGGTATGACGGTATATACCGTGCAACGGTAGAAATGTGTCTACCGGGAGAGATTTGGCTATACCGTTTCAACCGCGGTATACTTTATACTATATTTTTGTATTACACGTGTCAATTAAATGTCTGATTGTTGTTATTGTTATTGTTATTGTATATAAGCCATCATATAAATCGCATTCTTGCGATATTTACAATTGTAGTTTAACTTCTATTTGATTTGCTATTTTTGTTTGACCTGAAGCACATTTGCGTTGGTCTGACGGAATTTTTGATGTGGAGTGTATTTTGTCTAAGCGGACCACATTCATGCCGATGCTAATGCTAATTACTTATATATTTGATGTCCCATTCTGCAGGTAACCAATTCGATTTGTTGTTCAAGTTTTATGTCTCGCGCTGCAAAATTCTTGTTGTAAAATTACACTTGTGGCGTTGCTCGCATTCTTGATCTAGGACAGGGGTCGGCAACTCAAAATGTTGAAAGAGCCATATTGGACCAAAAAAACTAAAAAACAATTCTGTCTGGAGCCGCAAACAAGTTAAAAGCCTAATATAGGCCTTATAATGAAGGCAACACATGCTATAAGTGTCTTTATACCATGGTCTGGGTGAATACTCAATTCTGATTGGCTGCAGGGGTGTACATTATAGGGTGATAACGGACACCTACTGCGTCATTGCAGAAAAACTGTCTTTTCACCGTTCTAAATTATTCCGCTGGCTACACAGGAGCCTGTACAAAATATCTTAAATATGTAACCATAACAACAGTGACGTAGTCAAAGCCTCCATTTACAATAAGTGAAAGACTTTAACAAGCTAACTTGTATTTACAACAATGAGTGACTTCAATATTTATTTTAACCTATTTGAAAAATGTTTCTTTTCTGAATGTAGTGTGTCAGTGTCACGTAACCGCTCATCTCACATCCCATTCGCTATTCATCTCGCTAGTCAATCTACTTCAGACAGTCTGCGGCTAGCAGCAACTCTACACATGGCCGATTATTTTCTTCTTAAAAATCTTGATTTTATTTGGGGACAATAACATGGCTTGATAGCTGGCTAGTCTTGGTGTTAAACATACTGTCAAATTATAATCACTGATTGGAGAAAATGTCAACTTTGATGCGATAATCTCACACCCATTTGCTATTCAACTCGCTCCACACCACAGGCTGCGGCCATACTGTAGCCCTAGTACTAGTATATGGCCGATATTGTTAGTGAAAATCTTGATATTGATTTTGGGACAGTGACATGGCTGGTTAGCTAGAAAATCTTATTGTCAAACATACTTTAAAATTATATTTACTGTTTGTCAACCGTACACAATGTTATTGGCTTTGAATCCTGCTAGCATAACGTTAGCTTTTGGGCTAATAGCTCAGCCAAAGGAAAGCTGGTGTTTGTTCTATGAGCTGAGCGGACTATAAATATCAGAGTTGGCCAACGTTGAAAAACGTTAGATTTCTATTGCAAAACGCCTTAAAACATAAATTAATGTTTGTAAAAAAAAATCGTTGGCAAGTGACCATGGTATAAGCGGGACTCCGCTGCGCGTCGGACGGTTCACGCCTCCGCATCGTCCGTTATCAGATGATATTGGACACCTCGTCGGGCATTATCCCTTACATATTAGCCATATTAGCCTATTATCAAAATGATAAGTAGGCTACAAATACATAATGAGCATTCATTAAAAAAGCTTTTTTTAAAGCCGTTACCTAGCAACCTAGCATAACACTCGTAGCAATGCTACTTCCTGCTAGTGTTACTTGTTAGCCTCCTCATTGTAAAATTTGAAGCCATATGATAAAGTTTCCATAGTCGATAAGATAGATAGGTACTTTATTAACCCCCGAACGCAAATTATTGTGACCAGGTAGACAGATAGCTAGACAGCTCACGCAGTCCAGAAAATCTTTAATCGATAAGTTGGATATTGTAGCTACAGTACAGTTTGAGTCTTTTGTTTTTAACTCAAGTGTTATCTCATGTGAGGCAGTTGTTTTTGTTTGTAATAAATAAATAATAGTGTGATGATGTACGGTATGGTTATTTTGTACCATTTCCTAATTGAATTTACAGAACAATTACTATACCATGATATATACCGTAACCGTGATATAAAATTACTCATACCGTGATAGAAGATTTTGGCCATATCGCCCACCCCTAAATTCAACCAATCCGTCCGACTCCGTGCGTGCGTCTGTCCGTTAACGGAGACGCAGAAGTATAAATCGGCCTTCAGCCTTTCCCCTTGCCACACGTGCAAGCTTGGTGAGACGCACACACCACATTTGAGGAGCTTGTGGGCTGACCAAGCCCATGTGGATCTTGATGGTATTGCATTTTCCAATTTTGTATGCAATGGTAAAACATTCTCAAAATCATGAAACATTGATGGCATAGGCCAAGAATAACTACCACACCACAAATGGCCCACCATTACCCATAGGTGGTGCTACAGGCCACGCCCAGGTGCACAAACCTACAAGGCTTTCTGGAATGGGTAGGCTCACCCAAGCCCCCTCCCTTCACTCATTGGCTTGAAATAAAGGCCCTGGTGGAACTTGATGGTGTTGCATTTCAGATTTGGTATCCCATTGGCATGTCTGCAGCGCAGATTTTTCTATACAGTGACAATTTGCCAAGAATATACATTTTTCAATGGTTCGCAAAGTTTGGATAGATCGGCAATTGCTGCTTGCAGCTATATTTGTGTTGTGTTTCCTAATGATAAGGTCAGGGAGAGTGGCTCAAGTGGCCGGCAGAATTGAGTGTAATGATATTTATTGTCCACAAATGTGAACATTTGCCTATAGCTGTGTGCATTAATTAAATAATTATTATTTCACAGAGAACTTGTATTATGCAGTTTGTGTTTAATTGAATTAGGATGTTTACTGAATTGACTGAATATTTCATAGCCCCACCTAGAATAATTTTCACCAGCCGCCACTGGTTGTTAGACTACTGGTTGTACTAGTCAAATAGCTAGTTCTGTATGCGTGTCAGGGCTGCCAACTCTCACGCATTGGCCGTGAGACACATGCATTTCAACCAGTTCACATGCTCTCACACCACACCTTGTATTTCTCGTGCACAGAAGGCAACGCCAACCAAGTAGTCCTTCGTTGTAAACAGTAGGCTAATGGACGAGGCTCAGGCACACTGAGTGAAGTAACATAGTAACAAACACCCATGAAAGCTTGTCAATTTACAATTTGAATAATCTAGGTTAAAGATATCACATCCAAATCGAACAACATTATCTTCTCCGGCCCAGACAACAAAATCTTTCTCTGATGTTGCACCGTTCCCCACTCGGGTTCTACGTAAGTTCGAATGCTGCACTTTTTCAGACAGTGATCAGCGCGCTCTGATGATTTGCATGTTAAACAAACAATATTTTTTATTTGTAGTACATTGTAAGAGATATTAACCAATCTGCCATTTAATATCGGCATTCGGTAACAACAGGACTGGTGACACGAGGGTTATTATTAGTAGCCTAATAGCAAATTTGATAACGGCTGAATCTGGAATGTCCCGCAGCTATGTTGTATGGAAGCAAATCAGTGACATAATGTTTTGAATTTTAAAAGGCATTTAATACTTTATATTGAAATTCAAACAAGACCGAATTCTCCTATATTTTAATGTAAAATAAAATTCAGGTTGCTCAAATTTCCAGACAAAATAATTGGAGCCTTAAAAATTCAAGCCTATCAAATTCTAGAATTCTGATTGTAACATCCAGGATACAAAGGGATAGGTAGAGCAATCGAGTCTTAATGCAAGATTTAATCACATCGGACTCACCGAAGCATGGTTGTTTTCCCTGGCAGTCATCATGAGTTTTTTCTTCTCTATTGCTCCATTGCTCTACCTATGCTTGGTATCCCAGATGTAATTATTTTTAGACTAGATTTGTTTTGGGCTTGACATTTTTAAACTCAAATTTTTTAGGCTAGAATTCGAGCAACCTGAATATTATTTTACATTAATATATATGAGAATTCGGTCTGTTAAAATTTCAATATTAAGTATTCAATGCTTTTTAAAATTGAAAAATGAATCCTATTCAACCCGTTTAGGAGTAGCTTCGCACATATGTGATCGTTCAAATGCGGGTCTCACAGCGTAACGTCACATGTGCGTAGCCGATGAAGCCACCTCCCTGAAATTAGTTTTAGCAGGTTGGGATGTCTGCTAGCATGGTAGTAGCATTGCTACGAGTATAATCCTAGCTAACTTAGCCTGGACGTAACTAAAGCTAGCTAGCTACCGTTTGTAACTTGCGCTTTGGGGTAGGGCTGGGCGATATGGGTAAAAAATTATCGATATAGATGTTCATATTTACATTCGATAACGATAATTAAACGATAGACCACAGATCTGTAGTAGTAGCTAAATAAGTTTCCTCCTCAACTTTTTCCCTACACTCGGCATAAAGTTTAGGCAGAGCGGTCTGAGAGAAATGTTTGCATACCTGGGGTCAAGTAACTTAAGCTTTATAAAACTTTGTTTTTTATCAATAGCCTACCTATCAATACCTTGGTGCAAATTCACACTTTCTGCATGTTCCAACAAGTGATTTTGCTTCAGGTGGTAAAAAAGGTTTCTTATATATTAGTATTATAATTGGATCAATACGCTGTTCTTAATGGCCCAGAGACGTTTTAAGAAATCCGCAAAACCGTTTGCAGAACTCTCCACAGAGGTCCGCAAACGATTTACCGACCTAGCAAGCGGTTGCCTTGGAAATGTTGACAACATGGCGTCTGCTTCAGATTTGTCATGTTTGATTTGGGATTTTCCTACGTGTTGTAATATATAAAAAAACAAATATGGACTACCAATACCTTTGTAAGCAGAGATTTGTTAAAACGTTTGTTAACCGAGACCGTAGGTCGAGGTCAACAAGAAGTCCACATTTGCAGTTTGTCGTATTACCAGACTTGGTAGCCACCTGTTTGTTTACTACACCAATTTGCAATTAGATCGATTAGTCGACTATAAATTTTTTCATTGATTAATCAGAATGCTTTGAACGATTATTCAGCTTTTGCAATTTGTTAAAACATTGAGTTTTACTTATTCTAACTAATAAATAAAACCATGAAATCACTAGGGCTGTCCCCACTCAGTCGACTAGTCGATTTTCTGGTCGATATGCTCTTGGTCGACTAAAATTTTTTTTTGTCGAGCTGCCGTATGGCAGTGTGAGATCTGATTCCCGCTTGTGTCATCATTGCTGAATTAACGAAATGTTCTACAGAAATTGTAGATTATATTATTTAAGACAAATAAAGCAAATCTAAAAATATCTAATTTAAAAGAAAAGGTGCTACTATTTTCCATTTCGTTAATCTGCGGTTTGTTTTGGTTTGGTATTTTGCACACGGCACGAGCACAATTGGCTGCAGAACTACAAACTCTGCCATAGCCTACTTTGTCGGTGTTTAGTCAAAATGGAAAATAAATCTGTGGTATGGCAGCATTTCATTAAAGTAAATTTACTAAGTACCGGGTGACTCGAAAAACATTGAATGCAAACTCTGCCAAGAACTGTATTTTTCATAGTTCGACGTCGAATATGATGTAGCCTACCAACTGAATAACGTAAATTGGCCTAGCACTACTTCGCTCATGTTAACGCGCTGGGTTGAAAAATGAACATGCCTATTATAAGAATCACATCCAAATCAAATGACATTATCTTCTCCGGCCAAGACAACAAAACATTTATCTTTTGCACCGTTCCCCACTCAGCTTCTACGTAAGTTCGCATGCTGCAAGTTCAGGCAGTGATAGGCGTGCTCTGATGATTCGCATGTTAAACAATATTTTTCAATTTGTAGTAGGCCTACATTGTAAGAGATACTAAATACCATTGGCATTCGGTTACAACTGGACAGGTGATACGAGTCTTATTATTAGTAGGCTATTAGCGGCTGAATCTGCAATTTCCAGCAGACATTGAGTCAGATGCGAAAATGGTGCTAAGGTTTTTTTTTTTTTTTTTTTAAGAAAAAAAAGCGTTTCAAATTTCGATTACTCGATTTTCAGACGTTTCAGTCGATTCTTGGTCGACCAAAGAAAATCTTAGTCAGGGACAGCCCTAGAAATCACATAAGCTTTTGAAAAAATGCGGTTTGTACTCAGATTTACAAACACAAAGCTCTCATTCTGGTGGGGTGCAGTTTATTGAAAATGCGGCTTATTTTCCAAAAAATACGGTAGTCAATTTTCAGAAGTGTTTAGTCGAGTCTTGGTCGACCAAAGGAAATCTTAGTCGGGGACAGCCCTAGGTAGCCTATTAGGGGAATCCTAGCTAGGTAGCACCAACAACCTCCCCCATACCACTGGTTTACCATTCTAACCTGTTTGGACAGCTGACCACTCACACGTGGCAGCTTGGTTTTCTCGTGGTAGACTTTCTCAGGTCATTCCTTCCCATCTCCCATTACCCCTGTAGAGGTTTCTTGCTGGTACCCTTTTCATCTTTGTTCATTGTCTTACCTCTTCTAACCTGCAAGCTCTTCATGTCCCTGTGTTTGGCAGAGACCAACTACAGCGAGAGCCAGATGAATGGCATGGCTGCATACGAGGAGCTGGACCATGACACTGGCTCCCTCAATATGCGCGGCGTGTTCCTACACGTGCTGGGCGACGCACTGGGCTCCGTCATTGTGGTGGTCAACGCCCTTATCTTCACCTTTGTCTGGAAGCCGTGTCGCACCGGGGAGGCCTGCTACAACCCCTGCATCAACACCCACACTACAGACCACCAGCACGTCAACCACACCCTGGTGGACCTGCTCCACGGGGCCAACGGGACGGGTGTGGCACACATGGAGGCCGGGCCCTGCTGGGTGCTCTACCTGGACCCTACTCTCTGCATCATCATGGTGTGCATCCTGCTGTACACCACATACCCCCTGCTGAAAGAGTCGGCCCTGATCCTGCTTCAGACCGTGCCCAAGCAGATCAACATGCATCGGCTCAACGAGCGCCTGCTCAGCCTGGAGGGCGTGCTGGCCATCCACGAGCTGCACATCTGGCAGCTGGCCGGCAGCCGCATCATCGCCACCGCCCACATCAAGTGCCAGGACCCCACCTCCTACATGGATGTGGCCAAGCGCATCAAGGACTTCTTCCACGATGAGGGCATCCACGCCACCACCATCCAGCCTGAGTTTGTCACCTTCAACTCAGAGTCGCGCGCCTCCCTGTGTGAGCTTTCCTGCCGGACTCAGTGCGCGCCCAAGCTGTGCTGTGGCGCTGGTGAGAAGCCGGGCGCCGCCGCTGCCGTGGCGGGCCTGGAGAAGACGGCCAACATGGAGGGTGACACAGCGCCTGCCTTGGCCCTGGAGGTGATCAGTGAGAGCCAGGAGCAGGCGTCAGCTGTCAGGGTGGGGCCCCGGACGGAACAAGAGGTCATCATCACCAGAGAGGTGGAGTCATCTCTGTGAGTCAAATGGAAAGACTGTAGAGGGCTAGAATCACTAGGCAGATGTTTCAAATGGGTTGGCGCTCAGCCACAGACGGGCTTGTCTTCTGTTGTCTTGAGGGGCATTGGTCAGAGAATGACTTCAAGATGCTCGGATGAAGAAGCCTTCTTTTCCTGAGCCCCACCCCCCCACTTCTACTGCCCCCTTAATGGCAGGAGCAGTCAGTCCCCACCCACCTCAGACACACACACACTCACTCCTCAACCACGCTGGCGCTCCTTCCTCACTAGTGCCCAGGCAGCGTCAGTGTTGCTAAGTCACTCGAGTGCTGTCCGCTGCATGCATGTCCCTCATTCACACCGTGATGCAGCTCTCCGTCCCATGATGAATCTGTGCCAAAGCTTCTCACTGCAGGACCAAAGGGACAGGAGACACTGCTTCACACGGACAGCAAGGAAACAATTACAATACATGCAAGTCAATGCACACCGGGCTTTACAAGTACAGTAGTAGGTTGTCGTTTAGTTTTCCCAAATTGGCATTTGAATCGTTTTTTCATTGCCTTTCACTTGCCCCAAATACAAAATTATTGTATTACAAATAATTTATGTATTTAAGTTATTAGTAATTATGTATTTCTCTCTGTAGAAACTTTTATAATATTTAGTTTTGATGATAGCATTTTTGTTGCAATTTTCTGCCTATTTGACAAACCATCTATGCTGTGGACCTTTCTGAAATGTAATGTTTTCCAATGATGAACTTTTCCGCTTTTTATTTTTGTTTTATTCTTTCCTTTGCCTTGACAGAGTTTTAATGGTAGTTATAACATGCAGAAACTTTGTCTATACCTCTTTCATCGTGGCTTTTAAACTGCTTTCATTTGACTGAGAACAGTTAAAAACATCACGAAGGATGATGTAGTTGGTCCTTTCAGGCAAATTCAACCTTAATGTACATCAAATATCATTGCTGCCTTGTGAGGGTGTTGAGCTATAAAAAATAGCACTGTTCACAAATATTTGAACAATACTCTTGTTTAAATGTATGCTGGTGGCCATTTGGATGGCGGTTGACTTCAAATACTATTCCTCATGAATGTGTTGGGGAAGGGACCTTGTTGAAATCCATGCTGAAGATTTTTACTTTTCAGGAGACATTGTGCCACTGCATTGTTGCATGACCAAACTGATGGGTGTAATTTACACCCCCAGAGTTTCACATCAAGCTCAAAAGTGCACACACGCTGGTATTTTTCAACAGTTCAATGATAGATTTTCAAATGGAATGGGACAAAGCTTGTCTCTGCTTTCGGCTGTGTGTGATGATTTAAAAGTCATATTGGTGGCCTTCTATATGGTAGACAAACTCATCATTCCCATTTAACTGTTGTTATTTCATCAGCACCATTTGACTGTTGATTTATGAATATATTTCCGGTCAGATTTCCACTAAAAGTAAATGTGTATGCAAGATTCTTTTTTCGAAATGTATGGTTACTTTCATTTTGTCTTGAGCTCTTCATGTGCAAATTGAAACGTGTTATGGATTTTAGGTATTACATTTCAACTGAGCGTGTGTATGTATGTATATATACAAACACACACAATACCTGTTGTGTCATTGTGAAAATAAAACATTGCTGCTTGGTTCAGTAGAATAAGGGTTTTGTGTGATTTTAATTTATTTCTGATATAGGTATAGTAAACTGAGCAAAAATAAACTCTGTTTAATACTCACACATAGCTTAACATCTGCCAACAACAGCCTGCTCTTGATAAAAAAATATTTTTGCAAAAGTGATATTTGTGTTTAGTTGGTGGTAAATCCCCAGTGGTTCTTGTTTTGTTGTGAGACCTTTTTGGTTTATATGATAATGGGCCATGTTTGAGTCACTTAGAGCTTTCAGTAAGTCCCAAAATTAACATTCATGAACATCTCCCCCTAGCGACATTTCACCTGATTTTGAAAATATGAAGGGATTTGACAAGGGTGAAAACTGTTAATCTTTAACAAGGTGCATTCAGTAGGCCTGCAGTATATACTGATGATTTATGTCTTTATGATGACCTTTCAGTGTTTCCTCTAGGATGTTTTTTAGCAGTGGGGGCAGGTCTGTCCAAACCCGACATGCAACAGACGTGCAATTTGCTAGCGGGGGAAGAAAACAAACAACATAAATTACCAGTTAACTTAATTTAAATTTGCGAGAACTATAGACTAATACAATAACAGGTTTAAATGAACTGACAATATAAGTTATACCAGGGGCGGTTTTAGGCACGGGCAGCCGCCCGGGGCGGCATTTTTTCATGCACCCCTGCTTGCTGAGACGGTGCCGTGCAACATTTTCCGTCGTTTGTGCCGCCATGTAGTAGCGGTCCTCGTTCCATGTACTGTTGGCGGGGTAGGGGGCGGCACAAGATGGGGGGGGGGGGGTAAACTCGCCCGGGGCGCCCAATGAGCTAGGACCGGCACTGGGTTATACGATTTACAGTTCTCAAGGACGCACACACGCAATCTCAACTGCGCTGTGAAGTGCGTGTCCGTGCTATTCTCCGACATTGCACTCTAACAATCGCGGCAGATAGACGGCCTAAAATTTTGGACAGCCCTATTTCTGATACAGTGGCGGCAGAAATTTAGGCGTGGCAGGCCGCCACGGCAAAATCAACATAGCGGAAACACTGCCTTTATATTATCGGGGATTTAATAGTTGGCCAAATAACCAAAACGATTCCCCTATGTTTAAAGGAAGAGGGGTTAACTGAACAGTGTAATAACATTCACCAAATTATGCCAATACCAATGGAATTGCAGTTATTTGACTAGGGGTTAAATCAGAGCAAGAATGGTCAAAGTAAGGTTAAATGAAATGGATATTTAATAACATTGCAAATGAATTTAATTTATTTTCAATCAATTCAAGACAAACATGTTACAACCTACCAACCAACTACCTTGATTACTATCAATCTGAGAAAGAGTAAGAGGTGAGCCAGGAGTAGGAAAAGCCAGAGCTGAGGAGAAGACCTCAGGAGATCAAGAATCCAAAGAATAATGCTTCACAATTCCCCTTATACCAAAATATTATCTGTAGAACAACCAGAACAATCAGATCACATTTTGAACCTTACTTCTTATGACTAGCAATGCGACAGTAAGTTACACAACGAGGTGTGAGACCGATCAAGTAGAGACTCCGTCCAGTAACTCCAGATTTTAGCATGAGAGGTGGGGGCAGGGTGACACCCAGCCTTACACCTTGATAATATCTACTATTATGGTTCAGACAAGGTGAAAGTACAGTAAATTAAGCAATATCTTCTGACCCCAAACTACAAAGCACCCCCAAACTTCAGGGACTTATATAAGAGGCCCCAGGGAAGAAATTCCACAAAGCCACAGGGCTTTACCCAGCATTCCACTTTACCGTCATGCTGCTCGCTCTCTGTCTGAACTCATTACCCACCCTGATGTGTGTTGGTGTTGGGGGGCAGTTGTATAGTTGTCATTATACCCTGCATTGAAAACTAGAGCTGGACCTAAATTACCTGGTCCTACACAATTTATAGGTCTTCTGTGCTGAATAGCTATTGATTAATCTACATCAGCAGAGCTCTGGGGCCGGAGAGGGGAGTGGGGTGATTGACATTGGAATTTAGTGAACATTCCTATGAAAAGGTGTCTCTTGAGCATTGTTACAAGTGGACTATCCAGGTTAAATGGTTGAAAAATAATTGTGCTGACAATGGTTTTATGTCTGTGAGGACCACCATTCAGAGAACTGTTCACTATACTCAATTTGAATACCCTTGAGTTTAGCTGATGGTGGCATGTTTACAAATGACATGCTAGGTAGGACCAATCCATTTAGCTCCAGTTTGACCTTTAACCTTTAGGCCCATCTGTTCAAGCATGCATTCAAAGAGCATTCAGCCAACCCCGTTTGTAGGCTCCACTACAACCAAGCCCTCCTCTCTCCTCCCTAAACTTCTGTCCTACTGTCTGGCCTGGCAGAATCCCAGAGACAACCAAAACACACAGATGGCCTGGTTCTCCATTTATGCAACAACCCTCCTACCGCCTCTTTTAGAAGGCAGGAATGAACCTCTGCCTGGGGAGGGGGCGCTGAATGGGCTCGGATTGGTTGAGGGAGTAGTGACAGGGTTTCATGGTTGGCCAGCAGAATGCTGACTAATCTGTTTCAGGTAGGCTTTTGATAGCAGAGTAAAAAAGTGTGAAGTGAAACTCGACGCTGTAGTTAAACTGAAATTGAGCAATCCTTTTTCTTTGTTCTGTATCTGCAGGCAGGGTGAAAGATCCTTTATATTGGTTCACCCTCTCAATCTTGGACCATAATGCATTTGTGATGTAAGATATTTGGAATGTGTGTGGTGCCTATAGTTAAAGTTGTTACAGTGTTGTTTGTGGAATCCCAATATGCTGCCACATAGGGGTCAGAACATCAGTAATTTGGACCCATTGTCGTAGTTTAGTTGGTGGCCAAGCAGCGAAACTGCATAGGATTAATTGGGATTCTACATTTTATTATTTATTATTATTAGTTTATTAATTATTAGTTAATTTATTAATTTATTATTATTACTAGTTCAGTACCCGTTGGTGGCTGCAAGATCAATTGCTTCATGGCTTGATCCAGCTCAACAAGATTGTATTTATCTTAATCCATCTCAACGAGGTTGTTCTTATTTCTCTAAATCCAGTTTAACAAGGTTTTATTTATTTATTTTACTGTAATCCAGCTCAACAAGGTCTTCTTATTTCCCTTCAACCAGGTCAATGAGGTTGTATTTATTTATCTTAATCCAGCTCAAATAGGTTGTTTATTTGTCTGAATCCAGCTCAACAAGATTGTATTTATTTAATCCAGCTCAACAAGGTTGTATTTATTTAATCCAGCTCAACAAGGTTGTATTTATTTAATCCAGCTCAACAAGGTTGTATTTATTTCTCTTAATCCAGCTCAACCAGGTTGTTTTTATTTCTCTTAATCCAGCTCAACAAGGTTGTATTTATTTCTCTTAATCCAGCTCAACAAGCTTGTACTCATTGATCCATGGCCGTGTACAGTATTTAGGCTATATTTATTTCTCTCAAACGCAAACTGCTCATCCAAACACAGTCACATGCACTTCCTTGGGTACCGAGCAATACACCGTCCAATTTTCAACTTCATGCAATACCCAGTTCTCGCTTTATAGTAATATTAGGCTGTTTAGGCTGAATCCGAAGAACGCTGAGAATGCAAGTACATTCTTTTGAAGAACGTTCTGGCAAGCCTCCTTGCGAGAATGGTCTTGCAAGGACGCAAGGACGGAGAATGACTTGAGATGGTTAGGGTTTTCCTGGACTCGCAGCATTTTGATAACAGTGACTAACTACAAAAACTAGATAACAAAGCTAAAAAATGGTCCGTCTACCTGTAATTTTACGTTTTCTGTAGCCCTTGCTAATTTACAGTACCTGTTAACTAGTGTCTGCACTGCACTGAGATGCTACTAGTTAGGTTATCGACAAGTCGGAGCAAATTTACAAATTAGCCGTTTCATCAATAAAATAAGAACATTTTCAGCAACTGAACTGCCTATTTCTCGTCACATTTTAATTCAGATGCTAATTTACACGTACCGTTTAGCTGAAATATGAAAAGTAAAAAATTACAGTTGTGAGGTTTGTCCGCCTCGCTTGACATCTTGCAATGACTTCTGGGAAATCAGAAGCGTTCTCGCTGGTCAAGTCACCATCCGATGCATCCTCGATAAAAGGGGCGGATCAGGAACATTTCCGGTTATTTTTGGCGTTCTTGGTGACTTGTGTTCTTTGGATTGGAACAGTACTTGGGCAATAAAAGAAGACGTCAAACGAGTTCGCAAGAACACAAGAACGGAAAAAAACTTTGATTGATAAACAGCCTTAGATTACATATAATGAGGGCATGAAATTCGCACCCGCCCACCCGCCAAATGCGGGTAGAATTCGGCTGTGGCGGGTAAAGCAGTCACTCTTACTAGCCACTTTGGCAAGTAGAATTCTCTCTCGCTATAAGATTTTTTATTGTAGTCTTCTCAAAACAAAATAATAAACTCATTGCAGGGTTCTCAAGCCTCACGCATTGACCGTGAGACGCACGCATTTCAACCAGCACGTATCGTTTCCCCGTGTTAAACTGCCCGTTCTTTGCTAAGCAACATAGACGCGCAAACACACACGAAAACTCGTCTCGTGGGGCTTTTGATCAAACTTTTGACCCTGCTCAGTGCAAGGCAAGGATGTGGAGATAGGCTACATAACAGGTTTTGGACAATTCCGGAAGGGAGACAAAAAAAGATAAAAAATTGTGATGAAAGTAAAATCGAAAATAAAGAGACAAAAATAATTATGTTGTTCATAAATGTTTAACCGGACAAAAATAAATTCTGTTTAGTTCATATATTTTCAATACATCTTTACACCCCTTTATATGCAACTCTTTTTGTCTTTGTCTTAATCGTTTGCATATTTTCGTACAAAAGGAGCTTTACACACTTATAAGAGCTGAAGAATTGGCGACACATACATTTGATGTTGTCTTGGTTTGGGTGTTCTAAATGGTCATTTACATTTGAAAGGATTGTAGACTAAATCTAGTTTTTCAAGAAAATTGTAGCAAACCGTAGTCAACTTTAATCAAATCAAACTTAATTTCCCAACAACAAAATTGTGGCTAGTGAAATTGCTGAGTGGCTAGTAACTTTGGAAAACCACTAGCCACAGTGGCTGGTGAGCAAAACATTTTATGTCAGGCCCTGCATATAATTATATTATTCTTCTACCAATGAGGTCTATGGCAGCCCCTAAAAAAAAGGTTGGTGGATGATTTTCTAATCATTAGAATGCTTGCTATCAGCAACGCACACTATTGTTATCTCTTATTTTTACTACTATTCAGTGCTGGAAGTGGGCTGGAAGTGGGCCAGTACTCACCGGTACGCAGTACCGGCACCTCTACATTTTACTCTTAAGCGTACAGGCACCTTTTCTTGCATACCGGCACCTTTTCTTGCGTACCGGTATGCAATAAAAGGTTGCCGGACAAGGTTTTACCAAGGTTTTACAAAGGTTTTACGGCAATGTTCATTTTACACAAAGCTCAAACTATTTTGCACTCAAATAAAAGCCAAAAAAGTTGTCTCGCGCGCTACGCACCCTCGCATTAAATATAAAACTCCCGAACTAGCATCACATCAAACACAGACTATGCATGCATTAGCAGGGCAGGTGTGGTGGCGTATACGGGGGCCGGTTCTGGTGGGCCGGTCTGGATCAGTCCAGGGGCTATTTTACTCCCAGTCCGTCCCTGCCGCCCCGCAACATTAAGCCACCCCCCTGATAAAATATGTTCCTGCGGCTATGCATTTATGTTGTTGATAAATAACAATATGTTGTTGTTCTACCAGCAATATCTCCAAGTTTTGTTTTTCACTGTAGAAATCTCAAATTTCATTTCCTTTTTTCCCCCACTTCAAGCACTGCTACTATTCATTGTTATACCCACCCTAACATCTCCCACACTTCATGACATGAAAGGTCTCAAAATATGCGTCTTGTTCCCAGTATTGTTGCAATTGGTTTGTGAAAGGTTCTATTGCACGGTTTAGGAAATATGTATTTTTTTCTGGTGAAAAGTCAACTAGCTATGCTAGCAATTGTTAGGTTTGATCATTTGATTCCTGGTGTGATTACATGAAAAAGTTAATTTCATAAATTGTCTGGTTCAAGCGAAGATCTGTATTTTTTACCACTCACTTTGCCATCAATACAAGAGGGCTACCCATCAAACCCCACTGATTTGCCATGGCATTTCTGCTGTGCTGGACTGGTTGGCATGCATTAGTTATATTTCTGAGAGTTTCTCATAAATGAGAGCTGAAACTACTAACTGACAATCTTTTTTTAATTAATTAGTGCTAGATAACTTTATGTCAGTAAGTAAGCCAGTATATATTGTTTGTGTCTTAAACTATGAAACAGTTGTTAATGTCATCCCAGAGTTCACCTTGCTTAGCTTTAAATCTGCAAAGGTAAGTAACATCATAAAATAAAGATGAGAAACAGCACCTCAAATTCTTTTTCGAAGTCCAGCTATTTCCTCCAGTTTGAGTTTGATTGACAGTGGTTTTACAAAGTAAACTAAGGAGGAAGGCATGCCTACTCAAAGACATTTGACTAAAACAGGATTGCTGGAACATAGGGTTAATTTGGCCTGGAAAGCAGTAACACACTAAAAATTATTAATTGACAATCCACTGACACCAAGCTGTCTGGGTTGCTAAACAACTCTCAGAGAGCTTCACAAGTGATGGACTCGGGGCAGGGGGGGCTATCGTGCCCCCTGAGGCTCCCACGTTAGGAAACAATGCAGCAGAAGTGCCCTCTTGGATGCCTCGGTGGCAGATTAAACATGATGAAGGGCCCTCTATGGGGCCCAGTGTGCAAGAAAATGTGACATAATGCCTTCTAGGGTGCCCTTACAATGTAGAAAACGTGATGAAGTGTCCTCTCCGTGCCCTTCCAGTGGAAAAGGGTGTTGTTGTGAAATGCCATTTATGCTGCCCCTTGATGACAGTGTCCCAAAGGGTGCCCTTTCCTGGAGAGAAAATGTGATGCAGTGCTGTATAGGGTACTCCTACTGGTGAGAAAACATGCCCCAACAGTGGATAAAATGTGATGTGGTGCAATATATGTGCCCTTACAATGGCATAAACTTGAGGTTCCTTTCTGATGAAAAAAAAAACACATAAATTAGATGCCCTTCCAAGTGAAAAAAAACATGAAGTGCCCTTGCAGAGAAAAAAATCCCAGTGAAGAAAATGAAATGCTGTGCCCTACAGTCTCCCATAAAATGTACCTTCTAGGCCATGCTTTAAGTAATTACAAAAGGGGTGCCGCCAAATACAATTTTGAATTGATTTCTCAAATCCTGATTACATTCAAAACATATTGTATGGCTCCCTAACACATATTTTCTGTGTTTTTGCAAGATAGTCAATAAGTTAGGCTGCACGGTCAACTTCTTTTTTTCTCTATATATGTACCCTTTTATGTTAGGTTAACTGATAAGATAAAAGTTAATTGTTGCCAATTATGACACAATAAAGCTAAATAAAATGTGAATCCATTGTTACACTGATGGGGCCCTATGGTAAAGTTTGCTACTGGGCCTCATTGTATTATTTATGTATTTTGCATGTGAAATATATCTGATTATATTATTTATATTATTTCTGTAATTAATTAAATTATTAATTGAAAAATGGTCCCCCCCCCCCTCAGGCCCCTTCTTCAATTATGAGGGCCCCTTTCATACTTAACCTGTCAATTCCATCATACGTTTATTTGCCATTTGCAACCAGTATAGGCACATTGTAATTCTTGTTCCTGTTCCTCTCGACAGTTTCCTGGCAGATATGTCCTTGTCCACTCAAAAGAAAAACAAATAATTGAAGACCCACTTCATATTGCAACTGTAGGACAGACCGGAAATGGGAACCGGTGTAGGACAGAAGGGGTTAATGTTTTCACTGGCTGAGAGTACAGGATGGCTTATGCCTCACTCAACAATCTTTCAGACTTTGATCACGTAGTTGAGTGGGGTCAGCCTGCCATAACGAATGTCTCACTGATAAACCAACTGCCAGCTCAAAGACAGAAGAAATAAACCTCACACAAGCTTACTCTCTCTCTTTCCATCGATGTTATTAGCACACTATAAAGATAAAGACGTCTTGGAGATGGTGTTCTCCATTGGTCCATTTGAAAGACAACTTAGCAGCCACTTCATCACAACATCAACTCCAAGACTTAAACAAGACTACATGTTTTGTTACCTTGCGAGCAAGGGTAGCAGACTGATCACAATACACAATTGCTTTGTTAAATTGATTGCTAACCAGTCAGCAAAAATGAACAAAAGTTAAAAACTTTTTCATTTTCATTGAAGACATTTTATTCAAGTTTTCAGTTTTTCCCATAGACCAATGTTCGGAATACCACCACATGTGTTCCAGGAATTAAACAAAGAGGATTAGACCACGGTATTGAACTACTCATACCATATCACTGCACACAAAATCTAGGATGTGTTGTTTGTCAGGCTGTTCAAACTGCTGGACTGGCGTATTGCTGACTGCATTCCACGACCCCACTGTGTGCTCTGACAGACCCATTAAACCCAGGTTGAAAAGAGCTGGCGACGTACTGGGTGGCAGGGGAGGGCAGAACTGCCATGCTACTTTTGATACTTCCCATTCCACGCAATAGCAGAAGGGGAAAATACCTAAACTACATCAAAGTACTTAGTGATACATTTGACATTGTGACTTTTTGATTGCTGAAAAATACAGATATACCAGACTACAAATTTGCTCCCCCCATTTCTTTCTATGCTCTCTGTGTAAGTTGGAAACCTAGGAAGAAATGTGTTTTCTTTTATCTGAAAAATGCAAGCTCAAATCCATTTAAGTGCTCGTAAACACACACAGATACACACACACACATACACTTCCATTTTCTATATCACGAGGATGAGCAGAAGTTAGTGCTAGGCAAACAATGTAAAAAGAAGGAAATACCAAGCACATAGTTCTATCTCAGCTCCACAGTGTCTGTAATGTCTTGACATGTATACAGTCATTTACAATATTGCACAGTAGTAGTGGCTCAGCCAATGAGTTAATGCATCTCAGACATCTAATTTTACTAATTTCTGTAATGCTTTATTTATATTTTCTACAAGTAAACCATAAAATGACACAATAATGACAGCTAAAATGCTAAGAGACCGAAGTCCTACTATGTGGCCCCAAATCCAAAAGAGAGATGCTTATTACTAAGAATCTAGGAGGCTTAACCCCCTGTCTTAAACCAGAGGTGACAAGTCTCGGTGTAATCCTGGACTCAGATTTGAATTTCAACTTTCACATAAAGTGACCAAAACAGCATTCTTTCACCTGAGGTATATAGCAAAGGTACGACCATTCATGAACCAAAATGATGCAGAGAAGTAATTCATGCTTTTATATCCAGCCGGCTGGACTACTGTAACGCACTTTTCACTGGTCTTCCCTAAAAAACTATGGAACAAATTACCCATAAATATTAGGGAAGCAAACACGCTAGACATTTTTAAAAGACAGCTTAAAATCTACCTTTTTACCGAAGCATTTAAGTAATTTTATCTCAGAAGGGCTTTACTACTTTTATTAATTATATTATTGTTGGTATTTTAATTATTACTTTTATCACTTGTATTATTGTTTTTATTGATTTTATGTAAAGCACCTTGAGCTACAATTCTTGTATGAAATGTGCTATATAAATAAAGTCTTACTTACTTACTTACTTACCAAAGCTGAGTTTGTTGAATGAGCTTTGGTGTGAAGTAAATCATTCTGGTGTAAAGGCCAATTTATACTGGTGTAAATTTAAAAATACTGCGTTTTTACGGACACGCACACAGGGAACGCCCTCTCCGTCAAGGAACTCCCTCTCCATGCCCTCCCCGAACCCCTCGGAGAGCTCTACGTGCACCTCCTGATTTTCCTGGCTATCCGTCCGTCAGTCCGTCATTTTAGGGATGCTGTCAGGCCAAATAGTGTCCTAGGGCCAAATAGTGTCCTACCTGACGTCACAATGCCGTTCCGAAGCAAGTACGCGTCCGTCGCTATGCCGACCTTAAATTCCTGAGATATTTACGCGTGCTAGCAGGAAACTGTCATGGCTGCTATACTGGTTACTAGTTTTGTATTTAGGCTTATTTAAACCAGTTTATTCTACTCTACTATTTAAAGTTTTCACTCGTTCGACATTCCTGAGACAGCAACGCGCGCAGGTAGAATACTATACGTGTTGCCTTCCCGGTCTGTTAAAATTGATGCTAAATAAGTGAATTCTTTTGACGAAAACAATTAGCCAGCTAGCACTAGCTATCAAACGAGTGAAAACTTTAAATAGTAGAGTAGAATAAACTGGTTTACATAAGCCTAAATACAAAACTTCCTACCTAGTAACCAGTATAGCAACCATGACAGTTTCCTGCTAGCACGCGTAAATATCTCAGGAATTTAAGGTCGGCATAGCGACGGACGCGTACTTGCTTCGGAACGGCATTGTGACGTCAGGTAGGACACTATTTGTGTCACGGCCACAGCCGTGCCCCCCTATTGTTTTTGGTTTTGCCCTGCCCTAGTGTTTCCCTGTCATTGTCGTCACCTGTCTCGTTCAGTTGTCGTTAGTTTCATTGTGTTCACCTGTGTCTTGTTTGTTTCTGTGTATTTAGGTTCCTGCTTTGTGTCCAGTCTTTGTCTTAGCATTGTCCTTTGTCCCTGAGTGTACCCTGTCTGTGTTCCGTTTTTGAGAATTAAACCTGTGTTCCTCGCTATGCCTCGGTACTCCCCTGCATTTGGGTCCAACCCCACCTCACGTCGTGACAGAATGCTAAGACCAAGATGGGACCCAGCAGAGAGTTCACCCAACCCTTTCCTAGGGACCCGCCTGGCCTTTGGTGGACCCCGAAGCCTGCAGCTCAAGGCCCACCCCAAGTCCTGGTTCCAGCCCCAGCCGGAACCCCGACTCCAGCCTCGGTCCTGCCCTGGGCCCCTGCCTCGATCCTGCCCTGTGCCCCTGCCTCATCCTGAGGTTGTGCCGCCCTGCGCCCGGACGAAGAAGGTTGAGCCGCCCAGCACCAAGACCACCAAGGCTGTTCCTGCCAGGGAGTTTCGGCCGCCTGCCGCCAGAACCCAGCCCCGTTCCTGCCCTGTACCCCTGCCTCGTTTCTTGCCCTGTACCCCTGCCTCGTTCCTGCCCTGTACCCCTGCCTCGTTCCTGCCCTGTGCCCCAGCCTCGTTCCTGTCCTGTAGCCCAGCCTCATTCCTGCCCTGTACCCCTGCCTCGTTCCTTCCCTGTGCCCCAGCCTCGTTCCTTCCCTGTGCCCCAGCCTCGTTCCTTCCCTGTGCCCCAGCCTCGTTCCTGCCCTGTGCCCCAGCCTCGTTCCTGTCCTGTAGCCCAGCCTCGTTCCTGCCCTGTGCCCCAGCCTCGTTCCTGCCCAGTACCCCAGCCTCGTTCCTGCCCGGTGCCCCAGCCTCGTTCCTACCCTGTACCCCAGCCTCGTTCCTGCCCAGTACCCCAGCCTCGTTCCTGCCCGGTGCCCCAGCCTCGTTCCTACCCTGTACCCTAGCCTCGTTCCTGCCCTGTGCCCCAGCCTCGTTCCTGCCCTGTGCCCCAGCCTCGTTCCTGCCCTGAGCCCCTGCCTCGCCCCGAGGTTGTGCCGCCCAGTGCCAGGCCATCCGAGGACTCCTGGCCGCCTCCTCCTCCGCCCGAGGACTCCTGGTCGCCTCCTCCTCCGCCCGAGGACTCCTGGCCGCCTCCTCCTCCGCCCGAGGACTCCTGGTCGCCGCCTCCTCCGCCCGAGGACTTCTGGCCTCCTCCTCCGCCCGAGGACTTCTGGCTGCTGCCTGCCGCGGTGCCCGCGCTCCCATGCGCCCCGGTGCCCGCTCTCCCATGCGCCCCGGTGCCCGCGCTCCCGGGCGCCTCCTCGTCTGCGCTCCCAGGCGCCTCCTCGTCCACGCTCCCAGGTGCCCCCGTGCCCGTGCTCCGGCGTCCGGGCCGCCCCCCGGACCTGCCTCTACCCTCTGCCCTGCCTCCGGGCCGCCCCCCGGACCTGCCCCGACCCTCTGCCCTGCCTCCAGGTCGTCCCCCGGACCTGCCCTGACCCCCTGCCCTGCCTAATGGGTCGTCGGGTGACGTCCCTTGAGAGGGGGGTACTGTCACGGCCACAGCCGTGCCCCCCTATTGTTTTTGGTTTTGCCCTGCCCTAGTGTTTCCCTGTCATTGTCGTCACCTGTCTCGTTCAGTTGTCGTTAGTTTCATTGTGTTCACCTGTGTCTTGTTTGTTTCTGTGTATTTAGGTTCCTGCTTTGTGTCCAGTCTTTGTCTTAGATTGTCCTTTGTCCCTGAGTGTACCCTGTCTGTGTTCCGTTTTTGAGAATTAAACCGGTGTTCCTCGCTATGCCTCGGTACTCCCCTGCATTTGGGTCCAACCCCACCTCACGTCGTGACAATTTGGCCCTAGGACACTATTTGGCCTGACAATACCCCTTGGCTGTGATTGGTCCGTATTAAGAACCACTTGCGTCAGGGGCGGGGTTGCCATGACCAACAAGAGAACAGAATCCTTTGACCGCCATTGTTGTAAGTTTTTACAATTCATATTTCATCTATAGAGTACATGTAAATCAGCATCTGAATTAAAATGTGACGAGAAATGGGCAGTGTAGTTGCTGAAAATGTGCTTATTTTATTGATGAAACGACTAATTTGTACATTTGCTCTAACTTTTCAATAACCTCGGGGAGTCAGGTGGCTGAGCGGTTAGGGAATCGGGCTAGTAATCTGAAGGTCGCCAGTTTGAATCCCGGCTGAGCAAAATGACGAGTCCTTGGGCAAGGCACTTCACCCTACTTGCCTCGGGGGAATGTCCCTGTACTTACTGTAAGTCGCTCTGGATAAGAGCGTCTGCTAAATAACTAAATGTAAATGTAAACCTAGCTAGCATCGCAGTGCAGCGCCATCTACTGTTCTGGAGTAGTATAAATTCAACCTATCCGTCCGACTCCGTGCGTGCGTAACGGAGTCGGAGAAGTATAAAGGCCGAATTATACTTTTCCAACTCCGTTACGGACAGACGTTGATTTACATGTACTGTTTAGCTGAAATATGAATTGTAAACTTAAAGCAATGGCGGTCAAAGGATTCGAGATGGGTATGGCTGCAGCCTGCAGCCTCCCGTCTCATGCCCTCCCGTCTCATGCCCAAGCTCTCCAACGGTAAATTCAGAGGGTCAAAAATACTAAATCGCGAATTATTTTACGGATGGAGTTAAAGGTAAGTTCATGAGCACGTTTGTTGCAATAAATTGAAAAACTTGAAATTGATTTTTTTTTATCAATATATTATTTACTGATTTTTGGATGTTATTGTTCTGTCCCTGATGTTAACGTATATTTGATGAAACCTGCGATGACCTTCATTTAAAACTGCATCAGCGTTTTATGTTGACATTAGCTAACGTTACCTACAGCAATTTATGTTTGCAGACTTTGATGGTTTCTTTTTGTGATTTTCTTTAAGGTACACATCAGTGTCTTTCAAAAAAAGAACACACCGCAGGTGACAAAATGCGCGGTGTGCTGTACCGACCATCATTGTCCCCCAACCGTCGTGGTTGTGCCTAACCTTAATCTCGACCTCTGCTACGACTCCTGGCCTTAAACTAATCCTAACCTCAACCGTCGTTGTGACGCCTAAACTCAACCGGGCCTCCCAGGCTGCAGCCGTAGAATGGATTTTAGTTTGTAGTCTAGCAAAAAAAAACACGAACACCAAAGTAGGAAGGAGAAATAGCAGACCAGACAAGCTTTTATTTTGAAAAGTAGAGGCATGAGACGGGAGGGCATGAGACGGGAGGGCATGAAGCGGGAGGCTGCAGGCTGCAGCCATACACTCTTGAAGGATTCTGTTCGTCTTGTTGGTTACGGCAACCCCGCCCCTGCCCCTGACGCAAGCGGTTCCTAATACGGACCAATCACAGCCAAGGGGTATCTGTAAAATTACGGACTGACGGACGGATAGTCAGGAAAATCAGGAGGTGCACGCAGAGCTCTCCGAGGGGTTCGTAGAGGGCACGGAGAGGGAGTTCCTTGACGGAGAGGGCGTTCCCTGTGTGTGTGTCCGTAAAAACGCAGAAGTATAAATTGGGCTTAATTCGGCTTTAACTCCCTTTATCAGTTAATCCCATTCATTCCCATTCTGTTAATGGCCCATTCAACCTTTTCATTTAAATAAAGTATAGTAATTTACTGAGACAATGTTTTCAGGTTACAAGCCAAAGGCTACGGGATAAATGCTGCCTTGAGTGACTCAATGTTAAATCACACAATGATGTTGCAACTGTGTCCCACAGAAAAAGAAAGCGTTAGAAGAAATAATGAAGCACCTTTGGCAGTGTAACACAGTTATTTGGACACTGGAGGAAAACAACATTGTGCCTGCAGGCAAGAATGACACACCGCCTAGTTTGGGCAGAAGTGCTCGATCCAACAGTGAGATCATTTTTACCCCAAGGTCATTGGCTCTCCATGATCATTGCTTTCAAAATGTACAACATGTTGTATACTTTTTGTATACATGTTATACTTGTACTTGTTGTGTATAGCATGTTGTCTACTTTATTGAATTGTATGCCACTTTATTGTAGAATTGTATGTAATAGCATGTGAAAGCCATCTGCTGAGTTTGGCCTCAGGGAACACATCTTCTGTGACTGTATCATGTTTTTCTCCACTCACTGGACTTATATATATTAGAAAAATATATTAATCAAACAAACCCACAGCTTTGCATGAAAAGTAATCTGCCTCATAAGTGTGTCAGTTTGTATATTGTTTGAGTCACTGTCGAGGATTAGATTTTAAAACTGTTAAAACGTTAGTGTTCTTTCTTTCAAATGTCTTAATTTTTCCCCCCACTGACCTTGTTAATCAATATAAATCAGATTTGTGCTTTTATCTATTAGCCTTGAATTTATATAACACTAACTTCCCAAGTGTGACCTTCGTTTTTAAATTTGTAACATTCCTACGTATCTTATCAGACTTCTTCAACAACATTGAACTGTGCATTAATATGGAGTGAGTTAACAGAAATACTGACCTTAGATCTTAATCCATGGAGGATCCAAATTTTGAAACGTCACCTTGGGCAAAGGCCAATGAAAAAAAAGCAGATGTCAGCAAACGTGGGTTTTTTCTCTGGGCCTCATGTGATCAGACTATCAGGCTTCCTTCCCGTTCTCACATCAGCCATGTTTAGCAGTGGTGAGTATCCTTAGAGTTGGATGACTACAAACATGGAGCTTGGTAAGAGATGAGTCAAGAGATTCTACCCTGAGCTGCTTTTATTGATTGGTATACTTGTGCCTAAAGACGTTTTTCTTTTAAAGTTTTCCTTCTCGTATGGTCTAATTTGTCCTACTCACTGTCGTGTCAGACTTTTTTTTGTTGATAAGAAATAATTGGATAAGAAATTAACATTATGAAAAAGACCATGCATGACGAATACATTTCATGTCTTAAGATTTCCCTCAGTTTTCTCAAATGACAACAGCCTATCAAGATGGAAAGGCTTTGGTGTCAACAGTCATCAGGACATCAGTCAGGTGCTTCTTTTGCACTCATGTCATAGACACAGCACTGGGCAGAACCACACACCCATCCTCCGTACACTCACTCAAGTCTAGGTTCACATTTCTTGCCACCCCCCTACCTTCTCCTTTTATCTTCTCTTTCTACCCTCTCTTTCATGATCTCTCTTTATTTATTCCTCTCCCCACCACACGAAATGTGACTCCAATATGGACACAAGTAGCTGACTCATGGTGGCGATGGGCTCAACATGTGACTGCACCGTTCAGTATAGTGTGCAAGCCAGTGGACAGTGACGCAATGTTCAGATGCGGGTATAGACGCTGTATGAGGATCAGACAGACAATGGAACAATGGTTTTATTCAGTCTGCTTGTGTCCACAGTACTCCACTACTCTCTCCCCAACTGTGTGGCGTAGTGTGTTACTTTGTCTGTCCAGTGATTGAGAGAATGACTGATTGTTTTATAATGTGCAAGCCTTTGAAGGGAAAGTGAGGGAGGAGAGAAGTTTGTGGAGGAGACACGTAATTCCCGTTAACTGTACTGAATGATCTGTTAGGCTCTTGCAGTATACAGTTAGATACTCAGCTGTTTTCTTTGCGTGCCTATTGACCAAGGGATGGGTATGAACACAGACAAATTGTTTGATTAAGGGGTTGGCGTGTGGCTTAATTCAGCTGAGTTATTCTTGAGTGATAGAGTGATATCTCAAATTGCTGTAATTTTCTTGTTCATGTTCAGCCTAATAACATCCACATAACTTAACCTCACACACAACAATTAATGTTGATCAATTTGTCAAAACCAAGTGTTGAGGTTAAGTTGACAACTTGACATTACAACTTCTGGCAAATCATTTGACTCCCTGTTGAAGATTCAAAAGTGGTGAGAGAGCTCTCTCTAGTGGTGGACTTGAGACAACGTCTTTAGGAATACATGGGACTTGTTTCATGTGTTATTAGTAGTGCTGTCAAACGATTAAAATATTTAATTGCGATTAATCGCATTAATGTCATAGTTAACTCGCGATTAATCAATTAATCGCACATTTTTATCTATTCTAAATGTCCCTTGATTTCTTTTTGTCCCATTCTTTTTTCAAATTTTAAAGCTCTTATCAACATGGAAAAGTGGTTCGGATTGCTACGTGCAAATATTTTTTTTATTGAAAACAACATTGCAATCGCCTGGTTTTGACGAAGGGGCGGAGAATTCGCATGAATGCATCAGCTGTGTGCTTGGCCATCAAGTGGTATTTCAGACTGGACGTGCTGCGATGATAGCTCAGTTAACAACGACAAAACACACAGATTACTTTGGTCTTGTCAATGGAACCATTTGGCAACTTTTTAAAAGTAAACTTTCCATTCAGAATCTTATTGGCATCCATTCCGGCGTCTCGCGCTCGCCATCCACTCAAAACGTAACGTTAGCCTACTACCAGAGAATGTCTAATATCCGTAAAAGGGCTCTGCTACTACTCTTTAGCCGGCTCGCAAGCCAAACAAGTGTGTGTGGCGTGCCTGTTGTTTTATTTCCGGTCTAGATAGATCCGGTGTGGTGTTGTAGTCTTTCTAACGTCGGTAATTGTTGCAACAGCATGTGAAAAAAACTACAAAGTTTGCTAGGCCAAAAAGAGCGTTAATCGCACGATAAAAAAATTGACGCCGTTAATTTGGGTTTGCGTTAACGCCGTTAATAACGCGTTAAACTGACAGCACTAGTTATTAGGTTGAAGAATGTGCTTAGCTCCCAGTATTCCTGGGTGGATGATCATTTATGTTTCTAGTTTGGTTTATTTGACATCAAATACAAATTGATCCTGAAACAAGCCACTCAAAAAAAGCAAACCCATGATAATTATTATTCTTATATTTTTTTTTTACAACAATGTAGAATTTGACATTCTTGTCTCTACATTTCTCTGACTGCCAGAAATGGTCCAACTAAGGATGACACAAGAGATGGCATGTAATCTGGGGAGCTACACCTGAAACACCCTGCCTCCTCAGGTGCAGTCCACAGACTACCACCTGGACATCCACCACCTGCAGCCATACGTGAGGCATATGTTTACTGAGTCCAGAGTGAGGTAAGCTCAGCTAGGAGGAGGAGGGGCGGAGTATGAAAGCTGTTCCTGAGGATTACCCACATAGAAATCTGTCTGGATTGGTCCTGAGGTATGGCGCCATCACAGACGTGGACATGCTGCCTGGCTGACAGGATGGTTTAGTAGAAGCGCTGCTGGGTCAGGATGGGGGTCGAGGGAGAGAGAGTGAAAGAGGCCTCTGTGTAGATTATATACTGTTGGTGCTCCCTCATGGGCAGGCTCACCTCCTACACAATAAACCAAGCAGCCATACACAGACTCACACACATTTAAAAAGCCACCCACACAAGATATGTACACACAGTAGAGGTTTGTATGAATCCATGCTTGCACACACATTTACACACAAACACTAACACCCTCTCTCACACACACACGTGCAAATAAATGCTCATATGTGTCTGTTATTATCCTTCATTGATGCAGCACATGAAGAAGTGCTCTGATAGTAGAACTCATTAGGTTTAGGAGAATATTACATGCTAACCTTTGAAAGTGTAACAAGACCACCCACCTCTAATACAGCGGTCCTATGAAGCAGCCATGTTACACAATCACTCTCATCATCTCTCTTTCGCTCTCTCTTACCTTCAACCCCCCACCTCTTTATCTCCCTCTCTATCACTCTGCCTCCCTCTCAGCTGATGGAGCTTATTGTGGCCAAATAGGCTTAGGAGCATCACTATGGCAACAGTGAACCACAAGGGTTACGTGACTACTTTAGCAGGGGCTGAGATCCAACTGTCCCCTCTGAGACACTGCCGCCAACCTCTAGGAGCAAGCAACAACAGGCCAGATATCCACTGGGAGGAGGAGGGGACTGTGTGTGCAGTATGTGTGTGTGTTTGTGTATATGTGTATGTGTGTGTGTGTGTGCAGTGTGTCAAAGCAGTTTAAATTATAAGGGGGGAGAGAGTGTGCTCAAATACTTCACTAGCAAGCAGGGAACCATCTGAAGACACCGGCAGCACATCAACTCATCTGACTCGGATCTGACTAACATAACAAACCACCAGTTTGGTACATTTACTTACTGAGTCCTAAACAAACAAGGGTTAAGGTAAGCAGATTTAATTTAACCAGTACTTTTTTGGTTGATATGGGAAATGTAGAATAGATTATTGTGAATTTGGGGTAAGAACAGTTTGATTAGTCAAAGCTATAGAAATAAACTACTTCAAATTGTAAAACCTGCCTTCATTTTATGGGTGAAATTGCTGCCTCATAAATAGCCAAAACAAAGCCGCTTTAGACTATTTAAGACAATGTGTTAGTGGTAGTCTGGGAGTTTCTTTAGTGTAATTAAAGCATAACTGGGACCACAAGTACAAATAAGAGTAGGGCACACCAGGTGCCTTGTGAAAATTCACTGGTTCCTATGCAAATGCAAGCAACCTAAGGGAGAAAGCGCCAGTTGAGAATAGGAAGAGAGTTGGATATAGGGCAGTAGTGCATTTATTCACAAAACATGGTTTCAGTAAATGAAAAACCTCCTTAAATGATTCCTGATACCTTTTTATTCTCATGTTCAAACATTTTTTGTAACTGTTTTTCACATCCCTTTTTCAAGGACTAAGAACTAAAAGAAACATTTTGGTAAGCAAATTAAGTTACACAATCTGAATTCACATTTAATGGTATTAGAATTTCAGTTTAAAATGTTTTATTAGATTGACATGATGAAATAATTTGTGTATATTTCTGAGCTACTGGACACCTAATTGTTTATGTAAATCGATGACAGCATTTAACAACACAAAGGCAAACAAACAGAGGTATATATATATATGTATTTATTTTCTTTTTTTAAGCTTCAAAAGGTGGCATTGTAAAATAAATTGTAATATGGGAAACGGTGCCCCCAATTGTTGTCTGAACTTCGGTTCTTTCCTCCAGCTGGAGTTTGATTTACAGTGATTTCACAAAATAAGAGCAGGAAGAAGGCCACCCTCGCCAGGGGATTAGCTGGAACAGGATTGCTGGAACCTAATTGGCAGGAAAATAGCAGACCGTTTCAAAGATTACAATTTCACATTCCACTGGCACTGAGAACGAGGAGCTTACACATGAGCTTACACAACATGTGTACATGTTTTTTGGGGGAGGGAAATTCTTACCAGTTTTTACCTAACTTTAAAACTAAGTCAGCCTCTGCTGTGGCATCAATGACAACATACTAGTCAGGTAGGATGTACTCGTTTAAAGACTCATCTAACATTCTGGGCAGTGCTGGGACTAGTCATGGTCTCTCTGTCTCTTTCTCTGTCTCTCTTCCTGTCTCTCTGTCTCTCTCTCTGTCTGTCTCTCTCTGGCATAAAGCTATGTAGGACGAGCTGTGAGAGTATCTACCTGCCCTTGCCTCAAAAGTAAAAGCCATCCAAACTAAGGAAACACTCCAGACATCGATGTATTCTGCTGTTCCGACTAAACATTCAAGAATCATCCATGGGTGACAGTTTGTGGAAGTTACACATGGATGACAGCACTGTGTGAAGGACCACTACTAACAGCTGAATAACAGGCGTGTGGGTGTAAACACCTTTTTGTTTTAGTACTTGCTGTATTTTTAGATCTGAGGTTCTGAGTTTGGTTAAGGTATATCAGGCTTCACGCTGTTCCAGCCAACTTGGCAGACTGAGTTCTTGATATATACCTGTTGTTATTAGTAGACTTTCAAACACTGTACTGGAGTCTTTATAAGCCCTGAGTTGCATTCTCTACTTGAAAACAAATGTCTTCCTTGAGGTCAGAATCATACCTCTGTGTGTCTAAGTGAAGTAAAGTCCTTTTTAACTGCTTCCTCCCAGCCCAGGCAGTAAGGTAGACTAGTAGATGGCCTCGTGGTTTAACTGGAGTGAGCCCCACTACCGGACCCCCCGGAGGGACCCGGCTGACGTGGTGACCGACACATTGATGCTGGAGCTGAGCTGGCAGCTGAAGGAGGCCGGGAGGCAGCAGCGGGAGAGGGAGAACGAGTACCGGCGGATGCAGACAGGAGTGGACTACAGCTGGCTGGTCAACACCCCCCGCGGCACCTTCGACATCTCTGCAGGAGAGAGGTTGGGCCTGGAGGACCTCTGCTCCAAAATACACCCTCCCTACTGCGGAGCCATCATACTGAGGTAATCAGTAGGAATGATCCTGACCTCTCTCCATCCAACTTACCAAGTCAGAAAAATGTATCCTCTTAAAAGCCTCAACTTCACTCAGCTGGCTTTGATCAGTCTTGATCCCATGGTGCATCCTCACCCTCAAACCATGGTCCCTGCTTCTCTAACCAGCAAATTAGGCACCTGTTGTGAAATGTGGTGCTGTTGATTGCTTCTCTCAGTAATTACATGCCTGGCTGTGGAGCCTGAGGGATATGGAGTTGTGACTGTGCGCTAACTGAAAACCACACTCAAGTGCACAAGCCAGATGGGATTACAAAAGGCTCTGCACCTTTGACGTCCTTAACAAATCTGTGATAATGGGTGTTTGCCCAAACACACTTGACTTGATCATTATTTTTGAATGGTTAGAAATAGGAAATGTCACAAGAAATGTAGTGAAAGTTTAGCTTGATTACTTGTGATATATCCTCCTGAGACCCAGTATATTTTTTATTTCATATTTTACACACCATAAACATTTGGGTTATAAAATATTCTGAGGAAAATAAATGTTGGAACATGGTTTTCTTATTTGTTATAGCTATGCATCTATAACTTAATTACCTAGAATCATACAGTGATTCCTGAGGTAATTCAAATCTGTGACATCATTAGAAAGCCCAAGATGTCCTCTCAATTGGACATGAAAATATAAACATTTGGCAGTAGGGTTGCAAAGGGTTAGAGACTCATGAGGATGCTTGGATTATGCTTTAAATACAAAAAAAAAAATATTGTAGGCAACCATCACAGCAGATCTGATAATCAGTAGAAGAGAAAAATACAAACTGTAAGGTCGGGCAAGGAAGGAGAGCAGGGGGCAAATTGGCCACATCAACAAATGAAGTCCAATGTGTGTTGTCTATTTTAAGACAATGAGACTTATCGGCTGCTTGGAGGAAAGGAGGCAGAGGGAGGGGGGTAAGTGGCTTTGGTTGGAACGCCTGCTTCTCAAGACCACTAGCTTGAAGTCCTACCATTATCCACCGGCCACTGATGAACAAGGGCATTTTAGGAGCCCCAATAATGTCACACAGGCTCAGAAAAAATCTAGTATGAAACTCTAGGAGACATTTTGGAGAAAAGCTTTTCAGAGTGCAGTTGTGGTGTCATGTTGGGCGATGTTAGAGCTGTCTCTCCTGAATCGTTCACTTTCTGACCCATTTGAGAGGTTATCTTCAGAAATTAGCAACACATGGTTTTTCTCCCAATCTGTAATTTTTAGCAAAGTAAAGACTTTATCAAAACCAACTACAGGTGTTGGTAAGATTTTTTAAATTATTTTACGGCATTTCAAAAGAATACTGTTCACTGTCATGGGAGAGGTTGAAGTTTGACATCAATGCAGGTCTTATTAAACCAGTTCTGTATTTAGTGAAAGCTCTCGTTTGTCTCCTCTGCCCAGGTTCCGCCAGGCTGTGGTAGAGAATGAGCCGGAGGTACAGGAGATGGCAGGCCTGCTTCGCTCCGTCCTCCTGGAGGCCCTGGAGCGCATGCGGGAGGAGGAGGAGGGTCAGCGCCTGGCCCGCCAGTGGAGCAGCAGACGGGCTATGAGCAGCATGTCCCTCATGAGCTTCAAGTCCCGCGTCAGGATCAACCCCTTCGGCAGCACCATGGGCCTGACCTCCTCCGCTGCCAACCAGGGGACTGGTTTCGGTGACCTGAAGACAGTGTCGGAGGACGTAGAGAAGGGCCAGGAGGGACCAGAAAAGGCCCAGAGAGTATGGAGCATGCCTGATTTTAGACACAAAGGCCTCAGTGGTAAAGTGGTCTGATGGATGGCGACTCCCCCAGGACAGTGTGTTGGTCCAGTTCAGAAAGGTGTCGTGCAGTAGGCAACTATCTGGTCAGGGATGCAGGACACATCTCTAGAATCTGACCAGACTGATCAGCAGAATGCTGCCTCTCAGCCTCTATCATGAAGCATGGTCAAATAACACTTGATCCAATATTGGTCATTTTTCATCAATACTTTTACTTTTTTTGCTATGCTTTGTATTGCACTTATTTATTGGTACCTTTGCAATGCTATTTTTGAGGGCATCAGATTATTTTTACAAAGCCATTTTCTTTATTACATAACAGTCATGTTCTAATCAGTTCCAGGAGGGATACCCAACAATACACACTACTATAATTATGACACTCCCCTTGGGCAGTAAACAGGCTTTATTGTCATCCTTCTGGCAAGTCAGTACTGGTAATGTGTTATATTTCATGGTATTCTATAAAATGGTTCACGTTAATGTAATCCTGTTTACTTGTGGAACAGGAGGTTCTCTTTTAAGTTACAGTCAGAGTACTTCATTCAGGGATCACTGACTCATCTTTTTTTTTTCAATGACAGCAATAAAGAACTCTCAAAGGACAGTGATGTTTTATTGAACAGTGGAACATTACACATTACAGTTTCCGTATTTCCAGCAGTTCATTGCTGTTGGGAGAAAAAACATTTCTAACTGGTTAAGCTGCATCAATTTACCACCTAAAAATCCACAATATAAAATACCCATGCTGTTATCCAAGGAAAGTTGGTGTTACATGGGAATGACATACAGTTTGAGGTTTGAAAAGTGTACATGCTATATTTTCTGACTTTAAATTATTCATCATCATCTTGCAAAGATTTCCATAGCATAATTTTACACAAGTCAATTGAATATAACATCTTTCTTAAAACAAGAAGTCTAGCAATGCAATATAGAAACTGGAATTAAATTTGAATAATCTGAATAGACATCCTGTTAATCATGTTAGCCGTTGAATCCACGATTGCTTAACAGGTTTTTGTACTCATTTGCTGGGCCACACACAGTGCAGCAGTAATATATGGGGAAACAGTGACAGTCTTAAATGCAATAAACCTTCTAATAAAATTGTGATATTACTTTCTATAAAACAAAACAAGACTGTTCAGGATAGTCTGGAAGAGCCCGGAACAAAACTAATGGTGAGGGCATTCACATCAAAGTGTAGAGTTGAGGAACTCAAGCAGTTCTGCACGGTTTTTGTCTCTCTGATGAAAACAAAAAGGAAAACAGACTCCTGTTCACAAATACCAACACAACTCATAATCATGTCACCTGAATGAAATATGAAGAGAATCACCTGTTTGTCTTTCTTTGATTTCTTCACTTTCAGTTTAATTTTCTTCCCTGAGATCATGCTGTACTTGCCACTTCTCTTTCGCTCCTTCAAGTACTGAAAGACAGATAAGACATATGTAAAAGATAAAGATAAAGTACACTTTTAGATCACACAAACAAACTCATTATACCTTCGAAATCTGTACAGGTCCCGAGGTCTCCTCCTCTCCTTTAATTTTCTTGTCCTTTTTTCGCTTACGTTTCTTTTCTTTCTTCCCCTTCTATTAAAAACATTTCACACTGGTCACACATCTGTTCAGCACCAAGCCTCCCTGAGTATCGGTACATCTTTAAAAACATTTCACAACCTGTACAACAGACTTTGTTAGATAACCTTTTTGTGCGTTTTTTCCTTTTTCCTTTTTTTGGAATGCTTTCTGGACTTGCTGTTTGAATCTAAAGAGGAGAAACAATTACAATTTATTTTCAACTGAGATGAACTCTATGGGGTCTTTTACCATTTATACAAAATACTTTGAAAATGAGTTTTGAGAGGTTCCTGTACGACTAACATAATGTCCACAATGCTCCGCTGATATTCAGTACCTGGTAATGTTTTGTGTTAATTAATAGTTATTTGTCATTTGTTGATAGTTCATTGAATATATATACACATTTAGCATTTATCTACAGATGACTCAGAGCCAACCCAATGGGAAAACATAATTACAGAGTACTGACCGCTGCTGCTGCTCCTACTGTGAGAAGAGTGAGAGGAGGATGGAGAAGAGGATGAGGAAGATGAGCTGGAAGAGGATGACGATGATCGACTGCGGCTGCGCTTTCGTTTTCGCTTTTCTTTCCCTGGGTCAAAAGGACAGTTAAAAGAAAACAGCATGAAGCAGCGGGTATAGTCACCTGAAGAGTTTCGCTTCTGGACACTAGGTGAAGTTAGCTTTTAAATTTGGAGTATCTTGAGTGCAGGGCCGGCCCTAAGGTTTTGGGACTCTAACAAAATTAGTGTTGGGGACCCTCCGATTAGTAAATAAATAATAATGTGACCAATTTGTTTTGCAAGAACCAATCAAACAACTATTTAGTTTGGTCGACCGACCCTGCTTGAGTGCTAACTTTACCTCTGCTTCTTGATCCTCTACCTTCGTCCCCTTTCGCGCTGGATTCATTCCTCATTGTAGACTCCAATTGTGCTGACTAGTAATAAAATAAACCACTTTTACGATTACAGTGATCTCTACAACTTATTTTGTGATTAGCAAATTAAAATGAATTGATTTAATTGACACACATTACAATGTAGCACGATGTTTTTGCACCGGGTCTTTTTTTCTGGAGACTGTCAACATATGAATTGCATTGCAATGACCTAACTGGCACTGTAGGCTAGTTAATATAGAACTAAGTGTATCAGTTAAGACATTAGATAAATGTATTTACCTAACACTGGCTAGTTCAGGAACTACTACCTGGGTCAATCTAGATAATATGATATATCCCGTTAGCGCTTGCCGTAGCCTACTGAACAGAGGCTAGCTCTGCTAAAATAGTAGGTAGCTAGGTTGGCTACATGGGCAATGATTGGATAGATTAATTAGTTAGCCAACCTAAGGTGACAAAACGCGTTCGAAACTTTACAACCCATGCACGTATGGGGAATTAACCACCACGAAGTCGCATGGCTAAACAGAGCAAGTTACTACATTTTTGATCTTCCTAGTGTGAGCTGGCAAAATATAGGCTAACTAGAACTAGCTAAACTAGCGATAGAAGTGGCTAGTAGTAGCAACTTACCATGGTAGCTATTTGTTGATTTTATTACTCAACATAAAATAACGTTACCGACTCGTATCCATTAGTTATTATGCTAAGTAGAAACACTTTCATCATTTTACAATATATCGTGGACTTCAGCCTTTAGATTATTGAAGCTATGAGGATTAGCTTGCACACTCCACTCTTCTGTTTATTAGTGAAATAGCCATTTTGTATCCCATAATGCACCGCGGAGATATTCTCAAATTTACAAGGCGCTGTTTTAAAGATGCTGTGAAGTGGAATTGAAAAAGAGTTTTAAGTTCATCACACCACAGAAGAATGTGTTGTTGTTTTCTTTAAAGTAATGCTTTACTATACTAGATTACTTACTTCTGATAGTAACTACTTGTACTACTAGTTACATTACTTTTGGATTACTACTGAGATGCACTTGCCAAATAACAATATATGTACCATATATATTCCAAATCAATCAATCTTATTATAATGAGGACATACACAAGATATCTCTTATGCTTTTTAATACCACTAGGCTGACAAAAAAGTTGTGAACATCAACCTTAAAGTTGTCAAGCATAACAAGGCTACAGTACTGGCAATAAGCAAAATGTCTCAAAATAAAATGATGCTTAAAACTTTAAATAGTAAAATTTTCTCTACTATGTATGCTCCTACAAGCCTGCTTATCTCTTTTTGGTAACCTGCTGTTGAAAGTCAAGTCGTGGCTGCTTGTGTCGGCAACAATGGCAACGACAACCTTTAATCGGCGTCAGTGTCACTCAGGGTCTGGGGATCTTTAGCTACTAGTCTTGAGCAATGTTCCCCCCAAAGATTTCCGCACTGAGCAAGTAGAAATCTGTCTGAGCACAAACCTCAGTACTCTGAGCAAAGTTTGCAAAGAACTCCGCTAGCTTCTTCGTAGCTAAATATATCAGAAAGCTTCATCAGCGTACCTAGACCATCGCTTGTGTCCGTTTGAACAATTTCATCAAGCCATTTGTGTTTAAATGTAAAATTGCCCCGTTTTTTGGGCGCCTGTAACAAGGGCGTAGGTTTGGTCCCAGCTTTGGTAGGTACACATTTTTTATACGTAGGTAATTGGTTCAGGTTTCATAGAGCTGTGCTAGGGCTTAATTGTCTGTACTGGACTTCTGAGCAATTAAATCTTATATGATGCATACATTTGGGCATCCCAATTTATAGCACCTTTTTACTATCTACAAGTATAAGTGTGAATGATAACATTCATGGGTAACATTGTCTCAAGGGCGGATCTAGAAAATTATTCATGGTGTGGTAAGAGGGTGGCAGGAGATTTTGAGGGGTGGCAGAAGTGCATATGCTGATTTAATATCAGTCATATTAATCAATGTTTATTTGGAATCAATGTATATCCAAGTCTTGAGCAATGTTCCCCCCAAAGATTTCCGCACTGAGCAAATAGAAATCTGTCTGAGCGCAAACCTCAGTACTCTGAGCAAAGTTTGCAAAGAACTCCGCTAGCTTCTTCGTAGCTAAATATATCAGAAAGCTTCATCAGCGTACCTAGACCATCGCTTGTGTCCGTTTGAACAATTTCATCAAGCCATTTGTGTTTAAATGTAAAATTGCCCCGTTTTTTGGGCGCCTGTAACAAGGGCGTAGGTTTGGTCCCAGCTTTGGTAGGTACACATTTTTTATACGTAGGTAATTGGTTCAGGTTTCATAGAGCTGTGCTAGGGCTTAATTGTCTGTACTGGACTTCTGAGCAATTAAATCTTATATGATGCATACATTTGGGCATCCCAATTTATAGCACCTTTTTACTATCTACAAGTATAAGTGTGAATGATAACATTCATGGGTAACATTGTCTCAGGGGCGGATCTAGAAAATTATTCATGGTGTGGCAAGAGGGTGGCAGGAGATTTTGAGGGATGGCAGAAGTGTATATGCTGATTTAATATCAGTCATATTAATCAATGTTTATTTGGAATCAATGTATATCCAAATGGCTGCTAGGTTTTTCGGCATTTAGACTGTCTACTCTTTTACCCTTGTCCCTAAATATGACACAGAGCCTGAACGGATGTACGAATATGAATGATTGTTGAATCTCGAATATAAAACTGATTTCAGTTGGGAGGGTGGGTTGGAGTTCTCTAGTGCTGCATTCACTTGCAGTGGGATATTAGCAGGCCCAAACGTAATTTGCGAGCGCAGAATTCCGACAAACCTGCAGAATTTCAAATAGAGGCTGTCTGAGACAACATTTTAATAAGCTTGTCAACTCATATTACGTCTCTATTCTTTCGAAATATTTAACCTGTAAACGGAGCACATTGTCACCAGTGTAGTGCTAACATTCAAACTGGTTGTCTTGAGAATGAGCGCGGGTCCTAAGAAAAATCTACAGTAATGCTGCAGAATGTTGTCGCTGCAAAAGGCCTGTGAACGAGTGCGCCCAAGCGGTCGTTTCGGTCAGAGATGAAGAAGGCACGCAAGCACCGCAGGACTTCCATAAAGGAAATAGACTTTTATTGTGCATAGCAATTCTTCTCATAGAACGTGCTCCTGCCAACCAGCCTCCTAACTGAGCTGTGCGGCACACCTTTATTCACCTGGGCGATACTATCTGACGTGCATCACAATAAATTAACACTCAATCAATTAACAATCAATCAATTAACATGCTCACCCGGTTTTCCCCCTTTAACACCATATTGACATGACACATTTCACACATACATTATGTCTTATCCTGGACTGCCATAAAATCACTGCTTTACGTGGCAGACGCCTTGCATTCTGTCACAAGGCCAATTTAGCAATAAAAACAGTGCTATCTGGGGAATGTGCGATTTAAATAACATTTTATAAATAAAGCTGCAAGCAGCGATGCGGGTTCCTCCGCAAAATGGCAAAATATTATACAAATTTACATTGTAGAAGGTCAAGAGTTGGACAACAAGAGAGCAAAACGACTATGTTGGGCCAACTACAATAGGCTGAATGGGGATTTGAACTCATGAGCATAAGGTTACAAGGCAGCCTCTCTATCCTCTCTGCTACACACCGACTGTTGACAATGTATGAGTAGAAAGGGCACAGTATTAGCTTTGGTCAGCTTTGGGACAAAGGTTAAGAAGCGGTTGACATATCAAAGTGAAATTGCATGACATTGCACATGGTATTTCATAATGATGTCATCCTGTTTAACTAAACAGATATTCAAATTTATGACAGGCTAAAAGACTGCTGCTGGATTCAAACCTACAACCTTATACTTTGGCGGTCACTGTCCCAGTCCATTGAGCTATTCTCAGTGTTGAATATTGTCATTTTCAGTTACTGTATAAAAAAGTAAGCTGTTTCTTCTGTGGTAAGAGTTGTTAGATTCAGCCAAAGTTTAAACTACTCAAATTCAATCATATTCTGACATACCAAGGTGAAATTGTTGATGGTACTTCAGAGTGATGTCATCTTGAACCCAATAAGGTTTGAAAACCATCAGTCAAAATGATATTTGATTTATTGACACAAATATATTGAGGCAATGTGGATAAATACACCCATTTCAGACATTTTGTAATACATTTCTCATTCCATTTCACCCTATATAAAAATACACCTGCCCACACACTATCCCAATCCATGCCGTTTACCTCCCTGCCAGCGCAAGTCACACCAAAGCAGAAATGCTGTAGCAGACGCATGAGGTTTAGATGACTACCAAAAATTGCCTCTCACAGTCAAAACACATTGCTCACAATACTGTTTCCAGAATTTCTCATAGATGGCTTGAAGACCGCATTCCAGAAACAGTCAACTTACTATCAAGAATAGCCTCATCGGCGAAAGGTTTATGGCACAGTCCATGATAAACTCCTTGCGGATATTGATGTAAAATAGCCGACTCTCACTTCCTATGAAACCACACAACATGCACTCTCAGGGTGACCAACAAGATTATTTTAACTAACAAACAACAATATTACAAACATCTAACTGAACGAACGTAACAACTGAAATCCCTTGCATAGCTGTTGTAACCAAACTATTTTCCACAAGTTTTGGCGTTTTTTGACATGCCACACTGCATGCTGGGTACCCAAGAGCGCTGACGCTGATGATCTAGCTGTGTTCCGACTGCGTGATATGACGAGATGCTAGTGACGCGCTAAGGCCTCGGAGTCTCCTGAAATGGAACGCGTCTTTCTGCCTTGAAGCTGCGTGCGCATCATCATCAAGACCCCATGTAAATGACAAGATAACATCCAAGCTAACAATTTCTCCAAATCTGACTGCAGCTTTGTATACCATATGTACTGTGTGGAGCAAAAACTAGCAATTCCATGAATCCCATGGAAACAAAGGCAAATGTGTGAGATGTACTGATGTGGAGCACAAATCATCCAAGAAGCAGTACTTCTCTTGAGTGGTTTTTATTCAGATGACTAATCATTGGATTCAGGTCAAAAGTCTATAACTTGAACTGGTTTCATTACTTAGGACACAAAAAGTCAGCAGCTTGGCATGCTAAGACATGGAAAGGATTAAACATTTGGACTTTCATCAAAGTAAAAAATGCTGGTTTGTCGTTTTTCATCAATGTCCTCAAAAAAGCAGTCTGCAGAGCTACTGGGGCAGGGGCAAGCAGGGCCTGCAGGCAGGGGCAAGCAGGGCCTGCAGGCAGGCAGTCAGGGCAGGCCAGCTGGATGAAACTGTCCTGGGGTCAGGGCTGAAGAGAAGCTGTCCTGATTCTGATTCTGTCCAGCTAGAGGGGGGTAGTCCAGCAAGGGATCAGCATCCTCTGTTGAACTCTGTTGAGCAGGCCTCTGCATGACCCTCCAGACCTGTAAAAGTGAAGAAAGGATCCATGTCAGTTGTGAAAAATGAAGCTTTTTACATCTACACCTGACATAAACTACAGTTTTGACTGTGAAATGCTCTTGTGGGTCAGTTATAACAAAGTTAAGTCTTGTACTCGCTGTGAAATATTTTACTATTGATTGTTGTACACTGTACAGGTACAGTCCTGCACTTTTTGTTGTTCATGTTGTTTTAATTTCTAACTTTTATAACTGCATGCTCTTATGAGGCTTCCCTTTTGGCACTTGTTTAGTTTTTTCACAATGTATGCTTCATGTTTTGGCTGCTTGCAATGTTTGGGACTACCTCGTTGTTATGATCAGTGACCTATGCTCTTTTGTACAGCTCTCTCTTGGAAGTCGCTTTGGATAAAAGCGTCTGCTAAATGCATAAATGTAAATGTAAATGCAGTGGCATTACTTGAGCTTGAATCCAAATGTGTTGAACTGATGGAGACCCGGCCATGCAAAGTCACTCAAAACATTTGGCTCGATTCCAGGCTCTGGCAAGAGTATTTAGCTCTAAACTGGTCAATATACACATCTGACCAAAGACCAGCTCGGCCTTTGCCTGTAAACAGTGATTCTGACTGTCAGAGACCTTTAAATAGGCTGACCGAGTGAAACTAGCCTGGCTAACGTAAGTCGCTTTCTCAGGAAAATGACGATTGAAATAGGCTTGTTTTGAAAGATCCTATATACTGGATATCTTCAGCAGGCTCTTGTCTACAAAAAGCAGCCCTCCCTGACGTTTTAGGAGTAAAGTTGAGTGAACTACAATACCGTTTACACACTGCCAGTGAATGAGCGAGCAGAGTCTGTCTCTGAGACCAAGTCAAAACAATGTACCCCCGGGACGCAGTCTCACTTTCCACAAATCACAAAAATAATCGGAGCATCTGGCTAAAAGCACAATTCCCACAACTCCTAAAGGCTGCCCTCCTAGACATTTCTGGTGTCGACCAAACTTTGAAATGGTGAACTTATGAACATGACGCGACCAAAACATGGCTGCCTAAGCCTATGCGGTCTGCCTAAGCCTATGCGGTCTCCCTGACGCATAGGCTTATTACAAAGACTCTCACGAGCCAAATCAAAATTCTGAGCCAACAGGTCTGTGGGGAATCGCTTGTTCTCCTAAAAGCTGCCCTCCTCTACCTTTTTGATGAATTCGCCGAGATGCTACATGATTCACTAATTACACAGAGGGAAAAGCTAGCTACTTTTCGAGTTTGGTTTTCGTCACTTCAAACTCACGATCTAAAGGTCTCAAAGTGCTCAAACCTTCACTATAATTCAAAATGAGTGTACTTTCACGAACCCAATCCTTGATTCTAGCTTAGAATGTGTAAAAATAGGACTTACCAAACGTGGCTGCCTCCAACACGGCTACCAGGCGATTCCAGTTGAAAACAACAATGGCCGCCGAAAAATAATTTATAGTCGTAGCGGCGAGCTGCGATTGGAAGCGAAATGAAACAGGAGCTAAAGACCAAGGGTGGGGGCTTGGTCAGCACACCATTTCCAGAAAGGATGTGTGTGCGTCTCGCCAAGCTCGCGCGTGTGTCACGTAGGTTGACCACCTGTCCCTCTTTGCGCTGTATTGTATCGCACAGCATTTTCAATATGCGACGTGCGGGACAAGGGGTGCAAATGATGTGCGACACAACGCAAAGCGGGACAGGTGGTCACCCTAGTGTCAAGGGGCAGGATGAGTCTGTGAGAATTTGGAGCGCGCGCGCTGTGGAGCAATTCACTTGAATTCAATCATATATTGACATACCAAGGTGAAATTGTTTATGGTACTTCAGAGTGATGTCGTCTTGAACCCTATTAGGTTTGAAAAACAATCAGTCAAAATTATATTTGATTTGTTAACACAAAGATATTGAGGCAATGTGGACATTAACATAAATAAATTTCTTTCAGCCATTTTGTATTGCATTTCTTATTCCATGTCATCCTAAGTAAAGACATGTATTATACACATGTGGAACAAATTTCAAGTCGATTGGGTCTATGGTTTATGAGTAGAAGGGTTTTGAAGGTTGTACCAAATTTGGACAGTACAGCAACATCTATGGGTCCTTGAAGCTTTTTTGTTCCCCATTAGAAATAAGGCATGTATACCAATTTTCAGGCATTTTGGAGTAACAGGGCGCTGGGGAAATCACGCAGACTTTGGGCGTGTTTTATAGCGCCACCTATGGGCGCACATGGGCCAGTAGCCGTCTGGGAGTAATGAGTGACCTGTTGTATCATTGGGCTAAATTGGAAAAAAACGGGTTCAGGACTTTTTGAGCTGTTGGGCCATTTAGCGGAGAAATATAATAATAATAGGAATACTAACAAAAACAATAGGTTCCCTCCTACCGGAGGAACCCTAATAAGAATACTAACAAAAACAATAGGTTTCCTCCTACCGGAGGAACCCTAATAATAAGAATACTAACAAAAACAATAGGTTACTAATTAGGGTTCCTACCGGAGGAACCCTAATTAAGTGGTTGACTTACTGTATTTTTTCTTTCTTTAGGACCATTTCCTGACCTTGATTTGATGGATGCTGGAGCCAAGCTGCGCGAGGTGCAACCCCAGCCTCTCATTGCCCTTGTGTTAGATGGCTTGTCTGAGATAGAGCTGACTCCATCCAAATTTTTCCCCGTTCAACGTGGATCCCCTCTATCATACCATTGTCCACCTCCACAGGAAACATCCAGTGACATTATCCTGCACCACTTGGCTCCTGAATTCCCTGCTCTTCTTCTTCCTTTGGATCAGCATACTTTCTCTAACCTGGACTTTGTGCTCACATTGCACTAGCAACTGCATCTACAGTCATTGCTAGTGTCACCACAAATGGCCAGTGAAATTGAGAAGGGAACTAGGCAGCAGTCCAAATGTCCTGCGTGGGCACAGTTACGTCAACCACGGTTAACTGCACGTCGCTTTCGAGAGGCCTGCTCTTCCTGGGAGGGAAATGCAGATCCAGAAGCTGCAGCAAAGGCCCTTGCTGGCCAAATGATAAGAGGCTCCAAAAAGCAAACTGCTGCAATGATACAAGGTCTGCAAATGGAGTCATAAGTCCTGAATAATTATGCTGAATTAATGCGAGTTAATGTGCTGTCTGTTGGATTTGTCATTCCCCCAGAAGCACCACATCTTGGGGCTAGTCCAGACGGTAGGGTCTATGACCCTTGCGAGTCACCGCTGTTTGGACTTGTAGAGGTGAAGAGCACCACAAAACATGATGCTTCGCAGGTCGTGCACCTTAAGAGGGAAAATGGCTCTGTCAGCCTGAGGCAGTCACACCGGTACTACTCGACTTTGTCACAGACACTCAGGCAAATGTATATGTTGAAAGAATCTGGAGAGATGATTCATTCATACTCAAAATGAAGGACAAATTAGACCTTTTCTACTACAACACATACATGGATGTGTACTTGGAATCGCACTGAACTGTCTGGACTCTCATTAGATGTCTACAGGTTTCATGTTAATGAACTAATTGATCAGTTAGACCTTTTGTACACTACACATACATGGATGTGTACATAATCACACTGGCCTCTCACTATATGTATTTTAATCATTTATTAATCAGTTACATTTACTCATTAAACGTTTTACATGTTCATGAATTAACCTGTATAGTTATTTTATTAATCAGTTACATTTACATTTAGTCATTTAGCAGATGCTTTTAGCCAGTTAATTACGTAATTATCACATTGCCTCCTACTTGCCTTACTTACTGGTACTGTACAAGCTCTTCTTCTGTCTGGCCCCCCAATGGTGGAATCAACTCACCACCTCCATCAGTGACACTGACTCCCCACCTTCAAGAAAAGGCTGAAAACGCACTTGTTCCGGGAGTACAATGGCACTTAGGAATGATTGGCTGGATCTGAAGTTAGTTTCCTCCAGGATCATAATGACTCTTATTGGGTGTGCTTTGCCTTCAGCAAGGGCACAACCATTGTTATCTCACATATATATTATTATTATTATTGCTTTTCAACTTCTCAGTTCTTCCGCCGTTTTTTGGCCTTTAACTAGTCCTGCATACTTTCACAGATTCCATACATTGTATTCCATAGAATACAATTTTTGTATCGAAACGTTCAGCTCCTTCAGGAAATGATGGCTATGACTTTTGGTATTTCTCACTTTTATACTTTTTAAAGAATTAAGGTTTTTGTGGAAATTATTCTACCATTAAAAGTAATGGTAAATCCTTTCAAATCATTCAAAAGCTTCCTCCTCTTTCAAACTTAACTACTTCAGCATACTTTCAGCTAGAGACACCATTCAACCTTTAAAATGTTCACAAGACATTCAACTTATAACTATCTACTAAATGTTCACTATTTTCGGCTTTTTTAGCATGGTCAGCTACCCCCATTCAGGTTTTCAGCATTCTCACTGCTGTTTCGCAGGAACAGCCTTTTCTAGTTGTGAGAATGCTGTTAAGCATTCTCACTATTGTTTTCCTGTTTCTCTTTATTGTTTTTCAACTTCTCAGTTCTTCCACCGTTTTTTGGTCTTTAACTAGTCCTGCATACTTTCACCGATTCCTACAATGTTGCATCAAAACGTTCAGCTCATTCAGGAGATGATGGCTATGACTTTTGGTATTTCTCACTTTTATACTTTTTAAAGAATTAAGGTTTTCGTGCAAATTATTTTCCCATTAAAAGTAATGGTAAATCCTTTCATATCATTAAAAAGCTTCCTCCTCTTTCAAACTTAACTACTTCAGCATACTTTCAGCTAAAGACACCATTCAACCTTTAAAATGTTCACAAGATATGAAGCAATTCCCACATGATTCAGCTTTTTCAAATATATTCAGCCAATTTTGAATTTTGACAGTTTTAAATACATGACAAATTTAGCTCCTTGATTTTTATGATTGAGCAGCCAGCATTTTCTGATATTCAACTAAATTGTCAAACAAATTCCTCTGACGTAGGAAAACTTGTCCTCTTTCAGCCAATTTAACTACTGAAGAGCTCACATTTACAGATCAGAATCGTATTTCTGACCGCACAGACATATAAAGGACATGTCTGGTTTCGGCAGTCTTGGGTCTCGGAAAATATCCTCATTTTTTGGATTGGACGTATAGTTTTGCGTCCAGGTTAACTTGTATGAGGTGTGGATTCCAGCTAAATTTGTGATTCTCTCTGCCCAGCTCGTTAGCGATCACAGCTGCGCCATCGCCGTGGCAACCAAACAGACACGCACCATGAAAGCAGAATTGGGTGACGTTTTGGAAACTGCTAAAAGAGTTGTATTTCTGACCGCACAGACACATAAAGGATATCAATGGTTTCGGCAGAGTCTTGGGTCTCGGAAAATTTGTATTTTTTGGATTGGACGTACAGTTTTGCGTCTAGGTTAACTTGTTTGAGGTGTGGATTCTAGATATATTTCTCATAATCAAGCTAGCATGGTGGCTCTCCATAACTAATAACGGTTCGCTTGTTTTCCACAATCGACCAAATTGGCCAAACAAGGTATGTACATTGAGCTTAAAGTGTACATAATCTAGCTAGATCGTTTTTATTTTAGCAAGTTTTACAGAAATATGCAAACATCGAGGCTGGACTGTCTTAGCTGACCGTCACAAACGGCCAAACCAGGGCTGGGGTAACGCTAAGTGTTTGCTGCAGCTGGCGTTAATCCTACGAACAAACGCTTCGTAACTGGAAAGGTTTTACTTTTAATTGACGATATTGAACACATATTTAAAGTAACTTGTCTTTACTCTAAACATCTTCTCCGTTTTCAATTTGAAGTTGTAGATCTAGCTTATGTAGGAAATCTTCCATTGCATCCTCTCTGGCTTCACGCCTTCGGTCATTATTCAAGCCTACGGTGTTAATACATACCACTTTGACACACTTGCAAGAAATGATCCACTGGTTAGATGTAGCATGATCTTGTTATTTACATATAAAAAAACTCACCAGGGACAATGACAACATCGGCAACCCTGCACTATGAATTATTATTTTGATGTCATCTTGATGTCATTAAGTGTCTGAACAGGACATTAGAAATGTTGCCAGTCTGTTGCCAATGACCAACGGTTGCTACGTTTTTCCATTAAAGGAGACATAAAATGCTGTTTTTGGATGCTTTTATATTGGCCTTAGTGGTCCCCTAATACTGTATCTGAAGTCTCTTTCCCGAAATTCAGCCATGGTGCAGAATAATAGCCACTACGAGTAGTCCCACAATGAGCTTTCCTCAGAACGCGCTGTTTTGGTGTCTGTAGCTTTAAATGCTAATGAGGAGGAGAGGGGCGGCAACATGCGCTAATGTTTACAACGGGTGTATCGCAATGGCTCGTAGGCCCTGTTGCTGTAAGATGCCTCAAATTGAGTCATTCTCATCTGATCACCCCGGTTTACAGAGGTGCACACTCATAGTCATTTCAATGAAGAGAAAGGCGGATATCGCGCGCCATAACACCAACAACAGAACGGTTATCCAAATAACAAAGAAGTGTACAGCGTTTGTATTCACACACACACTTGATGCCATCTACCTTTAAATTAGCGACAGTAACTCAGCTAGCTCGTAGCCCCGTTGCTGTAATATGCCTCGAATTTGCCCATTCTCATCTGATCACCCTGGTTTGCAGAGGTGCACACTCGTAAATAATTTCAATGAGGAGAAAGGCGGATATTGCCCGTGCCATAACACCAACAGCATAACGGTTATCCAAATAACAAAGAAGTGCACAACACTGGCGTTACAGCGTTTGTATTCACACACATAGCCTACTTGATGCCATCTATCTTTACATAAGCAACAGTAACTTAGCTGTTAGCTGCAGAGCTAATGTTACAGCCACATTCTAAGGGTAGCAAGCTAGGTAACCATATACAGTAAAGCAACAAAATGATATAGCGTTAGTTAGCTTACCTGTCCAAGGTTTGTAGCTTGACCAAGGAGAGTTAGTAATGATCCAGAATTTTATTTCAGCAAGGCCAGTTTTGTATTGGCTCAAGTTGAGGAGACAGTAGAGGCTGAAATGTTTGGCGCAGACATACAAAACTTTGTGAAGTTGTGTCGGCGCAATTCCAGCGAAAATCAAATTAAGATACTGGTTGTGCAGAAGCTTGGATGAAGGAACTAAAAAAATACTTTTGTTTTGATTTGCACATCCAAGCAATGAGCAACTGTTATGCTTCGTTTGTTTGCTCGCCATGATGTCTCTCCAGGAAAAACCGATATCGCACTCGCCCTTGTACGGTGGCAGCTCAGTTTCTCATGGGCGGGCCAGATGATCTGAGCGGGAAAAGCAGAGAGAGGGGAGGTAACCTTTCTTGTATCTACGTCACTTGGAGGAGATTTTCAAACAGAGTGTTTGAGTCTTCATTTTGTCAAAGGCGGAGAAGAACACGCAGGGCTTGATTTACACTTATCGAAAATTCTAGCCACTGGGGGACCAAAGGCAGGCTAGGGGAACTCATATTAATGTTAAATAACCTCATAAAATGAAGTTTTCATGTCATGTCTCCTTTAAGTTCAAGTCGTTCCAGTGCTGTCCTCTTACCTTCAAATTCAATCAACCCAGACTAAAGCAACTGGTTTTCTGCCAAGTTTTCACATTTTCCTGCAGCTCATCTTTCTGAAATGTTCCCCTTTTTGTTTAGCATTTTTCTTCTTCTTTTCTTCTGTTTTCTGCCTTCATCTTGCTACAGGTCCTTTCAAAAATACCTTTCACAGCAGTATCTTCCAACTGCCAGTACTTTAGCATTTTTTTTTATCTTTTCTGTACTTTTCTGCCTTCATCTTGCTGCAGGTCCTTTCTAACATATATTTCAGGCCTTTTGAAACTCCAGCAAATATTTTTTCCCTACATTTTCAAATTGTTATGCATTGTTTCTCTTCTTTCTGATTTGTTTCACTTTGTTTTGCATTTTTCTTCTCTTTCCTGTAGTTTCATGCCTTCGTCATGCTCCAGCCCCTATTTAAAACACCTTTCGGTCGCTTTAAAGCTTCAGCTTACAACTGTCTAAACATTTTCAAAATGTTCAGCTTTTTTAGCATGGTCAGCTATCCCCATTCAGGTTTTCAGCATTCTCACTGCTGTTTCGCAGGAACAGCCGTTTCTAGTTCTTTTTGCCCCCCTAAAACCTTGTCAATATCTGGATTACATACATAATGCCTGTGTCAAAATGTTTGTCTTGGTCTCGATTGAGTTGCTTGTATTGCAATTTATGTTCCGTTGCACAGTTTAGGAGGTTACAAAGTTTTTGTGGCAACAAAGTGCCTTTAGTTGATGAAGGGTAATCTGTGCTAGCTACGTCACCACGTCAACACACGTTAGCAACGACGCATGGATACAACGTGATAGAGACGTTCTAGCACGCAAATTGGAGCTTGGATTACGAGTGAAAAATACCACCCCCCAAAAATCCCAACCATTTGGCTTTGTTGAGAAAGCGATTTCGAGTGGAACTGCCATCTCGGATTTTTGATTTAGGTCGCTAAAATCTTTGTAAATTGCGCGAGTGCGGGTAGCCCGTGAGACCGCCTAGTCTTTTAGGCGGCAGCCATGCTCGAAAGTGTGATAGTAGTGTTTTTGTAGCTAATTTTGTAGTTCAATTTTACACGAAAAAACGGAAAGAGGGAAATGTTAGGACAATATGACTATTGTGAAGACATCCAGGTGGTGAGATTTTAATGTAGGTTGCTGTAAAAACTTTGATTTGTTTGCTATGTGAGAGCACCGTCAGCCTCCATTGACGATTGCGGCAGCAACAACAGTGACTCACAGTGACTCGTTGACAACACTCAAGTGTTGACACTCGTCGACAACAGTTTTGTCGATCTGCGTCTGATGAGTCTTTTCTTAATTTCGTACCAGGGTCGATTCTACATCCCAATGGAGAGCAGTGTTTTAAAGATATGGCGATTATGTAGACAGCCAGCGGGTCAGCATATTTTTGTGATTTGTGTAAAACTTGGAATTTGAGTGAGACCGCGTCTTGTTTTGACGTTCGCCTCAGAGTCAGAGACTCTGCTCGCCCACTGGCAGTGTGTAGTAATAGGCTACAGTCATGGGCGTCGCCGCAATGTATCTTGGGGGGGGTCCCCCCAAAACAGTTGTTTGGACCCCCCCACATTTGTAATCAAAATATTAGTGCATGACTACTAGTCCAGCGATCTTTCCATTGCTTCACAATAAAATCCGTTCCACTTTATAAGTAGGGACAATTAGCCTGGCTGCCAGCCCAACTTCTCTCCGCCCCCAAAAAATGTGTTCGGGAAATTGGGTCTGGAGGGTCTCGTATTGGGGACAACTATAGAAAACCAGAATCGGGACGGACCAATGAAATTGCCAGGGCGGGCTTTATACGATGATGGACAGATGATCAACAGTAACGTAATCAACAACGTCACGAAAGAGCGCTTGGGTTGAATTCGTTTTCAACAAACAACATATTACGTCGCTATGATTGGTTGTAGGTCTATCCAATTGAGCGAAGAGGCATTTGTTTTACGAGTTCGGTTGATACACGCCCCGTAGTCACAGCCCAACGGAGTTTTCAGACTCATATCTAACTAGAATTATGAGTATGACAACGTCAGGCTAAGGGACAATACCCATAGCAATAGAATTCCACTCCACGTTTTCTAGAAAAACAGCATCAAGCACGCAGATTCAACTCCCATACTCTTTGATCGACGCATCGCGCTTGTAGCTAGTAGCATTTCAGACATGACTGTTCCACAGACGAGATGGAGATAAGGAGGGTTTTTTCGAGGAAGAGGAAGTAAGTCAAAGTTGCCCAGTTTTCCCTTCAGTGGCCAAAGCACCCTTATAAGACATTCTCTGACTATAATAGCACTAGTTAAGTCACAAAGATCCTTCTGCAAACATTATGATTATTGCTAGCTAGATAAGCAAGATTTTTACCTACATCTAGCACTAGGCAATACCATACTTTATTTACCCATTACAAGTGGAACAGCATTTTTTGATTTCTTAATCTGGCTCTGAAATATGTTGTGCTTTTGGCCGTGTTCAGACCTAGGCGTCTGTTTCAGGCAGAAAGAGGATGTTTTTTCCAAGTAGCTACAAAATAAATTGCTGGTGTTTTTTTTTATTGCCATAACCACCGTGAGCTAATCTGGAGTTAACCTTAGCTAACATGCTAGTTTTTCTAACGACTGAAAAAAAGAAGAAAAAAACCTTTATTTCAGAATTGTCTTCCAATTTAAATAAGGTTGCTCAACTTGTAATTTTGGCAATTCGCAGAATTGTATTGCAACATGTTAGTCTGTAACATGAAGGCAAAACTGATTCAACCATTTAAACCATATACCCTCTGAAAGCTTAAACCCTCAGGATGTTATCTAATGAGACAAGAGACACGTCCATCTCTCCATAATAGTATGCTGCCCATGCATAGTAACATAATTTTACATTGTAAAAAGACACACTGTGTTAAGTTATTTTTGTTGGCAAGTAGCCGTGTAATAAGCGGGATAATGTATAGAACGCCGGTCATTATTGGGAAAATAAGCCCCTTCAGGGCGAAACAAAACCCCTCCACTTCGCGTCGGGGTGCTCCCTGTCGGGGCTTAATTTCCCGATAATGACCGGCGTTCTATACATTATCCCTTACAAAAGAAACGTTCTAATTTCCGGCGCTTTCAAACAATCAGTGAAGTGTGGATAGCAACGGCAGTTAGCCTGCCTCTAGCAAACTGCTTTTGAATTAGCCATGTCCCCCTAAATTAATATCAAACTGATTTACGTTTTGGGGGGCTTATTTTCAGTTAGCAGACGGTACTATTTGAATCGCAATCCCATCTGAAATACTGCCAGTGACAACGTTGTTACAGTAGATTGTTTCAAAGGGGGTTCCTTGTTTCAAAGGGTGTTCTTAATGAATTATGCAAATTATATGAGTAGGCTAAATGCTTGAAAATATCACTAGAAGGGAAAACGGACCCACCTGCAACCGACGCAAGCAAGCACACCCTACAATTTCCCCAGAAATTGTACCCTCTCTAGTTGAGACTTGTTGCTCTTTTGGTTTGTGTCTTAAAATTATTGTACTCGCCGTGAAATATATTATTGTTGTAGGGCTGTTTTGGCAGCCCCTTTGTCACTGGTCACCCAGACACTTGTCTGGGACAGTCGTTGATTTACATGAATGCTAAAATGACAATCACACCTTAATGACACACCTCTGGAGAGGTGGTCTCAACAGTTGAAGAGGAAGATGGACAGAGGAAGACTCTGAAATTATCAGTAAAAGTTGTGTTCTTGAAAATAAGGTTCTAAACTGCTTTTAATGTCATGTTTGATATGCTTTTGTTTCTTATTTTATGTATTACATGCTTGTAATAATTTTAATACTGTAACATGTACATGTACAGGGTTTACAGAGTTTGTGCCTACAGCAGACCAACATGTGTTTAACATATTCCCCTGTCTTGCAAGGGAACCACTTGGTCTACTGTAGCCTTGATTAATGATCCAATTTGAACTTGTATGCGTTTAGACTACTTTTCAGTCATGTGACCGGTGTCCCCATTTTAGTCAGGTTTGGGTGTATATAGGAAGAAGTGTTACCAATCACTTCGAGTTTGGTTTACGATACAGCTCCGGTGCGTTAGGCGCCTAGTCTTCATTGTGACATACCTTTGTTAACCATTGCTCTGAAGGTATGTTTTGTATTTGATGATATTTCATTATCATTGTATTGATTATCTTACTATTTAGATAATAAACTATTATTGTGCATTTTGACGTTACTTGTTCTCTTTGAAACGTATCTATCAGGCTACGGCGGTGAAAACTTAGATCTAGTCTGGTTGATGCGGCTAACTGATTATAAACATAGACTTTTGAGTAGGTTTTAACTTAAGGCCTCTGAGTCACTTACAGTGGATCTCCACGCTCCGAAGGAATTTACCGGGGCCTCTGAGTGATCGATTACATATCCTACTAGGTCGACTATGGTTAAATCTATATTATAGTAGAGATAAACGACTGTTTAGTGAACACGCATACTTTAGGGTCGGTGCTCTGATCAAGCAGACGATTTTTACCTACGTCAGAGTTTCATGTCATTAACTGTTTAGCGCTCGAGGTTACAGGTAACGCACTTGTGCACGTGTCTTAAAATTGGAGTCAGATATTAACGAGTCAATTATCTCCCTGAGAATCTAACCTAAGGTGAATTGTGGTTCCCAAGCCAGGGACGAACACCAAGCGTCTCTGGCCTTTCGATTCACCGACTACATTGTTGCTTGCTTTTTCCACAGGTACACTCTTGCACTTTTGAGGCTCTTGCTGTTTAATTGTAACTTGTCAAACTACATGCTCTTATTGTTCTTCCCTTTGGGACAAATTGGGTTTTGTTTGGCTACCTGCAATGTTTGGGGCTATCTTGTTGTTATGATCAGTGACCTATGCACTTTTGTAAAACTCTCTCTTGGAAGTCGCTTTGGATAAAAGTGTCTGCTAAATGTAAATGTACTGTAAAATGTAAAGTGAATTGCAATAAATCGGTGGTTTATTTAGTCAATGGCTTTTAATGTCAATACATTAATCAGTTGCTCCTGGTACGCAAGGCCCAAAATGATACTGTTCCACTTACAGCAGAGAAACTTTAAAGTGTACTTGTTACAATATTTAAGATCCCTTCCCTTAACCTTCTGTATGTGGTATGTGTCTTACCCCGCGAAGGACAATGAAGCAGTTATTTACATTTAGTCATTTAGCAGACACATTGTTTACATATATATACACCAATTACAAAAAGAGAGCAAAACCAGGATAAGTATGCAACATCACATGCAATATACTCTCCAGATCTCAGTCCTCTTCAAAAGACAAAGGTCCTTCAAAATTCACCATAACACAACAGTTGTGCCAGATCTGGCTGACAGTGCCCATCAGAGTGAGAGGTACAGGTGAGTCCCAGATGTGACTGGACTTGATTCTGCCTATTACCCTCTTGACCACTATCCTGAGACGCGCTATGACTTGTGTCTTCTCAGTATCCTCTCTTGTAAATTGGGCTGAACGCTTAATGGGTGGAATGATGAGTTTGGCCCCAACACCAGAACGGAGATCTTGGATAATAAATCCTTTGTCGGCCATCACGTCATCACCTGACTCAAGTAAGGGAAGGATTCAGCTGATCTTTGTTATCTCCTTGTCAGAGATGCTTCCAGTGTACAGTGGCGAGAAGAATGTCACCAAACCATGGGGAGTGACTTCGATCAGTCCCTTCAAGGTTGTCCTGTTTTTGTAGTGGGTGAACGTTTCTGATTGCAGGGTCAGAGGCTGCCGCCACTGCAATCTCAGTGCAGTCCAGTATCACACGGACATTGGGACAGTACTTCTTGAATTTTCCTGGCATGACGGACTTCACCTTCTCCCTACTCACCCAAAGAGGAAGCGTCCCCAGAATGAAGAAGAGGTAATTGGCCCAGGTGATGGTCACACGGCTCACAGTGGCTAAACTTATCTGGAACATGTCAGCAATTACCTGCTCCTTCATGCCATCAGCTACTCGCATATAATAAATAAGAAATTCATCAACTAATGGCATGCTGCGAGGGGGACTGGGACCGATGTTTCACTGGTGCCTTCACTTATAATTTGCTTTACTCCAGTAGACCAGTGGAGAGGCAGATGGTGCAATGGAGTCCCAGAAGATCTTAAAACACACGCTCAGATGGAAATTTGGTGTAAAGTCTCATCTGACGCACAATACCGGCTGAAGAGGTCCGGGGGTGGTAAGGCTTTCTTCAGCTTGGCTTCCAAGTCTTGGATGCAATCCACTGCCTCATCTAGCATACCTGTGGTGATTGAGAATTAACAAATTAATTCAGACCTTCATTCAATTACTTGACAGCAACTTGTTAACAACGCTAACAAGCAGGATTAGTAACATGAAGTTTTGCAAAGTAGGTTACAACACAATAACATAGTGAGGGAATTCCTTCGTCTCGACTCCGACAGACGTCAACGGCTGCCGTTTTTGGCACCGCTCATACACAGACTCCCTTTTTCCTTTAAGGTTGAAATCGTTCCATGGAAAAAGGCTAGGGACAGCCTCTAGTTTCAAGCGGCGAACAGTGATCCATAAAACGTAGTCGTCTGAGGTAAAGTGTCTGCTGCAGACATAAGTGCTCCCCTTTTTAATGGTAAAGTTAGGTCCTTCATCCCGCCGGATAGCCTGAATCCATTTTCGTCAAACTTCACTATCAACAGGGAAGGAATGAAACGACAGATAAGGGTGCTTTTGTGAATAACAAGAACAGCCCGGTACACTACAGTAACTCTTGCTCGTTGCTTGCGCCATTTAATTTGTTTCCCGCCGCTGCCCTGACCAGAGGAAGAAGAGTTTCACGACCAGGGTTTTTCCTGCATAGAGAACATTTTGGCGCGCGCCAAAGCCATTTTTCCAAGCGCCAATGAGAAATCCCGAGTGCCAAAGGCAAAAAAAAGTCTGCGATGAAGAAGAAAAAAAAGCTGTGTTCATCACGCGTGCAATGCATGTCAGCGAATATGTTCTCAATAGTATGTTTCAAGTAAGCTACAGCCGAACCCTCATTCTGTTTTGATCAATAGAAGGCCTAGTTGAAAAGCATGTCTTCTTGTCTGATCAATACGCAACTGTGAGATGCGCGAATGGACAGAGTGGCCACTACTGCTGCGAGGGCCAGCCCGACGCGCACGAATACACCTGTACAAATGCAAATGAAATTTTCACTCAAAATGCTGAAAAAAGTTTGATTTACGATTTCCAACGCAGCCTCCATTGGTATTCTTAACCTGGAATGATAATATATAGTGCAGTGTTTCCTCCGTGGCTAAATTTATGCCGCCACGGTATCAGAAATCTGGCTGTACAAAATGTTAGGCCGTCTATCAGCAGTGATTGTTAGAGTGCATGTCGGAGAATTGCACGGACACGTGCTTCACACCACAGTTGAGATAGCGTGTGTGTGTCCTTGAGAACTGTAAGTCGTATAACTTATGTTGTCAGTTCATTTAAGCCTGTTATTGTATAAGTCTATAGTTCTTGCAAATTTAAATCAAGTTAACTGGTGATTTTCGTTGTTTGTATTCTTCCCCTGCTAGCTAAATTGCACATGTCTGTTGATTCGATAGCGATTGCTGCCCTTTCTCAGGTTTGTATTTTAGGTGCATTATTATGCTGAAGTAGTTTTAATTAATAAAAAGTGAGTTTATTTTTAGTATTTGCTACAGAATCCTTAGCCTAACAAAATCAAATGAAGCAAGCAGTGTACATGCTTCAGAGTGGCCTACCTTAATCGATAGGCTAGGCTAGTGACCATTTACATAAGTTGTTATGTCAATTATTCATTGGCAGCATTTATGCCTTTTAGAACATACTTTATGAGTGTAAGGTGTCTTTAAGCAACCTAACTATTGCTTGGGGGGTGGGGTGGAAGGGGGGGATATGCAAAACACCTGGGAATAAATACATTGATTAGAAAAAATAAGACAAAAAAGAATATATATATACAGTATATACATATGTTTTTTTTGGAGCACCGAAGACCCATTTTGACCCAGGAAAAACCCTGACGAAGATTGCGAATTTCCGGTAACAAATACGTAAGTTGTGAAAAAGGTCTATACAAATAAGTCCAAGGCTGTGTTCGAAATATTAGATAGCTGTCTTAATCCTTGATCTCTTACTAGACAGGTGTCTAACTAGAAAGGTCTTTTCGAGGGAAGGTATCTCCAAAACCGTTGATTTCGAACAGTCTATTAAGACAGGATGTACATCATTGCACTGCGTGTACTTATGTGCTCGCACTAGCACGCTTTGTCAGAAGGCAGTCAATTGCATTGAGTTAATTGTCACACTAAGTCAAGTTAAGCTGTATTTAAACTTGTGTTAAATATAGGCTCAATAGCTCATAACATTTGTTTGTATTTCACTCATTTGAATTATCATTTTCGCTATCGAATCAACAGACATGTGCAATTTAGCTAGCAGGGGAAGAATACAAACAACGAAAATCACCAGTTAACTTGATTTAAATTTGCAAGAACTATAGACTTATACAATAACAGGCTTAAATGAACTGACAACATAAGTTATACGACTTACAGTTCTCAAGGACACACACACGCTATCTCAACTGTGGTGTGAAGCACGTGTCCGTGCAATTCTCCGACATGCACTCTAACAATCACTGCTGATAGACGGCCTAACATTTTGTACAGCCAGATTTCTGATACAGTGGCGGCATAAATTTAGCCACGGAGGAAACACTGCACTATATATTATCATTCCAGGTTAAGAATACCAATGGAGGCTGCGTTGGAAATCGTAAATCAAACTTTTTTCAGCATTTTGAGTGAAAATTTCATTTGCATTTGTACAGGTGTATTCGTGCGCGTCGGGCTGGCCCTCGCAGCAGTAGTGGCCACTCTGTCCATTCGCGCATCTCACAGTTGCGTATTGATCAGACAAGAAGACATGCTTTTCAACTAGGCCTTCTATTGATCAAAACAGAATGAGGGTTCGGCTGTAGCTTACTTGAAACATACTATTGAGAACATATTCGCTGACATGCATTGCACGCGTGATGAACACAGCTTTTTTTTCTTCTTCATCGCAGACTTTTTTTTGCCTTTGGCACTCGGGATTTCTCATTGGCGCTTGGAAAAATGGCTTTGGCGCGCGCCAAAATGTTCTCTATGCAGGAAAAACCCTGGTCGTGAAACTCTTCTTCCTCTGGTCAGGGCAGCGGCGGGAAACAAATTAAATGGCGCAAGCAACGAGCAAGAGTTACTGTAGTGTACCGGGCTGTTCTTGTTATTCACAAAAGCACCCTTATCTGTCGTTTCATTCCTTCCCTGTTGATAGTGAAGTTTGACGAAAATGGATTCAGGCTATCCGGCGGGATGAAGGACCTAACTTTACCATTAAAAAGGGGAGCACTTATGTCTGCAGCAGACACTTTACCTCAGACGACTACGTTTTATGGATCACTGTTCGCCGCTTGAAACTAGAGGCTGTCCCTAGCCTTTTTCCATGGAACGATTTCAACCTTAAAGGAAAAAGGGAGTCTGTGTATGAGCGGTGCCAAAAACGGCAGCCGTTGACGTCTGTCGGAGTCGAGACGAAGGAAACAGCAAATAAAACTTTGAAACTGGACCACAATTATGCGACGCCGCCACCCTCAGGTAAGAAATTCCACCTCCTGTAACGTTATGTCTTCATGGTACAGTGGTGCGTTGCTTTCTTCAAACACTGTAACACTTTGTCAATAGTTGACCACAGCTAACTTAAAGGGGTTTAAACTAATTCCTTACCTCATATTGCTGTGCCTAATTCCCTCACTATGTTATTGTGTTGTAACCTACTTTGCAAAACTTCATGTTACTAATCCTGCTTGTTAGCGTTGTTAACAAGTTGCTGTCAAGTAATTGAATGAAGGTCTGAATTAATTTGTTAATTCTCAATCACCACAGGTATGCTAGATGAGGCAGTGGATTGCATCTAAGACTTGGAAGCCAAGCTGAAGAAAGCCTTACCACCCCCGGACCTCTTCAGCCGGTATTGTGCGTCAGATGAGACTTTACACCAAATTTCCATCTGAGCGTGTGTTTTAAGATCTTCTGGGACTCCATTGCACCATCTGCCTCTCCACTGGTCTACTGGAGTAAAGCAAATTATAAGTGAAGGCACCAGTGAAACATCGGTCCCAGTCCCCCCCGCAGCATACCATTAGTTGATGAATTTCTTATTTATTACATGCGAGTAGCTGATGGCATGAAGGAGCAGGTAATTGCTGACATGTTCCAGATAAGTTTAGCCACTGTGAGCCGTGTGACCATCACCTGGGCCAATTACCTCTTCTTCATTCTGGGGACGCTTTCTCTTTGGGTGAGTAGGGAGAAGGTGAAGTCCGTCATGCCAGGAAAATTCAAGAAGTACTGTCCCAATGTCCGTGTGATACTGGACTGCACTGAGATTGCAGTGGCGGCAGCCTCTTCACTGACCCTGCAATCAGAAACGTTCTCCCACTACAAAAACAGGACAACCTTGAAGGGACTGATCGAAGTCACTCCCCATGGTTTGGTGACATTCTTCTCGCCACTGTACACTGGAAGCATCTCTGACAATGAGATAACAAAGATCAGCTGAATCCTTCCCTTACTTGAGTCAGGTGATGACGTGATGGCCGACAAAGGATTTATTATCCAAGATCTCCGTTCTGGTGTTGGGGCCAAACTCATCATTCCACCCATTAAGCGTTCAGCCCAATTTACAAGAGAGGATACTGAGAAGACACAAGTCATAGTGCGTCTCAGGATAGTGGTCGAGAGGGTAATAGGCAGAATCAAGTCCAATCACATCTGGGACTCACCTGTACCTCTCACTCTGATGGGCACTGTCACAGAGTTGCTGGTTCGATTCCCGCACGCGCACAATGACGTGTACTTGGGCAAGGCACTTCTCCCTACTTGGCTCGGGGGGGGGAATGTCCCTGTACTTACTGTAAGTCGCTCTGGATAAGAGCGTCTGCTAAATGTAAATGTAGGTGATTCCTTCTGAGTGAACACAGTGAATCTGACTGTAGTAGATGTAAAAGAAATGCATAAAGGTTTTGCTAATTCAGCTCTGTTTAGTTCCGGTGTTTATTTACAAACAGAGACGGGTTGAAATCGACCGGAATTCTCCTTTAACGTCCCTGCTCATTTTACATACAATTTAACAACAAAACGAGGGAGGAAACCTGAGGGAACCTAAATATGTTTTCATGTTGCATTTTTTTGGAAGTATCCCAGTCCAGCACTAAGTTTGTGTTACTTGTGATTTCCTAAACTTCCACTCTTGTCATCTAGGCTTCAGAGGACCCTGATGCATACTTGAGCAAGCGACCCGTCTTGTCCAGTTATACTCGTCTAGGGCTGGGCGGTATGACGGTATATACCGTGCAACGGTAGAAATGTGTCTACCGGGAGAGATTTGGCCATACCGTTTCAACCGCGGTATACTTTTCAGTGTTTCCCACACAGACTTATTTGTGTTGATGCACCACAAAATCAACACCGGCCGCCACATATTGCGTTTCGTAAACATTTTTTTTAACACTATTTAGGTTAAACATGCAGCGAATTCTTTCAGCTGCATTTTCTTTCCCTGCTCTCCCTCCGTCTCTCTGTCACTTACGCGTCTTTCTCACATACATAGTCACAACGTCAGCACACGTTAGCAACGATCCATACATTCGCCGTTCTAGTAAGACAGACAGCTATATCAGCGAGCATTCAGCATTAGCTTAAGATCTAGGAAAGTTCAGGCTACTTTTCGCTAGGTACTTACGAACATGTCTTAATCGAAGGTTCCCCTTCGTTCGACACCTTGTTAACCACTTTAACTGCATCACTTGACTCTCTCTGTCCCCTGTCAACAAAGCCTGCGCGATCTTCCCCCTCCTGCCCGTGGCTTACGGATGTTATTCGTGAAGAACGGTCCACCCTTCGAGCAACTGAGAGGAGATGGCGCAAGTCCAAAGACGGTCTGGACCTTGATAAGTATCACTCCCTCCTTAAATCCTTCTCTTCTCACATAACTGGTGCCAAAACCCTCTACTTTCTTAACAAAATTAACTCTGCTTCAAACCCCCACAAACTTTTCTCTACCTTCTCCACCCTTCTTAACCCACCTCCCCCACCCCCTCCCTCCACCCTGACAGCAGACGACTTCTCCTCCTTCTTTGAGAAAAAAGTCGCCGACATTAGCAGTCGGTTCCCTAAACCCACCTTTCCTACCCTCTCACCCTCCATGACTGACCCAACTAAATGTCTAAACTCTTTCTCTCCCCTGTCCGAGGCAGAGCTCTCTGACCTAATTCTCTCTCATCGCCCCACCTCCTGTCCCCTTGATCCTGTCCCCTCCCCTCTCTTTCAAACCATCTCCCCCTCTATCATAACTTTTCTGCTCCATGTTCTAAACTCCTCTCTTACCTCTGGCACCTTCCCCTCTGCCTTCAAACAGGCTAGAGTTACCCCTCTACTCAAAAAACCCTCCCTTAACCCTGCCATCCTCCAGAACTACAGACCGGTATCACTGTTACCCTTCTCTAAAACAATTAAACGTGCTATATCTAACCAACTGTCTAACTTTCTTTCTCAGAACAACCTGCTTGACCCCAACCAATCGGGCTTCAAGACCGGCCACTCCACAGAGACTGCCCTCCTTTCAGTCACCACTGCCCTCCAGTCTGCCAGAGCGGCTTCGAGGTCATCCGTCATCATTCTGCTGGACCTTTCTGCGGCGTTTGATACGGTTAACCACCAGATCCTGCTCTCCAGACTCTCTGAGATGGGGATCACTGGCACTGCACTCCAGTGGATCTCATCCTACCTGTCGGGAAGATCATACCAGGTCTCCTGGGGAGGCAAAGTGTCAGACCCTCGCCAGCTCTCCACTGGTGTCCCACAGGGCTCCGACCTTGGACCCCTCCTCTTCTCTCTGTACACCACCTCACTTGGACCAATCATCACCTCCTATGGCTTCTCCTACCACTGCTACGCTGACGCAGCTGTACCTGTCGTTCCCCCCGACCGATCCGGGGATCTCAGCTAGGACATCTCTAGCCAGCTAAGACATCTCCGCCTGGATGACCGAGCACCACCTCCAGCTGAACCTTGCCAAAACAGAACTTCTCATCATCCCGGCCAAACCCTCCATCTCCCACGACCTCTCTATCACCCTGGGATCTGCGACAGTGACCCCCTCATCCTCTACCAGGAACCTTGGGGTTACCATGGATGACGAGCTCTCCCTCACGGCCCACATTGCTGCGGTCTCCCGGTCGTGTAGATTCACCCTCTACAACATCCGGAAGATCAGGAGATACCTTTCCAGACTCTCAGTCAATGCACAACTAATAATAGTCATGTGGGCAACTGGGCTAGGACAGCGCTTATATTCAGCTCCTTGTGAGAATAGTCTGTAACTGTTTAGCAGCCGATTCTCTGGTCCGATTAAACTACACAACATACTCAATCAAGGTAACCAACAAGATTATTATAAATAACCAACAATAACATTACAAACACCCAACTGAATGAACACAACAACTGAAATCCCTTGCACAGCTTTTGTAACCAAACTATTTTCCACAAGTCTTTGCGTTTTTTGACATGCCGCACTGCAAGCTGGGTACCCAAGGGTGCCCACTGTATGATATGAGTATTCGTTTTTGGTCAGCTTTGGGACAAAGGTTAAGAAACGGTTGACATTTCAAGGTGAAATTGCGCATGGTATTTCAGAAGGATGTCTGCCTATTTAACTAAACAAGTAATCAAAATTAAGACAGGCCAAAAGACTGACTGGTTTCAAACCTGTGACCTTGCACTTTGCAGGACAACGTTTCAACCCATTGAGCTACCTGCAAGGCTGAGAAATTCTGGTCAGTTTCTGTAAAAAAAAAGTAAGCCGTTTCTCCTGCAGCTTTGGATTGTTCGATTCGGCCAAAGTTTAAACAGCAGTAATTCAATGATCTTTTGACATATCAAGGTGAAATTGCGCATGGTACTTCAGAACGATGTCATCCTGTTTAACTAAACAGATATTCAAATTTAAGACAGGCTAAACGACTGTGGCTGGATTCAATCCTACGACCTTATACTTTGCAGGTCGCCGTCCCAGCCCACTAATCTCAGTGTTGAATATTGTCATGTTTAGTTACTTTATTAAAAAGTAAGCTGTTTCTCCTGTGGTGAGCGTTGTTAGATTCAGCCAACATTGAAACTGCTCTAATTTAATCATATTTTGACATACCAAGGTGAAATTAGGTGCGTTCGACATGGACTGCGGCTGCATGAAACGACCGGCGAGAGTAGCCGCTTGCAGTCGGGGAGGAGTTGAAAACGGCTCTGTGAAGTAGGATATTCCAGCTTCTCGTGGTTTGCTGCGTTGATGTCAGTCATGGCCGATCAAGCGCTGTTTGCTTACTTTACTTTATTTATAATTTAACTTGGTCTTTCCGTTAGTGAAGAGGCTGACTAAAACCTTTTATTCAACACATTTTTTATTCAATCAAACTTGAAGCGTTGGCGAAACTGAAGGTGTCCGAATATTCCAAAATACGCGTCAAAGTTGTCATGTGTGAGTCTGGCCAATCATGAAATAGCTGTGTCGTCACTTGAACCCGTGCAGTTGCTCTTGAGAAAATGCGCTCGGCTACACAGCCGGCAGTTCTCAAATCGATCTCACGGTACTTTGATGGCGACGTCACAGTGACGTGTCCTCGGCGCCGTCTCAAGTCGGACAAAAAGTCTAACCAGAATGCACTTTTTCAAGTCAGCCGCCTGCAGCCGGCTGCGGCGTCGCATGAAGTCGGGTCATGTCGAACGCACCTATTGTTTGTGGGACTTCAGAATGATGTCATCCTATTGAACTAAACAGGTAATGGGCAATTCCATGCAAAGGTCACCCTTACTATAGAAAATAAAAGTTGTGCCCACACAAATATAACTGTTGTTAAAAGGTTCACTTAGGTGTATATTTTGTTGCATGTAATCACTTTGATCTAAATGTATAGACAATTGCACTATTTTACATGATATACAAATAGTGCACTCATGCAAAAAAACAATTGTCAAATGGCCGTTTTGTACCATTTCAAGAATGGGGTAAATGGACTCCAGTTTTCAATAACATTTTACCATTTAGCATTTTCCTGATTGACAAGGGAATGATAGAGCATTGTGTATGCTCAGTTTCAGTTAAAAGCACAACTCCTTAAATGCATTAAGCCTCTTGTTTATGAGTCTGTGAGTTCCAGGGCCAAGTCACGTCCGTAACGTTTTGTAGAATAAGTTTATGCCTATCAAACAGTGCCGATGCTACAACATCCAACGTTTCTGTGCAAAGCTTATTTATACCAGTGGTTAGTTTAATTAACAAATATTGCCCCTTTTTTACTACACAATGTAAATCTTCCCAATACACTGTTCACATCACAATGGAAATGTTCTCAAATGAAACGGCAAAGCTGACAATCGTGTTTTCGGCTGTTAAAACCCATTTCACCGACGTGTTTCAGTGAAACAGACATTCCAGTCATGATTATAGTCAGAATCATGGGTAACATGATTTAGCCTAAACATATCTTCCAACGATAGACATCTTCTCCAGTGATCCTGAAATTTCGAGTAGCCTTATTGTCTTGCCTTAACCGTCTTTGCCTTAACCTCGATCCCCGCTCCATGTTTGTAATATTTACTTCCTACTAGAGAGGCAACTCGAAAGTGCTCGAGGGACTCGATTGGTTTAGGCATTTAAGGCGGCGCTCTGTAATTTACTCGCGCTACCTGTCGGATCAAGCTGAGGTAGAGTTGACAGCTTTGATCAAATATGTCTTAAAGGGGTCATTGACTGTGTTTTGGGGGTATTTCACACAGTTCATTTGAAACTCAATGTTTTTAATTTCAGTGCTTAATTAATAGTTTAATGTTGAAAATCACTATTCATGTAGGCGTTTTATGTAATTTGTAGAAGACTGGTCCAGACGGGTCACATCCATGATGTTCAAACGTCATATCCGAAATGCTGGTTTTCCAAAAATACAAATATTATATTATATTATTATAAAAAATCCTTTTTTGTGTTCATTACTCAAAATCATTTGTAAGACTGGGTGAGAGTATTCACAGCTAAAGATGATTGGTGACCATTCTGAACTTTTTTAATAGTAATTTGACAACTTTGACAAAAAAAAAAGATAAGGGGTCCTTTTCTTGTACCCAGCGCAATTGAGCGAAAACAGGTGAGACGTTGCTCCTGCCAGAACGAGAGAGAAAAACGCTCGAGAAGAGTTCTAGCAAGAAAAGAGAATACTGCATATAGAAAAAGAACGAAAACAGAGTTAAAGTTTGTTAATACTCTCCAACGAACATAGCCAAAGTTTGTAAAACCCGATTTACCAAAGAGAGAAATAAATTATCAAGAGGAAATAAGAAAAAAGTACGCTAACCACGGTGTTGGTTGTCTTAGTGAAACATTTTGTTTTGGGAAATTCGTTGAACGGAATTGGTAAGTTTTCTTTTGATAATAATGTGTTTTGTCAAAGCCAAACTACAATATAAAGAAAGTCAATGTATTAGTTTTATTATTTAATTATTTTTGAAGACTATTTGGTCTCATGTTGTAAAGACCCTACGATGTAGTAGCTACGAGCTAGCATCCATTTTGTTTGATTCATTCTGAAATGCATGTCATTGTAAATGTATGCAGTGTCGGTTAAATTGTTTTCTTTGATAAATTACACTAATTTCATGTTTGTATGTATGACGCTGTTTTATAAACAGGTCAGGTTTTTTGGTTCTTTGAAATTGAATGGTCCACTGCACGTGGGAAGACCAAGATGGCGAGCCAACCATAGAATCCTTTCTAGGAAGAAGACGGCACAAGAAAGACCTGCAACGTTGGTATCAAAAGACTCTGCACAGTGAAAGGTTGCAAAACAGTGACTGGCTGATTTTGAACTGATTTGAATTTATTTTACATTGTAGGTTTTGATTTCATAATAGTTTTTTTGTTGTGACTGAAATACAATTGAAAAGTGTTTTCAATGTATTAGCTGAACGGTTTCTGTTTAAAGCTAATTAGGGGAATACTAATAGGAACAAATATAATTTAGATCTAACCCATGGGAAAATATAATTTAGAAGATATATTTCAAAATAGATCAAAATGTTATATGGATTAATATAAATCCAGGTCAAAGTAAAAGGTTTACAGGATCCATCTTAATGATCACAAGTGAAAATTGAAATTTCTTTTGAAGAGTACATGTCTGTCTTTATTTTGGTTTAAAGGATATCCTGTCACGGCCACAGCCGTGCCCCCCTATTGTTTTTGGTTTTGCCCTGCCCTAGTGTTTCCCTGTCATTGTCGTCACCTGTCTCGTTCAGTTGTCGTTAGTTTCATTGTGTTCACCTGTGTCTTGTTTGTTTCTGTGTATTTAGGTTCCTGCTTTGTGTCCAGTCTTTGTCTTAGCATTACCCTTTGTCCCTGCGTGTACCCTGTCTGTTTCCCGTTTTGAGAATTAAACCTGTGTTCCTCGCTATGCCTCGGTACTCCCCTGCATTTGGGTCCAACCCCACCTCACGTCGTGACAGAATGCTAAGACCAAGATGGGACCCAGCAGAGAGTTCACCCAACCCTTTCCTAGGGACCCACCTGGCCTTTGGTGGACCCCGAAGCCTGCAGCTCAAGGCCCACCCCAAGTCCTGGTTCCAGCCGGAACCCCGACTCCAGCCTCGGTCCTGCCCTGGGCCCCTGCCTCGATCCTGCCCTGTGCCCCTGCCTCATCCTGAGGTTGTGCCGCCCTGCGCCCGGACGAAGAAGGTTGCGCCGCCCAGCACCCAGACCACCAAGGCTGTTCCTGCCAGGGAGAGTCGGCCGCCTGCCGCCAGAACCCAGCCCCGTTCCTGCCCTGTACCCCTGCCCCGTTCCTGCCCTGTGCCCCAGCCTCGTTCCTGCCCTGTGCCCCAGCCTCGTTCCTTCCCTGTGCCCCAGCCTCGTTCCTTCCCTGTGCCCCAGCCTCGTTCCTGCCCTGTGCCCCAGCCTCGTTCCTGTCCTGTAGCCCAGCCTCGTTCCTGTCCTGTAGCCCAGCCTCGTTCCTGCCCAGTACCCCAGCCTCGTTCCTGCCCAGTACCCCAGCCTCGTTCCTGCCCGGTGCCCCAGCCTCGTTCCTACCCTGTACCCCAGCCTCGTTCCTGCCCGGTGCCCCAGCCTTGTTCCTGCCCTGTGCCCCAACCTCGTTCCTGCCCTGTGCCCCAGCCTCGTTCCTGCCCTGTGCCCCAGCCTCGTTCCTGCCCTGAGCCCCTGCCTCGCCCCGAGGTTGTGCCGCCCAGTGCCAGGCCATCCGAGGACTCCTGGCCGCCTCCTCCTCCGCCCGAGGACTCCTGGCCGCCTCCTCCTCCGCCCGAGGACTCCTGGTCGCCGCCTCCTCCTCCGCCCGAGGACTTCTGGCTGCTGCCTGCCGCGGTGCCCGCGCTCCCATGCGCCCCGGTGCCCGCGCTCCCAGGCGCCTCCTCGTCCGCGCTCCCAGGCGCCTCCTCGTCCGCGCTCCCAGGCGCCCCCGTGCCCGTGCTCCGGCGTCCGGGCCGCCCCCCGGACCTGCCCCGACCCTCTGCCCTGCCTCCGGGCCGCCCCCCGGACCTGCCCCGACCCTCTGCCCTGCCTCCGGGCCGCCCCCCGGACCTGCCCTGACCCCCTGCCCTGCCTTGTGGGTCGTCGGGTGACGTCCCTTGAGAGGGGGGTACTGTCACGGCCACAGCCGTGCCCCCCTATTGTTTTTGGTTTTGCCCTGCCCTAGTGTTTCCCTGTCATTGTCGTCACCTGTCTCGTTCAGTTGTCGTTAGTTTCATTGTGTTCACCTGTGTCTTGTTTGTTTCTGTGTATTTAGGTTCCTGCTTTGTGTCCAGTCTTTGTCTTAGCATTACCCTTTGTCCCTGCGTGTACCCTGTCTGTTTCCCGTTTTGAGAATTAAACCTGTGTTCCTCGCTATGCCTCGGTACTCCCCTGCATTTGGGTCCAACCCCACCTCACGTCGTGACATATCCATTGGTTAAATACAAGATAAAGCACGCCTGTAAATTTAAATCTATTCTATGGTCTGTTTATTTCTAACCCTTCTGCTCCCATCAAATCTAGAACTGGTCCTTAGCACACTGTTCAACCATCATAGGTGCTACATTCTTTGGCGAGCCAGCCAGGAGCAGTTGCTATAGAAGAAACGTAATATTTAATACTAAAAATCAGACTTCACAGATCCAAAATAGTCTTAAGTCCGGCAAAATAGAAAATGGATGTAGTAATGGTGAAGGTGTGCAAATATCTAACTCTCTTATAGTTAGTGGCCTTACCAATACTGAATTAGATGATGAACTCTGTGACTAACTCAAAAGCTTTGATTCCATTAATCGGTATCTCCATGTGGATGACCCAGCATCTGAGTTCCACAGAAACATGATAATAGAATTTACCTATGAGACATCTCTTAATGACGTTTGTTGTTTCATTATCACGGGTAATCCTTTGTATAAACATGTCCTCTTGTGTGTACACAACAGTCACACCAATGACATCCAGAAATTAACATTTGGCCTTGGACTTGCTAAAAGTAAGGATGTGTTTTCCTGAGTTTGGGTTTTCCCCCTCTGCTCATAATATATGGGCAGTCCACATAGCTAGATACATTCGGGCATTTTATCTCAACAAGTCCAAACACAGGTTTTCCATCGCATGTGATGGTGTTGTTGTAGTGTGTATATGAAAGAACAGGTAGAGGGCCCAAGCCTGTAATCACAGAGTGGCAGCTGTGGGGGAGATGGGGCATCTGAGTGTGGGCAGGTTCTGGGCACTGCCTTGGTTGGCATTTGATAAGACAGTACGCTGCCCTTTTGAACAGGCCCAAACAAAGAGTCGACCAGCGGCACGTCACGGGAGATGGCCATAGTTGTGATCATGGGCGCCAGATAAGCAGGGAGGTCCTGGTATATAACGCCAACATTCAAACAAGAGGGTTCAGGCAGAGGTGATGTTACTCCTCTATACAGGTTAATCCTGTGAAAAAAGGGCAAAACAACACAAAGGTGAGTTATTATTGTTATTATTTAAGTTCTTATAAAACCAAAGAGAGATTGTGATTCAAGTTTGATACAGTAACAATATGAACCTTATGCCTTCCATCAATCTTCTTTCTTTTGGTCGGGCTGACAGGATCACCATGTCGTTGACCGGACCTGGTTTAATACCCTGCAGAGAGAAAATATATATATTTTTTATTAGGTAAACAAACTATACAGACCAGCACACAAATAAAACTGTATTGTGAAGTTTAACAAGTTACCGTGCTTCTTGGTTTGTACCTACACACAGATATATTCACATATATAATGTATAAACCGGTCGTACGCCAGGTCCTGCGCACCTTTCCGTTATAAACCCCCCCTGCCTTCTCCCATAAATTAATATGCAAATGGACTATAATGCACTCCTGAGGTCATTTCTTTGTCTGAATTACCGTATTTCTTCGAATAAACACCACCCTCGAATAAACGCAGCACCAAAAATGAACGTTAATCACTGCGGCGTTTATTCGAAGAAATACGGTGACTGTGAGATCGAGGTTCTGACAACAGAGGTGGAGGCGAGAAAATGTGTCCTGTTTGTCATCAGGTATTAACGATTAAAAAAAGAGGGCGGAGTGGAAAACTATCACTATTTGCGGCCTTTCTTGTTTTTAACCTGTAGCACTTTGAGATTTAGCTAAATGTAAAGTGCATGACAAATAAAATCATTATTATTATTATAGCCCCATAAATGCTGTGGGTTCAGAGAACCGGACCATGGCAGAAATTAAGAAGTAATGGGCCGATGTAAAACTTTAAATGAAGAAACAAGTGGTGGCGCATCGTAACAGCATGGCAGCTATAGGGTTAGCATGACATGCATTTCCTGAGTGAGTTTGTCGTTCGTTTGACACCCTCAAGTTTAACAGAAGTTATTAAATGGTGGCGGATTAAACAAAAGGCTATATAGCATTTCCCGTTTTGGCATTTTGATGTGATCATCCACATTAATGATCAAACTTGTATTTTTATGTTTTTTGAATAGTCAACGTCATAAACGTGGTAATGGAAACTTTATTTTGTAATGTTTCGCCATGTTACAGAACCAGACAAGACTTTGCGGACGGTCCACACATTCTCACGTCTGCTCAAAACTTTCCGTGGCGGCCCGCACATTCTCACATCAAGTAAATCTTTATACATCACAAAGTGTGCGTGAAAACCAGCGTATGCAAGCTTATTGTGCGTACACGTTTATACATGAGGCCCCAGGTGTCCCAGGTTCTGGACTTCCTTCCTCATGAGGTGGCACTTCGAAAGTTTCAGCTTCAGCCCATGTTCACGCAGTCTGTCAAATACCAACTGAAGTCATTCCAGATGATCCTCAAACGTCTTTGAAAAGATAATGATGTCATCAAGGAGATGCGAGCAGGTCAGATCCCCAAAACAACAGGTCATCAACCTCTGGAACGTTTATTGGGCGTTTTGCAGACCAAACGGCATCCTGTTGGCTTCATAGAGACCCATTGGGGTGACAAAAGCCGTTTTATGCTTGTCCTGCTCCGCCACCTCCACTTGCCAATGCTCCTGTCATAACAATGTTTCCGGCAGCCGCTGGCCAACTGTGACAGCATTTTCATCCTGCACACCAGCGCTAGAAGATTCAGGGGTACGAGCCTGCTCACTGTTGGGCAACACAGCTCTGCAAACCCTTGCTGCAAGCCCAGGCTTGCCACACCGGTAGCACACAAATGTGGCTCCTCCGCTCACGTTCCCCATACCCTGGCGAGACCGGAAGAGTGATGGAGCTGGGGGGGGTGTTAAGCCTTGACTCCAATTGGGACATTTTTTGACTGTACTTCCTGATTTAGGGGTATGTCTTTCACTAGCGCTGTTTGCTCAGAAAGTCCAGAGTTGTGCTTCCCTGTGTCGGCTCTGTGGGTCGGTTCACTTTAAATTTTGCTCCCAACAAGTTGGACCTGACTTAAGGCATTGTTCTGTTTGTGCTGGAGATTAAATCTCTTTGTTTCTCTGGCAAGGTTTCTGAGCTCAATTTGCAGCTCTCGAAAGCTCAGTAGTCTTGGCTTCAAAGGTGCAATTTTCATAGACACTTCCTTGCCAATGAGCCCTCTCATGAACTGCATAGCCAGTTTAGCATCACGATCTGGAAAATGCTGGTCACCATTCTGAACCTCTTCCACCTCCCTCAGAATCGCTTCCGAGGCAATGGCATAGGAACCTGCCGACTCCCCTCTGCATTGGCTCCTCTCATAAAAGTCAGCTAGGGGGTCCAGGGATCTCTGCATGTCACCGTATTCTGCTCTCAGCTCTTCAAAAGCTCTCTACGGACCTTGTTTCAGTGGGGGAAGATTTAAGACCAGCTTCCTAGCCTCACCACTGGTTGCAAAACTGAGGTGTGATTTGGGGTCTGATACTGCATGTCTCAGATCCAGTCGTCAATCAGGATCCTGCAGTCGGAGCCCCCACTGATCACTTGAACATTTTTCACCTGATGTGTCTGGGTGAACCACCATGAATGGGTTGGACAGGGGAAAACCAAGTCAATCCGTCAAAAGCCATGTGGGGGAGTGCATGGGGTGGTCTAATGGCCTGCAAGTGATAAGAAGAGGTTTGAACAGCTTGTGACCCAAGACAATCAGCTTGAACGTGGCCCCAGCTGGCTGTTGGGGAAGCAATCGGCTAGCCTGCATTTGAGAGGTATGCTGGTTGGCTTGTGTATCAGGACACACATTATTAAAAGGAGGGGGAGTGAAGGATGGTGAAGGTTGTCCTGCTGCCTGGGGTTGGCGTGCTGAGGTTGAAGGAATGTACATCCCATACGATGAGTGGGGGGGTATGGGGTAGCTGGTGGAAAAGGGGGTGACGTTTTTAGATGGAGCAGGCACTAGTTCTGTAGCACTCTGGATGCCCACTTGGAGGCCATGTCTGGTAACCTGTGAGGCAGAGGTTGAAATTTGTATTTGGCTTCTTAGTGGCATAAAGGCCTGTGATGGGGTTGCCGGTGGTGTATCAGTGTTGTGTTATGAGTTGGCTCGGAGGGATATAACCAGATACAGTGTAAAGCACCAACAAGCACCACAGTGTGTACACAATTAATTCACATTTCCATTTACACAAAATTCTTCAAAGGGAAGATTTTATTTATTTATTTTTTACAATTATTCAAAAGAAGTTTAAATACCTATTTGTTTCAATAAGCACCACAGTGTGTACACAATTAATTCACATTTCCATTTACACAAAATTCTTCAAAGGGAAGATTTATTTTTATTTTTTTACAATCATTCAAAAGCAGTTTAAATACCTATTTGTTTCAATATCCAAAACATGAAAAAAACAAGACCTGAGCGTTGTTGAGGTGATGTCAATGGTCTGCTCGTCCAACTGGAAACCACCAATCTGGGTCACGGCACAAAAGATGTAACCCTATTCTTCAGGCCGCTAAACCCCAGCAAAGTCTCTGCGTTGTGTTATTGGTTGGTTTGCAAACCAAGACTTTGTTGAGTGGAAGAAAGTCCAAATGGCTGTTGAGGCAGAGCAGAACTTTCCTCTTTTAATGCTTTTTGACATAAAAAATAAATATCATATGTCAGTTTCACAAAAAAACTCTTAAATCAAATATAGAAAAAATAAATAACTTTAGCTGCCTCTAGGGATGGGCGATATGGCCTAAAATCCATATTGCGATATACATTGCAGCCTATTGCGATAACGATATATATTGCGATGTATAAATTATAATAGAACCATTTCAGAACAGGTTACATAGACCTTAAGGAAAGCCAAACTGCTAAAAGTTTGTTTTAAGAAAGAAACGTATGTGGTTTTGAGAACATTTATTGTGCAAAACTATAATTATATGTGTCGCAAAAAGCAAAGCGCAGCAGAGGGGTGTTGTTTCAGCAGCGTAAATTGATTTGAGGTTTTTTGGAGTTGTCCTCCAAAAAGGGCAATGTTGCCACAATTAACATGGCAAGGGAGACAACTTGTCAAACCATTACGACTGTTAAAATGCGTAAATTGAAGACTTACCAAATGTACTTCACATATGCATTTAGCAGTGGCGAACCGTGAGTACAACAGCTGGGCCTTAAATCATCGCGGAAAAAAGCAACAATACGATTAATTGAATGGGTTAAACAAGTGTAATTCTTTTAATTACCTAACGATGACACGAATGTAAACAAATAGACCATAACGTCAATAACATCTGTTCAGGCACACAAGAGTACAACGCTCGCCTTCTGCGTAGGAGTAACGCGTATCTATTAAGTGATAATACTTGTATCTGAAGTAGTACACTAACTAAACTGGTAAATAATTTATAGAGATGGAGCAGCATATTACTTTCACCTTCCATGTTCATCTTGAAATTAGCTATAGCTATAGAGCGCAAGCTAACCCCAGTGTCATGGCAATTGAACGTCATCGTATCTGAAAAGCTCAGTGGACCCCGTCCACACTACTACGCGAACCCGGCGTTTTCAAATGTCTCCGGTTAGGGGAGCGTATTCGAAAAGCTCAGTTTTCAGTGTCCGAATACGCCATATTAGTGTGGACGGGAGGTGCAAACGCAGACGTATGTATGCGTTTCTAAATGTACCCGGGCTAGTGTGGACGTTGCCTCTGTCTCTCAACCGCTCTCACCTCTCTGCAAGAGGTTAGAGGACTTCATGAAGGCCTAGGATGTTTTGTTTTGTTCCCGCCCACTTGAAATCAAAGCGTGATTGGTCGATTTGCCCGTCACTCTTCACACCAAAACACATAGCTTGGCCTTCCCCAGGATTTGTGAAGTCCTAACCAATGAATGAGCCAGCTAACTGGGCCTTAATAGAGACAGACGATTCTGATTGGATAACATGTTTTCAGGACATGAACTTGACAGTAAGCTTAACTATAGAACATAGATGAGAGAAAATGTATTCAATGTATTGTATTAAATTAAATTAGATATATACATATATATTTTATTATTTATTGAATACTTTATTATTAGTATTAAATATATTATTATTTATAATTTGTTCAGGCCTTCTCTGAAGGCGTAGAAGGCCTTGAAGGTTCCCCACTGGCATTTAGGCCTACTGATAATTAGCGTAATTTCATGAGCTGTCTGAAACCGTTCTGACAGTAGGCTAGCCTATGGCCGATATTCTCTACAGGAGATTGAGAATAATAGCCCCCCAAAAAACGTGGCAGCATAAGAGTCTCACGTTAACGCAGCACGTTAACGCCGAGCCCACCACTAATATATATATTCATGTATTTATTTATTTTTTAAACTATGCTGGGCCTGCTGAACCTAAACTTTTTCCACAGGTACTGGTCAGGGAAGCATTACTTCTGTCTCTGAAGACCCTTGGGGCTGGTGGGATAAACGCTCTTTGTATAATCTGAGCACCTTCATCCACCACAGGGTTGTCAAAGAACGGATACGCCATAATTGATTGTAACTTGTCTTGACGCTCTGCTTAGTTTCTAAGGCCTTATATTATGTCAATTAACCAATGGCTTTTGAAAACAGATAAAGTAACTTAAAATAGAAAAAACCGCACTCTCAAGCTTGCTCGTTGCTTCTTTTGACCAGTTTATTAAGATGACAGACGCGTTTCGGCCTAAGCCGTCAGTGTAACATTCTTTCTTAACTTGTTTATTTAAATTAATATTTTTTTTGTAGAGGAAGTTGGCCTAAAAACGTGAATCATTTATGTCTGCACTTCAAATAGTCTGAATTTACGTTTTCAAACACGGACTAATGTGCTTTGCGCGCAGGAATTTACTCAACGGAACTGTCTTTTGAGATTCTGTTTCCGCCTGTTTGAAATTATTTGCAGCACATTTTAGTTTAGCTTCACTTTAAGCTTGACACAGATCAGGCTAGTTACGAACCTTGGTTACGTAGCTAGAACTAGAATAATCCACCTTAATGGAACGGAACTCTCGCTAAAGTCTTGCTTTCCCTTAACCCTTGTGCTACCTTTGCAGTAAATGAGCGCCCTCCCCCTCCTCGTCTCGGTCGGAAGAAGGAGCTTGGTTACGATCCTAGTCTATTACACCACTCTTGTGCTGTTTCCAAGTCGTTGTGAGTCACAGTGATGTGAAAATAAAGTGAAGTATTGGTATTCCTTGCGTTGTCTACCTGGTCTGTTACGTGACTCTCGTGCTGTATTCAAGTTGTTGTGAGACACCGATCATAGTCTATCACACCATTCTCGTGCTCTATCCAAGTTGTTGTGACTCACCATACCTAGTCTATCACACCACTCTCGTGCTGTTTCCAAGTCGTTGTGAGTCACAGTGATGTTGTGAAAACTTTTCACAATAAAACAATAAAGTGAAATATTTGTGTTGTCTACCTGGTCTGTTACGTGACTCCCGTGCTTTTTCCAACTTGTTGAGACTCACGGATCCTCGTCTCTTACACCACTCTAGTGCTCTATCCAAGTTGTTGAAACTCACCCACCGTACCTAGTCTGTTGAGCCACTCTCGTGCCGCTTAGGGCTCATTGTGACTCACCGATCCTAGTCTATCACACCACTCTCGTGCCGTATCCAAGTTGTTGAGACTCACCGATCCTAGTCTATCACACCACTCTCGTGAGACTCAACAGGGAGGAACACTCGCTGGACGTCAGGGGTTATCACTTGATCCAGGTCACACGGATCCTTTAGGGCCACCCCCAAGTCGCCAGAACCAGTATAGTTTATGTCATAGTCAAACACAATATGCTGTAAGGAGGGAGAGAGAGAGACAGAGAGAGAGACACATAGGAGGGGGAGAGAGATGGCAACAGTCATGAGATACATAGAAAGACACTGGTCAATGAAGTGAGAGAGAACCACTTTGTTTGAAAGAAAACCACTTTATTTCAGTTAGAGCAATAAACTTCCTCATCTCGGTCAGATGAATGAACGCCTTTTCCCCCTCGTCTCGGTGTGTTCCTTGCGTTTTCTACCTGGTCTGTTGCGTGACTCTCATGCTGTTTCCAAGTTGTTGAGACTCGCCTATCCTCTCAAGGTTTTGGAGAGGAGGTGGCATGCTGAGCGCTTGGACACGGAGCGCTTGGACGTTTCAGAGGAAGTTGTCTGGGGAAGTGCTACTACTACTTTCATACATTCAGTGGGCTAGGGCCAGGACAGCAGCCGTTGTCCAGAGTCACGGAGCTATGGCTGGGGATTTCACTGCGCTGAAAGTTCTACAGCAGATGTTTGACAGTGATGTTGTGAAAACCTTTCACAATAAAACAATAAAGTGACATATTTGTATTCCTTGCGTTGTCTACCTGGTCTGTTACGTGACTCTCGTGCTGTTTCCAACTTGTTGAGACTCACGGATCCTCGTCTATTACACCACTCTCGTGCTCTATCCAAGTTGTTGAGACTCACCTACCGTACCTAGTCTGCTGAGCCACTCTCGTGCCGCTTCGGGCTTGTTGTGACTCACCGATCCTAGTCTATCACACCACTCTCGTGAGACTCAACGGGGAGGAACACTCGCTGGACGTCAGGGGTTATCACTTGATCCAGGTCACACGGATCCTTTAGGGCCACCCCCAAGTCGCCAGAACCAGTGTAGTTTATGTCATAGTCAAACACATTATGCTGTAGGGAGGGAGAGAGACAGAGTGAGAGAGAGACAGAGAGAGAGACAGATAGGAGGGGGAGAGAGATGGCAACAGTCATGAGATACATAGAACGACACTAGTCGATGAAGTGAGAGAGAACCACTTTGTTTGAAAGAGAACCACTTTGTTTCAGTTAGAGCAGCGGTTCCCAAACTTTTTAGGCCACGCACCCCCTACTACATCCCGACCGGGTTCACGCACCCCCACTCCCCCACACCTTAAAAAAAAAAAGCAACAGCCTATTAAGCCGCATTCAAATCGTACCAATGAGAGAACAGTTTGCTAGTGCGTGGAGTTTGTTTACAAGATTTAGTCCGGTGTTAAATGTTGCAGTGTAAACACAAACCGAACAAAGGGGCCACAGCAACATTTTATCATATTAAACCCTGAATCGGAACAAAGCAAACAAACTACATGGGTGAAAACGCCCTGTTTTAGCAGAGTAGGTTTCTGCAGCGATCCTGGCGTAAGTATTTGACCCAGTGTTAACAGTGCAGTTGAAAGAAACACGTTTTCTGAACTAGCTCTCATGGGAGAGAAACAAGAAAAATATTTATTTGACAGGAACACATCAAATTATATATAAGTCACGTGCCAATCTTGCTGGCATTCATTGGTTAACATGTACCTTTAAATAGCCTGAGGAGTGAAACGGGCAAAACTAGCCTGGCTAGCTAGTAACGGAGGTCGCTTTCTCAGGCAAATGATGAATGAAACAGGCTTGGTTGAAGAAATCCGAGATTCTTGCTATCTTCAGCAGGCTCGTATCTACCAAAGGCAGTCCTCCCTGACGTTCTAAGTGTAGAATGGAGTGACAAACAACATTGTGCAGACTGCCAGTGAGCGACCCGAGTCTGACTGAGGCTAACGTCAAAACACTGCTGTACAGTAACGGGGACGCAGTCTCACTCAGATTGCCAGATTGTTTTACACAAATCACAAAAATAATTTGACCAGCTGGCAAAAAGCAGAATTCCCAGATCTCTTGAAAGCTGCCCTGCTCGACTTTTTTTGTTTTAGGACTGACTGTAAAACTGTAAAAAAGATTAACTTTGTCATGACGTGAAGACATGGCTGCCGCCTATGCGGTCTACTGGGCGACATTCTCACTCAAATTTCAAGACTTTCGTGGCCCAAATCAAAATTCTGATGTGACAGATCAATGTGGAATCGCTTTCTCCCATAAAGGTTGTCCTCCTCGATCTTTTTGGTCTTTTAAAATCTAACTATTGGAATAATCCGTGTAATTCTCTAGCCATTTTAAAGGCCATATTTTCCCCGTTTTCCCCCATGCTGCGCACGCATCCCAAATGTTTTCAAACAAATAATTGGTCCGGATCCGTGTCAGACGGGCGAGGAGGGCAATACGCGGCTAGCAGGACCCATTAGCTAATCAGAAAGCTTGTACTGTCGTTGCCATATAATAATTTATATTACACCAATAGACCACCATTACATTTTTCCTCTCGCGCACCCCCTAGAAGCAGCTCGTGCACCCCACACTTTGGAAATCCCGGAGTTAGAGCAATAAACTTCCTTCCAAGCCTGCGATCATAATTAGTGCTTGGCGGAAAGGGATGTAAAATGTCAACTGTATTCATAAAGAGAATAACATTGTGAAATAAACTCTGGATATTATGACGTGTTATTGAATGTGATGTTGACGATGGCGTTCATTCTTGTGATACAGCTAAACACAAAGCCTATGATAATCTTGCTACAAACACAGAAGTCTTTTAGACTTCATGTCATGGTACTTGTCAACAGTCCAACCGTCCGAGGGAGCTAATTTCTCTGACCGAGAAGAGGAAGCTTCCCTTTCTCCGACCGAGAAGAGGAAGTTCTCCTTTCTCCGACCAAGAAGAGGAAGCGCTCATTTCTCCGACCGAGAGGAGGAAGCGCTCCTTTCTCCGACCTAGAGGAGGAAGCGCTCCTTTCCCCGACCGAAAGGAGGAAGCTCTCCTTTCTCCAACCGAGAGGAGGAAGCTTCCCTTTCTCCGACCGAGAAGAGGAAGCTCTCCTTTCTCCGACCGAGAAAAGGAAGCTCCCCTTTTGTCTGACCGAGAAGAGGAAGCTCTCCTTTCTCCGACCGAGAAGAGGGAGCGCTCATTTCTCCGACCGAGAAGAGGAAGCTCTCACTTCTTGGACGTTTCAGAGGAGGTTGGATACTGAGTGGTCTATCACACCACTTTCGTGCCGTATCCAAGTTGCTGAGACTCACCGATCCTAGCTATCACACCACTCTCGTGAGACTCAACAGGGAGGAACACTCGCTGGACGTCAGGGGTTAGCACTTGATCCAGGTCACACGGGACTTGTGGGACGTTTCAGAGGAAGTTGTCTGGGGAAGTGCTACTACTACTTTCATACATTCAGTGGGCTAGGGTCAGGACAGCAGCCGTTGTCCAGAGTCACGGAGCTATGGCTGGGGATTTCCCTGCGCATAAAGTTCTACAGCAGATGTTTGACAGTGATGTTGTGAAACTTTTCACAATAGTCAACCGCACCTAGTCTATTACACCACTGTCGTGCTGTATTGGGTTTGTTGAGACTCACCGATCCTAGTCTGTTTCACAACTCTCGTGCTGTATCCAAGTCGTTGTGAGACAAAGTCACGTTGTGAAAACCTTTCCTTAAAAATTTTTTTTTTAAATATTTGTATTCCTTGCCTTGTCTACCTTGTCTGTTACGTGACTATCATGCGGTTTCCAAGTTGTTGAGACTCACCGCACCTAGTCTACCACTGTCGTACTGTATCGGGTTCGTTGAGACTCACCGATGCTAGTCTGTTTCACATCTCTAGTACTATATTGGGTTCGTTGAGACTCGCCGCAGCTAGTCTGTTACGCCACTCTCGAGCTGTTTCCAAGTCATTGCAACCCACCGCAGTGTCACAACAACTTTTCCCAATACAAAAATACACATTTTCTTTCATAGCATTACAAAGTAAAGGTCTCAATCTTGTCAGAAGCATGTGGCTAGGATGAAGTACAGTTTATTAGAATCAGTGGGACCTGTTTTAGGCTGAAATCTAAGCACTGTCATGTAATGTGAACTACTACAATGCATTCGATACTATTGACTATCACATCATTTCTACACCGAGACCCATTCCCATGCATCGTTGACCCCGACGACAACACAGGGTGACAACCCAGTATCACATAATTTCGTGAACCAGTCACGAAAAAGAATCTAATATTTCGTGACTGGTTCACGAAATTGGCACTTTTTTCGTGACTGTGTCACGTTTTTTCAACCAGTGCATTTCAATGGAGAGAATATTTCGTGACCTCGGCACGTTTTAATTAACCAATTAATTTCAATGGAGCAACACAATGGGGAAGTGTTTTCGTGTTCATTTAAGGTTTCGTTCTAATTTTTAAGCGATAAAAAACTAGTTCATAAAATAACTTGCCGTGTTCTTTTTTTTTAAGAGGTAGGTGAAATAGGCAACGTAGCCTATAGTTAAATATTATGAACTCCACGCCACTACATCTCGGAGATTTGCCTAATCCTGACAGTTTTCCACTCCCTCACACCTTACTTGAATCAGGAATCAGAATCAGAAATGAGAAAGGGTTTTAATCGCCATGAAAGTTGCACAGACAAGGAATTCGCTTAGGCACGAAGGTGCATACATTCAACATAGGAATCTTAAAAATGTATATATGAGATCTAACTACAGTAAAGGTACATAGACTAGCAATGCTTAGAAAATAAAATATGCACAAACATATAAAGTTGCCCTAATTTACAGTAGGCCTATAAAAATACAAGTATTACAAAAAAAATACCAACAAAAATATTAGGCTCCATTTATTATAATAACATGCTAGCCTTACCTATTAAAGCCTACTACTTAACTGATCGGTGCTTTTACGTATCCTTTACCAACCGTATTTAACCGATCTTCCCATTTATAACCAAGAAAGGACTTAACAATAACCGAGAAAAGATAGAAGATGTCAACTATGTCATTCATCATGGAACGAGGCCTGGACAAGGAGAGCACGCAACCTGGCACGCGACCTGGCTGGTTTCCCTGGCTACAATACAATCTACCCCGCAATTTTAACCTTCAGTGCGACTTCATCCCCTTCCTGGTAAGTAGCATATAAATGAACCTATTCAATTTCTCATGTGAAGTTTACGTTTGATGAAGTTGCTAGCCATAATTCCTCTGTTTATCAACAAAACATAGAAGCCCAACTGTATTGCAATTTTTGTAAATGTAAAAAAAAAAAAAGAACGGCAGTATAAACATTTAAGAACAGGAGGCATATTAGCTAGCTATAGCTAGCATTGTACAGTGCATGCGTTGGCCAGCCTGCCAGATTTGAGCGGGCTTAGCTAGTAAATGTATCTAGTGTCCGATTTCCTGCTTGCAGGACTCGAAATTTAGCAAGATGAGCACCAGTAGTAGTCTGTAATATCAGGCAGAATAGTTGACATAATTTCAGATGGGCTGGTTAGACTAAGAAAATCAATGTCTTCTATAACTACTTTTATATGCTCTTGTTCACTTCTTTTTTTAACCTTCTGTTGCAGCTCCATTAAACCCATTTGCCCTTCTCCAAAACCCACCACCTGTTTGATACCAAACCAACCCAAAGGCTCTTTTAAGAACCACATCTTTCTTTCCTGCTCTATTGCTCTCTCTATCTCTCTCTTTCTGTGTCTGTCTGTCCAATGATGGCGTCCCAACGTCCATCAGATAATTTCAACCAACGGGGCAGACTCACTGCGCTCTCCATCAAGCAAAAACATTTTTTAAGTGAAGCGAGGGTTAGTGCTTTTACAATAATTCTACATTTAAGTTGCTATGAAGTACCATTATACAGTAGCATTTCAAGGATCACAGTCAAACTATATTTTTTACAGAAACGGAGTGATGGAGCATCCGGAGAGGCTACTCCACCGATTAAAAGGGGATGTGTAGTTGGTCCACGAGGCAAGCCTAGGGGAAGATGTGGTGGGCGAAGGCAGGGCTCAACCACTGGTTGGTGTTCTTTATTCATACAAATGTTTCATGTGCAAGTCTGAATTTACCTCTATTTATCACACTTAGGAAATATAATAGTCTGACACTGTGGCGTAACCTTTTGAGAATCACTGAACCTAAATTCGGTCTAAATACAATACAAAAATCTGACATCTAAAATCTGTTTTATTTATTCTCTCATGTCTTGTTTCACAGGAACTCCTTCCAGTGCAGAGGAATCCTCTCCGGAGCTCCAAACTCAAGAAGAATTTGGTAATATTGTCTCTACAGATTCTAATCTTAATTTGTCCAACATGGCTAATTTAAACCATTTCTTCTATAGACCGAAACATGGAGAAACTTTCGGAAATTCTGAAGTCTTGCCCAGTTGCAATGCCAACGGAGTCCCCACAAACCTTTTCATCTTGGCCCTCACGTCACCTGACAGCACAAGAGCATTGGGAAGAAGCTCGGCCATTTCACCTGAAATGTCTTCTGGACTCAGAGGATGTTGGCCAGGAACTGTGCTACATCTGCCAGAAGACTGCTGTCATACGGTTGGACCACTTGTTTGCATTTTCTAGCTATGTGTTTGGGAGTAAAAAGTATTTTGCACCTCCATTTTAGTCTGACAACTGAAACACTAAAATAGCTAGGTAATAAACCTTGTTTTCCTTTCTTAGGTGCAGAGATTGTCTTCCTGAGGAGTGGCTGTGTGAGGCATGTGATGTCCACATTCATAAAAGATGGCCACTCCACAACAGAGACAGTGTGGTAGATGGATTCTTCAGAGCCATTCCTCCATCCACCTATCTAGCTATTGGTGAAGCTGGGCACTACACCACCCAAGAGCAAGGTATGCTTCTTTTACCCTGTTATAATACTAAGATTTTGAATTGGTTATTTTTGATTATCAGTTGAAGAGCAAATGTGAACTTAACTTGTCCTGGTACAGTATGTTTCTGTGTTCCGTCTGCATGATTAGTTGAATATACATGTTTATAACATATTTTTTTCCAGCTTGCATTTTACCCACAGTGCGTGCTCCTAAATTGTGTTCCTGTGAGGTCGCCAACGTCACTGTGTTGGCTGGAAGAGCAGTAATCCTCATTACCATGAATGGTAAAGCAAGAAATTCCCCTCATTTAACATTCTTTAGTTAGTGTATGTACAAAAAGTATAGAATGTTTACATTATTTACTAATTTTTCACCAGGACGTTATGACTTGCACAAACCTGTGTATTTGTGCAATATCTGTATGCAAAAGTGGACCCCAGAAGTCAGGGACCTGATCAAAAGTGGTTATTGGCCAGCTACAACACTTTCACAGACCCTATACTCTGTTGACCTCCTAAGCTCATTCCAGGAGCTGAAGGGGATCTCTCCAGGCTTGTCCAGGCAGGCCTTCACAAAATTGCTTGAACATCGCACACAGCGTGCTGGAAGAGTAAGTGTAAAAGAGAAAAGCATATCAGCCATTTTTTGTTTGTTTTTTGTATTGTCTTGTTGTGAATTGCTGTAATTTTATGTATTTATTATATTTCAGTCTGGTCAAATCAACGGGGATGCACTGCAGCGGAGCTTTCTGGAGTTTATGTACTGTTCCTTTCAGAAAGAGCAGCTCTGCTGTGTGACCCCATTCACCTGTCCAGCCTGCACACCACAAACAGTTGCCGTGTCAGTGGATGGTAACCGTAAGCTTTACCGCTTTCAGCGATCAGGAAGGTGAGTTTGGTATCTAATTAAAATACATTTCAATTACAACTCAAATGGTTTACGCAATTTACATTATTGTTTTTTCTCTAGCTCTGATGAAGCTGCATTTTTTGATGGTCTGTTCCTTGCAAAGGACAGAGAGGTGGCATGTTTTGTTGACCTCATCCACAGTGCTGTAAAAAGTTTTTACCACACACAAGTGTTAAGCTAATACAAAGTTTTAGATTTCATTGTTATTGAATTTATTTATTGATGAATTGTCTTCACAGACTCAAGGGAGGGGCACATGTGGTGCCTCACAGTGGACAGCCGCAAGGGAGACTTCCAGGAGGGCCAACAAGCTGGATGAGGAAGGTGTTGAGGTGGCTGTGTGTCGCCACGGATATTTGCTGAAAGGCCTCAGCATGTACAGGGGGGAGATATTTGCATACCCACTGTATCTACAGAAAGAGCTACATGCCACCGAAAACATCAGGTTCTTTGCAATGGACGTTGCTTGCAAATACTGGCCCTACCTAGAAAAGGTGGCTGGTGTTGTGTCATCTCTCCAGGGGCTCCTTGATATGAAGCCCTTCCTCAGCATCATGCATGCGAGAGCCCATGCCACAAAGTGTGAGGTATGTATCTGTTAACATTTTGCTACATTACATTATAAAGGAATTAGATTTAGCACATTCAACCAAAATGTAAATGTTCATAGTATTTAGTTCCCCAACATTGTCATTGTTACCCCTATCAGATCAAATGGAGTGGAAGGAACCAGAGCGGAGCAGGCACAACCGCCGGTGAAGAAGTTGAGCAAGTCAACAGTTTCCTCTCCCGTTGTGCCCTGACAACCAAGTACATGTCCAAATCAGGTTGGCTACTTTAACGACTAATTGGGTATCTGTTCTCTTCTTAGATTGCTCTTACATTTGCCAGATAACCACATCCTTTTCCTTACAACAGCACGTGTGGACATGCTGACGGTCCATGCTATGGTGTGGAACAGGTACAAGGGTGAAACTCTTCACCAGGCCCTCTCCACAAGATATGTGAAGGTATTCATGTTAGCTGTCTTATTGTATTTTGTGTATGTGTCCACTTCTGTAGGGAAATCTATATGGTGGTTCCAAAGAAATCCCACAGTTGAATATTAATATTTAATTATTATTATTATTATAAAACAGACTTGTCAAAGGGCTGTGGTTGAGGCAGCAAAACTGTCCGAGCTCAAGGCGGAGCTACATTGCTCCGACCAGTTGGCACTGGAGTGGGTTGCTGATGTTCAGGATTGGGCAGTAAGCGATAAGGATGGCACCCCTCCCGTGAGCCCTTTTTTAGGGATAATCTGTGTTCTAGGCAGCAGCACTACACTTTATTACTGACTGTTCACGGTTAACTAAACATAAAAGTTCACAACAAACTAAATTACTACTGTGATAATAGACAACATACACCGAATGCTTTTTCATCACATACTTATTTTTTTGTAGAGCAAACCAGTACCACAAACCCTGACCTTCAGACTCTGCAGCAGTCCATTGAAGGGCTTCAAATGAGTGTGCATGCTAGAAAACAAAGCCTCTACCGTCAGAATGGTATGTGGGCATTCTTTTCTTTAAAAAAACTTAGGATCAGCCTGCGATTTTGTATTTAGACCAATATTGACCCCCTTTATATCATACTGGAACCATGTTCGAAGATTATGATGTAAAATAATGTTAAGTAAATATAAATACAGTCAAATGTTGACTTTTCGAGTACTGATACATTTTGTCTTTCATAAAAGACCAATGAATGTATATTTGTCATATTGAGTGATTTAAATGTAACTGAGGACAAAAATCTTCTCCAAAAATGAGTTTTTAAATAGAAAGGAAAATGAAACTACATTTCCCAGGACCCCGCCAATGTGTTTTACTGCTATATGCGCCATATTTGTAGTCCATGTAAATTAACTATGGTAATCATTTTAGTTAAGTGGAGCGCAATGTTGGGATAGCTACTCAGAAAAAGTAACAAGTTACTTCTGAAAATTCTAACTACTTTACTTTACTAGTTTCTGCATTTGAAAAGTAACTTCGCTACTAGTTAGGCCTACTTTACTTTACATTTTTTAAGCAAATGTCCAAATTTACCGCAAAGATACATGGACAAACATCATGGCCCATTCATTACTTTATTTTTTTGTGTAGGCTTGGCCTACTCATATCATGGTGTACTGTATGGCAAGATTAGTTCGTAGCTATATTTAACCAGTTTGGTTTGTCATCATGTGTAATTTCGCATAATTAAACACATATTATTAGAAACTATCCGATTACTTTGTTTTGTTTGGAATCTCGTTTGTTTAAAGAACGACAGTTAGCTATCATTAGCTTTCAGCTAACTCAGGGTTCCCCATTTGTGTGCAACTTCCCATTCATTAGGTGCGTTCGACTTGGACTGGCATCATGCAGCGCCGCAGACTTGAAGCAGCCAATGGCATTCTCAGATTCAAGGCAGCCGGCTGCAGCCACCTGCGGCGCTGCATGAAGTCACGCAGTCCATGTCGAACGCACCTGTTTGTATCGACGCTTATCATTTTACGTCATCATCAGAGCCGAGTGCACCAGCTGGGCGTACGCCTGGACGTACGCTACGTCCGACGTAGAATTGAAAGTTAAGACAAAACTTAAAGTTACGACTTGTGCACCAGTTAGATTTAAGCCCTTTATGTGCTGCACCTGGGTGTACATTTTACGCCTAGTGGGGAGCAGACGTAAATTGGAAAATCGGACCAAAATCCATGGTAGCCTAATTAGGTCTAACAGTTTGATCGCACATGCAGCGCGTCTTGTTAATAGGCAACATGGAAAGGGCGTTAAGGCGAGAAAGAGTCGTCCGTGGTAGCCGAAATCCACTTATTGTTGATCGATTTCCAAGCTGAGTGTTTCTGTTTGTTTGTGTTGATATTATTTTACATTTCCCCGTGAACACGCTTCTGTTCTCAGTATACAAACTTTATATGTTTTCTAATTTCTCTATCAGTAAAATGTATTTTCCTTTTCTTTAGTTTTTCTTTATCCATGGCTTGTTTTGAAGGGAGATAGGCTAGCTATAAAGTGCGCTTCGGATAGGCTCAGAGAATGTCTAATAAGCCCGTAGACTGGCTCTGATAGGCTCTTAAATGTGTTGCTTGGCAACGATCGACGCTTTCGCATTTTCACAAGGACGCGCATCTTAAGACCAGACGTAGCTACGACCTTGGTCTTTCAAGCTTGGTGCACTTGGTATAAATTCAAATCACTAAGTCGGACGTACCTAAGACCGACATAAGAGTTAAGACCAACTTTTTTACGCCCAGCTGGGACACTCGGCTCCTGTTCCTGATAAGACTTTGTTGGCACCAATAAACCTACTGAAAAAAAACAACCCTGCACAAATCCTATTCAACATATTGTAGCTAAGATGAATACAAGGAGAAAGAATGGATTTTTATTTATTTATATTGATGTGACAGGTTGTATGGTCGCCTTCGGTTGCCAGGACTTGGGCCACTCCTCTCCACTGAAAATAAAGTAAAACATGTAAATATGCTGAAGTCATTTTTCACGTGACCTGTGTAGGCTAAGAAGAAGAAACAGAAAAAAAGATATTTGTTCACAAGTTTTTTTTGTGTGAAATTTGTTGTACTTTACTTACAGTTCAGTGCAGTGTAATTGTTTGCCGAGATAATTAAATGCTCATGTGATAATAAATGACAATTTCAAATCATACAAACTGTGTCACAAAATGATGCAGTAGTTTCTTAAAAAATTGTATCTGCCACACTAATGTGTAATCTATGCTAGTTTAGATGCACTAAGACAGTGGTTTTTAACCCTGTCCTCAGGGTTGAGATTCAAAGAACCGAGTCAGTAAAATGATCCAAACTTCTCATTACTTAAAGACTTAGATCAAGCATCACGCATGATACAAAGAATGATCTAAAATGAGTACATACCACACTGGGCAAGGCTGCCAGTCCACAAAAATCTCCGATATGCCCTATGAGGAGGAAAAAATACTTTATTTAATTTGAAGAATATTCGTGTGAGTTTCATGTTTGTACTGTGTATGACTGTCATAAAGTTCATACATTCTATCTAGGAATCTAAAACTTGCTATTCACGACTGAATGTGAAACAGCCATGTGTGCTTTTCAGAGTCTAGAATTGGATGTAATTTTGTATACAGCTTTCCTAATCCTCATATCCTTGTCTTTCTTTTGCCTATACAACCTTTCTGACTCTCTCCTTGATCACACTCCTGATGGGGAAAACCTTCAGGCTTGTGTGATACAAGCACTCTGAAAATATAAAAGACATATGTTCAAATATTTTGAAAAGTAGAAACGTTGTTTGTAATAATTATCACTGAAAATGAATGCTTACTTTAGAATTGAGTGTGTGAGTGTCTACTCAGAAACTATGAAGCAAATGTAGAGATACAGGTATGCTTTGTCACTGCCCACTATATGATTATACAGTATGTAATGTACAGTCAATCTACCTTTCTTTTGTTTCTTTTGTTGAGTCCGGCTGTCTGGCTTTCTTTGCCTCTTTTTTTTCAACGTCTCGACCCTGGGAGCGGGGGTCAGGCTAGTCGACGTCTCGACCCTGGGAGAGGGGGTCAGGCTAGTCGACGTCTCGACCCTGGGAGCGGCGGTCAGGCTAGTCGACGTCTCCTGGGGGTTGACAGGGACCAGTGTCAGGGTGAAAACTGGTCCCTGTTCAGGATTTCCACAGAGGTCTGAGGTCAGAGGACTCTGTGTGTCCTGTGAATCCTTAGTCCACCCTGTATAAAAAGAACAAGCAATAGTTTTAGGCACTGAAAACATTACCCAGTAATTATGTTAAATAAGCTCTCTGCAGTTGTAATTGTTCACCTCTGCTTTTTTTGGTACTTATTTCAAGGTGAAATGTAACTAAACTTACTTACATACTCGAGCACACATGGGAGCTTTACACAAAACATTTAAATGGATCGGGAGATGCATTCAAATTTACGTTCATTTCTTTTTATAGTCTAGATTTTTCTTTGTCATATCTGGCCTGCTGATACCAGGGGAACAATGCAACATCAACTGCTGTTGGTTCACTGATTATTAGGTTGATTAAAATTGGTTTTACCTTCACACAAGACTGCATAAACCTCCTTTATATTGCTCATGCAGTCCTTTGAGCATTCATTCAGGATGGAACGCGGGGTTAAAGCTTCACATTTAAAAGGCTTCTTGTGGCCTTTGGCAAGCAGGAGAGTGGGTTTGTACCCTACAGCCTGGAGTTTCTCGAGCTGAAATGACAACAGTATGACACTGTGAGAATCATTTGAGGAAATAACAAAGCAGAGTCTCCCAGCAGTCTGTTTTTGATGATTTTGCTTCACTTTCATCAATCATAGATTGCGGGTGGGGCTTCAGTCATCTACAGTAGGTTAACATTCGCTGCACATAGAAATATCTCACCATTAAGCTACTTTTTAAGTAGGGATTTCTCGTTAGGTACATCCAGACTTAACTACAGATATTATGAAATACAGCAAATATTAATATCTCGAACCTTCTTAGAAAGCCAACTTACCAATAAAATGGCATCATTGTGCAAGGCTGCAACGTTGTGGTTGATCTTCACACCAGCTGCCCACACTTCTCTTCGGGAATCAAATTTTGAAAGCCTTTTTTGCAAAATCTTTTTTGTTGGTTGTGGCTGCTTACAGCTGCCACATATTTTTTGAGCAAAAAACATTGAAGCTTTGCAAAAATGGCAGCTCTTTTTTATAGATCCTCCTGCCATTTAAAATGCTGAAAACTGACAGAGTCAGAGAGGAGAGAATGAGAATGAGAGAGAGATAGAGAGAGCAATAGAATAAAGAAAGATGTGGTTCTTAAAAGAGCCTTTGGGTTGGTTTCGATAACAAACAGGTAGTAGGTTGTGGAGAAGGGCAAATGGTGTGAGAGAGAGATAGAGAGAGCAATAGAGCAGGAAAGAAAGATGTGGTTCTTAAAAGAGCCTTTGGGTTGGTTTGGTATCAAACAGGTGGTGGGTTTTGGAGAAGGGCAAATGGGTTTAATGGAGCTGCAACAGAAGGTTAAAAAAAGAAGTGAACAAGAGCATATAAAAGTAGTTATAGAAGACATTGATTTTCTTAGTCTAACCAGCCCATCTGAAATTATGTCAACTATTCTGCCTGATATTACAGACTACTACTGGTGCTCATCTTGCTAAATTTCGAGTCCTGCAAGCAGGAAATCGGACACTAGATACATTTACTAGCTAAGCCCGCTCAAATCTGGCAGGCTGGCCAACGCATGCACTGTACAATGCTAGCTATAGCTAGCTAATATGCCTCCTGTTCTTAAATGTTTATACTGCCGTTCTTTTTTTTTTTTTACATTTACAAAAATTGCAATACAGTTGGGCTTCTATGTTTTGTTGATAAACAGAGGAATTATGGCTAGCAACTTCATCAAAAGTAAACTTCACATGAGAAATCGAATAGGTTCATTTATATGCTACTTACCAGGAAGGGGATGAAGTCGCACTGAAGGTTAAAATTGCGTGGTAGATTGTATTGTAGCCAGGGAAACCAGCCAGGTCGCGTGCCAGGTTGCGTGCTCTCCTTGTCCAGGCCTCGTTCCATTATGAATGACATAGTTGACATCTTCTATCTTTTCTCGGTTATTGTTAAGTCCTTTCTTGGTTATAAATGGGAAGATCGGTTAAATACGGGTGGTAAAGGATACGTAAAAGCACCGATCAGTTAAGTAGTAGGCTTTAATAGGTAAGGCTAGCATGTTATTATAATAAATGGAGCCTAATATTTTTTTGGTATTTTTTTTGTAATACTTGTATTTTTATAGGCCTACTGTAAATTAGGGCAACTTTATATGTTTGTGCATATTTTATTTTCTAAGCATTGCTAGTCTATGTACCTTTACTGTAGTTAGATCTCATATATACATTTTTAAGATTCCTATGTTGAATGTATGCACCTTCGTGCCTAAGCGAATTCCTTGTCTGTGCAACTTTCATGGCGATTAAAACCCTTTCTCATTTCTGATTCTGATTCCTGATTCAAGTAAGGTGTGAGGGAGTGGAAAACTGTCAGGATTAGGCAAATCTCCGAGATGTAGTGGTGTGGAGTTCATAATATTTAACTATAGGCTACGTTGCCTATTTCACCTACCTCTTAAAAAAAAAGAACACGGCAAGTTATTTTATGAACTAGTTTTTTATCGCTTAAAAATTAGAACGAAACCTTAAATGAACACGAAAACAATTCCCCATTGTGTTGCTCCATTGAAATGAATTGGTTAATTAAAACGTGCCGAGGTCACGAAATATTCTCTCCATTGAAATGCACTGGTTGAAAAAACGTGACATAGTCACGAAAAAAGTGCCAATTTCGTGAACCTGTCACGAAATATTAGATTCTTTTTCGTGACTGGTTCACGAAATTATGTGATACTGGGTTGCATAAAACAACAACTGAGTACATCGGATCGGCATTTGCTGTCAAGTCAGACAGTACAAGCTGGATTACATGGGCTTCCTATACAGCCGCCAAGGAGAGCGTGAGATGGAACACCCCCCTGCTTTGAGAGCAGCGCTAGTTGACTAAAAATAGCACAGCGCTATCTTGCAGCGCTAGAGCAGGAGATGAATAAGTTGTATAAATTAGTGCTGCCAAACGATTAAAATATTTAATTGTGATTAGTCGCATTAATGTCATAGTTAACTCGCAATTAATCACACATTTTTATCTATTCTAAATGTCCCTTTGTGTCTAATGTCTAAATGTGCTTTTTCCCATAATTTCTTTCTAATTTTAATTCTCTTATCAACATGGAAAAGTGGATTGAATTGCTTGGTGCAAATGTTATTTTTATTGAAAACAACATTGCAATCGTCTGGCTTTGACGAGGGGGCAGAGCATTCGCATCAGCTGTGTGCTTGGCCATCAAGTGGTATTTCAGACGGGACATGCTGCGATGATAGCTCAGTTCACAACGACAAAACACACAGATCACTTTGGTCTTGTCAATGGAACCATTTGGCAATGTTTGACAGTAGTTTTTGCAACAGCTCGTGAAAAAACTACCAAGTTTGCTAGGCCAAAAAGAACATTAATCTAGCGGGGGAAAAAATTACGCAGTTAAAATGGGTTTGCGTTAACGCTTTTAATAACGCGTTTAACTGACAGCACTAGTATAAATATATGTATGAATAAATGAAATGTCACGGAGATCTGAAGCTATTATGTTGGCGCGTAATAGCTTTATAGAAAGCGGGCTAACATTTAAAAAGCATGTTTTACCCTATTTAATGTTACACCATGAGCAGCTTTGGTGCGATTGAAGAAGAAGTCAAATCCGTCAGAGGCATACGGGCCACTATTTGCTCCAACCAGGAGTCAAACCTACCACCTCTGACTTCCCAAGTGCCACCACTGCCAACGAAAGCTAGCATTTCATTGACGCGGGTGGCCTGTTACATACTTGAGGAGTGAGTTTCACCACACACCGGCTACATTCGCGTAGGGCATTGTGTTGAATTTCTCAACTTTATGTAAATGAGGAGCGTTAATCGCTAGCGTTGGTCAATCGGATTGGTTTCTTGTAACGTAGCAACCGTTGGTCATGGTAAACATTTCTAGGTTTCACAGTTTCAAGATGGAAGAGAAACTTATTGTGTACACCCAGTCCTGTTCAGAACAAAGTTACATAATGTGATAAGCCTGAATTTAAAGATGACATTAAAATAATAATGCATGCCGTTGCCGATGTTGTCAGTGTCTCTGGTGTGTTTTTTACTTTTAAATTCAGTCTCGTCACATTATGTGACTGTTCTGTGCCTCTACTAGCCCAGCCGACAAATGACTTGAGTTGAGTGACTGGTGGTGTAACATGTATTTTACTGTAATCTTGCTCTAGTGAAATATTGTGTATTTTTACACAAATGTGTGAAAGTCGTATTTTGATTGACATTGTGAGTACATGAACCCACGTCTGCACGTTGACCATGACTACAACCAGTGTGCGAAATACCCGTCAATATTCTGTGGGGTCCCCATCTCGCGATTGTTGCGCAATACCGATCTAAATTAGCTCAATATACAGTAGGCAGGGACGGACTGGGAGTAAAAATAGGCCCTGGACTTTGATCCAGACCGCCCACCAGAACCGGCCTGCATTATACGCCACCAGTGTCCTGCTAATGCATGTACATTCTGGTTTTGATGTGATGCTAGTAGGGAGTTCCACAGTTAATGCGAGCGCGCACAGCAGATGAGCCAGGTATAGCCTATCGGAGACAGTTGCGATCTTTCCATGCGCCCACCTCCTTCGTTGACCAACCAGCTGGCAAGTCACTTGTGCTAGCAGCAGTAGCAGCTAATGTTACCTCAGCACCTGCTGCGTCTTTAGAGCACTCGGCCTTAACTAAACGTTGTTCTTCTGGGGAATCACTGGGTGGGAGAGGATCCTCTGTTCTGGTAGTGAGTGGGCCCACTGTGCTAGCTACAACAGCATTGTCATTCGGTGCCTCTTCTTCATCTCTGAGTGCCAACTTTTTGGATGTGAACCCAAAGTGTGTGAATTATACACTCTGTTTTCGCTTGCTAGCCCTTGACTTCTCAATGTTTCTGTTTGGCGCACATGGCTTACTATACGTACACAGGACTGCTTGGCTCCGCTTGGCCAAAAGAATTGTGAATAAATGTTTTGAATTCTGAATACTGAATGGTGAGATTAAAACATTTTAGTGACCATTAGTGACAATATGAATTTATTTTGAAAAAACTGAGACCCCCTTCAAATTTTGCTTTTGAGTCTTTCAGGGGGGGGTCATGGGTTAATCGAGGGGGGGTCGGCCGGACCCGCCCGTATTTCGCACACTGACTACAACACTCAGTGACCTAAGAGAACTACAACTCTGTAATTAAGATGTCTAACACTAGGGTGACCAGACGTCCTCTTTTACCCGGACATGTCCTCTTTTCCAGACCTAAAAAATGCGTCCGGCAGGGATTTGAAAAGTGTCCGGGATTTTGTTTCGTTGGATATTTGTTTTTTTCAGGGTCTTGCACAAACTATTATGCCCTTACAAGTTTTGGAAAGGGTATCTCCCCTACGTTCCACCTACTTGCACAAGCTCTGACTGTAGACAGAACTGTAATTTTGATCAGATAGTGCGGCATGCACTATCTGGTCCCCCCGCTCGTCGACACGACGCAATGGAGTGTCCTCTTTTTCAAAAACTCAACTCTGGTCACCCTATCTAACACGCCCCCGAGCGTGGTGTACTGTGGGAAGGCAAGCGGTGCAGAGCGTTAAAAAAAGCTGTAGTGGACTTAGGTTGCCTTAGGCCTGGGACACACTGCCTGCGATCTGCTGTGAAGCGCCTGGAAGCGCCGCCTTTTCTCTTTCAGCGCCCATGTTATGAAATGGGACCGACCACACTGGCTGCAAAGTGCTGCGAAGCGCCTTGATTGCCTGCGATCTGCAGCGATCGTTTCGGCAACTGGTTGAATTTTTCCGCGATACGCAGGGACGTGCACAGGCTATGGCTAAGGTTGCCCGGGGAACTCCCCGTTTGCCCTCCTCGAGTCAAAGTGCCCCTCCGAGGAAAATAAATAAATAATAGTGAATTTAAACAGCCGCAGAATTTCATGTAGACCTAGATTTAAAAAATCGCCACCCGAAACATTTCACAAAGTATCCTTATTATTAACAATGACCCTGGCGCTCTGCTCAAGCTTTGACTGGCAACGAAAATCAGAAACGTTATCTTTACAGGCGAAGAGCGTAGGTTTGCGTAGAGTCCATAGGGACTAGTCACGACCAAAGTTGGGAAAGATACAATTGTCCCCACCGATTTTCAAAAAAAATATTTTGCACAATATATTTGCAAAACTCATATTATTATCTTTACTGTATTCGTTGCCCAGAAAAGTGAAAAATACATTTCCAAGTTAACCAATGCGCCCTCGAGCCTGCGAGACAAGACATTTACATTTATTCATTTAGCAGACGCTTTTATCCAAAGCGACTTCCAAGAGAGAGCTTACAAAAGAGCATAGGTCACTGATCATAACAACGTGATAGTCCCAAACATTGCAAGCAGCCAAAACATGAAGCATACATTGTGAAAAGCAAACAAGTGCCAAAGGGAAGACCCATAAGAGCATGCAGTTATACAAGTTACAAATTAAACAACATGAACCACAAAAGTGCAGGACTGTACCTGTAGAAGTGCAGGACTGTACCTGTAGAAGAACAATCAACAAGACAATATCATTTAATTGGCTGAAGTGGCAGGCAGAGTCAGAAACACTTCGTGAATCGTGACTTGCAGAAAGAGAGCTGGCAGTACGCCAGGAAATAATAAAGCCTCATATTAATATTTCTTTGTCTCAGCATTGATATTTTGGACCCTTGTGTGCTTTATAAATATGAAAATGTCACCCAAAAAGAAGAGAGATATCAGAAGTATTTTCACCACCCAGAGAGTCGGGGACGAGCACAGGAATTTTGAATTCTGGCCTGAAAAAAGCCCCCCCCCCCCCCCCCCCCCCCCCGCCAGAAAAAGAATGAAAAATAGCCTGCTTACTAATGATAATAATTCTTGTAATGCATTACATCCATCATTTATTCTTCTTGTTAAAACAAAATAAACTAACCATCAGCAGACATGTAACTTAGTTTTCCTACCAAAAAATTAGCATGTGATAACGGGCTAGTTGTCTGGTAGGCAAGCTAGCCGTCTGATTATTTAGGCTAAACGTGGCAAACTGAGCCTGGATTTATGAAGAGTTTAATTGATTTCATAAAACTTGATGATGAGTGTTCGTTTGTTATACATTTCTACAACTTAAAACTCACCTTTTCTGACAACGTCAAAGGAGTTTTTTATCGACACAGAATAAAACAACCGTGACCGTCTCTTAAATGCAAGAAAATGTAGGCTCAGGTGGCGGTCGCGTAAAGTAGCTACCGCAGAGTAAACAGAGTAGGGGACCGCAGAGTAAACAGAGTAGGGGGCATACCCCCCTCCCGCTTGTGACTTCCACTCTCGTTGCCCATAGTATAGGCTTATCGATTGGAAGTGAATAAGGCTACTTTATGAAATGTTTCGGGTGGCGATTTTTTAAATCTAGGTCAACATGAAATTCTGCAGCTGTTTAAATTCACTATTATTTATTTTCCTCAGAGGGGCACTTTGACTCGAGGAGGGCAAACGGGCAGTTGCCCGGGCAACCTTAACCATAGTGTGTGCACGTCCCTGCAGAGAGTAGTCAGTTTGACGCATAATGTGGTCTAACCCACTGGAATTTTATGCTGCATTTGGTGTGAGCTTTCAAATAATACTTCACACTCCGCACCTCAAAAATTGGCCTGCCACACAGCGATAACTCACAACAAGATTATGGCCTCTGCCCAGGTGATACGGCTTACAGACTTTTAACCTGGTGTTTCCTGTTATAAGCCTGTATCATTCTGTAAACTTGCTTTATGGAACAGGCCCCTGGATACCCAATATATCCACTAAGTATTTTAGTGGACATCTACATGTCCATGGGCTGGACATGTAAATGAGTACTAAGCCCCCCCAGGCCCCCTCGTGGCTACGCTACTGATACAAATAAATTATTGATACATTTTATTTTTCACTTAATAGTATGCATAGTATGAATAAGTATGTGTGGGGAAATATAATTCAGATTGACACTGAGTTAATATAAAAACATATTTATGAATGATTGTATTACTATTGTATACTGTATATACAGAGTTATACCGATTTTCTTTAACAAAATACTAATATTGTATAGCTAGATAAAAAGTATTTGCAAGCACATTCAAAGCTCCAATTCTAAATCACTCATACTTAACTGTGAGAACAAAAAAAACACTATGAACCTATCTATCTGTAGCTTCATCCTGAACTGCCCTCAGATTATGGTTTATGACATCCAATCAAGCCAATAATTTCTGTTACAGCCAGCACCCACTTATAGTACTTTGCAGTGTCTAGAAAAATGTACTATATCCATGTTATACATACTATACAGAAATTATTACACCATAGGTCATCAAAAGTTTGAATCTCAGTGAGAGTATGAATGCAACTTCTGATGTGAATACGTTGCTTCATATTATGAAAACTGGAGTATTGGAAAGTAGAGCCACTGTGGTATTCACATGCATAAGTAGTATAAACAGGATTTTTTTCTTGACCAGCTCAGGGGTCCATGCAAGACCCACAGGCTTGTCGCACCGGTGTAGGATCACAGACTCTCAGGAATGAGCTTTTAGCGAGGTAACCTGCCTCTGCAGACTGTAGTCAGTTAATTCTCTCCACGTAACGAAAGTCTGGATGGATTCTGTCAGTTGGTTTGACATGGTCACACATTTTTGTTATCAAAAAATGACATAGATACAATAGATACACATGTAAATGGCAGAACCTACACAAAAAAACTATAAAATGTTTTCATGTGATTGACTCGTCAACTACTTAACATTTGCACAGTGGCTCACGATGGTAAATTAAATCAAATTCAGTGTATAAAATCCCTGAAAACAACCTTTTTCACCATTTTGAGAAAAGAAGAAAGGCAGTTGAGTCAATTCAAATGAATGGATCAATAATATTGCTTTGTTGAAACAAAATATGTGAAAAACCAATACACACTTTGTGTCAGGTTTAAATCATAGCATAGAATCATCTTATAATTGCAAGTTTGAAATGTGTTTGTGTGAACAAGGTTTCTCATAGGGGAGAAATGTATTTGTTATTATATCACAGCCCTATGGAGATCAAATAATACACAATGATATGTCATAATATATTATCATGTATTTTAGAATAATACACTGTGACTCCAAAACCAAATTCTGTACAAATTCAATCCAACTTAGTGGACAAGAAGGTTATACACTGTATGGTTACACAAAAAGTGGAACATTACATTTCTCTGCTAAATGTGGTTGAAGAGGAGAGTTGCAGTGACTTAGCCTGAGCCAAAGACACAGTGTTACTTCAAAATGTTAAGGATGCCCTATAATACTTGGCATTGATTATTGCTGGAATATTTGTTCTGGTAAACAATGCCTCCCTTTCACAGCTCAGAACTTTACACTTCAGCTTTGTTTTTGGAATGGTCTCCGTGAGCCAGGCTCTCCTCATTCTCATCCTCTTCCTCAGGTACCTAGAGATGAATCACATAACCGTGAATCTCCAGTTAGGACAGATAAAGCGTGGCTTGGGTGGGACTTTCTCCTGTTGGAAAGAAAAGATCACTGATACAAATATTTTATTCATCTGTCTTACCTCCCAATAGATTGAGTCATCAAAACAGTTTTGGTCTGGAGGCTGTCCCCAGAATGGAAGCTTCATTATCAGACCTGTAAAAAAATAAGAAATATATATACAGTATATATTATACTTTTTTACAGTATGCGAGAGATGTTTTAATACTCATACATTACTTTACAGGAACTATATAATGCAATATAATAATATTTTTCTGCAGTCTATGCTGAGACTGCATCACTGTTTTCTGTTTGTTGTTCATCTGCAGGTCCACCCACCTGTGATGGCCCCTCCCACCAGAGCGAAGCCGAGAGACGAGGCCAGGGCTGCTGCCTGCATTGTAGCCGTGCCCCTGAGAAGAAAACTGGAGGTTAAGGTATGCTTGTTTCATAAAAAACGTTTTGCATTTTAACCATATAAGAAATATTAATTCTTCAAGTAAACCCCACAAAATATTCTTAGAGAGTCTTAAATTGCGCCCAGTCAATATTCTGCCCCTAAGAGCTGTTTGAAGTGCTATTATTGGATGTGGCTTACCCTTCCTTCTTTCCCAGAGCCACCGCCACAATGCCAGCCAGACCCCCCAGGATGCCAGGCATGCCGTGGAGATTGTGGACGCCACACGTGTCCTGGATGCCCAGGTTGGATGCGAGGATGGGCTGTAACACAGAGAAGTACGTCATTAACATCTTAGCTGCTAAAAATGCTCCACCATATTTCTAGCCATCTGGCCATACAATATGGTTGTCTGTCTTGTGTTCTGGTCTACCTTTGTTGCAGGTAAAACCAAGTAATGTGATTTGGACTCACAGTGAGGTACTTGAAGCCCACAGTGGAGATAATGCCAGCCAGGAGTCCAATCAGCATGGCACCAAAAGGCTCGATGTCCATGTCAGCACAGGTCCCCACGGCAACACCACCGGCCAGCGTGGCATTTTGAATGTGGACCTACGGTGTATCAAAACAATGAGTGAGTGCTTCCTGCAACAGTGCATCTAAAATGGCAGAAAAAAAATAGAAAAATTATCTAAAGAGAGAAAGATGATCATGACCAGAGAGTCCTGCGAAAAGGAGGCATTTGTTCCCCTCCATGTTTGTTTTACTTTTGTAAAGGTGACCTGTGTGGTGTCTCACCATGTCCAGCTTCCCTTTGTGCTCCACAAGGCTGGAGATAGCGTAGGCAGACAGTACACAGGCAGCCAGGGAGAAGTAGGTGTTGACCACAGCCTTGAGCTGAGTTAGTCCGGGTTCAGCAATGGCTGAGTTGAAACTCGGCCAGAACATCCACAAGTAGACGGTTCCTGTAATTAAAAGATTTTTCTTAGATATCTCTAATTTACACTGACACTAAATCAGCTGTGTGTGGTACAGCACAATTTGGTAACACTTCCCCCACCACCAACACCACCAGCATCAAAACCATTCTAAGGTCAAACTATTTCCATCCACTAGGTGGAGCAAGTCACTTGAAGGACACAAATATTTGAATATCCTGTCCCCCTACCTCCCTCTATGAAACATGCCAAAACAGACAGAGAATAAATATAATTTCTTACAGTGGTAGACTACAGTACTTGTATGTAGTGTGTTTACCAATAACATTGAGTTAACGATACTATCTGATTACAGCAAAAGTGACAGCTGAGACTCACCAATCATGGCAAACAGGTCAGAGTGGTAGACAGACCCATCGTTTTCATGGCCGTTTCTGAGGGCTGGCCGGTACAGCATGCGAGCCACCGCCAAGCCAAAGTAGGCCCCGAAGGCATGGATGATCATGGAGGCTCCAACATCATTGGCCTGTTAAAGACCAAGAAAAGTTATTTTGGGGTACGTTTGGATATACATTCTAGTGGTTGCCTGTCCTCCACATGTGTACTTAAATGGACCAACCCCCAAGATCTGGACCACGATGTGCTCGTTGATAGAAAAGATGGTGATCTCCAGGATAGTCATAATAAGAAGCTGGACCGGACTGGTTTTGCCCAACACAGCCCCGAAAGAGATAAGAACTGTTGCCGTGCTGAAGTCCGCATTGATCATCCTTTCATGGCGAGGAAAGAAAAAATACTTAAGACGGAAAAGACATATGCCTAAGAATTGTATATTTCCATTGACTAACTAGAACTGTAATTGCATGAAATGTATGATGCTATTTGTATGGTTATCCTGTCTAAATTCAGAGTGACAGTGCATTGGATTTACTTCTCAACTGAGACTTTGATCTTTCCGTTGTCCATGTGCCAGAAGCCCTGCATGAGCAGGCCCCACTGCAGGCCGAAGGCAGCCAAGAGCAGGTTGACTCCAACACTACTGAAGCCATATCTCTTCAGGAAGGTCATCAGGAAGCCAAATCCAATGAAGATCATCACATGGACATCCTGGAACACTGGGGACAGAAGGGAAGCCAGGACAGCTCAGGGACATTTGACTGTGCAATCTCCATCCTCTAATGTTGAAACAAAATGTGAAAATTATGAGGATGACTGTTGGTCTGAATGGGTTCGTCTTCAGATTCTCTGCAGTCTACTTGCCCTTGACTAAGAGAGCAAAACTGTTTGTAGTAGGTACTTTAGAAATTGTGGATTTCTTTGTTAAAAAACCTTTGTTATTATTAACTGTACAGTGCCAATGTTAGGACAAGGGACCTCAGGATCCTTGTTTCAGAAGTCATTGACCAGTCAGTGGACTATGCCATGGTAACCCCCCACAAGGTCTCATTGTAAATTCCAATTTATCTGAAGGAAGAGCAATTCAGTTAGCTGGGAATAGAGCACAGAGATGGCCCTCTTTAACCCTGTGCATCTTTAGCCTCATGCAGCTCTATTCATGGCACATGATCTCAATAAGTCTAAGCTTGTTAGACTCCACAGTAGGAAGTAGAAAACATTCCTCCCTATTAGTTTCACTTAATACAATTTTAAGGACGGACTTCTTGTGAAAGTATAGTAAACAGTAGTTTGGAATAGTATAGGATGGTATAGTAAAGCATATATTTCTTCAAGTATTTTATGTCTTCCAGTGGAAAACAGGATGTGAGCTCTATTATGGAGTCAATAGATACGGAGCTTCTGGTTCCCTAAGCTCCAAGAGACCTGGGTCTCATTCTCCACGCTCCACTCCCATCCGACTCCACCAGTCGCTCACAAAAGGTTTGCTAAAAAGTCCAGCCACAGGAAGTGAGAGACTCAATTCCCCAAAGCCATTAGTCTCCATATGATGGGGGCCCCTCATCTGGAAAGTGCATCAAGATGCGACTTCTCACAGGGAAACAATAGAGCTGCAGGTTTTAGTCATTTCCCCAGGTGCTAGTGAACATCATGGAGACTGATAGGTGTTGGACCAAAAAGGCCTACTGAGACTGCTGGAGTGTTGTTGGGATGTGGTCCGTCTTCTTTATAAAGTAAAATACCTCCCCCCCACCCCACACTTATTATTGCATTGTATTTTGTGTGTAAACTATTTACAATACCAGTCAAAAGTTTTGACACATTTTCCCATTATATCTGTATCCGCCACACCCACCTGTTATTGCTTGGCTGAACCTTACAACTGGTATAGTGCATATAACAGACAGCCATCTTCAAAAACAAAAATGATCAGATCACACACCCATCATTTCCTCTGCCTTTATCAGATCTCCATCATCAGGCTTCAAATCAAATGTAGTTCTAGAATGTATGAGAAGTGAACCCCACTCTATGTGTTTACGCTCCTACACCCATCCACCTATGAACAAACACCGCCCATTATTTTCTTCCTGATATTGAACATAGGTTTCTTTAGGTTTAAGATGTGCAAACCTCACATGGACTAGCCATCGAAAGCATTCAACTCTTTGGCACTTTTTTTCTTCTTCTACTTTTATTCAGGTTTGTCAGTTGAAAGTTCCCAGTAGCCCATGAGGCAGTGGAAGGGAAAGGGCAATATGCAAATGAGCTGTATTGCTAAATTAATAGGTTATTATCTCTCCCATTAATTCCACTTATGTGAGGCTCCATTAGCACATAAAAAAATGGATAAACAAGTCTTTTAGGAGACATTTTGCTCATGAAACTGCACATGGAATTTCCCCTTGGGGTGAAACATGTCTGCTACAAAGTTTGTCTTATTAGTTTTGGTTGCGTGCCCTGGATTCTCCCCTGTTCTCCCTATGCCATACATCCACCTTAACTATAGGATCCTGTAGTCACTTAATCACACCAATGAAGAGGCAGTGTGCAGTGGAATTAGAAGGGATGTTCTTTTGAAAGTTGCCCACTTGTGGGCACATTGTACTATCTGTGTGATTCCTCTCTGGTTTTGGGTGTGATTGGGAGACAGAATCCCTCAGGGATAAACCCTCTCTGCCTAAAGGGCACCAGCATCAAACCTATTTCATGACCCAGGGCTAGGGTATAAATCACTCCACTAAATACCAACTCAACACAAGTTCCATTTGAGTTTACTGATGGTTGCATTCATTCAGACATTGAAATTCCATTGCTGGTCTGATTTGTGAGGTCTAATCAGAAAATGTGTTTTGCCTTGTAGATCCAGATGCCCTTTTAGCCAAACTACTTTGTGCAAGATAAAATCAGAAATTCCTCCATTCACTGAGAAACAAGGGATGTCTGACAAAACCTAATTTGCTACCTATCAGTTTCATTTTGTCAACACTTATTTGTCCCTTGATGATAACACCAAACCAGACCAATTTTATTTCTGAAATACATTCCTCCCCATTTCCTTAGCTTTGAACTTAATCACAGAGGCCAGGAACTGACCACACAGTCTACACGCTACATAAAAACCCTGTGGTTTTCTCACACTCTGTCCAGTTTGTAAGGGGTCCAAGCTGTGTTTGACAAAATGGATGCAATTTTTGGGGGGCAGAAAATAGCCTTGTTAAGCACATGGTCCAAAGACAACTTATCAACAACAAACCCAGAGTTTTTCTCAAACAAGAAGAATGCAATTAGAAAATTGCCCAGACATTATTAATCTTCTTCACCATTTTTTTTTCTATATGTGTGAATATTATAGTAGTGTACTTGGCTAATCTCTATTGGTCATATCTGCCACACCCATTCATGGGCAAACATCCATACTGTACCTCAACAATTACTTATGTTAGGAGTATCTAAAGGGCCGACAGAATATAGAGCATATACACTCCCAAGAGAAACACAACCGCTTGAGGTAAAACGTTGTTGGGGAAAAGCATTCTTTCTTTCTTATTTATATTTATTACAAGGTTTTCATACAGTTTCACGGTCTAAACTAAATCCACCATTCGGTTTAGACATGCCATTCTCTTTTCCCTCCATCATAAAGGCTAAACCCAGCCTTCTCAAGTGTGACTGAGATAAAGGGAGACTCTCCCCACTGGCAGCTACAGCACCTGGCCCGTTCCCTGACAGATATGTCATATATGTGTGTGCTTCGATGGACACGCCACATGCCACACTTAAACCTTGAAAGGGTTCAAACACATGAAAAACCCTGAAACCTTGTTTGCAAGGGTTTCTCTACAGGGCCAAATATTCAATTGAGTGTGGTGACAGGAGGAGTAGTTAAGTGGTACAAAATTAGTCAATAGCATTGGTTTGTTAACTGCACAAAATACAATATGACAATGTTGCTTTGGATAAAAGCATCCACTAAATGATTACATTATTATAAACTAAGTCACACTATGCCCATGTTAAAGGCATACTTACTGGGATAGAGGTTCATTGGCAGCAACTCTTCATGTGTGGAGTTGTCAAGAGTAGCATGGTGTGCTGGTTTGCCATCTTCATAAACCACAAACATAGCAAACAGAATGATAGTGATTATCTCCAGAATCAGAGCCAGGATGGGAAACTTCAGCCTCATGTTTGTGGCGTATGCAGGCATTCTACTAAGCAGTCTCTCTCTCTCTCTCTGTCTCTCTCTCTCTCTCTCTCTTTCTCTATAACTGACTCAGACTTGGACACACTCTATCTTTCCTTCCTGCGCTATCGTTTGTGACTTGTGGGGATGTGACGGGAGGGGAACAACTGGTGTCTGGTTTTAAATTGGTGCAGGTTTTGAGGAGACCAATGACAGGGCAGGACAGCATAGCCCTGCTGGCTACTCCCCCTCCTGCACTTTGCTCGTAGGGATGGGTTTCCTCTGCAGAGGGTGTTTACTCCCCTTAAAGAGGGGCCAAAACAAGAAGTTGGCAAAACATACGGTAAGACACCCTGGCCAATGCGTGGATGAGAGGAATAGTTAATGAGCTTTCCCCCACTTATCTGTCAATGCCAAACCATTGTTTGTGGATTGTGAGATATCCAACTCATTGTATTTAATATTTTGGATAGTTTGTGTCAATGAAAAGACCTTCCAGACATAGCATATTTTGCTTGTCAATCCCACATTTAGATTTTGTCTACACAGCACTAATGCAACCTTTTCACATTGATATCCAACAGTTCTTAAGTCAGGGTATAGTAATTGGCTGACACAGTAAGGCCCTTTTTGTGGTAATTAACCAAGGGCCCTACCAATTTTCCACCAACTGAAGGGCCTTGTGTTCAGACTAGGAGCTCTATTAAGGAAGTCCATATTCAAACAGTGACGTGTTTCTGTTTGTCTTGGGGCTCAGCTCACAGAACATTTTCCCAGACCTATTAGAAATTACTTCCAAATGTTGAGAGATATTCTATACCCTTTCCCTCTTTCACTCTTCACGAAAATAGACACACACCAAGCATTTCCTATACTAGTGCGCAGTGCCCGTGATGCAGTTGACGATTAAGATATCAGGGAACACACAAATACCTTTGATTCCTTGAACTATAGATAGTGCATAGTGCCCGTGATAAAATTGGTGACACATACAGATTCCTGGAATTATAGAGAGGGCACAGTGCCCACAAATATGTTGGTGACACACATATTTCTAGAATTATAGATAGATAGTGCAGTGCCTGTGATGCAGCTGGTGATGACAGCTCCTCAGTGGTTTTGGTACCTATATTTCACAGATCACAATTGAAATTCTTTCTCATTTCTGAAGTATTTGTTCAACTCCACATCTATGCTAGTCAAATTTCCAATGCTGTGGTAGAATACATTAATGCAAATGAATATGTAGCCTTAATTTGTATGCATTTCCTACGTTATAAATTGCTTATCTTATGTTGATAAAAATGTACTATATTGGTTCTCTGTTAAATTGTGTTACATGCACATGGTTAAACCAGTTAATCTTAGGCCTAATTCACCATACAGCGCTTGTATATTTGCGTTTTTTTTTGTGAGCAGTTTTTCCATCCATAAACACATTCATTTATGTAATACAATTCACTGATCAATACTGAAAGTATATCCACTTTAAATTGTCGTTCTGTTTGCAAGCTAGCAGCCTTTTTGAAAGCAGCTGAATATCGGTAGTAAAAGAGAAATTTGCTTCTAAATAATGAAACAGAATCTTTTCCTTACTATGCTTAGTTTCATTTAATTGTAAATGCGTTAGTTCAATTTGCGGTACTGCACTCCGTTGGATTATAAAAACATCCCCTGCAAAATATAAACTTTGCAGTGTCAGGTTCTCGAGATATTCTTAGGAAAATCACTGCAGACCATAGGACCAATCAGTTTGAAGGGGCTGGGACGTGAAGAGAGCAAGCCAAACTGGCGGCAAACACATTTTTCATTATTTTATATCCAGTTGCTTATCCAAACAACTGAGAGGTTTTATTCATGAAATAAATACATACGTTTTATCCCAAATGTTTTTTATGAAACAAACATGTAATAGGGGTGTTTTTATTTGTATTTACCTGTTCTATAAAACTGCTATTTGCCTGCTATTTGCCTTTGAGGATGTGAGGTTTGGGACAAGGATACCCTTAACAGATAACATATTAATGTTTAATAAGTCATAGATTGTTCTGATTTTAGATAAGGTCACACAAAAGCCTTAACTAACAGTTAGTAAATGCTTTATAACTTGCATTACTAATCACAAGTTGCATCATTAGTTCAAGTTCAAGTCTTTTATTTGTCAGGCACACAGAACAACACAAGGTCAGACTGGGCACTGAAATTCTTAAGACAAGACAACGCAAGCAACTGGCATAACATAACATAAGTACACAGAACACAATTAACATCAATGCTGAGCTTAAATAAGTGAAACTTCCTAAATATACAGATAGCAAGAAGTAATCGACTGTACTAACCCTGATACTAAAACTTCCTAAATATACAGATAACAATAAATAATACACTATACTAACCCTAAATGCACATAATACCTTTTACAACCCTATAACCTATTCTAACCTAGGTGGAGTACAGTACAATAGTGCAAAATTGCAGATCAGTGACTATGTCAATGACCATACAGGAGCCTGATGCGGAAATACAGTGAGGTACAGTAGTGCAATGTTACTGATAGTGCAACCAGTACTGAAAGTGACAGTGTATAAGTGACTAGTGTGCAGTGAATCAATGTCCATATCAGTGTCCATTCAGAAGCCTGATGGCCCTTGGGTATAAACTGTTGTCCACTCTACGTGTGCGCGACAGGATGCTGCGGTAACGCCTGCCAGAAGGCAACGGGGTCTCTTAGAATCCTGCCGGCTTTCCTGAGGCAACGTGTGTGGTAGATGTCCTGTAGGGCTGGGAGCTTCCTGCCGATGATGAACTCAGTAGAACGGACCACACTTCGTAGGGCCCTGCGGTTCCTGTCTGTGCAGCTCCCATACCACACTCTAATGCAACCAGTCAGAATGCTCTCTATGTGCATCTGTAAAAGTTAGTGAGGATGACTGAATCCATATCAAACTTCTTCAGTCTCCTCAGGAAGAAGAGGCGTTTACGGGCCACTTTGACCACCTTCTCCGTGTGAACAGACCAGGTTAGGTCGTTGCTGATGTTCACCGCGAGAAACTTGAAGCAGCTGACCTTCTCCACTTCAGATCCGTTGATGAGTAGGGGTGCATGCTCCTCCTCCTGCCGCCTCTTTATAGTCCACAATCATCTCCTTGGTCTTGCTGATGTTGAGAGAGAGGTTATTGTCCTGGCACCATGATGTCAGGGTGTCTCTGTAGGCTGACTCGTCACTGTCAGAGATGAGGCCCACGATGGTTGTGTCGTCAGCAAACAACAAGGAGGTTGGAGCTGTGCGTTGCCGAACAGTCGTGAGTGAACAAGGAGAACAGGAGAGGGCTGAGCACACAGCCCTGGGGGGTGCCTGTGTTGGTGATCAGTACGGATGAGGTGCGGTCACCGATTCTCACCACCTGTGGCCTCCCCGTCAGGAAGTGGAAGATCCACTTGCAGAGGGAGGGGCTTAGTCCCAGGTCCACAAGCTTGGAGACCAGTCTGGAGGGGATGATGGTGTTGAATGCTGAGCTGTAGTCAATGATCAGCATCCTCACATACGTATTCCCTTTGTCCAGGTGGGAGAGAGCGGTGTGCATAGTCAGAGCAATGGCATTAGTAAGTGTTATATAGTTGTTAACACATCTGTATTAGTGTGTATCATGTATTTAACTTGGTAAACATTAATTAAATACATAAGTAAATATGTTGTTAGTTATCGGTAACTATTATTAGTGTTCGGTAACACTTTAGAATAATGGTCTGTTGTTAACGAGTAGCTATGCAGGAAGTAATAGTTAGTACAACATTAACACCAAACTTAATACTATTAACTAATATGGAACCAAGATTAACTAAGCAGTAAGTAATAGCAAATTTAGTAAAAAGGTAGTTCCTTGGCAGGTTAGTTGATTATTAATAAATAAATAAATATATCTTCACTGAGAACTACTTGTGAACAGAGAATAACCAATTAATTACCAATCACAAAAGTAACATGTCTAAAAATCATTTATTTTTTTTACTTTTAACATGGTCATAACATTTCATAAGCTTGTGTCTCAAACGGGTTCTTTGTGGAAACCAGTTTATTAATATTATATCCCCCCAAATACGTTAGCTACAGGTTGAGATTATGACTCGTACTCGCTTACCAAAGGATGGACGTATGTTCTCTGTTTATTTCAACCTTAAACATAGCATAATAAAAATTATTATCATTTGTTTAAAAAATGTAATAATTTGGAAGTGATGCTGACATGCTCATGATTGGATTAGTTCACCGTCATGAGCTCTTGAGTGTCAGTTCAATATGTCTCAGACTCCAAAAACCTACCTTTATGTTACAGTGCCTGCCTGAGGAGGACTTCTCTTTAGCATATGAATTTAAACATTGATGTTCTCTTGTTAAAAACAATTAGCATCCTTAATGAAGACATGGGCTGCATTTATGTTGCGATATGCGCATAAACACATCTTCCAGATTCAAATGTTTGTTAGAATATCACTAGTGCCTCACAGAAATGTATGCCTGTACAGTATGTGTCACATACAAAATTTAATGACTTATTAAATTACTTAACAAAACATGTGAACTCCTCATACGACCCGTTATGTCAATCATGCTTACACACTGCCTCCAAAACTTTCGGCCGTAAATCTTTTGGGGATCGGGTTAAATTTGCTGAGCATCCATAGCCAGCATTTTGAGAGTTTTTTTGACAATTCAGAGCCATTGAATTTTGAGGCTGACGATTACGAAAAAACGCCTACGAAAATTTTGCACTCAGTGTGCAAGGGCCTTTATTAGTCGTTATCTAAGGGATTATGTTAGCCAAATACTGGATATTTACCATCCATTGAAATGCCTGTCTGATTTCGCGCTCCAAACTCACTTATTGACGGTGCACCTGAGTGCAAAGGTAAAGGCAACCATTACATGGATTTCAGGACAAATAGGTTTAGTTAATGTATAGTGTAAGGCAAGTCGACTGAATTTGGAAAATGGACCGGCCGGGATTTCATATTTTCGGAGCTGCAGAAAGACGTACTAGCAGTCACATCGAAATTGCCCGAGTAATCATACAGTATGATCAAAATTGGGGGGTACGTGTCCCATAATCATACAGTAGTGCATTATAGTAGTGCATTAGTGTATTTTAATATTGTAAATTATGGCTACTTTATAGTTTGCTTTATAGTTGTGTATATTTTTTTCAATTCTAAATCCCCTTAGTATTTGCTGGACTATGTACTTTTTGTATAGTTAGACCACATATTTAAGTTTTTAAGATTCCTGTATGTTTAATGTTTGCACCTTCCTGCCAAAGTAAATTCCTTGTCTTGGCAAACTTTCGTGGCGATTAAAACCCTATCTGATTCTGATTCTGGGGGTATGATCAAATATTGACGGGGGACGTGTCCCATAATCATACAGTATGATCAAATATTGGGGGGGACATGTTATAACGTTAATATTCATAAACTGGTTTCCACAAAGATCCCATTTGAGGCTCAAGCTTCTAAAATGTTATGACCTTGTTAAGAGTAAAAAAAAACTAATTGTTCACTTTTTAGACATGTTGCTTTTGTGCAGTGGCGTTTTTATATATTAAAAATTGGTGGGGCAAAAAACATTTCAAAATATAGGATACCAGTAAACTACAAAAGTCCCTCTTGCTACTGATGTGTTTATTTAACACGTCAACAAACAGCGTGGCTCCACACAACACTTTTAACGACAGAGCGGCTAGCTCCTACCAGGTGTTGTAGTACACAAACTGGAGAGAGAGAGACCTTCTTGTGTAATTGCTCTCCTTGTCTCTCACACTCATGTAAAATTACCACTGTCATATTTACAAACCTAAATTAGGAATGCAACCAAGCTCAGAACCAATGTGCCTACAGGGCCGTGCGCAAACAGCAATGAGCTCAACACAACAGGAAGGCCACAACGAAGCAGAAATACAACTTTTTAGGGATACAGATCCATTCTATGACAACAACCAGATAAGCATGGACACACTGACACATCACCATCTTTATCTATCGATCCAGCCCCATAATATGACCAATGCACCAATTTAATAAATGCCAAACATTGTTCCAATTTAAACAATACCCCCAAAATGTCTTTTGTAAAACTAATTATGGCGGATGATTATTCATCGGTGTGTCTTCGAGTGTTCACCACGGTCAAATCAAATTCATCCCAATGTTATGCAGTGTCTATTTATCCTGTTTCACTTGGAAGTTTCTCATGATATGGGAGTTAGGTACTCCTGAAATGCAGTTTAAGATCGACTTTAAAGAACACCTGGGCCATTACTGAATTCAGTTTTCAACCTTGTAACACTCCCACCACAACCTAATCTTACGTCATCTTGTAAGGTGTACACAGGTGCCCTCCATAATGTTTGTGACAAATACATATTTTTCTTGATTTATTCTGTACACAGTTTTAGATTTGTAATCAAACAATTCATAAGTGGGTCAAGTGTACCTTCTCAGGTTTCATGAAAGGGTATTTTTTATACATTTTGGTTTTAACATGTGAAAGTTGCACCTTGTATACAGTGTCCCCCTTTCAGAGCAGCATAATATTTGGGACAAAAGGGTTGACGTGTGTGTGTGCCACCAATTTAATCACGGGCGCTGTGCACCATATCTTTAGTTTAAGTAATCTGTATTTGTGTGTTTCACTGACATTTTATTCTCAACTGCATCACGGGCACTGTAAAGTCCGTATGCGTTACACGCTGGTTTGCCCTTAGCTGACTACGTACTCCGGTAAGAGAGTAGCCACAACCTTCAGATGTAGTAGAAACAGGTTTATTGATGTTTAACTTCCAGCAGGTTAAACGAGTGCATTTGGTGCTTGCAGTAGAATAACCATACATTACGAGAAGTATTTGTACATGTTTGTGTAGTTTCTGTAGAATAAACGAAATACAGAATATAACATAAATATACATCATTAGCAATATGTACCAGTATACCTTAGGGATGGAACAGTACCCTGAAGTCACGGTTCGGTTCGTACCGCGGTTCAGACATCACGGTTCGGTACGAGTTCGGTACAATGGGGGGAAAAGCAAAACAAAAATGCGGAAGCAGGGCTCCAGACTAACTACTGTACATGCAAGTCTTACCTAAATGTATGATGCGCTTGTCGATCAGTCCTCCTACACCACGACACGATAGGCTACTAGCTGAGCAACAGCGCAAACACAGGCAGGGATACAGTAGCAGCAACGCCGGCCCTGGTCCCTTACATCAAAACACGGACGTTGATGGAGCGCGAGTTGTCAGCTGCACCCTCCATTTCACTAACGACTGATGGTTGGACTTCTCGTGCTACCGAAAGCTACCTCACGGTGACTGCTCATTTTATTGACTGAGTGGGAAATGAAAGCGTAAGTTCTACAGACACGGCACCTGTATGAGCAGCACACAAGCACTCACCTAGCTGAGAAGCTACAAAAGGTCGTGGCAGAGTAGAAACTAGAGAGGCCTGGAAATTTGGAATTTATTGGGTGTGTGCAACGTCAGCACACGTTAGCAACAACTCATAGATACTACGCTCTGGATAAAAGCGTCTGCTAGACTAAATGCACGTTCTAGTAAGACAGCAATATCAGCGAGCCCTCAGCATTAGTACCGCAGCTAAAAGTCTAGGAAAGTTTAGGCTATTTTTCGCTATACTTACACTACGAACATTCATATTTAGCACTAGCGTTGCATAGGCTACGTCTTTAGTGCTGCTGCTGCTAGCTATCTATGAATCACTCAAGCACAGCTCGGCTACACACATGGCGGCGGCGCCAATCAGTTTCAGAGCTAAAGCGGGGCTACAGATTGTCCCTAAAGAACACGAATATCTTACTGTTGTTCCGCATTACATTAATGAATTTGCACGTGAGTTTTATCAATTTTTATACCGTGTATTCTCCGTGCAATTTCACGAGCCGAACCGTGACGTCCGTACCGTACGGTTCGGTACGAATACATGTACCGTTCCACCCCTAGTTTACGTAAATATATGCATATCTGAACAATATACATAATGACATATCAATTATGAATCATTTATAATGTATGATTCGCTTTTATGCAATAAACAGAATTGCTAACGCTGTTACATTACTATACCACAAGATAGCATTCTAAGACTACAAATGGCCTGGCAGTCTGAACTCAAGCTACTAGTGATGTGTCGTTCGTGAACGATTCGTTCATTTTGAACGAATCCTTATAAGGACTCGGGAGTAACGAGTCCTCTCAACGAGTGATTCGTTCATTTCCCGACTCGGTCTTTCTACGAGTCTTTGGATCATTTTTCACGTGACCTGCATAGGCTCTGTAGCTAGAGGAAACGAACGATTCGTTCCTTTCCCGACTCGGTCTTTCTACGAGTCTTTGGATCATTTTTCACGTGACCTGTATAGGCTGTAGCAAGAGGAAACGAACGATTCGTTCCTTTCCCGACTCGGTCTTTCTACGAGTCTTTGGATCATTTTTCACGTGACCTGCATAGGCTCTGTAGCTAGAGGAAACGAATGATTAGTTCCTTCCCCGACTCGGTCTTTCTACGAGTCTTTGGATCCTTTTTTCACGTGACCTGCATTGTATTTTTTAGTAGAGGAAACAGTTTCCTTATTCCCTTTCGCGTGGCCGCTGTTTTAGTAAGACGTGAATGAATTATATTCGCTCAAGTCATCATACTGACTGGTTTTGTTATTTTCACTCTACATTTACACTTACAGTTTAGTGCAGTGTTTGACGTGATAATTAAATGCTAGTGTGATAATACATGACCAAATCATACAAACTCATGATACATTATTTTAATGCAGGAATTTATTTTGAAATAGTATTTGCTGGTGCACATGTCATGCACTAACCTACAGTGGACGTATAGGGGCTATACGTCCTTTGCAGTGGACGTATAGCCCCCAACCCCCCCCCCCCCCCCCCCCCCCCCCCCCCCCCCCCCCCCCCTCCTGAAATGAACAAATGACTCGAAAAAAGATTCGTTCATTTTACTGAACGAGATTCAAAGAACCGAATCAGTAAAAAGAACCGAACTTCCCATCACTACAAGCTACCAGCGATATCGAACAATTGGATCTCCAAATCAACGTCAAAGACAGGTTAGAACAAATCGATGCAACACATGCGAGGAATGACTAGTTATAACGGCTAGTGCTAGTAAACATCAATATGACGAGAGTAATGCTAGCAATAACATGAAACCATGTACTTACATTGGCAGTAACACACACGGCAACACAACATTAACTTTATGCTAGCATGATATATTGAAAGTACGTCCACTCGTGTTAGCAGCTGGTATGAAAAGGAAATGGAAAGTTTGTGCACGTGCGCAACACCTCAGCCCTAACAGTGACGTGAGCTCACAGTCCAGAATTGAGTTTTCCAGAGGCACAAGTCAAGACAGTGATCCAAAACATACTTAATATAATTCCAGGAATCTCTGTCTGTGTGTTTCTGTTTTTGTGGCTTGCTCATCTCAAGAACTAAGTTGGCCTATTATATACATTGAAAATTGACCAGGTGTATTGATCTGGACCCCAAGGACATGTGGTGGCGTGTGTAACAGATGTTTAGTAGCCTACGGTTTAACCATATAATTCAGGGATTTTATTTCCATTCCCTTACTAGGCATGGTCAAATGAGGACCTGCTGGACAACATTTTAATTAGCAATTTTAAAGTATGTTTTTTGGTCATAGTGTCATCTAACCGACACCTCATTCACCCTTTGCATCATGGGCATGGGTATCATGGGCACTGCAGTATCAACTATAATTCCAGGGATCTCTGTGTGTATCTCAATTATCTCGAGAACCGGGTTATGTAGGAAGTTGAACATTGGCTGGTGTATTGTGAGAGGGTCAAACACTAATCACAAGGTTGGTGGTTTGATCCCCAACTCCTCCTGACCATGTATATAAGTGTCCTTGAGTAAGACACTGAACCCAAAGTTGCTCCTGATGGTCAGGCCAGCGCCTTGCATGGCAGCTCTACCTCTGTCAGTGTGTGAGTATGTGTGAGTAAAATTCACTTTCCACTTGCACTGACCTGTCTGTGTTGCTTAACACCTCTCAGAGGGCCTCGTTACCTTTTTTTAACTGAAAAAAAATAAAAGCTGAGAACTACTTGTAAATTGTTTGACTAAAGATCTATAACTGGGATGTACAGACAGAAATCAAGAAAAACGTATTTGTCTGTAAGCAAGTAACAGTAAGGAGTGGATTGTACGGAGAGGACTGAAGAAAAGGTAAAAATACATGAGCATGTCTGCATATGATTTAGAACCATGCATTTATAGAAAAATCTACACACAATGACTGGGGTTTATTTGATTCACCATGAGACAAATGTAGTTGTAAGTTGTTTTGTATAAAAGCTGCAACTCAATGACCTGAAGATGTAAATTACTTTGGAGAACTATATCACTGTATGCCAGTAGTTTAACGATTAAAGATGGCACAGCTGGAAAAACATTACACAGCAAGCAACTTGTAACTTTGTAACTATCCCTATCTCAATCTACCCCTTCTTTGAAACCTCACAGGTCAGAAAAGCCATTAAGTGTTAATCCGCACACAACCTACATGAAGATTTGTGGAAAACAAACAAGCCAACTTTTGTGGAAATGTCCCTGTGAAAGTAGACAGCAAGACAGAACTCTCCATTCTCCTCAGCTTTGTGAATGTGCTGTGGAGTTGATGCGTGTAGTGTTGTATTTCTTCAGGGCCCAGCCCTGATAGCTAGGTAATTTGTTGAAGATGTTAAAGGATGAAAGACGTTAGAGAGTGGGAGGATAATAAAGGCGCGATCTAATGGACTCTAGTTCTCATACATGATCCTGCCCCACTCCAGCCCCTGAACTGTAGTACTTAAACTGAGACGCTGTTCGCTTGGCCTAGTCATGTTCTAACGTCCTCCTACTGGATGCAACAATCGATGAATAATTCAATAAAAATAAAATGGAGAAACTATGTCCAAAAGTTATGTCTAATAAAAGTCAAATGAGGCTGGAAATGGATCTGAACGATAACAGGTGACATATTAACTTTATTGTCATTGTAGATTTTAGAATTGAAAGTTGGTAAGCTAATAAAAAATACTTTTGGCGTTGTCTGTAATTATATCATAGTAGCAATAGTTTATTCTATTTTGATTGACCTCCCTGATTGCATTCTAGTTAGAGTCACAGACAAGCACCTCCAATTATGTGATCCAGCCAGCTAAAGGGTAATGGCCTTAATCTTGATATTTGGGCCGAATCCCAATACTCCCCCTTACCCCTTCCCCTTAGTTTACCCCTAGCCCTTGGCCCTCGAAACTGAGGGGTAAGGGCTACATATCCCTAAGAAATGGGACGCCACTTGGTTACAGGTACGTCATCTAGCACGTATCAATATCTCCAAAGCAAGTAGTGTTATGCACTGATATTAAACTAAATTAGCTGCTAATAGAGTTTACTTTAAACTGTATACATGCTAGTCAGAGAAATGCGGGACTTTTGTGCAATTCAGCACTGTAACATTAGCGTACCAAACTAGCGATTTTTAGAAACGTTTCAATTAGGAAAATGGTTGCAAATATATATGTTCAGGACTGAGTATTACACAAAACAAGACTTTCATAATTTGTGTTTTGTACAGCACTTCTCCTTTCTCATGCAAGACTCTTCTTCATGTAGCCTCAGTGAGTGACCCAAAACCTAAAGCAATGATTCCTTATCTGTCTTTATCATGACCAGTCGTCGGTCCAACCCTGAAATTGTATGATACAGACTCCCTGAGCAACCACATTCTTTGTTGTGGAATTCCACCCCAACATTCCAGAGTGTTCAAAAATCTTTAACGGGATTCCAGGTTTTGTTGTGTGTAGTTAGATAGATAGATACTTTATTAATCCCGTGGGGAAATTCAGGTATCTCTCACAGCTCTCATACCAACAACAACCACAGACAATATGTACAGACAACACAATACAATACAAACAGACAACACAACAAGGCCATGTACAGAGTAGATTAGATTAAAATGTAGAACATAGGGTGCTGAGCTGCCCGCTACGGAGGCTGCTGCAATGTCCTGCCAGGACACGGCGAAGGGGATGACCGACACCGCCCACAATGGCCAAGAGCTTGCCCCGCATCTGTATCTTCACAACAGTCATCCTGACCAGTCTATACAGCCTTTGTGTATCCCATCCGCTTTGCTACAGCTCTGCACCCGCGGATCGGCTCTCGAAGCTCCGCAGTTTAGCAGTCCCTCGCCACGCCATGGCAACCAACTCAGTCATCCAAACAAATCAAATAATGCCGGCAGTGTCCGCTGCTCCAGCTGGCCCCCCCAAAAAACATGTCCAACTGGCCAAGCGAGACCACAAAAAAAAACATTTATGCAGGTAGATCAGCACACCATCCCAACACAAACAAACCCACCACAACAGAACAAAAACAAAGAAAAAGTTAAGAAAACAGCAGAAAAACGAAGAGCTGCTGAGACAGCTGCCACTCACAGCGGCGCTACGTCACAGATATTATTGTTTTTGAAATGCAGCTCTGTGACCCCTGCGCTGTTTTAACAGGCCCTTAATCTGATCAATGGCTTTGCCTTTACCCAATCCATATTTATTACTTGTTGAATGTGTAGAATACTGCAGAAAAGCAGAGACCTGATAATGTTAACAGGTTAATGTTAATTATGTCATAATGGTAATGGTCTTGCTTCTTGGGCTCCTTATGAAGACTGTCTGCATCCCACACAGCTTCCCTCAGGAACTTCTGCATGACATTGTTCCCCCTGCTCCCTTTAGAGAGCGGAACTCCCGTGTGCGTGTATGGGTATGTAGGGAGGATGTCATCCTGATGTATAGCCTGAAAAGTCGAAGACTCCACCCCTGTGAAGAACTTTTGTGTCAGTGGTGCTATAGAAAGACAGCCACAGTGGAGAGAAGTTGAAGGACTATGGCAATTCACGTTGAAACATTTAGTACTACTTGTGTTTGTTGTCATTTTGGTGACAACTAAACTCTACTACTGCTTTACCAGTAAGATGAATGACTAGTCTGCATGACATTTCCAGCATTTATCTAAACTATCTATGAGAAAACATCTGTACATCATGGCATAGGTTACGAAATGGTTTATTATCAGAATGAGGGTCATGATCAGAGAAATTAATTGAGCTTTCTCTTTAACAAGCATGTTGTAAACTTTGTTGATAGTGGGCTGTATAGGCCAGCTTAGATGGTCAGTGTTAAGGGTTAAACACTGCTCGCTGTGTTGAGTAGGTAGGGAATGGGGAAGGGGCTACCTTGGTGTGGTTACTTCATAAGAGAAGTGAATGCACAGAGGGGAGAGATTTAGTTCTTTCATCAGGCTCTTAAAGGTTGTAGATCGGGCATGGTAGGGAAACAATAACTACATAACTTATTCTGGCCCCAAAGACACAAAATGGCCACATCCCACCTCCTTGGTTTCAGTTATGTTTACTCTCCTGCTAAAAGCATGCGTGTCATTTTCAGGGGTTATCGTGGGGATTATATATTTCCCAGCCAGTCATCACTCATAGCAACATCCCAAATGATCAAAATGCAGTTCCTCCCTTTCTGGCGTTCCGCGGTGTATTTGAGGCCTCTCTGTAAGGAGACCCACGTCAACCTGCTTTCAGAGAGCAGCCGCAGTTCATACATCACTTGACAGGCCTGCTCATGCGATCCTAGCTTGCAGCTGCTTCACAAAGTCACTGTACCTGCCACAGGACCAAACACTCAATCCCAACCCTTCTTCTTGAAAGGGAGCCATGGTCCATACACTGAAAGTAAATCCCTGGGCCATACCCTTCTTGTGGACACGTAGAAGTATCACAAAGAGCTTTTTGTCCATAAAATATGTAAATAAAGCAGATGGATATGTGAGGGGGAACTTGTAACCCTCCCACATTCCACTCGCCATTGTGTGATAGCGCATCTTCATTTCTGAAGCTGCATGTGGTAGGACAACACAAAGCAGAGTTCAAAGCACTCTCAACCATGAGGTCAAAGCACCATCACCAGTGAAGGTAAAATGTATAACATCAGCACTGTTTAGGGTTCAGCTTGGCTGTCAAGTGTGGAAGAAATTGGGATTTCCTGTGTGCTTACATTATTCACCTATCAATAGAACTAGTCATTGGAGACTAACTACTTACTAACGGGGAATGAGGTCATGCCGGGAAAAATCAAACTGAGGCTTGAACGTATCGACCGAGCGATAGCGAGGTCGATACGGTTGAAAGCCGACTAACTGTCACGATCTATGTTTACATTCTTGTGCCCTATAAAAGATGGTCCTCCGGCCTTCAGAGCTGAGAGAGACATGATTGAGACCTCAGCCTGGTGTTGTCATTTATTGTCAGAGGTCTGGTTTTCTCTCCCAATCCGCAGATTGATAATACTTATTAAAATCCAGAACTCAACTGAACTTAGTCACTCTATTTATGAAGGGACAGACAAAACACTTTCTTCATCACAAGCGAAAGCCTATACAATGATTTAGAGATACAGGGTGTGTGTACTTTATGCGTTTATGCACTGTGGGTACCAGGGTTGGGGAGCTTACAGTATGCTGACATGCCTCCCAACCCCTCACTTTCCACACACAGACACACACAGACATCCACAGGCTCCACCCAAAGCTTCCTGTGGCCTGGCCAGGAGGGAACCATCCACCCAGATAAGAGAGCCTGTAGGAAGGCCTGTGAAGGCGAGCAATCAGCACGTTAGATGTTGGCAATCAAGAACAATCAAATGCCAACATCTTGTTTATGTTGCAGTAGCCCTATATTTCAGTTGAGTGAGGTGCATACATACAATGCTACAACATGCCAGGCACATTATTCCTTTACTGAGAATGGAACTCCACATCTACTCATTTATCTCCTGTACACATGTGTAACAGCTTTGAGTCAGGTCATGTATTACACGTCATATGTAAGTCCCAACCCAAAGCCTAGGACTAATGGAGAACAAGTCAGACTATGCAACACAGTAAAGCAGATGATGGTTGCTTAGATTAGACTAACTTGAGTTGTGGACCCTATTTTGCCTTCATAATGCTGCAAGCCTTCCCCTACACCTATCAAACTTTCCCATTCAATGCACTTGTATGGCAATGTGGCTTACACAGATCACTGTGAGGCCCACACTCAGTAAGCTTGTTTTAAAGATGCCCGACAGCACCTGGGTGTTTGACAGGCGCGACACAGACGATTTAGTGCCGTGTTTATAGCGTTAGCCTGGTATGTGCAGCAGACACTGCACTCACGCACAGCAGTCTAACTGCTGAGGCCAGTGGAATGTACATCCACATATCTGGGATTCGTCTGTATTTTTTATTCCTCTGTCAAAGTGTTTTTTAGTTACATGATCCAGCCATGTAATGTAAGCCCAAACCATGACAAGAAATGGTGGGTGATGAAACAGGTTTATGTTGTGTGTCCAGTAGATCTTCAAAGGCCCTATTTCTCTTGGCAAAAATGTTGTACTATTGTTTTTTTGTCTTTATGCAAACAACCTTTGACGTCAGAGTACTTTCGTTTGCAAAAAGTGGTTCAGAAAGTTTTGAAAAGCATAGGTTATCAGGGCGGGGGGGGGGCTGGAATGGAAGGAGGCTAAATGTAGTAATGAGCTAATGACATAAGCTAGTGTCCTTTTTCCTGTTCGAAAAGTTCCACCAAGACTGTAAAGCAGGTACAGCCTCCAGCCTCGTAGCAGTGTGTGCTGGCCAGTGTACAGAAACTGTAGTGACTGGAGAGGAGAGAAGGTGCTGCCTTCTCTTTACCCAAATGTTGAGATAAAGGATCTTGCCATTCTAGTTTCCTCAATCAACAATATTACAACAGCAATAACAGCAAATACAGAAACATGTCTCACAGTGGCACACATTAATATAGAATATATAACAATATATATAAAAAATTAGTTGTAAAATACTAGTCATTTGGGAAGTCATGTGTTAAAGTCCTGATACAGTCATGTGTAAAAGTAATCTGTTAAAAAGCTAATATTTTTGTGAAGTTCACACTGGCTTGAATCCTTATCCAGTATTTGCCTATTAAATCCTAATCCACCATTGAAAAGAAAACTTTACCTAGATGACATGTTATTCTTGGATCGAAGCACTTAGCCGTCTCTGCAGTGGTTTCCTTTGTTGTGAATCCTGTCATGCCGCCTTTTAAAACGAGGGCCTCCCTGCAGTGATCTGTAATTGCTTTATCTTACACAGGCTTCTCTAAATGAGGCGTAATTGAGGGGCTCCACCCAGGCCTTCCTCAGGAGACTCAGCACAGCAATCAACCTGGAGTCTTATCAGCACATCTTACTAAAAACTATAATGATTGGGCTGCAGCACTGGGCCACAGGACTTCCCATAGAAATAGGAAAGCAAGAGAATGAAAAAAGAACAACAATAAAGAAAACATCCTGACTCGTACGATATGGGGAGGAGGCTCTAAATGCACAGGATGCAGCAGAGTGGTTAGAAGCATGTTGGTTAAGATGAGAAAAGGGGGGAAATTACTTGTCACGCAAGCAACATGGCTGAGCGGTGAGGGAGTCGGGCTAGTAATCCGAAGGTTGCTGGATCGATTCCTCACCGTGCAAAATGACGTTGTGTCCTTGGGCAAGGCACTTCACCCTACTTGCCTCGGGGGGGAATGTCCCTGTATTTACTGTAAGTCGCTCTGGATGAGAGTCTGCTAAATGACGTAATGTAAATGTAATCTAAGGGTGTCATAGGCCTCATAATTAAATATTTAAAACAATGTTTGTGTTTCACATTGCAACATATTAAATGTATATGGGTTGGTGTGGGAATATAAATAGTTCTTCAAAAATAACTGTTTAGTCCATTGTGTTAATGTTTTGCCATATGTTAGTGTTTAGGGGGTATGCTAATTACCTGATGGAATTGTAATCAGATCTACATTAACAGTTTGAATGTAGATCTGTGACTCTAATGTACCTTCATAAATTCTGACAGTAAAGGGTAATAGGAACCAGAGTCTAAGAAATTAAAAACAAATGTATGTTTTTAAAGCAAGGAGGGTGTTCATCAACGTCGCTAACAAAAGCCGCACTTACACGAAAAAGCCTCGCTTACACGAAAAAGCCTCGCTTAGGTAAATGTCAACTTAGACTTGAGCCTAAAGCCGTTCCACTAATGTTCCATTCCACTAACAATCAATGCTTATTCAAGCAAGACCTAAATAAGCTTAGATTGTGCGCGCACACGGGGAACAGAAGCAGCCCAGATCAGGTGATCATCCAAAAGAGGAGTTATGTCACAAAAAGCTAAGCGTAAACCAGCAGAGAGGTGTTATTTTCAGCAGCGTAAATAGGGAACTGTGCACTATCTATAGTTTAAGTAATCTGTATTTGTGTGTTTCACTGGCATATTAATCACCGACTGCATCACAGGCACTGTGCACGAGTATATTTAATTTTACAGTACTGTGCTTTGCCTTCATATTTTTCCCAAGTGAAAGACAGGGATTTTCTGTTATACTCTTGTGTTTAACTGAGAGATTGTAAACTATTGTTGGAACCCAACAATATTTTCAAAGCTCAAGATCAGATCTAAAGAAATTGTATGAAAATGAGAGAGTACTTTCACAACATGCAGTTGTGTCACAGAACTATCACAGAACCTTCTGCTTTGCACTATTTTATAATAAATGACCTGTAAATCTATACAAAACCTCACATTCCAGCTGTAAAATCTCATCAGAGGACTCTTGCAATCTGATGATACACTGTAACTTAGATAGAAATTATGATGGCCCATTATAGCTTGTTTACTAAACTCCTTATGGTGAGGAATGTATGGAAGTGGAACAATTTCCCAGTATACAGTGTGTAAAGACTACAAACACTGGAATGAGTGTTTGTAGCCTCAACCAGTCTGTATCAGTCTGGTCTTTTTTAATGTTTGCAATTAAATTAAGTTTTGAAAAGCTACCCACGTAAGTCCACCCTCCATACACTCTCACATCAAACCAATAGGTGCTGTTAAGCCATGAGTGACTGACCCGGGCGTGACCGTGGCATTCCTGAGTGAAGCATATAGATTTGATTCCTGCCCCACTTCGACACAGCATAATGGCAAACAGATTTAACGGGATGACAAAAGGAATGTTGCCCACCCCCTCCCCTTTTTATATCACTGTCAGGTCTGGCAAATGTCTGTGTCAGATTACCCAGCTCAGATAAGCAGATGTAAAGACCCGTGGGTCTTATTTATTATTAGGAGGGGGGGATATTGGGGGAGTGTAGCGCAGAGGAGAAAATAACTTGCTCTCATGCGATATTTGGAATGGCATTAGGCTGTTCCTCTGTACTAACATCCCAGGCTTGGTGTATGTTTGTGAATTATTGTGGCCATGTATTTTCCATATATTTAAAGTATAACATGCATTGCGTTCACACGTAGACTTTTCATTTGACAGCATGGGCAAGAGTTTTGAAAACCATCAATATGGCTCACTTGTAGGACAAGAGTGATTCTGAAGGCTAGAAAGAACTACATTTTGTGAATTCTTTACATGAAATCCCCATGTGATATTCTTGCACTGTTTAATAACACAAAATAGACCTTTTGATGTATTAAAACTTTGCTCCCACTTTTGTCTAACGCAGCTGTCAAATCGGTAACACTTCCAGCATTTGATATAAATTACTGTAATTTATTTCCAAAACCAAATTTAATTAAGGCCATCAATCAGCTAACCAAGCACATTAGAGCAATCTGCAATGTCTGCAATCCAAAGGAATTCCATTGCGTTAATTTGTAACAAACCAGAATGAAGCTCTGGACGGGTTGCTGATAGGAAACTGTGATTGTTCATCAAACACCTGGTTCATCACGCCATACTGTAGGCTACACTTCCCCCTCTGACGCCTGGGACACACTGGCTGCGAAGCGCCTGGAAGCGCTTGGATGCGTAGCCTTTTTCCTTTCCTTTCTGGTCGAATCTTTCCGCTATCCGCTTGTGAAAAAATACAGCATATTAATTCATATATTTGGATAACATTTTTGTTTTAGTTTCATTACGTTAGTTGTAGGCTTTAGCCCATCACATAAAACCTCACTTCACTTCCCTGGTTGTGTAGGCTATGGTTTACAGTGTCAGATCTTACAGTCCCCAAGAGATTGGGGGGGAGGGGGGTGTATAGAGCGAAAACAGTGACAGTAAACTGAGGTATTAAAAATAGATAGATTTTCAGTTGAACATTTTTCAGTGCCAATTTAAATTTTTAACCCTGAGATGCGTGACCTTTAAATATTTCCGACAGTCCCCACAGCGTGAGTCTTTTTTCAAAACAGAAGCTAGCTAGCTTTATGTAACCCACCTTAAATGGTTAAATTGTATTTTAGTTATGTTAAATATTTAAGTTTCCTATATTAATGGTTTTATTTTGAAAAACTGACGTTTATTTTGACGGATAACAGGAAGTATTATGCAGAAACGCAGATAGCTTTACCTTGCTCATTGACGCATGGAGCACGTGTTAATTGAAAAAGTGAGAAAAAAGTATGAAAAACTAAATCAAATGTCTTGAAAATTACTAATGTTTGAGTAGATGATTTAGTAGGATAATGGATCCTGTTTAGAGGTGAAAGAACCGTCGATGAAGCACTTATTTTCTTTGATCACTACTGAGATAATCCTTCTTGGTTAGCACTCACATGTTCTCATTAACTGTATGTATTGAGATGCCCTCGTGGTCACGCAAGCTAATCATTTGGATATTTTGCACATTTTAAGTTCATTGTTCAAGGATGTATGTTACAAATGTATTTGATTGTTTGAGTTGAAAATTAATGGTGATACGTACCGTCATTAAAATAAGTGCAATATGGATATATTCCATTGTAAAGAAAACTAGTCACATTTGCTAAACGTGACTGGATCAAAGTAATAAGCATTTGAAGGAAAAATTGTAGTTTTAAGTTACTTAAAATGGGTTAAAACAAGCAAAGCAGGTTTGTGCAGGGGTCGCGAGACCTAGCGCTACTAGCAAATCGTCATCATGCGTCAGGCACACCCTCCTAATAGGGCGGGGTATTTAGCAGGAATCCCAGCTCCTGCTTTGCTTGTGCGACACAATTGCTCTCGGCCTCCTGCGGGTTCTCGTCTCAAACGCTGTGTACGATCGATCCGGTTCCTAGGTGGCGTGAACATACTGTGACTGTGTCTACTACCGCGCACTTTATGAAGTACACTGCAATACAGTGCCCTGCAAAACAGTGCACTTACGTATTCAGTGCACTCGCTGATAAGTGCTGTCTCAAATGGAACACTTACGTTAAACACTTGGTGGAAGTGACGGACACAAATCTGCTCGCCACACCCGCAAAACCTGCCAAAATGAAAGCGCTTCTCCACTCAAGTGGAAAAAGCTGCCGAAAGGGCTCGTGCTTTCCTCTACGTAGCCAAGATGGCGCCCGTTTAAGGCGAGTAGTGTCCATCGTTGTACACTGTTTTTTTGGACCTTTTGCAGTGAGCCATCCGGGTACTTTCAGTGCACTGAATTCTTCTGGTTTTGTGAGTGAAGCGCCCTAAGCACTGAAAGTCAGTGCTTGAAGTGCACAAGTGTGCGGTAGTAGACACAGCTCAAGTCTGGTAAGGACGTTGGCCTACTTGGTGGATTCGGCAGTGTGGGATAGTGTTTGTCTGCGGTTAGCACGGCGTTGCCGCTGAGCTGCTGTACATGGCTAGGGTGGACAAACCTGTTAATTGTTTTCCTGGAATACGTTTTCATCATTATTCTGGGCAGTGTTGGGAGTAACGGGTTACAAAGTAACCGATTACAGTAACAATGTTACTATTATAGGTAACAAAGTAAAGTAACGCATTACACTCAAAATATTGGTAACTACTTTACTAGACCTCAGGAACGCGTTTTCCTGCGTTACCCAAGCCATTTTTGCCAGTCCGAAAAGTTCTCTTTTAGTGGCGCTTGCATCCTTGCCTTTGTGCTTGCTTGTCTGGGCACCGTTGCCACAGAGACCGATTTGACTGATTCGAGTGACATGACATTATTGATACTAGGTTGGCGTAGAAGGAGGGAAGCGGGAAAATGGATGAGACGGAGACAGGAGGGTTCAGCCAGTGGCGATATTCTCATTATTTTAACTTTGTTGCTCGAAAGGAAAAAAAAATACAGTAAAATGCACTCTATGTCCAGGCGAAAGGTGTCTTTCAACTGCTGTAAACTCAATGAGAATTTAAAGTGAGGCATATTTCTTTGGTCAGACAGTGTGGACAGGGTTAATGTTCGTTCAGTGAATGTCTGACTTTTATATGCCATTTTGCTTTACATGTTTACAATTACAATACACTGTGGAAAGGTTTAGAGATGCCCTTTATTGAAAATTGTAAAATAAAGTGATGAAAGGGCCATGATGTCTGTCCATGTATCTTTGCGGTAAATTTGGACATTTGCTTAAACCATTTGAAAGTAAAGTAACTAGTAGTGAAGTTACTTTTCAAATGCAGTAACTAGTAAAGTAATTTAGTTACCATTTTCAGAAGTAACTAGTAACTTGTAACTAGGTACTTTTTCTGAGTAACTACCCCAACACTGATTCTGGGGACTCATGTAATTCTATTCCATATTAACGATTCTAGCATGCGTGAGCACAATAATATCATCGGTATTGCTACGTGTAACCGTTTTAGGGTTTTTTACTTTACTCGATTGAGCTGCTATATTTGGTCTTTGAGGTCTGGGCTGGTCTGTGTTGGAGTGCCTTGGCGTGTTCTGCTGCGGTTGTTTCTCCCTACCACAGGCTGTGCCTTTGAATTATGTCTTCAAGTGGGTGGTCCTCCGCACGATATGGACTGGTCTGGTGTATTGGAGCATCGCTCGTCAACGCTGGTGTCTACTGCGAGTCACCCAATGTTGCATGGTATGTATTCGTTGGCGTGCGCATCTTCCTCACGGTCTATCGTCGTTCCCGTCTTGGACGTGGCTAATCGGTCTGGCGGTGAGCGGTTTCTCGTGGATGTGGGTCGCAATCGTTTTGCATCTGGGCCGTGCTCAGGAATAAATATATGATTACTTAAGGCAAATCATATTTTATCAAGGTGGTTTCAGGCAGCCATTTTTTTACAAAAACTTCTCCATCCACCTTTTCCATATTTCTAATCTGTCTTCTGTTTACATTGCCCACAGATGTGTGGATTTTCCACCTACTCAAAGTATTTCTCCATCTTGTAATTAAAGTGGTAAAAAATTATGTTGTCTGATGAGGTATCACTTGACAATATTGACAACACATATTAAGAAACTTGTCTTTACTCATAATATCGTCTCCGATTTCAATTCGAAGCTGTAAATCTAACACTGTAGGCAATTTGCCATGGTATCCGCTCTGGCTCCGCCTCGGAAAACAATGGCTGCCGTTGCTGACGATACATTTATTTCCCCCTCCCAGTAACCCCTTAACCAATGATATGTGCTTTGAGCTTAAAAGTCACATGATATGCTGTTTTTGGATGCTTTTATATAGGCCTTAGTGGTTCCCTATTACTAGGGTGACCAGATTTGAGTTTGTGAAAAAGAGGATACTTTGTGGCGGGCGGGGGGGGGGGAGGGCATTTAGTCCAGTGTTTCTGTGGCCTTCAGTGGTTGTTTAATGTCTTTAATGTATCTTAGCCATATATTAAAGCAATAATGATAACAAATACAAAATTCTAAATAAAAAATTGTTTATGGTCACATATTAACATAAGGAAATTAGGACACTTTTCTGCCCTCCTCATATATTCAACAAAGGCGGCAAGGTTCTCACATTGTTGCCAGATTGGAAATGGTATCATACCAAAAGCTCAAAATCATCGTATTTGGAGGATAATTATCGTGCATCTGGCAACACTGAAAAGGCGGTTGACCAATGACAGTTCTCTCTACGGTCAGAGCTCGCGCAAGAAGGTGGAACGTAAGGGAGATACCCTGCCAAAACTTGTAACGGCCGGGAGTAATAATTAGTTTGTGAAAAACCCAGAGAAACACAAATATCCAACGAGGCAAAATCCCGGACGATTTTGGAATCCCTGCCGGGCGCATTTTTTAGGTCTCAAAAAGAGGACATGTCCGGGTAAAAGATTACGTCTGGTCACCCTACTATTACTGTATCTGAAGTATCTTTCCCGAAATTCAGCCTTGGTGCATAATTACAGCCACTACGAGCAGTCCCTCAATGAGCTTTCCTCAAAACGCGCTGTTTCTGTGTCTGTAGCTTTAAATGCTAATAAGGAAGAGAGGGGCGGCAACATGCGCTAATGTTTACAACGGATGTATCGCAATGGCTCGTAGCCCCCGTTGCTGTAAGATGCCTCGAATTTAGCCATTCTCATCTGATCACCCTGGTTTGCAGAGGTGCACACTCAATAATTTCAAAGAGGGGAAAGGCGGATATCAAAGGCCATAACACCAACAGCAGAACGTTTATCCAAATAACCAAGAAGTGCACAACACTCGCGTTACAGCGTTTGTATTCACACACACACTTGATGCCATCTACCTTTACATTAGCGACAGTAACTCAGCTGGCTCGTAGCCCCGTTGCTATAAGATGCCTCAAATTTGCCCATTCCCATCTGATCACTCTGGTTTGCAGAGGTGCACACTCATAATAATTTCAATGAGGGGGAAGGCGGATAACGCGCGCGCCATAACACCAACAGCAGAACGATTATCCAAATAACAAAGAAGTGTACAACACTGGAGTTACAGCGTTTGTATTCACATTAACTCACGCTAATGTTACAGCCACATTCTAAGGGTAGCAAGCTAGCTAACCATATACAGTAAAGCAACAAAATGATATAGCGTTAGTTAACTTACTTGTCCAAGGCAAGGCTCCAGACTGCGACCAAATGGTTGCATTTTGCGACCAGTTTTTGAGACAGTGCGAGCATTTTTTACAAGCACTCGCGCATGTGCAACCTATACATTTGGAATTTATTGGGTGTGCACAAAGGCAGCACACGTTAGCAATGATGCATAGATATGACGTTCTAGTAAGACAGCGATATCAGCGCGCCCTCAGCATTACCGTACCTAAAAGTCTGGGAAAGTTTAGGCTATTTTTCACTAGGTACCTATAAATCTAGCTAAAAGTCTTGGAACGTTTAGCCTATTTTTCGCTAGGTTCCTACGAACATGTCTTAATCTGCCAGAAAAGTGGGTTCCCTTCGTTCTTTTGGTGAGCAGTTTCAAGAGCCCTTCTTACCCGGCGTCATGGAGCCGAGCAGCTAAATACTTATTTAGCCCTAGCTTTGCTACTGTATCCCTGCCTGTGTTTGCGCTGTTATGCTCAGCAAGTATCGTGTCGTGGTGTCGGAGGACTGATTGAAAAGCACATCATACATCCATGTCATTTAGCTAAGACTTGCATGCACAGTATGTAATGTCAAAGTAGTGTATTTAAACTGAAGTGTATGTGGGGCATCGCTGTATATCAGTTGTAAAAAATGTCAGTAAAAAAAACGGACCCATCTGCAACCGACGCAAGCACACCCCACAATTTCCCCAGAAATTGTACCAGGGGCGATTCTAGGATCAGACCTTTCGGGGTGCTCAGCCCCCAATGAGAATGTGACATACATACAGTGCCTTGCAAAAGTGCTAAACCCCCTTGCTAATATAAATCTACCAGCATCAAATGATAATAAACAATATTTTTAATAATTTTTAGGGGTGCTGAGATTAAATTTAGGGGTGCTTGAGTACATTTACATTTAGCAGACACTCGTATCCAGAGCAACTTACAGTAAGTACAGGGAAAACCCCCCCGAGACAAGTAGGGTGAAGTGCCTTGCCCAAGGACACAACGTCATTTGGCACTGCTGGGAATCGATTCGGCAACCTTCGGATTACTAGCCCGACTCCCTCACCGCTCAGCCATCTGAGTACCCCTAAAAAGGGTGTTGCCTCTGAATTGGACCCTCTTTAGTTACATTAATAATTGCATTGCAGGTTATATCAGGTGTGCCCCTATATGTTCTGCTTGCGCTCCTAAATTTTTCAGTCAGGGGCTACTGTGCTCCTAGTAAAAAAAAAGTTAGTCTGGAGCCCTGCAAGGTTTGTAGCTTGACCAAGGAGAGGTAGTAATGATCCAGAATTTAATTTCAGCAAAGGCCAGCTTTGTATTGGCTCAAGTTGGGGAAACAGTAGTGGCTGAAATGTTTGGCGCAGATATACAAAACTTTGGGAAGTTGTGTCTGCGCATTTCCAGCGAAAATAAAATTAAGATACTGGTTGTGCAGAGGCTTGGATGAAGGAACTAAAAAAATACTTTTGTTTTGATTTGTACATCCAAACACTGAGCAACTGTTATGTTTGTTCATTTTCTAGCCATGATGTCTCTCCAGGAAAAGCCGATATCGCACTTGCCTTTGCACGATTGTAGCTCAGTTTTTCATGGGTTGGCCAGATTATCTGGGCGGGCAAAGCAGAGAGAAGGGCGGTAGCCTGGCTCCTTGCGACATCACAAGGAGTATATTTTTAAACCGAGCGTTTGAGCCTTCATTTTCTCAAAGGCGGAGAAGAACACCCAGGGCTTGGTTTACACCTATCGAAAATTCTAGCCACTGGGGGACCAAAGGCAGGCTAGGGAAACTCATTAATATTAAATAACCTCCTAAAATGAAGTTTTCATGTCATGTGACGTTTAGGTTGTCATGAGTATTTGGCAGTTTTCAGAAATAAAATCGGTGATTGGACAGAAAAGATATTAAGGTGGGAACCATGGGGATTTTATTTCCCATATTTGAATAGTCCGGCAGGAAAAATCCAGACTTTATAAGCGGGCGGTTCCGCCCGCGGTGGGAACGGAGAAACCTATGGTAGAAACGCGATCACAAGCCTAATAAACTAGCTAGCTTTTTTGTTCACTTCACAAGTGAAGCTGCGAGTAACGTTCCCGCTGGTGAGGAGGACATTGTTTCACATTTGTTATGCGCCGTTTTCTAGGTTAACTTTTAAGAGAAGTTGGAGTTAATAGGAAGACCTACACCAGAACTAAATTTTTTGCAGAAAACCAAAGCTTTTGGTTTTGCACAACACTATATGTTATAGTGTTAAAAGATTTATAAAACTGTGCGTACGCACACCTGTACGCAATGTTCCCTTTATAAATCACAGATTACCCACAAGTGTGCGTACGTGAATCAGCATTGTACCCCGCCCTGAACACGCCCATTTTTAACCATAAATAGTCAATGCAAAGCACCTCATGAATGCTAATCTAGTATCTCATCATGACCCTGGCATACGATTGTTCTTTACGGTGAATCATAGCGCATGACGCTAGCACATATTCACATGTATAAAACCGGTCGTACGCCAGGTCCTGCGCACCTTTCCTTTATAAATCACAATCAACGTGAGATTGACCGCACGTGAACGAGCCACTGACCCCGCCTTGCCTCCACCCATAAATTAATATGCAGATGGACTATAAATGCGCTCCTGAGGTCATTTAGTGTCTAAATTACCGTATTTATTCGAAGAAACGCCGCCCTCGAAGAAACGCAGCACCAAAAATGAACGTTTAACGCTGCAGCGTTTATTTGAAGAAATACGGTGACTGTGAGATCGTGGTTCTGACAACAGAGGTGGAGGCGAGAAAATGTGTCCTGTTTGGCGGCCTGTCATCAGGTATTAGTGACAAAAGACAGCACTTTGAGATTTAGCTAAATGTAAAGTGCATTACAAATACAATTATCATTATTATTACAGGGCCATCAATGCTGTGGGTTCAGAGAACCGGACCATGGCAGAAATTAAGAAGAAATGGTCCGATATAAAACTTTAAATGAAGAAACGAGTGGTGGCGCATCGTAACAGCATGATTTTGTCGTTCGTTTGACAACCTCAAGTTTAACAGAAGTTATTAAGTGGTGGCGGTATAAACAGAAGGCTTTATAGCATTTCCTGTTTTGGCATTTTGATATGATCATCCACATTAATGATCAAACGTTTATTTTTATGTTTTTTGAATAGTCAACGTCATAAACGTACTAGTGGAAACTTTATTTTGTAATGTTTGGTGAGTCTCGGCACTTTTCAGTTGGAATTCGCCATGTTACAGAGCCAGACAAGACTTTGCGGACAGTCCGCACATTCTCACGTCTGCTCAAAAGTTTCCGTGACGGCCCGCACATTCTCACGTCAAGTAAATCTTTATACATCACAAGGTGTGCGTGTAAACCATCGTACGCAAGCTTTTTGTGCGTACGCAACATTTATACATGAGGCCCCTGGGCATTTGATTACTTTCTTTCCACCTCACGTTAGTTTGTGTAGATAGTAAAGTCTGCCACAGAGGAAACGTTGCATGTTTTAGAAGAGTCTGGAGAAGAGTTCCTAGTGTCTGCCCAGGTTCATACAGAAAGTGGCTTACATTTTTGTTTGACTATTTCGGGATTTTTCCTCCGCCCCAGCCAGACGATGATGTGGTGTGATACCAGCTCAGACTAAATGAACTGAGAGAGAATCAGAGGGTCAACTTCCTCCACTGTCACAGCACTTTCACAGACACATGCTTCTGTCTTTCATTCTCTGCACTTCCTCCTGTCATACTTATTTATTTTCCACCTAGACATTCGACTCTCAGCCAATCTACCTTTTTCTTTCAGTTTGTAAACAAGCAGAACAATCCTTCCTCATTGCATTCATGGGAAGTTCTGAGCTTTCATAGTCACACAGCTGACTTGGTCCTGTGACTTTCACTCATGCCAAATACACCCTTAAGTGATTGGAAAAAATGCAAATGCATCTCTCTTTATTTCACACATGAACAAAGTTTTCCACACAGAAAGAGAGGCTGATGCCAAAGTCATAAACACTCCTTCACCGTAGGATTAACTGTCGAGACGCGCTGGTACAAGTGATAAGGCCCACAGGATGGCAGGGAGGGTCTTATCAGGCGTGACCAAGCCCCTTGCCTCCTTCTATCACCGACCCCACTGGCAAAAGGAAAGACTCATCCCCCTTATCTTAACTTAGCTAGGGGAAATGAAAACTTGAAACGTATAAAAAATAGACTCTTGCCATCCTCTCTGCCTAACCCCTTGGCCTCATGGTTTTGTTGTTCACACCTTCATGAATTCACAGAGACTGAAGAAAAAGGTATTGCCTTTTATTTTAATGCGTGGACATGCTTGAAATGACAACCATTTTGCAAATACTGATTTGATAGCAGTATCGTCTGATAGGCCTGGACATTCAAGAGTTCAAGAGTTGATTTGAACACCCTGTATGTATGTATGTCAGTTCTAGCGTATTTACATTTAGTCATTTGGCAGACGCTCTTATCCAGAGCGACTTACAGTAAGTACAGGGACATTCCCCCCGAGGCAAGTAGGGTGAAGTGCCTTGCCCAAGGACACAACATCATGTGGCGCGGCGGGGAATCGATCCGGCAACCTTCTGATTACAAGCCCGACTCCCTCACCGCTCAGCTGTGTATTTCATAAACAATTGGATGAACAACCAACTCCAGGTGTCAACATAAGCTTCACAGAAAAAAACCTAACCACATTCAGACTGAACAAACACAAATGACGAAGAAAGATGGATCCAGCTGTATTTCGAGCACATGACTTAGCAGGGGCCTAAAACAAACAAGCATAATCTCAAGCAGGGCACAAGTGCAGTGAGAGAATGTGTTGTGTCCTTCCCCTTTGGTGGGACACACTCTAATGGTTATATGGTTCAGGTGTGTGTGAACATGCTGGTTTGTGTGTGTGTGTGTGTGGGTGTGTGAAGCGGGCGTGGAGTTGGGTCAGGTGGCCAGAGGATGATCAGGCCTGTGCAGATAAAACTGGGATGACAGAACTGAATAAAGGCTCTTTCTTGAAGTGAAGTGAGGACAGACTGCTTCAATAACCACAACTTCAAACAACTGTGTTTGAAAATTTTCCTGTTCAGCACTAATTAACAGAAATGTGAGAATGCCGACATTCTTGACCTATATGACAATTCTGCAGTACTCCTATTAACTGATATATGGGTCAATGGTCCCATCTCATTGGGCTCTGATGTCCAAACCAAACCTGACCTCTACAAAAGAGCACATCCCCTGCCAAGTTCATAAGGGACATCCTCACCTCAGCTTCTGCTAATCTGGCATTATGTGTCAGTCTTTATTATTCTGCATTGTACTGTCTTTTGCATTAGCTTGATTGCTTTACAGTAACTGGTGAAAAGTAAGGAAGGTAAAACAAAAGTGTATGACAATTAAAAAATCTTTACAAAACCATTCCACAAAATCTGCAGGCAGATTCATATAGAAAATTGGGAAATAAAAACCTGTGAAGATTAGAGAACAATACCATTGTTCTAATACTAAATAACACTTGCTAGAACAAAGGTCACAGGTGTCAAAAGTCATACTGGACATGTTCCAGGGCAGAACTAGAGGTGTGAGCTCTGGACCTGCCTGGCAAAGGACTGTAGCCAGGGATTGTTTCAATACTGCTCTTTGGGGCTGGTTGGTGGAAACACCTTTGTCTCAATAGTTTACTTTTGAGTGCAGGTTCTGCCAAAGTCCAAATTGCAATCAGGTAGTTCCTCTTTTCTCTTAGTGCTGACCGTAACAGCTAAGGGAATCAACCACGATTTGAAACATGATATTGCAGATAAACATTTGCAAAGAAAGCCTGAAGCTTTCTGTGCTTCTTTGAAAGGAAATGATAACCAAGTGACTTACATTCTCATCAGGGTTCCTCCGGTAGGAGGAAACCTATTTTTTTTGTTAGTATTCTTTTAATTATTATTAGGGTTCCTCCGGTAGGAGGAAACCTATTGTTTTGTTAGTTAGGGTTCCTCCGGTAGGAGGAAACTTATTGTTTTTGTTCGTATTCTTTTAATTATTATTAGGGTTCCTCCGGTAGGAGGAAACCTATTGTTTTTGTTAGTATTCTTATTATGGTTCCTCCGGTAGGAAGAAACCTATTGTTTTTGTTAGTATTCTTATTAGAGTTCCTCCGGTAGAAGGAAACCTATTGTTTTGTTAGTTAGGGTTCCTCCGGTAGGAGGAAACTTATTGTTTTTGTTCGTATTCTTTTAATTATTATTAGGGTTCCTCCGGTAGGAGGAAACCTATTGTTTTTGTTAGTATTCTTATTATGGTTCCTCCGGTAGGAGGAAACCTATTGTTTTTGTTAGTATTCTTATTATTCTTATTATTATCATAGTTCTCCGCTAAATGGCCCAATAGCTCAAAAAGTCCTGGACCCGATTTTTTCAAATTTGGCCCAATGATACAACAGGTCACTCATTACTCCCAGACGGCTAGTGGCCCATGTGCGCCCATAGGTGGTGCTATAAAACACGCCCAAAGTCTACGTGATTTCCCCAGCGCCCCATTACTCCAAAATGCCTGAAAATTGGTATACATGCCTTATTTCTCATGGGGGGAAAAAAAGCCTCAAGGACCCATATTGTCAGACTTATGAATATTCTTGTACTGTCCAAATTTGGTACACCCTTCTACTCATAAACCATAGACCCAATCAACTTGAAATTAGTTACAGATGCGTAGAACACATGTCTTTACATAGGGTGACATGGAATAAGAAATGCAATACAAAATGGCTGAAAAAAGTGTATTTATGTAAATGTCCAAATTGCCTCAATACTTTTTTTGTTAATAAATCAAATATAATTTTGACTGATTGTTTTTCAAACCTAATAGGGTTCAAGACGACATAAATCTCTAGTACCATAAACAATTTCACCTTGGTATGTCAATATATGATCAATTGAATTGCTCCACAGTGCGCGCGCTCCAAATTCTCACAGACTCATCCTGCCCCTTGACACTAGGGTGACCACCTGTCCCGCTTTGCGTTGTGTCGCACAGCATCTTCACCCCTTGTTCCGCACGTCGCATATTGAAAATGCTGTGCTATACAGCGCAAAGAGGAACAGGTGGTCAACCTACTGACACATGCGCGAGCTTGGCGAGACGCACACACATCCTTTCTGGAAATGATGTGCTGACCAAGCCTCACCCTCATTTCGCTTCCAATCGCAGCTCGCCGTTACCAATATAAATTATTTTTTGGCGGCCATTGTTGTTTTTAACTGGAATCAGCGTTTCAGCGTTTTTCCTGAAATACATTTTATTAGTTATTCCTGGGGAAATTATGGAATTAAATGACCTATTTACGATACTAAAATACGTGTGCACAATAATATCAACAATATTTGCTAAATGTAGACGTTTTTAAAGGTTTTTAATTTTACCTCGAAGCTACTTCCGTTAATCAGCAGTTTGTGAAAAAGAGGCTACTTTTACGAAAGCGATTTTGGATGTAAACTACTTTAACATGTGAGCTGATTGGCCACTATGAGTAAGATATGTATACAGTTACATTAACAAAACTCTTGCTTGTAAAGTATTTCGTCTTAAATACGATGGGAACACATCACATTAACAATTCAAAAATACTTGACACACCAAATGTTGTCTTTTTTTGTCAAGCGTCCCTGAAGCTCAGATTTCGAGTCGAGTTCCATGAAGCTATTTTGTTATAGTGAATGGGTGCAGGCACTCATCGGACTTAAACTCAAATATCTCAAAAGTCCCAACTGGCTCTAATTTGAGTGACAGTTTGATTCACCAATTGAAAAACTCATCTGGGAATTTAGATTTTTGTAAGGGGAGTGCCAAGATTTTACCGAAGCCGTTTGGCTTCCTAAATAGCAGTAGAATTTAGAAGTTTAGAAGTTTTTCTAAACCGCGTCGCGTACACCATTACAGTGAGCTACACTGGTTTACAACTACAGGTATATAAGGACAATTGTACCGATGAATTGTTTACTAGTAATATAATGTCATAATAAATCATAAAAGGTTCATCGATATGTGAGGCATGTTTATTATTTTAACAATTGAAAACGGATGTATCACAGACCGCTATCGTATATGTCGTTCAACAGAGGCTAATTACGCTAACGACTCAGTCATCAAACGAAAATTGACTACTGTTTTCGAAAGTAAATGTACTGATAATATCAGCGTACATCGTATTGTACATTAAATATCACAATTGTGTTTTTTATCACAATGTTAAATGAGCAATACGTTCAGTTTGGCATTTGTTGACGCTTGGAACCCTCCGTTGTGATTACATTGAGAGCAGAACGTTTGTCCTCCCTACTTCTCAATGACAGACTCGGCTCACTCACTCACTGGCAGTGTGTAAACGATATCGTAATTCACTAAATTCTAGTCCTAAAACGTCAGGGAGGGCTGCTTTTTGTAGACAAGAGTCTACTGAAGATAGCCAGTATATAGGCTCTTTCAAAACAAGCCTATTTCATTTGTCATTTTCCTGAGAAAGCGACCTACGTTAGCCAGGCTAGTTTCACTCGTTCAGCCTATTTAAAGGTCTCTGACAGTCAGAATCACCGTTTACAGGCAAAGTTCGAGCTGGTCTTTGGTCAGACGTGTATATTGACCAGTTTAGAGCTAAATATTCTTGCCAGAGCCTGGAATCGAGCCAAATGTTTTGAGTGACTTTGCATGGCCGGGTCTCCATCAGTTCAACACATTTGGATTCAAGCTCAAGTAATGCCACTGCATTTACAGTCAAAACTGTAGTTTATGTCAAGTGTAGATGTAAAAAGCTTCATTTTTCACAACTGACATGGATCCTTTCTTCACTTTTACAGGTCCGGAGGGTCATGCAGAGGCCTGCTCAACAGAGGATGCTGAGATAAAAACTGATCTATTGCTGGACTACCCCCCTCTAGCTGGACAGAATCAGAATCAGGACAGCTTCTCTTCAGCCCTGACCCCAGGACAGCTTCATCCAGCTGGCCTGCCCTGACTGCTTTCCCCTGCCTGCAGGCCCTGCTTGCCCCTGCCTGCAGGCCCTGCTTGCCCCTGCCTGCAGGCCCTGCTTGCCCCTGCCTGCAGGCCCTGCTTGCCCCTGCCTGCAGGCCCTGCTTGCCCCTGCCTGCAGGCCCTGCTTGCCCCTGCCTGCAGGCCCTGCTTGCCCCTCCAGGGACAGACAGTCACCCCACAGACACAGTAGCTGTGCAGGCTGCTTTTTTGAGGATATTGATGAAAAAGGACAAACCAGCATTTTTTACTTTGATGAAAGTCTAAATTTGTAATCCTTTCCATGTCCCAGCATGCCTAGCTGATGACTTTAAGTGTCTTAAGTAATGAAACCAGTTCAAGTTATAGACTTTTGACCTGAATCCAATGATTAGTCATCTGAATAAAAACCACTCAAGAGAAGTACTGCTTCTTGGATGATTTGTGCTCCACATCAGTACATCTCACACATTTGCCTTTGTTTCCATGGGATTAATGAAATTGCTTGTTTCTGCTCCACCATTGTGTAATAAAAAAATATAATTTAGTACAGCAATTCCATTTTTGTGTTATCCTTTCGCATTACACACATTTAGTCAATGTACTTAAACTCAACCGATTGTTGTCATTTTACCATACTGTTCATATTGAACAGACATCAGTGTTTGGGAAGACTACTGTATATTTCCACTTTGGATCTGTATTTCCATCGTAAATTTGGTGATTTCAATTGGAAGGGGTATTAAAAGGTCTTAAAAAGTCTTAAATTTAACTTGTTTACACCTGTAGAAACCCTGTGAAGCCCCCACCCCCCACTCCAGAGACAGTTGGTGACAGAGGGGAGCAGACATTAAGTTAAACATAGTTATGCCTTAAGAGTAGAGTAAAAAATAGAGACTAAATGTGTAAATGGATGTTGAAACTCAGTTCTCTGAGTTGGTGCATGTCAGTTTAGGCAAAGGTTGTCTTTTAAACCTGTAGGTTTAAAAATAATTCAGATTTGATTGGAACTTTCTCTTTTATAAATGTATAGTCGGATATAAAACAAGCATATTAAAAGCAATTACAGTGTACAACTTTCTTAGTAAGTAGCCTAAATATTTTTTTATCATTTCGCTTTCAGTTGGTCCACAATTGTCTGCCAGGCTTTTCTCTCTGTCTAATAACAGCAGCCGTATTTCCTTGTTTACATTTTATATGCTTCACTATGCTTCAATTTCCGTAATTAGTTGCTGCTTATAGCGGGTGAAAAATATGCTGCACGCGTCTTCTCCATTTCTGCATCAGTCAATCTGTGATCGATACCATGGTCTATTTAAGAAATCTGTGAAGGTGCACTTATCCTAATTATGTACATCTGGATTGACACAGCTTCACCTTCTCATCCTGGTTTGGCAAACGTGCAACCGAATAAGCCGCGATGAGTGGATCACACTAAGTCCAGCTGCGCTTTTTCAGTTATCCTGGATTTCTTTATTCTACTTTTGTGCAACAGCCACCTGGCCTTAAACTAATCCTAACCTCAACCGTCGTTGTGACGCCTAAAATCAACCAGGCCTCCCAGGCTGCAGCCGTAAAATGGATTTTAGTTTGTAGTCTAGCTAAAATAAAACACGTACACCAAAGTAGGAAGGAGAAATAGCGGACCAGACAAGCTTTTATTTTGAAAAGCAGAAGCATGAGACGGGAGGGCATGAGACGGGAGGGCATGAGGCGGGAGGCTGCAGGCTGCAGTCATACACTCTTGAAACTGTTAGCTTGGATGTTATCTTGACATACACATGGGGTGTTGATGATGATGCGCACGCAGCTTCAAGGCAGAAAGACGCGTTACATTTCAGGAGACGCCGAGACCTTAGCGCGTCAGTAGCATCTCGTCATATCACACAGTCGGAGCACAGCTAGATCATCAGCGTCAGCGCTCTTGGGTACCCAGCATGCAGTGCGGCATGTCAAAAAACGCCAAGACTTGTGGTAAATAGTTTGGTTACAACAGCTATGCAAGGGATTTCAGTTGTTGCATTCATGCAGTTACATGTTTGTAATATTGTTGTTTGTTAGTTAAAATAATCTTGTTGGTCACCCTGAGAGTGCATTTTGTGTGGTTTAATTCGAAGTGAAAGTCGGCCATATAACATTAATATCTGTAAAGAGTTGATTATGAACTGTGCCACACCCATTGCCAATGAGGCTATTCTTGATTGTAAGTTGCCTGTGGTTCCGGAAAGCAGTCTTCAAGCCATCTTAGAGAAATTCTGGAAACAGTGTTGCGACAAATGTTTTTTGATTGTGGGAGGCGATTTCTTGTCGACATCTAAACCTCATGTGGCCGCCGCAGCATTACTCCCTTGGCATGACCTGTGCTGGGAGAGAGGGAAATAGCATGGATGGAAGTTGTGTGTAGGCAGATGTGTCTTTGTATAGGGTGAAATGGAATATGAAATGCAATACAAAATGGCTGAAAGGGGTTGTATTTATGTAAATGTCCTCATTGCCTCAATATCTTTGTGTCAATAAATACAATATAATTTTGACTGGTTTTCAAATCTTATTGGTGTCGAGATGACATCACTCTGAAGTACCATCAACAATTTCATCTTGGTATGTCAAAATATGATTGAATTTTAGTAGTTTAAACTTTGGCTGAATCTAACAACTCTTACCACAGAAGAATCATCTTACTTTTTTATACAGTAACTGAACATGAAAGTATTCAACACTGAGAATAGCTCAACGGACTGGTACAGTGACCTGCAAAATATGAAGTTGAAGGTTTGAATCCAGCCGCAGTCTTTTAGCCTTTCTTAAATTTGAATATCTGTTTAGTTAAACAGGATGACATCATTATGAAATACAATGCGCAATTTCATGCAATTCCACTTTGAAATGTCAACCGCTTCTTAACCTTTGTCCCAAAGCTGACCAAAGCTAATAATTTGCCCTTTCTACTCTTACATTTTCAACAGTTGGTGTGTAGCAGAGAGGATAGAGAGGCTGCCTTGTAACCTTATAATCATGAGTTCAAATCCCCATTCAGCCTATTGTAGTTGGCCAACATGAAGTAGTTTTGCTCTCTTGTTGTCCAACTCTTGACCTTCTACAATGTACATTTTTATAATATTTTGCCATTTTGCGGAGTAACCCGCATCGCTGCTTGCAGCTATATTTGGAGATTATTATGGGAAGGTTTAACATGAGGACAGATTGAGTGCAGCATTTTTAAGGGTTTAAAAACGCTGAAAGATGACATCTGTCACCAGATACGAGAATGATGTATGAAAGTTGAAGATCTCCCTTTGAAATCTCCATGTTCTCCTTTACTCATTCTGGGAATTTGATTCTTTGGAAATGAAAATGAATTCAGATCTGAAGTCCAGATCTTTGAAACAGAGATTAGCAGATGGGTTATACAATGTTGTTTTGTGAGTTGTCTACCAATTTTGTGTTGACAAAAGAGAGATTTGAACCGCTGATGAATTGTGATTTAAAGATACAGAAATCATGATAGTTATATCAAATCAAAATGTATTTGTATAGCCCTTTTTACAAGCAATGTCACAGAGGGCTTCACATACGCCCATAGAACTGCACCTCAACCAACCTAAACCCTCAAGGAAGGAAAAACTCCCAGAAAACTCACTAGAGGAGAACAATTTAAGAAACCTTGGGAGGAGCAATTCAGTGAAGGATCCCCTCCTCCAGAGACGGTTAGTGAAAGAGAGATGCAGAACACAGGCTGAACATAGTCATACAACAGGGAAGTGTCAAAGCCAAAATCCAGTGTTCAACTTTGGTCAGAGTTTGTAAATGTCAATTTAAGCAGAGGTAGCCACAGGGCTGGGGAATGTGGTCGGTACAGCATCACAGGCAGGGGGATGAGGAAAGGGACCGGGAACTCACTGTTGACCGTCACAGATCGATGTCCACTGGCGACCAGGTCCAACGTTGGCAGACCGATGGCCAGGTAGGTGCTGACATCTCAAACCCCCCACACCACAGGGGATGTGTGGAGGGGGACAGAAAGAGGAGAGCAGGGATTAGAGAATGCCAGGAGCAACTAACAGTTACAGTAATATTGGAACAAGGTCCCCACCGGTCAAGTGTGGACTAGTGCAGCGATTTAGCAGAGCAAAAAGGGTATTTGATGAAGCCCACTAAGATAGCGCCAGCCCCCCTCGGTTGAAACATGAAATCTGTTCCAGGGAAGAGAAACTCTAAAATATGAATAAGAATGCCCCGTCGCCCGTCGTTTCCACTAGTAACAGAAACAATAACAGGTGTTCAGTGAGCTGTTGTAACACAACTTTCTCTAGAGTTTTTGAGAGAAATGGCATATTTGAAATTCTTGTAGTTGCTAAGAGATCTGGGATCCAGGTTTGTTTTTTAAGTAGGGGCTTAAAATTGCTTGTTTAAAATTGTCAGGGACTTGGCCAGTAACGAAGTTTGTCAGGAAGGGGGTCGAGAAGGCAACTGGTGGGTTTCGATAAATCTATCAGCTTTATGAACGCTTCCATTGAAATAGGGTTAAAGTAGGTGAGAGCCTCAACATGCGGCGTGCTTGGTATAAAGGAAAATTCGGTGTTCATGGCCATTCGTCCAGGGCTGGTCTGTAGTTTGTCCCTAAATGCATGGATTTTGTGGTCGAATAATTCTAGAAAATCATTGGGAAAGAGATCTGTACTAACACCGTGTTTACTTTTTTAGTAATATTTTCATAAATGAATTGTTTACTTGTAATCTAATGCCATGATAAATCCTAAAACTAACATTTGTGAGGAATGTTTATCTTAACTGTTGAAAACAGTACTATCACAGACCGCTGTCATATGTGTCAGGCAACAGAGGCTAATGTCTTAATGCTAACGCCTCAGTGAAATAATAATAATAATACTTTATTTATATAGCACATTTCATATAAGAATGTGCTTTACATAAAATCAATAAAAACAATAATACAAGTGATAAAAGTAATACAAATAAATAAGAAATACAAAATTAAAATGAAACACAACAAAATACAAGCCGCAGTCTTTGCAGCAATCAAAACACATAAGCCGCAATCTTTGCGGTACCTCGAATCCGTCTTAGACTCGAGCTGCCTTTGCAGTTTCCGAAACATATAACAACCCAGAATAGCTGCAATCCATCTAGGACAGTAGCAGAGTACTGTTTCCGAAAGTAGATGTACAAGCTCAATATCAGCGTTATATCATTTTTCATTACATTTCACAATTGTGTTTTTTATCAAAATGTTAGCTAAAGGAGTAAATAGTTATCACCCTGGCTTCTTTGCTTGTGACATTTCTGCAGTTGTCTTGCCAACTTGCCAGTTTAGGTAGCCTAGTTAGCCTAGCTATCTCCCAGAAGTTAACGAACTGCTAAACCAGGGGTTGGCAACCTTTTTGATATGATGTGCCATAATTTTTTTTTCTTGACAATCACTATGCCATATCAACATTAACATTCACGTTTAATGATATCACAATTTAATTGTTCAGTAGATTCAAAATGTTCATATACATAAGACACTTAAAGCAACAACATTTTTGAATTTTATTTTTGAAGACACAAAGCAGCAAAAAAAATATTAAGCAACTCTAATTATTAGAGACTTTAATTTTACCATCGTTCCATTGGTAAACTCAACCAATGTTCTCTTTAAAACAGGTTTGGAAAGGAGCCTTTGATCCAGATTCGTTGTTAGACATAAAACTCAACTGGCGCACAGGCCCCTATTCATATCTCGTTTTTTTCTTTCAAGCTTGCTGCACACAATGCACTACTCGGCTATAGAAACTCCCCTTGCTTAACCCACTATACAACAGTTCAGGGACACAAGTGTGCTTTGGCAGGGATTTTTTTCGCATTCCTTTCAGCGCAAATACTGTAGTTTTTTTTTGCTTCATGTAATATTGTTTTTATGTTTTAGTCAAAATAAGATGATCGGTAGGCCTATCATTTAGAAACTATCTTTCTGTGTTATCTTAGCCTACTTCAATTCTGACTTGTGTGCTAAGTCCGACACCTGGACTTCTCTGTGCGTGCTGCAGTGGCAAGCTCAGAAGAGCGCGCTGACATAGAATTCTGCATGCATCGGTTTGTGTTTTTGGTTAAACACTTTTACAAGGCTTGTTTAGGATACTGCGGATTATCAATCTAAATTAATGTACTGACTAATAAAGTAAATCGTTAAAACTCAAACTTTAGATTTTAATGGGGCACAGGAGATTTGTACTGGCACATGTGCCCCAGTAAAAAGGGTCTAAAGACGCCCCTGCTTCGATCACTGATATAATAATAATAGATTTAAACTGTTATGTATACAAAACAAAAACATTTTCATTCCTGAGAACAAAAATCAGAGCAGCAATTGTATGACTTCACAAACTAATGCTGATTTTCATATCTGTTAAAGAAAACCAACAGGGCCCTGTGTAGGCAAATGGCAAATAAAAACAGGTAAATATATGAATACCAGTTAGTGTGAGCCCTGCCTGTTTTCCTTTGCTGAGCTCCATTATCTTGGGAGTGTAATGCGTCACCTTAAATTGCACACATGCTTCGGAGCTAACCCTAAACGAATACGAGAGGGGAAGAGAACATGTGCGAGAATATTTGCTTGCAGAGGTATGTCGATCCGAAGACCGTCGGCAAAGCCATTGCAACTCTTTTGAGACCGCAGAATTTCTTGGGCAATGAGCATGTGAAAATGCAAGTTCCTTGATTGTGCATTGATGTGGTTTCTTGCGCAGTTCTGCCAATTTTGTTGTCCACAGTGCTGAACTCTTGAACTCAATTAACTGAATTTCAATATCCTTTGTACCCATCCACTCTATCAGTGATTCGTTGAATTTGTGTCCATCGAAGCTTTGAGCCTTAATCAAAAAAGAGAACATATTTTCAAAAGTCCCCAAATCGTGTTGTGAACTCCAATTCTAGTTCTGAAATGTATTTGGATAGCTCGCCCGCGTTAATGCTGCGCTGCGTGGATAGCTCCTGTAGGCTACATGTTATCGGAATGTGGTGGTAGTAATATCCCTTGAAATAGCAAACTTGTCAAAAAATGCAGCCCGAAGATGTTTAAAGCGGTGTGTTCTGCACCTTGAAGCCTGAGATTTAGCTTGTTGAAGTGGCCTGTGATATCAGTGAGAAACTAGAGAGGGTACAATTTCTGGGGAAATTGTAGGGTGTGCTTGCTTGCGTCGGTTGCAGAGGGGTCAGTTTTTTAATGACATTTTTACAACTGATATTGCAGTATATTTAGGGGCCAAGTGGCACCTATTGGAATTGTTAGTTTTTTAATTATTATTATACCTAGGACTGGTAGTCTTTTAATTATTATTATACCTAGGACTAGGAGTCTATGGCAGCCCATAGAACCGATGGGTGCAAAGTTTTGAAATTTGGCACACTGATCCCCTGATTATTGGCATCAAGTTTCATGTCGATCCCTGAAGGACTATAGCGCCATAAAGGCCTCAAAGTTGGAGGTGTGTTAACGCCCATAACTTTTGAACCGTGACACTTTTGAGGTATCATTGGATTCCTTAGACTTTTTTTTTTTCCCGTCATTTGTATTTTAAGAAATGACAACTTTTTGTCACTCATCCTGGGCCGTTGCTCCGAGATCATCTTCAGACCATGCCACCAAAATGTATCAAAATGTCCAACCGTTCACGAGTAACGTGATTTTGACAAAGAGCACACCAAAGTGTACGTGAGGCCTTGTCTCTGGGACGGTTTACCGTATGGAGACAAAACTTTGATAATGTCATCACGAGCATGTCATCTAATCATCTTCCTACCACAATCACCTTGATATGTCAAAATATGACTGAATTACAGCTGTTTATACTTTGGTCAAATCTGACACCATCGCCACGGGAGAAACGGCTTCCTTTTTTTAATAAAGTAACCGAACACAGCATTTTCCAGCAGTGAGAATAGCTCACTGGGATAAGATGGGCTCCTTTGCAACGCAAGGTCGTAGGATCGAATCTAGTCACAGTAATCCAGCAAGTCTTGATACCGGAACATCTGTTTAGCGAAGCCAGGTATGCCACAGTAGCTGTCTAGCAGTATAATCATAATGGGAACGATAATGTTTCATTCTCAGGGTGTTTATACTCAAGAAGTGTCAGATTTATTGTGCTCTGTAGATATAACGCTAATACATCTAGCCAGTGCATTTTGTCTTAAAATGACATGAATGTTTTTTATTTTGCTTCTTTACATTTAAATACCTTAACCATGATATAATTGAAATGTAATTTTAAAAGGTTTTGCTTTCCCTGTAATATTTTTGTTTTGAAACAAAAATAAATGTTGGCCCGCGCTACTACCAGACGGTTCTCGGGTAGTGGCTCATGCAAACATCCACGATAATTGCTGCGCGAACTGTGTAGCTTAATAGGGCAGGGCTTCAGACTGCGACCAAATTGTTGCATTTCGAGACCAGTTTTGAGACAGTGCAAGCATTGTTTACAAGCACTCACGCAGGTGCGACCTACAAATTTGGAATTTATAGAACAATTATTTGTTTGTAAACATTTGGGATGCACGCGCAATGTGGTTAAAGAAAACTGGGAAAGGATAGCATTTTAAATGGCAAAAGGACCACACGGATAATACAAATAGTTAGATTTGAAAAGACCAAAAAGGTCGAGGAGGACAGCCTTTAAGAGAGAAAGCGATTCCCCATTGATCTGTCGCATTAGAATTTTGATTTGGGTCACGAAAGTCTTGAAATTTGAGTGAGAATGTCGCCCGGTACAGACCGCATAGTCGAGCGGCAACCATGTCTTCACGTCATGTCACAAAGTTCATAATTTTACAGTTTTACAGTCAATTCTACCTCTAAAATGTCGAGCAGGGCAACTTTCAGAGATATGGGAATTTTAGCCAGCTGGTACGATAATTTTTCTGATTTGTTTAAACTGGCAATCTGAGTGAGACTGCGTCTCCGTTACACTGTTGTGACTTTAGCCTTAGTTAAACTCGCTCACTGGCAGTGTGCACAATGTTGTATTTCTTTCCCTTCTACACCAGAAACGTCAGGGAGGACTGTGTAATGTACATACGAGCCTGATGAAGATAGCCAGCATCTCGGATTTCTTTAACAGAGCCTGTTTCATTCGTCATTTGACTGAGAAAGCGACCTCTGTTAGCCAGGCTAGTTTTGCCCGATCACTTGGTCAGGCTATTTAAGGATACCGGGGTCAAGTGAATTTTGTGCATAGACAAGTGAAACAAGTGAGCCTCAAAAAGTTAATATCAAGCCCTGCAATCCAATGGCCAGAGATATATGATGACCTGATCGACACTCCAAGTGTAATAGACCAGGGAGAAGTTCCATCTTTTGCAACCTACATGCGCAGTTGAGCCTGCTTGACAGTTGTGTGACGTAGGGTGATAATTGGTCTATTGGGTGTGCACAACGTTAGCACACGTTAACAACGACGCATTGGTAAGACGTCCTTGTACAGCGAAATCAGTGAGCCCTCAGCATTAGTACCGTAGCGAAATGTTTTGGAAAGTTGAGGCTATTCTTCGCTAGGTACCTATAAACCTAGCTAAAACTCTAGGAAAGTTTAGGCTATTTTTCGCTAGGTTCCTACGAACATGTCTTAATCTGCCAAACCAGTGGGTTTCCCTTCGTTCTTTTTGTGAGCAGTCTCACGATCCCTTCTCATGGAGCTGAGCAGCTAAATACTTATTTAGCATTAGCATTGTTAGCTACTGTTAGCTCCTACCCAGAAATTGTACCCTCTCTACATTAATAATTACATTGTAGGTCAATATAAGGTGTACCCCTAATTTTCTGCTTGCGTTCCCAAAAAATTCAGTCAGGGGCTACTGTGCTCCTAGTAAAAAAAGTTTGTCTGGAGCCCAATAGGGTATACGCTACTGTATATTAAAGTTGGTCATAATGGTGGTACTTGGAGAGTCAAATATTTTCTGAGGTGGTACGGGGTGTGAAAAGTTTGAAAACCACTGATCTAGATTAACGCCAAGATTACAGTGAGATTAATCTAGATTCAAAAAATTAATCTATGCCCACCTCTAATAAAAATGCATTGCTAATATTTATAAAGATTACATAGATAAAAAAAATAATGCTGCTTATGTACAACTCAAAATACTAAGAGTGAAGTGTAGAATGAAATAATTGTCTTTTCATTTCCCCTGCTAGACAGAATGGTGATCAGCAGCCTCATAGTTGAATCAAAACGAATACATTTGGCAGACCGGTGTAAAAATGGACCTAATCTCTATGATTTAAACATCCTTTTAAGTTTTTCCCTTCTCGTGATATTTTCAGGCATTTAGCCTACTCATATTGCATTAATTCATTAATGAAGAAACCCCTTTGAAGATTATTCCAACAAAGACGTTACCGGCAGTATGAGTAGCTATCTCAGATGGAATCGCGATTCAAACAGTACCATCTGCTAACTGAAAATATGCTCCCAAAAATGTAAATAAGCTTGACATTTATTCAGTGGAAAATCGCTCATTCATAAAAACCTCACTGGTAGCGATCATTGTCAGTAACAACGCAAAATGCGATGTAGCCGTGTGGAGAAGCTGCACCGTCCTTACGAAAAATAAGTATACTTCAAGTTTATTTTGTAAGTATACTTAGTATAAAAAGTATACCATTATCATGTTACTTAAAGGAGACATGAAATGCTGTTTTTGGATGCTTTTATATAGGCTTTAGTGGTTCCCTAATACTGTATCTGAAGTAGCTTTCCCGAAATTCAGCCTTGGTGCATAGTTACAGCCACTACGAGCAGTCCCTCAATGAGCTTTCCTCAAAACGCGCTGTTTCTGTGTCTGTAGCTTTAAATGCTAATGAGGAGGAGAGGGGCGGCAACATGCGCTTATGTTTACAACGGATGTATCGCAATGGCTCGTAGCCCCCGTTGCTGTAAGATGCCTCGAATTTAGCCATTTAGCAATTAATGTTTTAATTAATATAGGTCTATTTATTTTAAACAATGTCAAAAAAGTCAATTTAGATTAGTTTACAGGGTATTTTTTTTATCAACGAAGGTCTTAAAAGGTCCTCAACCTACGTAACCTATCGTTCACAACGTCAATCATGGCGTGTCGTTTTACTTTGATTGAAGCGGGGGATGAGGGAGCTTTCGTTGTACACGATTTAAATGGAACGTTTTTTCTGGAATAAGTCACGTGGCCGTGTGCATTGCTTTTGCTGTGGTGGATTGTATGATCCATGTTTTACCTCTCGGGCTGTTAAAAAATAGGGTGCACGCGCAATTAGCTTGACTACGTAAATCTGACTTGAATTAGTAGGACTGCGTGAGCTGAAATTGGCCTTTATGGAACCACTTAAGCCCCGCTTGACTAATTAAACTTATTGAAGTCTGGTTTAGGACTTTAAGTCTAGCTTTTTTGAGTGGCCTTTATGGAATGGGCTCGACCTTTGCCTGTAAACCGTGATTCTGACTGTCAGAGACCTTTAAATAGGCTGACCGAGTGAAACTAACCTGGCTAACGTAGGTCGCTTTTTTCAGGCAAATGACGAATGATATAGGCTTGTTTAGAAATATCCTATATACTGGCTATCTTCAGCAGGCTCTTGTCTACAAAAAGCAGCCCTCCCTGACATTTTAGGAGTATAATTGAGTGAAATACAATATTGTTTACAAACTGCCAGTGAGCGAGCCGGGTCTGTCTCTGAGGCTCAGTCAAAACAATGTACCCCCAGGGACGCAGTCTCACTCCACTTGCAAGTTTGCTTTATTATGTCTATGGCAATGCTGCCAACTTTTCAAAAACCTTGGCATGAGATATTTGTCTCACGGTGCATGTGTCACACGGTGAAACCGTGAGAGTTGGCAGCTCTGGTCTATGGGAAGAACTGCCACTCAAGAAACTTCCGGGTTTTGAACTGATTGCAGTTCCACTCAAGTTCCATATGAGGGCGCTAACGGTCGAGTGCAGAATGAATGGAGGTCTATGGAGATATACCCTTCAAAATCCACTTTTCTCAGGATATAATTTTTTGTCTACTAATTTGAATTCTGAATTCGAAAGGGGAAGCAAAGACAATACACACCGCTGGATGTTTGATTTTGTTAAAGTCGCCTTTCTGTTCTAAAAAGCCTTTGAATATGTAATTGACGTCATACACATCGTACGACCAGAGCTACTGCTTGACAGCAAGCTCTGCTTACTTCCACTTTTCTCTCGAGGCATCAACAACACAGCTGACAGGCAAGGCTCTCCCTGTCAATACACATGCTAGAAAGAGTTTTGGCTTGCTAATGTTGTTGTTAATGTTGCTAATGCCCTGACATTCTGGTTCTGCTTCGGATGCCATCAAGCGGGATCTCTGGTTGTAGTCAGTCCTTCACTAATCAATCAGCATTCGTTAGCAGAATGCTAGCATGTTATGAGCAACAAAGACTTACCTTGTAAGAAATCGAAAGGACATAAGTACTCGTTCATTCAACTTTTGACCTGTAATCCATGTTGAACATGCAAAAACTACCATGAAATCTGAGATTTCTCAACGAAAATCAGGCGAAAGAGACAAATTTAGCCGTTTAGCTCCTTAGACTCCCAATAATTTTGCACTCGACCGCGATCACTCCCAGTGGAACTCTGGTTGAACTGCAACAAAATTCGGTACAATGGGGCTTAATAAGGAGTGGCCAGGCTCTCCTTAAACAGGCTCTGGTTATGGCGGCCACAGACATTATTAAGAGTAGACGCCGCATCGACCGCTACTGCCTACTGGCGCTGACGAGCCGTGGGGCCGCCATCTTGGAAAAGGCAACCGCTCCACTCAGTGTAATCTGTTTGGCTGGGGCAATGAGCTGTCAGCGCATTTAATTAATCATACCGAACTGATTTTCACGCGGTTTGCTTTGCTGCAAAGGTCATACATGTAGCTATGATACAGGACATGGTTATTATTTTCCCAAAATAAAACCAATAGTATGGTAATGTTACATTTTACTTGTGAAAAGTAGGAGTGGCAAGGCTCTCCTTAAACAGGCTCTGGCTGTGTTCCCACTGCGTGTTAAGACGAGATGCTAGTGACACGCTAAGTTATCGGAGTCTCCTGCATTTACGTAACAAGTTTTGCCCGATTAGCAAGCTATTTTTCCTAAAGTTTTGTTAGCGATTGAATGGTAATGCAAGCTAGCTAAAACAATGTTAATTAGCTTGGCTAATCTGGTTTTCATAGCAACAGAAATCAACAAATCAGATCAGTCGAACTTTATCATTTGCGAGGAAGGCAAGCGATCCCCCATTTAGCCTCGAGGAATAACGTGGTCCCGGTTTTTGGGACACCACCGGATAGAAAATCAGGAAATGACGTACTCGAATGAAAAGAGTTTGTGCAACTTCGGGTCTTTATCAGAAAATGAGGTACCCAAATAGGGCTGCAACTAACGATTATTTTAGTAATCGATTAATCTGTCGATTCTTTTTTCGATTAATCGATGAATCGGAAAAAAAAAAAGCATTCATTTCCAAACCCTTTATTCAAAAACAGAAATGACAGTGCAAAACATCTTCAGAATGTGCACAAACAGGCACATCATTTTGAAAAAGTTATTAATATTAGAGTGGATTTAATGCTATTTTCAGAGATGAGCAATTTGAGTTTGGTAAAAAAATTAAATGAAAGGTTGTGGAAGTAGGCCAGATTTTATTATAATATATGGTGTATATGTAAAAAAGTTTGACACAATTTTGAAAAAAGTTAAGATTTGGAAAGATTAAGGTATTTTCAAAGATTTTCTATCATTTTTTTTTAAACTTCATTGAAAAAGTAGAAGTAAGGCTGTGGAAGTAAACCAGACATTGTTAAGATACTGGTGTACATGGTGTACTTTTCATACATTTCAACACCTAATTGCAACTTCTCTTTCTGCATGAAATACTGTATCTTAAATATATCCAGATACATGTGTTAGTTATACTACATTCATTTAAGAACTCTGAAATCCAAACAAACATTCATGCACTTAAACTTAATAAAAAATGTCATTTCTGAAGAAGGGTCATTTCAGGTTTCAAATCAATTTTATTACAGACAAATGCAAAAGGGCTACATGGCGTTAAACTTGGAGCTTTTTTCTATACAAACTGTATATGTCAACACTTAATAGGGCAACAAGGAACAGAGAAAAGTACACCATGTGTGTGCTAGTTAGTTGTGCAACCACTCACTAAGGGCAGCTAAGGCCGTGTGAAGTGAAACCTATACACAAAGGGAGCTCTCCTGTAACAGGATTGGTGACCACTAGTCTAAGGAATAAAAAGGTTGATATCCTTGAGTGACCCAGTGAGAGCCCCAACCTATATCCAATGAAAGATGTGTGGCATGTCTTGAAGATTGCTCTCCATCAAAATTACCCATGCAACTTGACACAGCTTTTGTATTATTAATAGTGCAACTTATTTTTGACACTTAAAAGTAACCATTCAATTAGTGGAGTTCAAGTTCAAGTCTTTTATTTGTCAGGTACACAGAACAACACAAGGTTAGACTGGGCACTGAAATTCTTAAGACAAGACAATGCAAGCACCTGGCATAACATAACATAGAAGTACACGGAACATAATTTACATCTATGCTGAGCTTAAATAAGTGAAACTTCCTAAATATACCGATAGCAATAAATAATCGACTATACTAACCCAAATACTAAAACTTCCTAAATTACAGATAACAATAAATATACTGACCCTAAATGCACATAAAACCTGTTTCAACCCTATAACCTCTTCTAACCTAAGTGGAGTACAGTACAATAGTGCAAATTTGCAGATCAGTGACTAAGTCAATGACTATACAGGAGCCTGGTGGCCAGGTACAGTGAGGTACAGTAGTGCAATGTTACTGATAGTGCAACCAGTAGCTGAAAGTGAGTATAGAGTATAAGTGACTAGTGTGCAGTAAATCAATGTCCATATCAGTGTCCATTCAGAAGCCTGATGGCCCTTGGGTAGAAACTGTTGTCTAGTCTGCGTGTGCGCGACCGGATGCTGCGGTAACGCCTGCCAGAAGGCAACGGGGTAAAGAGACTGAAGGATGGGTGGGAACAGTCTCTTAGAATCCTGCCGGCTTTCCTTAGGCAACGTGTGTGGTAGGTGTCCTACAGGGCTGGGAGCTTCCTGCCGATGATGAACTCAGTAGAACGGACCACACTTCGTAGGGCCTTGCGGTCCCTGTCTGTGCAGCTCCCATACCACACTGTAATACAACCAGTCAGAATGCTCTCGATAGTGCATCTGTAAAAGTTAGTGAGGATGACTGAGTCCATACCAAACTTCTTCAGTCTCCTCAGGAAGAAGAGGCGCTTACGGGCCGCTTTGACCACCTTGTCCGTGTGAACAGACCAGGTGAGGTCATTGCTGATGTTCACCCCGAGGAACTTGAAGCAGCTGACCTTCTCCACTTCCGATCCATTGATGAGTAGGGGTGCATGCTCCTCCTCCTGCCGCCTCTAGGTCAAGCGCCTAGCGGCATGCATAAACTGTGTCTGAGCAGGGTACACAGGATCATTAGTGCATAAGAACCTCACATGCACAAGTTGTGTCTGAGCAGGGTGCACAGGATCATCAGTGCATAAGAACCTCACATGCTGCTATCCCTGCATTTCAGTTGCACATTCCATTTTCCTCTGCACATTTAGAATTGCCATGATGTATATATTTTTACAGTTGTGTGATCAGTTAGCTAACAATTTACAGCAACACCACCACACTAAGGGGACAATAAAATTGATTGATGTGATCTTATAATATTACTAATACAAATATATATGGAAAAACACGACTAAGCCTACAGCATTTTGACATTCGTTTATTTAGCCTGTAGGTATCAGTAGGCCCTAAAAAAGTAGATGCATTGAATGAAGTTGGAAGGGCGAACTCCCAAGTCAATAAAGATTAATTGGCAAGTTTATAAACGTGAATACCCTAAAATGTAACTGATAGATAACCCATATTAGGCTAATCGAGTTAGATGAGGGAAACTTTTACTTTGAAGGAACAGGTAGTGCTGACGACACATTCGGCCAATGACAGGCATTTCACACTTACCTCCACCCACGCGAGAAAAATCCAAATATAAAGTTGTTTTATGGTTTGTGTTTAAAAAACGAGAAAACAAAATAACAAGTCAAAATCAGTTTTTCCTTTTTTGCAAAAAAACGAAAAAACGGACTCACAGACGTTTTTCGTATTCATGCGTGTTCCCGTTATAATGATATAAGGAATTAAACTCACGTACACGGACCGCATCAGTCAGCACCAGTGACTCAGTTGTCTTCAGACCCAGCATCACTTTTTCAATGATGCTCGGTACGTTTGCCTCCATTTCTGTGAAACGTACCGTCACAACACTTACTGTGACTGGCTTTCCATTCTGTACCTCACCAATGCTGATTGCTCTATAACACAAAATAGAATAAATATTATACTTCATAAGTATGTGATCCCATGGTAAAGTGTCAGTGGATTGGAAAATATTTATTGACACTTATTTGTATTATATATCAAAATACTAATAAACAATAGTATATCAAATGAAGGTAAACCTTGTCCAAGACTTCACAGTAGTGGCATGGGGGTACTACAGGCAAAAGCAGAGCCAGCTGACGCTGATGGCAGCGATGAAAATGTAACCCTTGGTCCCGGTCCTGAGGTAGGAGTGATGGGTGGAGTGGTGGTGGTGGGAATTTCACTCTCTCAATGGACCTCATAATGGGACCTATAAACAAGGTCAATGGCGCTGAAATAGCCTGGTTCTCCAGGGAATATGGCAACGTTGGCATCGTCAGTCAAGTAAAGACTGCTACCGGTGACCTAATAAAGAAGCACATTTTGTTATAGTAACTACAAAGCTGGGGCAGCACGATAGTGTACTGTAGCTACTAAACACGTGACTAGCTACCAAACGGTTGCAAAACAAAAGCGTATGTTCTTTACATACTTCATGGGTAAAAAAAACAAAACAGTTACTATTCATTATAGGCTACTTTCTTTAACAACATTGTGGACATATTTTTCTGAAAGAGCTGTGGGCTGGGTTGGACCAACTGGGTCCACGATGTATAATTACTAAGCTAGCAAGCAGTTATTTCTGACACCCGAGCCCACGCTGAAATTAGAGGTTAGTTAGCTAAGCAAGTTAGCTCTAGCTAACTTTAGCTAGCAACTGCCCCTTCTTTCAAAATCCAACGATTTAACAAAATACCTGAAATATGCGGGTGATCTTCTCAACCTGCATGCCTCCTGTTTAAAAGTCAGCCTTTTGCTGCCACGGTAGAGGATATATGTATCCATATTACAATTTTTTATAAAGGTAGCAAGCTTAACTTTTTTGTTGCACGTTGACGATGGTGATGGTGAGTTCTTGCCAGTGTTGCGCGGTCAGATTCGTCACGTGTTGGAGTTCTAACTACTCACTATATTGAGGGGGCACGTTCGGTAACTTCATACACTGTTTTATTTCAGTACACATACATTAAATTAATCCAATAGTAGGCTACCTTAATTATTTTTATGTTTTATGTTTAAAAGATTTAATTAAAAACATATTGAGCGGGAGAACCATGGTTGAAGTACAATTTTAGCAGTACAGCGTTTCTACTGAATGTTTAAGAATCAGATTTTGGGCTGGGAATCTGATCTTAGATCTGCAGCTATAAAACAAAAATAATAATTGACACAGTTAGCTTTGAACCATAGAGTTAATATAACTAGAGACAGCTACTTTTGTCTTCCAAGATGGCGTCCCCATTCATTTCTATGAAAAGTGCTCAGTGGCGCAGTGAGGCAAGCGAGAGCTCCTAACGGACCGCGCCATCTTTCCAGACCGACTCGTCCGGTCTTGCGCAGAAGCTTGTTCCTAGCTCCGAAACTCGTGCATGCTTGCAACTAGCTGTATACGTCATACTTTGCGACAACCAGTCGCGAGCTTGTGAGCTGGAGCTAAGGCATTGCAGAAAACTGTCAAGAAGCAGATAGCCTACATGTGAACTTTACGAAAATCAATACTATTAGTACTGTAGTATTATACGTGTAGGGCCTATACGTTGTTCTTTTTGCTTCGTGTTTATAGTTTAACTGCTTATGTATTGTGTCGGATAAATAAACTGTAAACCTGAATATCTGGCTCCATCGTTGTTCTAGCTTTACAAAGCAAATTAAGCCTATACCTTTGTTATTGTTATAATGATGATGAGTGTTGTTTACTATTACTAGCTTATTGTTAATGCCATCGTTGTGGTGTTAACTGACTTTAAGTTCTAACAATATAACGACCATAACAATATTTTCACGTTATCAGACATGATTTATTCATCTTTGTCTTTGCCTCAGAATAACATGTCAACAATATATAATGACGCCGTAACATGCCACGATATTATAACTAATTATATTGGGCTATAATTACGTTTGTCATGCCATGAGCATAATAGCGTTCATTACAAAATGGTTAAATCTGCTTTAAAAAAACTGAAATTAGCTCTACAAACAACCGTCATTTATGTGCAACCATTTGTAAAACGTGCTACAATAAAGGCAGGCAGCTGTAGATTATCAAATCCTTTCTCCTTGTTCTCATTCAGCTCAGGTAAATCAGCGATTTGCTGATGCTCCCTTTTGTGCTCGTTCATTGTTCGTATCCGCTAGCACGTTTCAAGGCAACTTTTCTTGACTTAAGCATATAAATGGGCTGCTAGTTTACCCATTTCGGATTGGTTTCAATTTTAGCAAAAATCAGGAAAAATTATTCTAAGAAAAAGCTAGTAGTATGAGCCAGGTTCGAGAATCGAACAACATTTTTTGTGGGAGATAGTTTTAGATATGTTGACTGGAGTTAATAGAATAAAAACGACCGGACGAGTCGGGTAGAAAATCGGAAATGCAATACCACCTACATCCACCGGGGCTGTTGCCTCAAGCCGAGAGTCGAGGGGTGGGGGCTTGCTTTGAACAGGCGACTGGTTACGTACACTACATACAGGAATATCATGTGACACTAGATTTGACGTACCAGGCTCTGAACGTACCTCAAGTAGGCCTACCTATGAACCATAGATAACGGCAAAATATTGAAGCCAGCAATATGAATTCACCAACACTTGAACCCTTCCGCGAAGTTATTCAAGAAATGAAGATGCAAGGGAAGACATACAAAGAAATTTCGACATTCCTAACTTCCACTGGTGTCCAAAGAGGGTGTTCTATAGACAACATAAAGCGGTTTTGTGCCGACAATAACTTTTTAAAAGGAGTTGTGTCGGCCACTCATTTGGAATTGGCAGTGGCCAAAGGTATACAGGAGGTGGGTACACAAGAAGTATGTTTCTCTGTGTCATGAACCACAGAACTAAATGTATATATAGTGGTGATATAAATATTTACTTCACATTCAATAAAGAATCTGAACATATATAAAGTTGTATTTCAATATACATATTCCTAAACATATAAGTTCATATTTTTACATTTGTCATATAGCCTACACACACACATACATTTTGCATAAATGTATTGAAACAAATTACTTTTAGGGTCTTTAAGCACCAGGTAGTGCGTCCATCATGAAAAAGGTCACATAAAGAAAGCTTCTGTCTAATGTCTGTTGGTGTGTTTGTCACTTTGTCACAACAGACCGGACCCACATTTGGACGTAAAACGATGACTGGGTACCTATCCACCAAGGGTATTAATGCGTCTGAGGGTCGAGTTGGGGCTGCGCTAAGATCAGTCCAGCAACCAAACCACAAAGCACGTTGTCATGTAAGTATTTTGCCCAACGGGCCTTAATTGTTATCCCATATGTGCTGATGCAAATGTTTTTTTTTTACAGAAAATGGTTATGCTTCAATCTAAATAAATATGGTTGTTTTAGGGGGCACGGAACTTAAACCCATTTCCCTACCATGCTGAATACATGGGACACAAGCTTCACATGGACCAGAATGAAAAGTTAGTGATGTTTGGGGCCACACATGTCTTGGCCATTGATGGCTTGACTTCTAATATTGTTGGTCATTCAACCATGCCTGTGAAAAATAACCTCATAATTTATGAGAATGTTTACAGGTAAGCAGTTATTGATGTTGTATATTTTTTCAATTTGTAATTAACACACATATATAATTATTAGTGGTATCTTAAATAATCTTTTGTTGTCATTAATGGTTTTTTTTTATGTGCTTGTGCTCTTTGTGTTGAACATTTGTTTTAACAGACCAGCGGTTTTGGAATATGGAATGTGGGATCAAGTAAGGGTAGACAACGGGAAAAAGTTTTACCTGACTCTATTTATCCAACAACAACTGTCAGGTTACAGAAACAACCTGGGGGGTATTCCAAGTAGCAGGTTTAATGAAAACTTTGAGTTGTTTAACCCTGAAAAGAGGCATACTCCGAGTTCCACGTTCCAGAAAGAGAGGTAACGAAACCTTTTGGTAAGTTTTCATGGTAACTTACTCCTTGAAACAAACCTGCTCGCTAGCAGGTTTACCAGGCCAAACTGTGTTTCTACCGATCTCCTCCCACTTTCTTAGCCTGATAGTGTTGGCAGACACGGCATATCATTTCCTGGTTTAGCCGAGCGATCTCGAACAAAATTTAATTTGCTTAGTTATACGCCGGGAGACGATTTTAAGACTGCGGTTTGGTGTACTTTAATTCCCTGATGGATACCTAAGTTAACGTTACCGTTTCCTGTCACAGTCTGTAATTTATTTTAGCAACATTCTCAGCCCTTGGGTCTTCATCGATAGTGTTACTCGCCGTGGATTTGCACTCAGAATTGACCAAATGCCTTTTAAAATAATTTAAATTATAATTGGTCTTCTTTATTGCCTACAAATAGAAATCCAGCAATGAGTAGTCTATTTCTATCGGCTATTGTTCCTACAATTTACATAATTTATATGATTCCTACAATTTACATGATGTAGGCTACCGTCCTGTAACTGTTATTTCAGCAAATCTATTTCAACATTGTTGGGGGTCAATATATTGGCCAAACAACCGAAACTAATTCCCCTATGGTTTGAAGGAAGATGGGAAACTGAACAGTGTATTAACATTAACCAAATAATGCCAATACCAATGGAATTACAGTTATTTGACTCTTTGGGTTAAATCAGAGCAAGAATGGTCAAATTAAGGTTAAATAATATAATCATTTTATCATATTTCAAATGAATGCAATCAATTAAGTTAACTCTTATGCCTACTCTACCATGATTATTGTAAACCAGAGATAGAAAGCATGAGGTGAGGCAGAAGGAGTAGGCCTAGGCCAAGCCAGAGCTGAGGAGATCAAGAATCCACAGAACAATGCTTCACAATTCCTTTTATACCCAAGAACAACTACAATCACACCAGAATCTTGACCCTCACTTATCAACATGTCTAGCAATGCTACAGTAAGTTACAAAGATGTGAGAGCCATCAAGTTGAGACTCCATCCAGTAACTCCATATTTTACCATATGAGAGGTGGGGGCAGGTGGATAGCCTTACAAGATCAGCCTTTATTCTTCTGCCCTATGTACAACATCTCTTGGTCAAAATAGAAATTCAGCAAATTCAACAATTAATATTAATGTAGGTTATTGTTCCTACAATTAACATCACCTGTGTCCATGCATCCTCCCGTAACTGGTGTTCCAGTAAATCTTTTTGGAGATTAGCCTTTATTCTTCTACCTTAAGTAGGCCTACACCATCTCTTGGTCAGTTTTTGGCACTTTCTTCACGAGGTGGAATTTGTACAACTAATTTACTTGTAACTGGGTATACATGAGATTACATTAGCTACATTTCACAGTTCCACATGCAAAATTCACTTGCCATTAAATGAACATCTCACTGTATACAGCATCTATGGTCTGATTAACAGGATCAGAATGTGCAAATCGTTTTTTTAATATTAATTATTCTCACAATGTCATTGTAACTGACAATTCCGTACAAGCCTGTAAATAAAAGTAGATGTTGAGAGAACTACCAGTAGCTACATACATAATTCTCTGCATCCATTTCTGCGGCAGCAGTCAATGTCTCTTCGTCATCTTAATCATCATCATATTTTGATGAAAAACATTCTGTTGGGGGAAACCGCTACTACAAATTGAAATAGGCACCAATTGATATTTACTTAGTATCATGTCGAATATGATTAAAACTAAGGTGACGTCGAGGCTACAATCACAAGCGTATAGCCTTAGCAAAATATGCGTTATGTATGTTTTTACACTTAATAAAACATTGAACACTTTTTCTCCTGTAATATTAACAAACAGTGGGGTTAAATGTTCAATTTATGGACTGGCTATTGCCTTCAATTGTATGCATTGACTCGGCAGCAATTGTCTCCCACGCCACTTGTCTACGCTGCTACAGCCGTGTTGCTTTTTTCCTGGAATATGTGCTCGACCATAAACACGAAATAAAACTTGTATCTGAAGTTTGGTGGAGTATGCAACGTTTTTTTTTGCCGTGTGCCATGGTGGATTCTAGAATCGGAGCTCCATCGATGTTGGCTTTTAATAGTTCTCATGCCCGCGCTTAACTCTGAGTTGACGTACTCCGAGTTGAGTTAACAAATTCATATCAGCTTTTCTGGAACCGAATTTTCAGAGTTTCCCATGTTAGAGTAACTCAACTCAGAGTTCAAGGTTAATCTCAGAGTTTGTTAAACCCGCTACCTGGAATACCCCCCTGGAATACCCCCCTGGACAGAGCACCTTACCTACAAACCAAATCAACAAGGGTAGGTTGATATAGCCATGAGTAAATAACTCACCAGGGGGGTATTCTAAGTAGCGGGTTTAACAAACTCTGAGATTAACCCTGAACTCTGAGTTGAGTTACTCTAACATGGGAAACTCCGAAAACTCGGTTCCAGAAAAGCTGATCTGAATTTGTTAACTCAACTCGGAGTACGGCAACTCTGAGTTTAGCGCGTGCATGAATGCTACCAAAAGCCAACATCTATGGAGCTCCGATACTAGGATTCACCATGGCAACCGACGACAAAAAACGTTGTCATACTTCAGCACACTTTAGAAATAAGTTTTATTTTGTGTTCATGGTCAATCTGAGCACATATTCCGGAACAAAGCAACACGGCTGTAGCAGCGTAGCCTATAGCTACAATTGGCGTGGGAGACAATTGCTGCTGAGTCAATGCATTACTATTTGAATGCAATAGCCGGTCCATACATTGAACATTTAACCCCACTGTCCATTAATATTACAGGAGAAAAAGTGGTGGACTTAATAAAATAGCAATGTTATATTACATATAAAAATATACTACGAACAGGTAATGCATATTTTGCTTATAGCCTAAGCAAAGATGGGCAGTATTTCAATTACTTGTATTTGAAATACACATTTCAAGACACATTTCGAGTATTTTGTCATTTCTATTTGCTGATAAAAATCAAATGTAATTTGTAACAAAATACTTAAGTGTGGAATAATTCTGTATTTAAAATACTCGAAATACTTTCTCGACAAATCAAAAAAACGGTTCAAGAGTTCAGTCTTCAGATCAAAGCTGAGTTAGAGACCCTTTGTTTTCTGGAGGACACCAGAAAAGACCTGCTTTCTCTTCAGCAGTACCAGTACCCACTTATCAAGCTCCTTTTTGCTCCCTTTTTGCTCCCTCCCTCCTTCAGCTCCGGTTGAGAGACTGTTCTCGTTTGCAGGAATAATATTCAATCCACACAGGAGGCGGTTAGCCCCAGAAATATTGGAAAGGTTGTTTTGTTAAAGGCAACTAAACTGGCTACTCAGTGGTTGGGTCTCAACTCACTTGTTAAGTTACCTGTTCACTGAGTGAGTGAGTGAGTGAGTGAGTGTGTGAATGTGTGAGTGAGTGTGTGAGAGTGAGTGCCTACTCATCCTCTGATGCCTCAGTGTGTGTGTGTGTGTGTGTGTGTGTGTGTGTGTGTGTGTGTGTGTGTGTGAGGGAGAGTCTGTGTGACTTGTCAGGTGGAGGGTCCTCTCTCCAGGTGCAGTAGAGGACTTTATCAAGGACTTATGCAACACTGCTATTGTGTTAGCATCCCTGTGGAGGGGCAGGTAGTGTGGAATACACACACACAAACACACTCCCCTATGCCTATAGGAAATCACACATGGATTTGTCAAAGCGTCATGAAAGCTTGAGAGAGAGAATTTTGAATTTTCAACAACAATTTTTTTATAATCTTAAAAAAACTACACAAGAACATTATCAAATCATTTTTAGACAATATTGAATGAATAAATATATCAACGTTTGTAAGTTTATGGGCTGTTAAGTCCCATTAATAATAAAATATATATATAGACACAGATTATGTGTATGAATTGATTATGTAATATAATTAATCAAGTTGTTGTCTTTTAATAGCTTGGCTTAGTTACACTGACATTCTGTGACTGTTTTTTCTTTTTGGGGGGTTCACCAGATCTTTGTGTACAAACCTGAATGCTCTGCTATACCAAATTGTTAGAAAACTGAAAAAATCCAGAAAAAGTATTTCCTATATTTTAAATACAAAATACATGTATTGTATTTTGTTACATTTTCTGGCACCAGTATTTTGTATTTTATTTTAATACATTTATTTGAGGGGTATTTTGTATCCAAATAAATTTTGATGTATTTTTGCCCATCCCTGAGCCTAGGCTACGCTTGTGATTGTAGCGTCGACGTCACCATGGTTTTAATCATATTCGACATGATACAAAGTTTAAATATCAATTGGTGCCTATTTCAACTTAGTAGTAGCAGTTCCCCTCAACAGAAAGCTTTTTATCAAAGGATTAAGATGATGATTAAGATGACGAAGAGACATTAATGACTGCTGTCATTATTATGTATGGTAGCAACTGCTGTTATCTCTCCATGTAGCCTACTTTTATTTACATGCTTTTTTTGTAATTGTCAGTTACACTGACATTATGAGAATAATTAATAAAAAAACGATTTGCACATTCTGACAACAGGGCATGCTGTATACAGTGAGATGTTTATTTAATGGCAGGTGCATTTTGCATGTGGAACAGTGAAATGTAGCTAATGTAATCTCATGTATACCCAGTTACAAGTAAATTAGTTGTAGGCCTACAAACTGCACCTCGTGATGAAAGTGCCAAAACTGACCAAGAGATGGTTTAGGCCTACTTAGGGTAGAAGAATAAAGGCTAATCTCCAAAGATTTACTGGAACACCAGTTACGAGAGGATGCATGCACAGGTGATATTAATTGTAGGAACAATAACCTATATGAATATTAATAGTTGAATTTTCTGATTTTCTATTTTGACCAAGAGATGGTGTAGGCCTAGCCTGGCTCTGCCCTCCTACGTACTTCTGCTCAATTTGGATTTTGCTTCTGTACTAGGTCTGGGATGTCGGTTCTGAAGTCGGTTTCCAGAAACAATTTCTTTGTAGGTCCAATCAGCGAACAGAGGGAGTGGCTGAGAACGATGACGTTAATATCGTGCACTTGTTTGAGTAGTTCAGTAATGGCGGCGGAGAAAGATGCGAGCGAAACTATTCTGCGGTTGTGGCAACGCTGCCGAATATAGGTTAAAGCCGGAGCAAGAACATTCCTTGCTAATTTTTCTTGGTGGCCATGATGTTGTGGCCCTCCTCCCCACGGGGTTCAGGAAAAGTTAGATTTTCCAGCTACGGCAGCTAGCTCCGTTACAGTAGTGGTGAAGGAGTTGGCTCAGGCGAACGCTTGCGATCAGAAAGTGCAAATCAGAGTGGCTCTGGGTGGATCCAATAGTTTTAAACTTCAACAGAGGACCCGCCTTCAAGGAAGTTAACATTTGTCAATCGAGAGATCCCAGACCCTCTGTACAAATGAAATGTACGAGGGTCTGGTTAGGACCAGGCTAGTGCCTACTTATGGCAGAAGAATAAAGGCTGATCTTGTAAGGCTATCAACCTGCCCCCACCTCTCATATGGTAAAATATGGAGTTACTGGATGGAGTCTCAACTTGATGGCTCTCACATCTCATTGTGTAACTTACTGTAGCATTGCTAGTCATGTTGATAAGTAAGGGTCAAGATTCTGGTGTGATTGTAGTTGTTCTTAAGGAATTGTGAAGCATTGTTCTGTGGATTATTGATCTCCTGAGACCTTCTCCTCAGCTCTAGGTTGTCCTACTCCTTCTTCCTCACTCTTGCTTTCTATCTCTGGTTTACAATAATCATGGTAGAGTAGGCATAAGAGTTAACCTTCATTGATATCATTTATTTGCAATATGATACAAATTATTTAACCTTAATTTGACCATTCTTGCTCTGAATTAACCCAAAAATCAAAATAGTCAAATAACTGTAATGCCATTGGTATTGGCATTATCACTGTTCAGTTTCCCATCTTCCTTCAAACCATAGGGGAATTAGTTTTGGTTGTTTGGCCAATATTGACCCCCTACAATGTTGAAATAGATTTGCTGAAACATCAGTTTCAGGATGGTACATCATGTAAATTGTAGGAATCATATGAATCATGTAGCCTAAATTGTTGGAACAATAGCCAATAGAAATAGGCTAGGCTACTCATTGTGATTTTCTATTTGTAGGCAATGAAGAAGACCAAATACAATTTCAATTATTTGTATTTATTTCAGTGCCCAAAAGCATTTGGTCAATTCTGAGTGCATGTCCACGGCATGTAACACTTGCGAAGAAGGCCCAAGGGCTGAGAATGTTGCTAAAATAAATTACAGATTGTGACGGGAAACGGTAACATTAACTTAGGTATTCATCAGGGAATTAAAGCACATTAAATTGCAATCTTAAAATCGTCTCCCAGCGTATAACTAGAAAATAAAATTTTGTTTGAGATCGCTCGGCTGAACCAGGAAATGATATTCCGTGTCTACCAAAGCTATCGGGCTCATTAAAAGTGGGAGGGGATCGGTAGAAATGCAGAGTTTGGCATGGAAAACCTGCTAGCGAGCAGGTTAGTTTCACGGAGTAAGTTACCATGGAAACTTACCAAAAGGTTTCGTTACCTCTCTTTCTGGAACGTGGAACTCGGAGTATGCCTCTTTTCAGGGTTAAACAACTCAAACTTTTCACTAAACCCGCTACCTGGAATACCCCCCATTCCATTCCAGAAATCCCCACACATATACAGAAACCTGGAATTCATCAGTATCATACCAGTACTTAATTCAAATAAACAAATACACACAATAAATACATACAATTCTTGTTTGTCAAATTGGAATGTTGGTATTTAATTACTTTAGTTAATGTACAAAATGCACTTTGGAAAATAATTGTATTACATTGCTGCAGATGTTCAATCAGTTTTGGAAAACAAACTGCAAAAATTTTTGTTACAGTATATTCTCAAATTATTCAAATGTCAGGGATACTACATCTTTCTTTCTTCTTGATCTACAGAATCACAGAATTGAGCGGATTTGGCCTGAAATGAACAACAGGGTCAACTACCCAATAAAGACAGCTTTAGTCAATCTACTTGACCAAGAGCGGATCAACATGGAAGACAGTACAGTGAGGTTCTGTGTTTCTAATCTGACATGTCAGATTGCCAGCATTGGGATCAACAGAGTTGTGGACTCATGGAATGCCCATAGAATTCCAGGTATTTTAATGCAGCCTTCTCACATCAGTTCATGTCAACCTTTAACATTATGAGGAAAATTATGCAAGCAGTAATTGAAAGCTCAAGTAATTAACTATATTGCTCCAACGAATATACAATGCATGCAGTTACATACAATATATTCAGGGGCGGACTGGCAATCGGGGATACCGGGAGAATCCCCGGTGGGCCGACGGGGTTGGGATGGTCCAAAACACCGGCCCACTTCCATTACCAACCGGCCCTCTGACATCGCCAGCATCTCAGATTATTTCACATGTCACAGCTTGAAGACGTAAAATACCTCCAGGACCTTTTCTAATCCAGATTCACTGACTGAGAATTATACTGCTCCTCGCGATCTGTATATACAGTCATGGTGCCGATTTTTCAAAAAAAATTCAGACGTGTCTTCTGAAATGTGTTCTTACGGACTTCGGAAGTTTAACGTAAGAAATTAAACATATGATGTAATTTCTTTGTAATCATCCAAAATAATGTGTATATGGGTATTTTTCCAAGTAGGCCAATGACTGGTCGATACGTGCAATCGATGCATTGAGTGGGCAACTCGCCGTGTTTTGAGTGGGCCGCACGCCGTTTACTGAGTGGGCCGGTCTGACAGTAAAAGTCCCGGGCCACTTTTTCCCCCCAGTCCGTCCCTGAATATATTACTTCAATATTCATGGGTGTGATTCTAAATCCATACCACCATTTCAAGATGTGCATTTGTGAATCACGATTGAATTGTTATAAATAAAAAGTGTATAAGGGGAGTCAGATGGCTGAGCGGTGAGGGAGTTGGGCTAGTAATCCGAAGGTTGCCAGATCGATTCCCCGCTGTGCCAAATGACGTTGTGTCCTTGGGCAAGGCACTTCACCCTACTTCTCTCGGGGGGGATTGTCCCTGTACTTACTGTAAGTCGCTCTGGATAAGAGCGTCTGCTAAATGACTAAATGTAAATGTATAACATAGTATAACAATGTATAACAATGAAATAATAAGAGTTTCACACCAGGCAGAGGAGTTCCAAACATCTTGGCACAACATGGCTGTGTCAAGAAGGTCACAAAGGATCTCCTACCCTGTGCCTCATACCAGATACCAGATAGTCATTGACCAGATCCTCAACATTTGGCATCAACCCGTTTCGAAATGCAGAAGAGCAAGCCCAAGTGGAGAGACACTTTGAAGAACAGTTTCCAGACATGACAGTCATTTATGACAATGTAATAAACAATACATATACACCCTTCCAGGATGCTCTTATGCATCTGATCCATCTTACTGTAAACCTATGAAAAGAAAACTTCCTCTTTCCCAGTGACAAACAACTGCACGCATACACACACACACAAACGCTTAACACCTTTAGCATCTCTTGTTGCCCTATTAAGCGTTGACATATACAGTTTGTATATAAAAAAGCTCCAAGTTTAACGCCATGTTGCCCTTTTGCATTTGTCTGTAATAAAATTGATTTGAAACCTGAAATGACCCTTCTTCCGAAATGACATTTTTTATAAAGTTTAAGTGCATGAATGTTTGTTTGGATTTCAGAGTTCTTAAATGAATGTAGTATAACTAACACATGTATCTGGATATATTTAAAATACAGTATTTCATGCTGAAAGAGAAAGTACAGTTAGGTGTTGAAATGTATTTGACTTTGTATGGTACTTGAATGTTGCATCCCAAAGGAACAGAGAAAAGTACACCATGTGTGTGCTAGTTAGTTGTGCAACCACTCACTAACGGCAGCTAAGGCCGTGTGGAGTGAAACCTATACACAAAGGGAGCTCTACTGCAACAGGATTGGTGACCACTAGTCTTAAGGAATAAAAAGGTCAGAATCCTTGAGTGACCCAGTGAGAGCCCCAACCTATATCCAATGAAAGATGTGTGGCATGTCTTGAAGATTGCTCTCCATTAAAACTACCCATGCAACTTGACACAGCTTTTGTATTATTAATAGTGCATGTTACGTTCTCCAGTGTTGTGTTTGTGGTAGTGTGTTTGTGTTTCCCCAAGGTTCCCTCGCTGATTGAAGCGCTGGCTCCTCCCCCCCCTCATCAGTGACTGCAGCTGGAGTCACGCGTATAAAGACCGCCGCATAACGCTTCTCGGGTCTCTTTTTGTCTTGGGAGAGCTGCCCGTTGACTGTGGTCTGTTTGGTTGGGTTGCGCTATTTGTTTGTATTGGACTATTCTGCTCTGTGTTGCGCTGTGCGCTCTGTTTTGTGCGATCTGTGTATATACTAATTATTGTTCTTCTGTTCCCAGGGGGAAGGGGAAAGCGCCTTGGGAGTGTTAGGCAAGAGGCCCATGGGAACACATCACCCGTAGCTGAAACCTTGTTAAACACACTAGGGAAGACCTGGGCGGACCACCCCCTGTGTTTCTGGTTAGCGCCGGCTGGCGTTTGAGTTAGGAGTGTGACTTATTTTACTTTCATGGTTTTGGTTCCGTACAGCCCTTTCCCCCCCACTACCGTGTTTGGCAAAATAAAGCCCCTTTTAAACGGTACCTCTGCCTTGTCTGTTCTTACCCCTGCGACACACATCACGCCTGTTCTCTGGCTACCGGGTGGGCTCACTAGCAGCGGGGCGTTGTGTTCCCTCTAACAAGAGGCGCAAGTAACAGAATGGGTGGCTCGCATGTCTTATTACAGGGTATCGAGGCAAAAACCATCCCTGTACCGTTACACTGGGTCCACTTACAGTCAGACTTGGTTTCAGGCCGGTTCCGTGTTGGTGTGGTGTCCAAGCTGCCAGTGAAGGGTGTTACATTACTACTAGGGAACGATATTGCCGGCGGTAACGTTACCCCTGTGTTGGAAGTGACCGATAGTCCAGAAAGTACCCCTGCAGACGACAGGTTAGTGCAGGATTTCCCCCATGTATTTCCTGCTTGTGGGTTAACCAGGGCTCAATCCCGAAAGCTGGGAGACGTGGTGGACTTGTCGTGTTCTGTGTTCGAGAGTGTTGTGCAAGGCGACCCCACACCGAGTAGTCAGTCCACGGACCCTAAGGTTTCTACTCCCGTAGAAGGTAAAGCGCCCCAGTTACACGAAATCCTTCTGTCAGTTACACCTGAAAAGGTGATTGAATGTCAGCGAGAAGACTCTGGTCTTAAGAAGTGTTTTGATTCTGTTGTGTCTGCGGAAGAAGCTAAGATTAGGGACACTGCCTACACGCTGGAAGGAGGCGTGCTGACGCGTAAATGGTTGAGTAAAACGGACTGTTGTGATGTAGTGTTGCAGGTGGTGGTTCCTAACCCGTTCCGACACCAGGTACTGTCGCTCGCCCATGACCAGGCGTGGTCTGGGCATTTAGGGATTACAAAGACTTATAACCGAGTACTTCGTCATTTCTTCTGGCCCGGTTTAAAGTCAGAAGTTGTCAAATTCTGTAGAACTTGCCATGTGTGTCAACTCACTGGGAAGGCCAACCAGGTAATTCCTCGGGCACCACTCTACCCGATACCCGTGATGGGGGAGCCATTTGAACGGGTGATGGTGGACTGTGTGGGTCCGTTGCCAAAAACCAGGTCCGGTAACCAGTTTTTGCTTACTCTCATGTGCAGTGCTACTCGGTACCCAGAGGCTATCCCTCTCCGTACCATAACGGCTAAGGCGGTTGTGAAGGCTGTCGTTAAGTTCTTCTCCACGTTTGGACTACCGAAAGTTGTCCAAACCGATCAAGGTACCAACTTCATGTCTAAGCTATTTGCCAGTGTGTTAAGGACTTTGTCTGTTGCCCATCAGGTCTCCAGTCCATACCATCCGGAGAGCCAAGGAGCCCTCGAGCGCTGGCATCAGACGCTCAAAGCCATGCTGCGCAAATACTGTATGGATACCTGTAACGACTGGGATGAGGGAGTGCAGTTCGTTCTGTTTGCCATCAGGGAAACCGTTCAAGAGTCCTTAGGTTTCAGCCCTGCTGACCTTGTGTTTGGGCACACACCACGGGGTCCGCTAAAGGTTTTGAAGGAGCACATCCTGTCGCCTATACCTGGTAGTGCCCCTAAGAATGTATTGGAGTACGTTAGTCAGATGCGGGAGAGACTGCATGCTGTGTGCGCGCTAGCCCAAGAGTCGCTCTCCTCAGCTCAAAAGCGGATGAAAGGCCGCTACGACAAGAAGGCTGTTAGCCGCTCTTTCAGCTCAGGTGATCAAGTGTTAGTGTTGCTGCCTATCCCTGGTTCGTCTCTGTCAGCTCGCTTTTCAGGGCCACATGTTGTAGAGAGGAAAATCAGTGACACGAACTATGTGATAAAAACCCCAGAGCGTAGGCGGTCATCCCGTATGTGTCATGTTAACATGCTCAAAGCCTATCGTGTACGTGACTCTCCCGACAGCTCTCAGGGTGCGCCGGTCCAGGCAGTCGTCTCTACTGTGGCTGCGGTGGTGCTGGAGCAGCCTGGTTTGGAGGACAAGGAAGACGGGTTAGAGTTGCGCCATACGTTGCAGCAGTGTGAGCGGTTGTGCAACTCGGAGATGTTGACACAGCTACCCGCTCAAATGGAGCATTTAGCTAGTGACCAGAAAAAGGACCTTGTGCTGTTGGTAAACCGTTTTCTTAGTGTGTTTCAGGACGTTCCTAGTCGCACGTCAGTTTTGGAACATGACGTGGATGTGGGGAACGCTGTTCCTATTCGTCAACACCCGTACCGGGTGAACTCCAAGAAAAGGGAAGTATTGAGAAGTGAGGTGGCTTATTTGTTACAGAATGGCATGGCTAAACCCAGTAACAGCTCCTGGAGTTCTCCATTCATTCTCGTCCCCAAGCCAGACGGTACGTCCCGTCTGTGTACAGACTATCGTCGCGTAAATTCAGTTACAGTTCCTGATTCTTTTCCTCTACCTCGAATAGATGACTGTGTCGATAGAATCGGTTCTGCTGCTTATGTTAGTAGGTTAGACCTGCTAAAAGGTTATTGGCAAGTGCCTTTAACCTCTCGAGCCTCTGAGATCTCCGCATTCGTTACGCCCGATAACTTTGTGCAGTACACCGTGATGCCCTTCGGTATGTGCAACGCCCCAGCTACTTTCCAGCGGCTAGTGAATATCGTATTCACAGGGGTGGCGAATTGTACTGCTTATCTGGACGATGTAGTGATCCATTCCTCTAGTTGGGCCGAGCATGTCAGTACTTTGGAGTTGGTGTTTAAACGGTTAGAGAGGGCTTCTTTAACCCTCAACTTGGCAAAGTGTGAGTTCGGGAAGGCTACTTTGACTTACTTGGGAAAACAGGTGGGACGTGGTCAGGTGCGCGCCTTAACGGGTAAAGTGGAAGCGATCGTTGCCTTTCCTGCTCCCACAACTCGCCGTCAGTTGCGCAGGTTCCTAGGGATGGTAGGATACTACCGTACGTTCTTTAAGAACTTCTCGAGAGTGGTAGCTCCCCTTACATCTCTGCTGAGCCCTAAGGTGCCGTTCGTGTGGTCACCGGCTTGCCAAGGTGCTTTTGAATCTGCCAAACTGGCGCTTTGCAGTGCCCCTGTGCTTGCTGCCCCCAACTTTGATAGGCCTTTTAAGTTGGAGATAGATGCTAGCATGGTAGGGGTAGGTGCGGTCCTCTTACAGGAGGATGCGCAAGGAGTAGACCGACCTGTCAGCTATTTTTCCCGTAAGTTCAATGCGTGTCAATCAAGGTACTCTACCGTTGAGCAAGAAACACTAGCTTTATTACTGGCCTTGCAGTTCTTCGAAGTTTATGTGGGCTCTAGTTCTTTGCCTGTTGTGGTCTTCACCGACCATAATCCGTTAGTTTTTCTGAAACAAATGTATAATCAGAACCGTCGCCTGATGCGTTGGGTGCTGTTTGAAAAGGGCTACAACCTAACAATCCGGCATGTTAAAGGTACGGCGAACGTGGTCGCCGATGCACTGTCGCGTGCTGCCTCGTAACTGGGTTAACGTTCTAGTAGGTTGCCGCAAACCTGGGGTTTGCGTTATTTGTGGTGGGCGTGTTGCGTTCCCCAGTTTTGTGGTTGTGTGTTTGTTTCCCCAAGGTTCCCTCGCTAATTGAAGCGCTGGCTCCTCCCCCCCCTCATCAGTGACTGCAGCTGGAGCCACGCGTATAAAGACCGCCGCATAACGCTTCTCGGGTCTCTTTTTGTCTTGGGAGAGCTGCCCGTTGACTGTGGTCTGTTCGGTTGGGTTGCGCTATTTGTTTGTATTGGACTATTCTGCTCTGTGTTGCGCTGTGCGCTCTGTTTTGTGCGATCTGTGTATATACTAATTATTGTTCTTCTGTTCCCAGGGGGAAGGGGAAAGCGCCTTGGGAGTGTTAGGCAAGAGGCCCATGGGCACACATCACCCGTAGCTGAAACCTTGTTAAACACACTAGGTAAGACCTGGGCGGACCACCCCCTGTGTTTCTGGTTAGCGCGCCGGCTGGCGTTTGAGTGTGACATATTACTTTCATTGTTTTGGTTCCGTCCAGCCCTTTCCCCCCCACTACCGTGTTTGGCAAAATAAAGCCCCTTTTAAACGGTACCTCGGCCTTGTCTGTTCTTACCCCTGCGACACACATCACGCCTGTTCTCTGGCTACCGGGTGGGCTCACTAGAAGCGGGGCATTGTGTTCCCTCTAACAAGAGGCGCAAGTAACAATTGACTATGCATACATGTTGCACAGCCTTTAGTTTTTTCATTTTCACCTCATACTATTTTCAGTGAATTGCTTACGATTTCAAACTTCAATAGCTTTTTGGTCATGTGACCTATCATCATCAAATCTATTTCAGAGTGTTCATTGACTATGCATACATGTTGCACAGTCTTTAGTTTTTTTCATTTTCACCTCACACTATTTTCAGTGAATTCTTGAAAGTTTGAAACTTCAATAGCTTTTTGGTCATGTGACCTATCATCCTCAAATTAGTTTCAGTGTTCAGTGACTATGTATACATGTTGCACTGCCTTTAGTTTTTTCATTTTCACCTCACACTATTTTCAGTGAAATCTTGAAAGTTTGAAACTTCAATAGCTTTTTGGTCATGTGACCTATCATCCTGAAACTAGTTTCAGAGTGTTCACTGACTATGCATACATGATGCAAAGCCTTTATTTTTTTCATTTTCACCTCAAAATATTTTCAGTGAATTGTTTAGTATTTCAAACTTCAATAGCTTTTTGGTCATGTGACCTATCATCATCAAATCTATTTCAGAGTGTTCTTTGACTATGCATACAAGTTATGCATCCTTTTTTTTTTTTATTTCACCTCAAACTATTTTCAGTGAATTGTTTAGTATTTCAAACTTTGAAACTTCAATAGCTTTTTGGTCATGTGACCTATGAAAATAATAAAAAAAGGCTTTGCAACATGTACGCATTGTCAGTGAACACTCTGAAACTAATTTGAGGATGATAGGTCACATGACCAAAAAGCTATTGAAGTTTGAAATAGTAAACAATTCACTGAAAAAAGTTTAAGGGGACAATGAAAAAACTGAAGGCTGTGCAACATGTATGCATGGGCAATGAACACTCTGAAATAGATTTGCTGATGATAGGTCCCATGACCAAAAAGCTTTTGAAGTTTCAATATTTCAGAAATTCCCTGAAAATAGTTTGAGGTGAAAATGAAATAAATAAAGGCTGTGCAACATGTATGCATAGTCAATGAACACTCTGAAACTATTTTGAGGATGATAGGTTACATGACCAAAAAGCTATTGAAGTTTGAAATACTAAACAATTCACTGAAAATAGTTTGAGGTGAAAATGAAAAAAATAAAGACTGTGCAACATGTATACATAGTCAGTGAACACTTTGAAATTGATATGAGGATGATAGGTCACATGACCAAAAAGCTATTGAAGTTTGAAATACTAAACAATTCACTGAAAATAGTTTGAGGTGAAATAATAAAAAAAAAGGATGCATAACATGTATGCAGAGTCAGTGAACACTTTGAAATTGATTTGAGGATGATAGGTCACATGCCCAAAAAGCTATTGAAGTTTGAAATACTAAACAATTCACTGAAAATAGTTTGAGGTGAAAATGAAAAAATAAAGGCTGAGAAACATGTATGCATAGTCAGTGAACACTCTGAAACTAATTTGAGGAGATAAGTCACATGACCAGAAAGCTATTAAATTACAAACTTAAGAAACTCACTGAAAATAGTTTGAGGTGAAAATGAAAAAAATAAAGGCTGTGCAACATGTATGCATAGTCAGTGAAAACTTTGAAATTGATATGAGGATGATAGGTCACATGACCAAAAAGCTATTTAAGTTTGAAATACTAAACAATTCACTGAAAATATTCTGAGGTGAAAATGAATAAAATTAAGACTGTGCAAAATGTATGCATAGTCAATGAACACTTTTGAATGGATTTGAGGATGATAAGTCACATGACCAAAAAAATATTGAAGTTTGAAATACTAAACAATTCACTGAAAATAGTTTGGGGTGAAAATGAAAAAAATAAAGATTGTGCAAAATGTATGCATAGTCAGTGAACACTTTGAAATAGATTTGATGATGATAGGTCCCATGACCAAAAAGCTATTGAAGTTTCAAACTTTCAGAAATTCACTGAAAATAGTGTGAGGTGAAAAAGAACAAACGAAAGGCTTTACAACATTTATGCATAGTCAGTGAACACTCTGAAATAGATTTGATGATGATAGGTCCCATGAACAAAAAGCTATTGAAATTTGAAATAGTAAACAATTCACTGAAAATAGTGTGAGGTGAAAATGAAAAAATAAAGGCTGTGTAACATGTATACATAGTCAATGAACACTCTGAAACTAATTTGAGGATGATAGGTCACATGACCAAAAAGCTATTGAAGTTTGAAATACTAAACAATTCACTGAAAATAGTTTGAGGTGAAAATGAAAAAATTAAAGGCTGTGCAACATGTATGTATAGTCAATGAACACTCTGAAACTAATTTGAGGATGATAAGTCACATGACCAGAAAGCTATTAAATTTCAAACTTAAGAAACTCACTGAAAATAGTTTGAGGTGAAAATGAAAAAAATAAAGGCTGTGCAACATGTATGCATAGTCAGTGAACACTTTGAAATTGATTTGAGGATGATAGGTCACATACCCAAAAAGCTATTGAAGTTTGAAATACTAAACAATTCACTGAAAATAGTTTGAGGTGAAAATGAAAAAAATTAAGACTTTGCAACATCTATGCATAGTCAGTGAACACTTTTAAATCGATATGAAGATGATGGGTCACATGACCAAAAAGCTTTTGAAGTTTGAAATAGTAAACAATTCACTGAAAATAGTTTGAGGTGAATATGAAAAAAATAAAGGCTGTGCAACATGTATGCATAGTCAGTGAACACTTTGAAATGGATTTGAGGATGATAGGTCACCTGACCAAAAAGCTTTTGAAGTTTGAAATACTAAACAATTCATTGAAAATAGTTTGGGGTGAAAATGAAAAAAATAAAGATTGTGCAAAATGTATGCATAGTCAGTGAACACTTTGAAATAGATTTGATGATGATAGGTCCCATGACCAAAAAGCTATTGAAGTTTCAAACTTTCAGAAATTCACTGAAAATAGTGTGAGGTGAAAAAGAACAAACGAAAGGCTGTACAACATTTATGCATAGTCAGTGAACACTCTGAAATAGATTTGATGATGATAGGTCCCATGACCAAAAAGCTATTGAAATTTGAAATAGTAAACAATTCACTTAAAATAGTTTGAGGTGAAAATGAAAAAATAAAGGCTGTGTAACATGTATACATAGTCAATGAACACTCTGAAAATAATTTGAGGATGATAGGTCACATGACCAAAAAGCTATTGAAGTTTGAAATACTAAACAATTCACTGAAAATAGTTTGAGGTGAAAATGAAAAAAATAAAGGCTGTGCAACATGTATGCATAGTCTGTGAACACTCTGAAACTAATTTGAGGATTATAAGTCACATGACCAGAAAGCTATTAAATTGCAAACTTAAGAAACTCACTGAAAATAGTTTGAGGTGAAAATGAAAAAAATAAAGGCTGTAAAACATGTATGCATAGTCAGTGAACACTTTTAAATTGATATGAGGATGATAGGTCACATGACCAAAAAGCTTTTGAAGTTTGAAATAGTAAACAATTCACTGAAAATAGTTTGAGGTGAATATGAAAAAAATAAAGGCTGTGCAACATGTATGCATAGTCAGTGAACACTTTGAAATGGATTTGAGGATGATAGGTCACATGACCAAAAAGCTAGTGAAGTTTGAAATACTAAACAATTCACTGAAAATAGTTTGGGGTGAAAATGAAAAAAATAAAGATTGTACAACATGTATGCATAGTCAGTGAACACTTTGAATGGATTTGAGGATGATAGGTCACATGACCAAAAAGCTATTGAAGCTTGAAATACTAAACAATTCACTGAAGATAGTTTGAGGGGAAAATGAAAAAAATAAAGACTGTGCTACATGTGTGCATAATCAGTGAACACTGAAACTAATTTGACGATGATAAGTCACATGAGCAAAACGCTATTGAAGTTTCAAACTGTTAGAAACTCACTGAAAATAGTTTGAGGTGAAAATGAAAGAAATAAAGACTACAAAACATGTATGCATAGTCAGTGAACACTCTGTAATAGATTTGATGATGATAGGTCACATGACCAAAAAGCTATTGAAGTTTCAAACTTTCAGAAATGTACTGAAAAGAGTGTGAGGTGAAAAAGAACAAACGAAAGAATGTACAACATTTATGCATAGTCAATGAACACTCTGAAATAGATTTGATGATGATAGGTCCCATAAACAAAAAGCTATTGAAATTTGAAATAGTAAACAATTCACTGAAAATAGTGTGAGGTGAAAATGAAAAAATAAAGGCTGTGTAACATGTATACATAGTCAATGAACACTCTGAAACTAATTTGAGGATGATAGGTCACATGACCAAAAAGCTATTGAAGTTTGAAATACTAAACAATTCACTGAAAATAGTTTGAGGTGAAAATGAAAAAAATAAAGGCTGTGCAACATGTATGTATAGTCAATGAACACTCTGAAACTAATTTGAGGATGATAAGTCACATGACCAGAAAGCTATTAAATTTCAAACTTAAGAAACTCACTGAAAATAGTTTGAGGTGAAAATGAAAAAAATAAAGGCTGTGCAACATGTATGCATAGTCAGTGAACACTTTGAAATTGATTTGAGGATGATAGGTCACATACCCAAAAAGCTATTGAAGTTTGAAATACTAAACAATTCACTGAAAATAGTTTGAGGTGAAAATGAAAAAAATTAAGACTTTGCAACATCTATGCATAGTCAGTGAACACTTTTAAATCGATATGAAGATGATGGGTCACATGACCAAAAAGCTTTTGAAGTTTGAAATAGTAAACAATTCACTGAAAATAGTTTGAGGTGAATATGAAAAAAATAAAGGCTGTGCAACATGTATGCATAGTCAGTGAACACTTTGAAATGGATTTGAGGATGATAGGTCACCTGACCAAAAAGCTTTTGAAGTTTGAAATACTAAACAATTCATTGAAAATAGTTTGGGGTGAAAATGAAAAAAATAAAGATTGTGCAAAATGTATGCATAGTCAGTGAACACTTTGAAATAGATTTGATGATGATAGGTCCCATGACCAAAAAGCTATTGAAGTTTCAAACTTTCAGAAATTCACTGAAAATAGTGTGAGGTGAAAAAGAACAAACGAAAGGCTGTACAACATTTATGCATAGTCAGTGAACACTCTGAAATAGATTTGATGATGATAGGTCCCATGACCAAAAAGCTATTGAAATTTGAAATAGTAAACAATTCACTTAAAATAGTTTGAGGTGAAAATGAAAAAATAAAGGCTGTGTAACATGTATACATAGTCAATGAACACTCTGAAAATAATTTGAGGATGATAGGTCACATGACCAAAAAGCTATTGAAGTTTGAAATACTAAACAATTCACTGAAAATAGTTTGAGGTGAAAATGAAAAAAATAAAGGCTGTGCAACATGTATGCATAGTCTGTGAACACTCTGAAACTAATTTGAGGATTATAAGTCACATGACCAGAAAGCTATTAAATTGCAAACTTAAGAAACTCACTGAAAATAGTTTGAGGTGAAAATGAAAAAAATAAAGGCTGTAAAACATGTATGCATAGTCAGTGAACACTTTTAAATTGATATGAGGATGATAGGTCACATGACCAAAAAGCTTTTGAAGTTTGAAATAGTAAACAATTCACTGAAAATAGTTTGAGGTGAATATGAAAAAAATAAAGGCTGTGCAACATGTATGCATAGTCAGTGAACACTTTGAAATGGATTTGAGGATGATAGGTCACATGACCAAAAAGCTAGTGAAGTTTGAAATACTAAACAATTCACTGAAAATAGTTTGGGGTGAAAATGAAAAAAATAAAGATTGTACAACATGTATGCATAGTCAGTGAACACTTTGAATGGATTTGAGGATGATAGGTCACATGACCAAAAAGCTATTGAAGCTTGAAATACTAAACAATTCACTGAAGATAGTTTGAGGGGAAAATGAAAAAAATAAAGACTGTGCTACATGTGTGCATAATCAGTGAACACTGAAACTAATTTGACGATGATAAGTCACATGAGCAAAACGCTATTGAAGTTTCAAACTGTTAGAAACTCACTGAAAATAGTTTGAGGTGAAAATGAAAGAAATAAAGACTACAAAACATGTATGCATAGTCAGTGAACACTCTGTAATAGATTTGATGATGATAGGTCACATGACCAAAAAGCTATTGAAGTTTCAAACTTTCAGAAATGTACTGAAAAGAGTGTGAGGTGAAAAAGAACAAACGAAAGAATGTACAACATTTATGCATAGTCAATGAACACTCTGAAATAGATTTGATGATGATAGGTCCCATAAACAAAAAGCTATTGAAATTTGAAATAGTAAACAATTCACTGAAAATAGTGTGAGGTGAAAATGAAAAAATAAAGGCTGTGTAACATGTATACATAGTCAATGAACACTCTGAAACTAATTTGAGGATGATAGGTCACATGACCAAAAAGCTATTGAAGTTTGAAATACTAAACAATTCACTGAAAATAGTTTGAGGTGAAAATGAAAAAAATAAAGGCTGTGCAACATGTATGTATAGTCAATGAACACTCTGAAACTAATTTGAGGATGATAAGTCACATGACCAGAAAGCTATTAAATTTCAAACTTAAGAAACTCACTGAAAATAGTTTGAGGTGAAAATGAAAAAAATAAAGGCTGTGCAACATGTATGCATAGTCAGTGAACACTTTGAAATTGATTTGAGGATGATAGGTCACATACCCAAAAAGCTATTGAAGTTTGAAATACTAAACAATTCACTGAAAATAGTTTGAGGTGAAAATGAAAAAAATTAAGACTTTGCAACATCTATGCATAGTCAGTGAACACTTTTAAATCGATATGAAGATGATGGGTCACATGACCAAAAAGCTTTTGAAGTTTGAAATAGTAAACAATTCACTGAAAATAGTTTGAGGTGAATATGAAAAAAATAAAGGCTGTGCAACATGTATGCATAGTCAGTGAACACTTTGAAATGGATTTGAGGATGATAGGTCACCTGACCAAAAAGCTTTTGAAGTTTGAAATACTAAACAATTCATTGAAAATAGTTTGGGGTGAAAATGAAAAAAATAAAGATTGTGCAAAATGTATGCATAGTCAGTGAACACTTTGAAATAGATTTGATGATGATAGGTCCCATGACCAAAAAGCTATTGAAGTTTCAAACTTTCAGAAATTCACTGAAAATAGTGTGAGGTGAAAAAGAACAAACGAAAGGCTGTACAACATTTATGCATAGTCAGTGAACACTCTGAAATAGATTTGATGATGATAGGTCCCATGACCAAAAAGCTATTGAAATTTGAAATAGTAAACAATTCACTTAAAATAGTTTGAGGTGAAAATGAAAAAATAAAGGCTGTGTAACATGTATACATAGTCAATGAACACTCTGAAACTAATTTGAGGATGATAGGTCACATGACCAAAAAGCTATTGAAGTTTGAAATACTAAACAATTCACTGAAAATAGTTTGAGGTGAAAATGAAAAAAATAAAGGCTGTGCAACATGTATGCATAGTCTGTGAACACTCTGAAACTAATTTGAGGATTATAAGTCACATGACCAGAAAGCTATTAAATTGCAAACTTAAGAAACTCACTGAAAATAGTTTGAGGTGAAAATGAAAAAAATAAAGGCTGTAAAACATGTATGCATAGTCAGTGAACACTTTTAAATTGATATGAGGATGATAGGTCACATGACCAAAAAGCTTTTGAAGTTTGAAATAGTAAACAATTCACTGAAAATAGTTTGAGGTGAATATGAAAAAAATAAAGGCTGTGCAACATGTATGCATAGTCAGTGAACACTTTGAAATGGATTTGAGGATGATAGGTCACATGACCAAAAAGCTAGTGAAGTTTGAAATACTAAACAATTCACTGAAAATAGTTTGGGGTGAAAATGAAAAAAATAAAGATTGTACAACATGTATGCATAGTCAGTGAACACTTTGAATAGATTTGATGATGATAGGTCACATGACCAAAAAGCTATTGAAGTTTCAAACTTTCAGAAATTTACTGAAAAGAGTGTGAGGTGAAAAAGAACAAACGAAAGAATGTACAACATTTATGCATAGTCAATGAACACTCTAAAATAGATTTGATGATGATAGGTCACATGACCAAAAAGCTATTGAAATTTGAAATAGTAAACAATTCACTGAAAATAGTGTGAGGTGAAAATGAAAAAATAAAGGCTGTGTAACATGTATACATAGTCAATGAACACTCTGAAACTAATTTGAGGATGATAGGTCACATGACCAAAAAGCTATTGAAGTTTGAAATACTAAACAATTCACTGAAGATAGTTTGAGGGGAAAATGACAAAAATAAAGGCTGTGCTACATGTGTGCATAATCAGTGAACACTGAAACTAATTTGACGATGATAAGTCACATGAGCAAAACGCTATTGAAGTTTCAACTTTCAGAAACTCACTGAAAATAGTTTGAGGTGAAAATGAAAGAAATAAAGACTGTAAAACATGTATGCATAGTCAGTGAACACTCTGTAATAGATTTGATGATGATAAGTCCCATGACCAAAAAGCTATTGAAGTTTCAAACTTTCAGAAATTTACTGAAAATAGTGTGAGGTGAAAAAGAACAAACGAAAGGCTGTACAACATTTATGCATAGTCAATGAACACACTAAAATAGATTTGATGATGATAGGTCACATGACCAAAAAGCTATTGACATTTGAAATAGTAAACAATTCAGTTAAAATAGTTTGAGGTGAAAATGAAAAAATAAAGGCTGTGTAACATGTATACATAGTCAATGAACACTCTGAAACTAATTTGAGGATGATAGGTCACATGACCAAAAAGCTATTGAAGTTTGAAATACTAAACAATTCACTGAAGATAGTTTGAGGGGAAAATGAAAAAAATAAAGGCGGTGCTACATGTGTGCATAATCAGTGAACACTGAAACTAATTTGACGATGATAAGTCACATGAGCAAAACGCTATTGAAGTTTCAACTTTCAGAAACTCACTGAAAATAGTTTGAGGTGAAAATGAAAGAAATAAAGACTGTAAAACATGTATGCATAGTCAGTGAACACTCTGTAATAGATTTGATGATGATAACTCCCATGACCAAAAAGCTATTGAAGTTTCAAACTTTCAGAAATTCACTGAAAATAGTGTGAGGTGAAAAAGAACAAACGAAAGGCTGTACAACATTTATGCATAGTCAATGAACACTCTAAAATAGATTTGATGATGATAGGTCACATGACCAAAAAGCTATTGACATTTGAAATAGTAAACAATTCAGTTAAAATAGTTTGAGGTGAAAATGAAAAAATAAAGGCTGTGTAACATGTATACATAGTCAATGAACACTCTGAAACTAATTTGAGGATGATAGGTCACATGACCAAAAAGCTATTGAAGTTTGAAATACTAAACAATTCACTGAAAATAGTTTGAGGTGAAAATGAAAAAAATAAAGGCTGTGCATAATGTATGCATAGTCAGTGAACAGTCTGAAACTAATTTGAGGATGTTAAGTCACATGACCAGAAAGCTATTAAATTGCAAACTTAAGAAACTCACTGAAAATAGTATGAGGTGAAAATGAAAAAAATAAAGGCTGTAAAACATGTATGCATAGTCAGTGAACACTTTGAAATTGATATGAGGATGATAGGTCACATGACCAAAAAGCTATTGAAGTTTGAAATACTAAACAATTCACTGAAAATAGTTTGAGGTAAAATTGAAAAAAATAAAGGATGTGAAACATGTATGCATAGTCAGTGAACACTTTGAAATCAATTTGAGGATGATAGGTCACATGCCCAAAAAGCTATTGAAGTTTGAAATACTAAAAAATTCACTGAAAATAGTTTGAGGTGAAAATGAAAAAAATTAAGGCTGTGCAACATCTATGCATAGTCAGTGAACACTTTTAAATTGATATGAGGATGATAGGTCACATGACCAAAAAGCTTTTGAAGTTTGAAATAGTAAACAATTCACTGAAAATAGTTTGAGGTGAATATGAAAAAGATAAAGGCTGTGCAACATGTATGCATAGTCAGTGAACACTTTGAAATGGATTTGAGGATGATAGGTCACATGACCAAAAAGCTAGTGAAGTTTGAAATACTAAACAATTCACTGAAAATAGTTTGGGGTGAAAATGAAAAAAATAAAGATTGTACAACATGTATGCATAGTCAGTGAACACTTTGAAATGGATTTGAGGATGATAGGTCACATGACCAAAAAGCTATTGAAGTTTGAAATACTAAACAATTCACTGAAGATAGTTTGAGGGGAAAATGACAAAAATAAAGGCTGTGCTACATGTGTGCATAATCAGTGAACACTGAAACTATTTTGACGATGATAAGTCACATGAGCAAAACGCTATTGAAGTTTCAACTTTCAGAAACTCACTGAAAATAGTTTGAGGTGAAAATGAAAGAAATAAAGACTGTAAAACATGTATGCATAGTCAGTGAACACTCTGTAATAGATTTGATGATGATAAGTCCCATGACCAAAAAGCTATTGAAGTTTCAAACTTTCAGAAATTTACTGAAAATAGTGTGAGGTGAAAAAGAACAAACGAAAGGCTGTACAACATTTATGCATAGTCAATGAACACTCTAAAATAGATTTGATGATGATAGGTCACATGACCAAAAAGCTATTGACATTTGAAATAGTAAACAATTCAGTTAAAATAGTTTGAGGTGAAAATGAAAAAATAAAGGCTGTGTAACATGTATACATAGTCAATGAACACTCTGAAACTAATTTGAGGATGATAGGTCACATGACCAAAAAGCTATTGAAGTTTGAAATACTAAACAATTCACTGAAAATAGTTTGAGGTGAAAATGAAAAAAATAAAGGCTGTGCAACATGTATGTATAGTCAATGAACACTCTGAAACTAATTTGAGGATGATAAGTCACATGACCAGAAAGCTATTAAATTTCAAACTTAAGAAACTCACTGAAAATAGTTTGAGGTGAAAATGAAAAAAATAAAGGCTGTGCAACATGTATGCATAGTCAGTGAACACTTTGAAATTGATTTGAGGATGATAGGTCACATACCCAAAAAGCTATTGAAGTTTGAAATACTAAACAATTCACTGAAAATAGTTTGAGGTGAAAATGAAAAAAATTAAGACTTTGCAACATCTATGCATAGTCAGTGAACACTTTTAAATCGATATGAAGATGATGGGTCACATGACCAAAAAGCTTTTGAAGTTTGAAATAGTAAACAATTCACTGAAAATAGTTTGAGGTGAATATGAAAAAAATAAAGGCTGTGCAACATGTATGCATAGTCAGTGAACACTTTGAAATGGATTTGAGGATGATAGGTCACCTGACCAAAAAGCTTTTGAAGTTTGAAATACTAAACAATTCATTGAAAATAGTTTGGGGTGAAAATGAAAAAAATAAAGATTGTGCAAAATGTATGCATAGTCAGTGAACACTTTGAAATAGATTTGATGATGATAGGTCCCATGACCAAAAAGCTATTGAAGTTTCAAACTTTCAGAAATTCACTGAAAATAGTGTGAGGTGAAAAAGAACAAACGAAAGGCTGTACAACATTTATGCATAGTCAGTGAACACTCTGAAATAGATTTGATGATGATAGGTCCCATGACCAAAAAGCTATTGAAATTTGAAATAGTAAACAATTCACTTAAAATAGTTTGAGGTGAAAATGAAAAAATAAAGGCTGTGTAACATGTATACATAGTCAATGAACACTCTGAAACTAATTTGAGGATGATAGGTCACATGACCAAAAAGCTATTGAAGTTTGAAATACTAAACAATTCACTGAAAATAGTTTGAGGTGAAAATGAAAAAAATAAAGGCTGTGCAACATGTATGCATAGTCTGTGAACACTCTGAAACTAATTTGAGGATTATAAGTCACATGACCAGAAAGCTATTAAATTGCAAACTTAAGAAACTCACTGAAAATAGTTTGAGGTGAAAATGAAAAAAATAAAGGCTGTAAAACATGTATGCATAGTCAGTGAACACTTTTAAATTGATATGAGGATGATAGGTCACATGACCAAAAAGCTTTTGAAGTTTGAAATAGTAAACAATTCACTGAAAATAGTTTGAGGTGAATATGAAAAAAATAAAGGCTGTGCAACATGTATGCATAGTCAGTGAACACTTTGAAATGGATTTGAGGATGATAGGTCACATGACCAAAAAGCTAGTGAAGTTTGAAATACTAAACAATTCACTGAAAATAGTTTGGGGTGAAAATGAAAAAAATAAAGATTGTACAACATGTATGCATAGTCAGTGAACACTTTGAATAGATTTGATGATGATAGGTCACATGACCAAAAAGCTATTGAAGTTTCAAACTTTCAGAAATTTACTGAAAAGAGTGTGAGGTGAAAAAGAACAAACGAAAGAATGTACAACATTTATGCATAGTCAATGAACACTCTAAAATAGATTTGATGATGATAGGTCACATGACCAAAAAGCTATTGAAATTTGAAATAGTAAACAATTCACTGAAAATAGTGTGAGGTGAAAATGAAAAAATAAAGGCTGTGTAACATGTATACATAGTCAATGAACACTCTGAAACTAATTTGAGGATGATAGGTCACATGACCAAAAAGCTATTGAAGTTTGAAATACTAAACAATTCACTGAAGATAGTTTGAGGGGAAAATGACAAAAATAAAGGCTGTGCTACATGTGTGCATAATCAGTGAACACTGAAACTAATTTGACGATGATAAGTCACATGAGCAAAACGCTATTGAAGTTTCAACTTTCAGAAACTCACTGAAAATAGTTTGAGGTGAAAATGAAAGAAATAAAGACTGTAAAACATGTATGCATAGTCAGTGAACACTCTGTAATAGATTTGATGATGATAAGTCCCATGACCAAAAAGCTATTGAAGTTTCAAACTTTCAGAAATTTACTGAAAATAGTGTGAGGTGAAAAAGAACAAACGAAAGGCTGTACAACATTTATGCATAGTCAATGAACACACTAAAATAGATTTGATGATGATAGGTCACATGACCAAAAAGCTATTGACATTTGAAATAGTAAACAATTCAGTTAAAATAGTTTGAGGTGAAAATGAAAAAATAAAGGCTGTGTAACATGTATACATAGTCAATGAACACTCTGAAACTAATTTGAGGATGATAGGTCACATGACCAAAAAGCTATTGAAGTTTGAAATACTAAACAATTCACTGAAGATAGTTTGAGGGGAAAATGAAAAAAATAAAGGCGGTGCTACATGTGTGCATAATCAGTGAACACTGAAACTAATTTGACGATGATAAGTCACATGAGCAAAACGCTATTGAAGTTTCAACTTTCAGAAACTCACTGAAAATAGTTTGAGGTGAAAATGAAAGAAATAAAGACTGTAAAACATGTATGCATAGTCAGTGAACACTCTGTAATAGATTTGATGATGATAACTCCCATGACCAAAAAGCTATTGAAGTTTCAAACTTTCAGAAATTCACTGAAAATAGTGTGAGGTGAAAAAGAACAAACGAAAGGCTGTACAACATTTATGCATAGTCAATGAACACTCTAAAATAGATTTGATGATGATAGGTCACATGACCAAAAAGCTATTGACATTTGAAATAGTAAACAATTCAGTTAAAATAGTTTGAGGTGAAAATGAAAAAATAAAGGCTGTGTAACATGTATACATAGTCAATGAACACTCTGAAACTAATTTGAGGATGATAGGTCACATGACCAAAAAGCTATTGAAGTTTGAAATACTAAACAATTCACTGAAAATAGTTTGAGGTGAAAATGAAAAAAATAAAGGCTGTGCAACATGTATGCATAGTCAGTGAACAGTCTGAAACTAATTTGAGGATGTTAAGTCACATGACCAGAAAGCTATTAAATTGCAAACTTAAGAAACTCACTGAAAATAGTATGAGGTGAAAATGAAAAAAATAAAGGCTGTAAAACATGTATGCATAGTCAGTGAACACTTTGAAATTGATATGAGGATGATAGGTCACATGACCAAAAAGCTATTGAAGTTTGAAATACTAAACAATTCACTGAAAATAGTTTGAGGTAAAATTGAAAAAAATAAAGGATGTGAAACATGTATGCATAGTCAGTGAACACTTTGAAATCAATTTGAGGATGATAGGTCACATGCCCAAAAAGCTATTGAAGTTTGAAATACTAAAAAATTCACTGAAAATAGTTTGAGGTGAAAATGAAAAAAATTAAGGCTGTGCAACATCTATGCATAGTCAGTGAACACTTTTAAATTGATATGAGGATGATAGGTCACATGACCAAAAAGCTTTTGAAGTTTGAAATAGTAAACAATTCACTGAAAATAGTTTGAGGTGAATATGAAAAAGATAAAGGCTGTGCAACATGTATGCATAGTCAGTGAACACTTTGAAATGGATTTGAGGATGATAGGTCACATGACCAAAAAGCTAGTGAAGTTTGAAATACTAAACAATTCACTGAAAATAGTTTGGGGTGAAAATGAAAAAAATAAAGATTGTACAACATGTATGCATAGTCAGTGAACACTTTGAAATGGATTTGAGGATGATAGGTCACATGACCAAAAAGCTATTGAAGTTTGAAATACTAAACAATTCACTGAAGATAGTTTGAGGGGAAAATGACAAAAATAAAGGCTGTGCTACATGTGTGCATAATCAGTGAACACTGAAACTATTTTGACGATGATAAGTCACATGAGCAAAACGCTATTGAAGTTTCAACTTTCAGAAACTCACTGAAAATAGTTTGAGGTGAAAATGAAAGAAATAAAGACTGTAAAACATGTATGCATAGTCAGTGAACACTCTGTAATAGATTTGATGATGATAAGTCCCATGACCAAAAAGCTATTGAAGTTTCAAACTTTCAGAAATTTACTGAAAATAGTGTGAGGTGAAAAAGAACAAACGAAAGGCTGTACAACATTTATGCATAGTCAATGAACACTCTAAAATAGATTTGATGATGATAGGTCACATGACCAAAAAGCTATTGACATTTGAAATAGTAAACAATTCAGTTAAAATAGTTTGAGGTGAAAATGAAAAAATAAAGGCTGTGTAACATGTATACATAGTCAATGAACACTCTGAAACTAATTTGAGGATGATAGGTCACATGACCAAAAAGCTATTGAAGTTTGAAATACTAAACAATTCACTGAAGATAGTTTGAGGGGAAAATGAAAAAAATAAAGGCGGTGCTACATGTGTGCATAATCAGTGAACACTGAAACTAATTTGACGATGATAAGTCACATGAGCAAAACGCTATTGAAGTTTCAACTTTCAGAAACTCACTGAAAATAGTTTGAGGTGAAAATGAAAGAAATAAAGACTGTAAAACATGTATGCATAGTCAGTGAACACTCTGTAATAGATTTGATGATGATAACTCCCATGACCAAAAAGCTATTGAAGTTTCAAACTTTCAGAAATTCACTGAAAATAGTGTGAGGTGAAAAAGAACAAACGAAAGGCTGTACAACATTTATGCATAGTCAATGAACACTCTAAAATAGATTTGATGATGATAGGTCACATGACCAAAAAGCTATTGACATTTGAAATAGTAAACAATTCAGTTAAAATAGTTTGAGGTGAAAATGAAAAAATAAAGGCTGTGTAACATGTATACATAGTCAATGAACACTCTGAAACTAATTTGAGGATGATAGGTCACATGACCAAAAAGCTATTGAAGTTTGAAATACTAAACAATTCACTGAAAATAGTTTGAGGTGAAAATGAAAAAAATAAAGGCTGTGCAACATGTATGCATAGTCAGTGAACAGTCTGAAACTAATTTGAGGATGTTAAGTCACATGACCAGAAAGCTATTAAATTGCAAACTTAAGAAACTCACTGAAAATAGTATGAGGTGAAAATGAAAAAAATAAAGGCTGTAAAACATGTATGCATAGTCAGTGAACACTTTGAAATTGATATGAGGATGATAGGTCACATGACCAAAAAGCTATTGAAGTTTGAAATACTAAACAATTCACTGAAAATAGTTTGAGGTAAAATTGAAAAAAATAAAGGATGTGAAACATGTATGCATAGTCAGTGAACACTTTGAAATCAATTTGAGGATGATAGGTCACATGCCCAAAAAGCTATTGAAGTTTGAAATACTAAAAAATTCACTGAAAATAGTTTGAGGTGAAAATGAAAAAAATTAAGGCTGTGCAACATCTATGCATAGTCAGTGAACACTTTTAAATTGATATGAGGATGATAGGTCACATGACCAAAAAGCTTTTGAAGTTTGAAATAGTAAACAATTCACTGAAAATAGTTTGAGGTGAATATGAAAAAGATAAAGGCTGTGCAACATGTATGCATAGTCAGTGAACACTTTGAAATGGATTTGAGGATGATAGGTCACATGACCAAAAAGCTAGTGAAGTTTGAAATACTAAACAATTCACTGAAAATAGTTTGGGGTGAAAATGAAAAAAATAAAGATTGTACAACATGTATGCATAGTCAGTGAACACTTTGAAATGGATTTGAGGATGATAGGTCACATGACCAAAAAGCTATTGAAGTTTGAAATACTAAACAATTCACTGAAAATAGTTTGAGGTAAAATTGAAAAAAATAAAGGATGTGAAACATGTATGCATAGTCAGTGAACACTTTGAAATCAATTTGAGGATGATAGGTCACATGCCCAAAAAGCTATTGAAGTTTGAAATACTAAAAAATTCACTGAAAATAGTTTGAGGTGAAAATGAAAAAAATTAAGGCTGTACAACATCTATGCATAGTCAGTGAACACTTTTAAATTGATATGAGGATGATAGGTCACATGACCAAAAAGCTTTTGAAGTTTGAAATAGTAAACAATTCACTGAAAATAGTTTGAGGTGAATATGAAAAAGATAAAGGCTGTGCAACATGTATGCATAGTCAGTGAACACTTTGAAATGGATTTGAGGATGATAGGTCACATGACCAAAAAGCTAGTGAAGTTTGAAATACTAAACAATTCACTGAAAATAGTTTGGGGTGAAAATGAAAAAAATAAAGATTGTACAACATGTATGCATAGTCAGTGAACACTTTGAAATGGGTTTGAGGATGATAGGTCACATGACCAAAAAGCTATTGAAGCTTGAAATACTAAACAATTCACTGAAGATAGTTTGAGGGGAAAATGAAAAAAATAAAGACTGTGCTACATGTGTGCATAATCAGTGAACACTGAAACTAATTTGACGATGATAAGTCACATGAGCAACACGCTATTGAAGTTTCAAACTTTCAGAAACTCACTGAAAATAGTTTGAGGTGAAAATGAAAGAAATAAAGACTACAAAACATGTATGCATAGTCAGTGAACACTTTGAAATGGATTTGAGGATGATAGGTCACATGACCAAAAAGCTATTGAAGCTTGAAATACTAAACAATTCACTGAAGATAGTTTGAGGGGAAAATGAAAAAAATAAAGACAGTGCTACATGTGTGCATAATCAGTGAACACTGAAACTAATTTGACGATGATAAGTCACATGAGCAAAATGCTATTGAAGTTTCAAACTTTCAGAAACTCACTGAAAATAGTTTGAGGTGAAAATGAAAGAAATAAAGACTACAAAACATGTATGCATAGTCAGTGAACACTCTGTAATAGATTTGATGATGATAGGTCACATGACCAAAAAGCTATTGAAGTTTCAAACTTTCAGAAATTTACTGAAAATAGTGTGAGGTGAAAAAGAACAAACGAAAGAATGTAGAACATTTATGCATAGTCAATGAACACTCTAAAATAGATTTGATGATGATAGGTCACATGAGCAAAACGCTATTGAAGTTTCAAACTTTCAGAAACTCACTGAAAATAGTTTGAGGTGAAAATGAAAGAAATAAAGACTACAAAACATGTATGCATAGTCAGTGAACACTCTGTAATAGATTTGATGATGATAGGTCACATGACCAAAAAGCTATTGAAGTTTCAAACTTTCAGAAATTTACTGAAAATAGTGTGAGGTGAAAAAGAACAAACGAAAGAATGTACAACATTTATGCATAGTCAATGAACACTCTAAAATAGATTTGATGATGATAGGTCACATGACCAAAAAGCTATTGAAGTTTGAAATACTAAACAATTCACTGAAAATAGTTTGAGGTGAAAATGAAAAAAATAAAGGCTGTGCAACATGTATGCATAGTCAGTGAACAGTCTGAAACTAATTTGAGGATGTTAGGTCACATGACCAGAAAGCTATTAAATTGCAAACTTAAGAAACTCACTGAAAATAGTTTGAGGTGAAAATGAAAAAAATAAAGGCTGTAAAACATGTATGCATAGTCAGTGAACACTTTGAAATTGATATGAGGATGATAGGTCACATGACCAAAAAGCTATTGAAGTTTGAAATACTAAACAATTCACTGAAAATAGTTTGAGGTAAAATTGAAAAAAATAAAGGATGTGAAACATGTATGCATAGTCAGTGAACACTTTGAAATTAATTTGAGGATGATAGGTCACATGCCCAAAAAGCTATTGAAGTTTGAAATACTAAAACATTCACTGAAAATAGTTTGAGGTGAAAATGAAAAAAATAAAGGCTGTGCAACATGTATGCATAGTCAGTGAACACTTTGAAATGGATTTGAGGATGATAGGTCACATGACCAAAAAGCTAGTGAAGTTTGAAATACTAAACAATTCACTGAAAATAGTTTGGGGTGAAAATGAAAAAAATAAAGATTGTACAACATGTATGCATAGTCAGTGAACACTTTGAAATGGATTTGAGGATGATAGGTCACATGACCAAAAAGCTATTGAAGCTTGAAATACTAAACAATTCACTGAAGATAGTTTGAGGGGAAAATGAAAAAAATAAAGACTGTGCTACATGTGTGCATAATCAGTGAACACTGAAACTAATTTGACGATGATAAGTCACATGAGCAAAACGCTATTGAAGTTTCAAACTTTCAGAAACTCACTGAAAATAGTTTGAGGTGAAAATGAAAGAAATAAAGACTACAAAACATGTATGCATAGTCAGTGAACACTCTGTAATAGATTTGATGATGATAGGTCACATGACCAAAAAGCTATTGAAGTTTCAAACTTTCAGAAATTTACTGAAAATAGTGTGAGGTGAAAAAGAACAAACGAAAGAATGTAGAACATTTATGCATAGTCAATGAACACTCTAAAATAGATTTGATGATGATAGGTCACATGACCAAAAAGCTATTGAAATTTGAAATAGTAAACAATTCACTGAAAATAGTGTGAGGTGAAAATGAAAAAATAAAGGCTGTGTAACATGTATACATAGTCAATGAACACTCTGAAACTAATTTGAGGATGATAGGTCACATGACCAAAAAGCTATTGAAGTTTGAAATACTAAACAATTCACTGAAAATAGTTTGAGGTGAAATTGAAAAAAATAAAGGATGTGAAACATGTATGCATAGTCAGTGAACACTTTGAAATTAATTTGAGGATGATAGGTCACATGCCCAAAAAGCTATTGAAGTTTGAAATACTAAAAAATTCACTGAAAATAGTTTGAGGTGAAAATGAAAAAAATAAAGGCTGTGCAACATGTATGCATAGTCAGTGAACACTTTGAAATGGATTTGAGGATGATAGGTCACATGACCAAAAAGCTAGTGAAGTTTGAAATACTAAACAATTCACTGAAAATAGTTTGGGGTGAAAATGAAAAAAATAAAGATTGTACAACATGTATGCATAGTCAGTGAACACTTTGAAATGGATTTGAGGATGATAGGTCACATGACCAAAAAGCTATTGAAGTTTCAAACTTTCAGAAATTTACTGAAAATAGTGTGAGGTGAAAAAGAACAAACGAAAGAATGTAGAACATTTATGCATAGTCAATGAACACTCTAAAATAGATTTGATGATGATAGGTCACATGACCAAAAAGCTATTGAAATTTGAAATAGTAAACAATTCACTGAAAATAGTGTGAGGTGAAAATGAAAAAATAAAGGCTGTGTAACATGTATACATAGTCAATGAACACTCTGAAACTAATTTGAGGATGATAGGTCACATGACCAAAAAGCTATTGAAGTTTGAAATACTAAACAATTCACTGAAAATAGTTTGAGGTGAAAATGAAAAAAATAAAGGCTGTGCAACATGTATGCATAGTCAGTGAACAGTCTGAAACTAATTTGAGGATGTTAAGTCACATGACCAGAAAGCTATTAAATTGCAAACTTAAGAAACTCACTGAAAATAGTTTGAGGTGAAAATGAAAAAAATAAAGGCTGTAAAACATGTATGCATAGTCAGTGAACACTTTGAAATTGATATGAGGATGATAGGTCACATGACCAAAAAGCTATTGAAGTTTGAAATACTAAACAATTCACTGAAAATAGTTTGAGGTAAAATTGAAAAAAATAAAGGATGTGAAACATGTATGCATAGTCAGTGAACACTTTGAAATTAATTTGAGGATGATAGGTCACATGCCCAAAAAGCTATTGAAGTTTGAAATACTAAAAAATTCACTGAAAATAGTTTGAGGTGAAAATGAAAAAAATAAAGGCTGTGCAACATGTATGCATAGTCAGTGAACACTTTGAAATGGATTTGAGGATGATAGGTCACATGACCAAAAAGCTAGTGAAGTTTGAAATACTAAACAATTCACTGAAAATAGTTTGGGGTGAAAATGAAAAAAATAAAGATTGTACAACATGTATGCATAGTCAGTGAACACTTTGAAATGGATTTGAGGATGATAGGTCACATGACCAAAAAGCTATTGAAGCTTGAAATACTAAAAAATTCACTGAAGATAGTTTGAGGGGAAAATGACAAAAATAAAGACTGTGCTACATGTGTGCATAATCAGTGAACACTGAAACTAATTTGACGATGATAAGTCACATGAGCAAAATGCTATTGAAGTTTCAAACTTTCAGAAACTCACTGAAAATAGTTTGAGGTGAAAATGAAAGAAATAAAGACTACAAAACATGTATGCATAGTCAGTGAACACTCTGTAATAGATTTGATGATGATAGGTCACATGACCAAAAAGCTATTGAAATTTGAAATAGTAAACAATTCACTGAAAATAGTGTGAGGTGAAAATGAAAAAATAAAGGCTGTGTAACATGTATACATAGTCAATGAACACTCTGAAACTAATTTGAGGATGATAGGTCACATGACCAAAAAGCAATTGAAGTTTGAAATACTAAACAATTCACTGAAAATAGTTTGAGGTGAAAATGAAAAAAATAAAGGCTGTGCAACATGTATGCATAGTCAATGAACACTCTGAAACTAATTTGAGGATGATAAGTCACATGACCAGAAAGCTATTAAATTTCAAACTTAAGAAACTCACTGAAAATAGTTTGAGGTGAAAATGAAAAAAATAAAGGCTGTGCAACATGTATGCATAGTCAGTGAACACTTTGAAATTGATTTGAGTATGATAGGTCACATACCCAAAAAGCTATTGAAGTTTGAAATACTAAACAATTCACTGAAAATAGTTTGAGGTGAAAATGAAAAAAATTAAGGCTTTGCAACATCTATGCATAGTCAGTGAACACTTTGAAATGGATTTGAGGATGATAGGTCACCTGACCAAAAAGCTAGTGAAGTTTGAAATACTAAACAATTCATTGAAAATAGTTTGGGGTGAAAATGAAAAAAATAAAGATTGTGCAAAATGTGTGCATAGTCAGTGAACACTTTGAAATAGATTTGATGATGATAGGTCCCATGACCAAAAAGCTATTGAAGTTTCAAACTTTCAGAAATTCACTGAAAATAGTGTGAGGTGAAAAAGAACAAACGAAAGGCTGTACAACATTTATGCATAGTCAGTGAACACTCTGAAATAGATTTGATGATGATAGGTCCCATGACCAAAAAGCTATTGAAATTTGAAATAGTAAACAATTCACTTAAAATAGTTTGAGGTGAAAATGAAAAAAATAAAGGCTGTGTAACATGTATACATAGTCAATGAACACTCTGAAACTAATTTGAGGATGATAGGTCACATGACCAAAAAGCTATTGAAGTTTGAAATACTAAACAATTCACTGAAAATAGTTTGAGGTGAAAATGAAAAAAATAAAGGCTGTGCAACATGTATGCATAGTCAGTGAACACTCTGAAACTAATTTGAGGATGATAAGTCACATGACCAGAAAGCTATTAAATTGCAAACTTAAGAAACTAACTGAAAATAGTTTGAGGTGAAAATGAAAAAAATAAAGGCTGTAAAACATGTATGCATAGTCAGTGAAGACTTTTAAATTGATATGAGGATGATAGGTCACATGACCAAAAAGCTTTTGAAGCTTGAAATACTAAACAATTCACTGAAGATAGTTTGAGGGGAAAATGAAAAAAATAAACACTGTGCTACATGTGTACATAATCAGTGAACACTGAAACTAATTTGACGATGATAAGTCACATGAGCAAAACGCTATTGAAGTTTCAAACTTTCAGAAACTCACTGAAAATAGTTTGAGGTGAAAATGAAAGAAATAAAGACTACAAAACATGTATGCATAGTCAGTGAACACTCTGTAATAGATTTGATGATGATAGGTCACATGACCAAAAAGCTATTGAAGTTTCAAACTTTCAGAAATTTACTGAAAATAGTGTGAGGTGAAAAAGAACAAACGAAAGAATGTACAACATTTATGCATAGTCAATGAACACTCTAAAATAGATTTGATGATGATAGGTCACATGACCAAAAAGCTATTGAAATTTGAAATAGTAAACAATTCACTGAAAATAGTGTGAGGTGAAAATGAAAAAATAAAGGCTGTGTAACATGTATACATAGTCAATGAACACTCTGAAACTAATTTGAGGATGATAGGTCACATGACCAAAAAGCTATTGAAGTTTGAAATACTAAACAATTCACTGAAGATAGTTTGAGGGGAAAATGAAAAAAATAAAGGCTGTGCTACATGTGTCCATAATCAGTGAACACTGAAACTAATTTGACGATGATAAGTCACATGAGCAAAACGATATTGAAGTTTCAACTTTCAGAAACTCACTGAAAATAGTTTGAGGTGAAAATGAAAGAAATAAAGACTGTAAAACATGTATGCATAGTCAGTGAACACTCTGTAATAGATTTGATGATGATAAGTCCCATGACCAAAAAGCTATTGAAGTTTCAAACTTTCAGAAATTTACTGAAAATAGTGTGAGGTGAAAAAGAACAAACGAAAGGCTGTACAACATTTATGCATAGTCAATGAACACTCTAAAATAGATTTGATGATGATAGGTCACATGACCAAAAAGCTATTGACATTTGAAATAGTAAACAATTCAGTTAAAATAGTTTGAGGTGAAAATGAAAAAATAAAGGCTGTGTAACATGTATACATAGTCAATGAACACTCTGAAACTAATTTGAGGATGATAGGTCACATGACCAAAAAGCTATTGAAGTTTGAAATACTAAACAATTCACAGAAAATAGTTTGAGGTGAAAATGAAAAAAATAAAGGCTGTGCAACATGTATGCATAGTCATTGAACAGTCTGAAACTAATTTGAGGATGTTAAGTCACATGACCAGAAAGTTATTAAATTGCAAACTTCAGAAACTCACTGAAAATAGTTTGAGGTGAAAATGAAAAAAATAAAGGCTGTAAAACATGTATGCATAGTCAGTGAACACTTTGAAATTGATATGAGGATGATAGGTCACATGACCAAAAAGCTATTGAAGTTTGAAATACTAAACAATTCACTGAAAATAGTTTGAGGTAAAATTGAAAAAAATAAAGGATGTGAAACATGTATGCATAGTCAGTGAACACTTTGAAATTAATTTGAGGATGATAGGTCACATGCCCAAAAAGCTATTGAAGTTTCAAACTTTCAGAAACTCACTGAAAATAGTTTGAGGTGAAAATGAAAGAAATAAAGACTACAAAACATGTATGCATAGTCAGTGAACACTCTGTAATAGATTTGATGATGATAGGTCACATGACCAAAAAGCTATTGAAGTTTCAAACTTTCAGAAATTTACTGAAAATAGTGTGAGGTGAAAAAGAACAAACGAAAGAATGTACAACATTTATGCATAGTCAATGAACACTCTAAAATAGATTTGATGATGATAGGTCACATGACCAAAAAGCTATTGAAATTTGAAATAGTAAACAATTCACTGAAAATAGTGTGAGGTGAAAATGAAAAAATAAAGGCTGTGTAACATGTATACATAGTCAATGAACACTGAAACTAATTTGACGATGATAAGTCACATGAGCAAAACGATATTGAAGTTTCAACTTTCAGAAACTCACTGAAAATAGTTTGAGGTGAAAATGAAAGAAATAAAGACTGTAAAACATGTATGCATAGTCAGTAAACACTCTGTAATAGATTTGATGATGATAAGTCCCATGACCAAAAAGCTATTGAAGTTTCAAACTTTCAGAAATTTACTGAAAATAGTGTGAGGTGAAAAAGAACAAACGAAAGGCTGTACAACATTTATGCATAGTCAATGAACACTCTAAAATAGATTTGATGATGATAGGTCACATGACCAAAAAGCTATTGACATTTGAAATAGTAAACAATTCAGTTAAAATAGTTTGAGGTGAAAATGAAAAAATAAAGGCTGTGTAACATGTATACATAGTCAATGAACACTCTGAAACTAATTTGAGGATGATAGGTCACATGACCAAAAAGCTATTGAAGTTTGAAATACTAAACAATTCACAGAAAATAGTTTGAGGTGAAAATGAAAAAAATAAAGGCTGTGCAACATGTATGCATAGTCATTGAACAGTCTGAAACTAATTTGAGGATGTTAAGTCACATGACCAAAAAGCTATTGAAGCTTGAAATACTAAAAAATTCACTGAAGATAGTTTGAGGGGAAAATGACAAAAATAAAGACTGTGCTACATGTGTGCATAATCAGTGAACACTGAAACTAATTTGACGATGATAAGTCACATGAGCAAAATGCTATTGAAGTTTCAAACTTTCAGAAACTCACTGAAAATAGTTTGAGGTGAAAATGAAAGAAATAAAGACTACAAAACATGTATGCATAGTCAGTGAACACTCTGTAATAGATTTGATGATGATAGGTCACATGACCAAAAAGCTATTGAAATTTGAAATAGTAAACAATTCACTGAAAATAGTGTGAGGTGAAAATGAAAAAAATAAAGGCTGTGTAACATGTATACATAGTCAATGAACACTCTGAAACTAATTTGAGGATGATAGGTCACATGACCAAAAGCAATTGAAGTTTGAAATACTAAACAATTCACTGAAAATAGTTTGAGGTGAAAATGAAAAAAATAAAGGCTGTGCAACATGTATGCATAGTCAATGAACACTCTGAAACTAATTTGAGGATGATAAGTCACATGACCAGAAAGCTATTAAATTTCAAACTTAAGAAACTCACTGAAAATAGTTTGAGGTGAAAATGAAAAAAATAAAGGCTGTGCAACATGTATGCATAGTCAGTGAACACTTTGAAATTGATTTGAGTATGATAGGTCACATACCCAAAAAGCTATTGAAGTTTGAAATACTAAACAATTCACTGAAAATAGTTTGAGGTGAAAATGAAAAAAATTAAGGCTTTGCAACATCTATGCATAGTCAGTGAACACTTTGAAATGGATTTGAGGATGATAGGTCACCTGACCAAAAAGCTAGTGAAGTTTGAAATACTAAACAATTCATTGAAAATAGTTTGGGGTGAAAATGAAAAAAATAAAGATTGTGCAAAATGTATGCATAGTCAGTGAACACTCTGAAATAGATTTGATGATGATAGGTCCCATGACCAAAAAGCTATTGAAATTTCAAACTTTCAGAAATTCACTGAAAATAGTGTGAGGTGAAAATGAAAAAACGAAAGGCTGTGCAACATGTATATGCATAGTCAGTGAACACTTTGAAATAGATTTGAGGATGATAGGTCACATGACCAAAAAGCTATTGAAATTTGAAATAGTAAACAATTCACTGAAAATAGTTTGAGGTGAAAATGAAAAAAATAAAGGCTGTGTAACATGTATGCATAGTCAGTGAACACTCTGAAACTAATTTGAGGATGATAAGTCACATGACCAAAAAGCTATTGAAGTTTGAAATACTAAACAATTCACTGAAAATAGTTTGAGGTGAAAATGAAAAAAATAAAGGCTGTGCAACATGTATGCATAGTCAGTGAACACTCTGAAACTAATTTGAGGATGATAAGTCACATGACCAGAAAGCTATTAAATTGCAAACTTAAGAAACTAACTGAAAATAGTTTGAGGTGAAAATGAAAAAAATAAAGGCTGTAAAACATGTATGCATAGTCAGTGAAGACTTTTAAATTGATATGAGGATGATAGGTCACATGACCAAAAAGCTTTTGAAGCTTGAAATACTAAACATTTCACTGAAGATAGTTTGAGGGGAAAATGAAAAAAATAAAGGCTGTGCTACATGTGTGCATAATCAGTGAACACTGAAACTAATTTGACGATGATAAGTCACATGACCAAAACGCTATTGAAGTTTCAAACTTACAGAAACTCACTGAAAATAGTTTGAGGTGAAAATGAAAGAAATAAAGACTGTAAAACATGTATGCATAGTCAGTGAACACTCTGAAATAGATTTGATGATGATAGGTCCCATGACCAAAAAGCTATTGCAGTTTCAAACTTTCAGAAATTCACTGAAAATAGTGTGAGGTGAAAAAGAACAAACGAAAGAATGTACAACATTTATGCATAGTCAATGAACACTCTAAAATAGATTTGATGATGATAGGTCACATGACCAAAAAGCTATTGAAATTTGAAATACTAAACAATTCACTGAAAATAGTGTGAGGTGAAAATGAAAAAATAAAGGCTGTGCAACATGTATACATAGTCAATGAACACTCTGAAACTAATTTGAGGATGATAGGTCACATGACCAAAAAGCTATTGAAGTTTGAAATACTAAACAATTCACAGAAAATAGTTTGAGGTGAAAATGAAAAAAATAAAGGCTGTGCAACATGTATGCATAGTCAGTGAACAGCTCTGAAACTAATTTGAGGATGATAAGTCACATGACCAGAAAGCTATTAAATTTCAAACTTCAGAAACTCACTGAAAATAGTTTGAGGTGAAAATGAAAAAAATAAAGGCTGTAAAACATGTATGCATAGTCAGTGAACACTTTGAAATTGATATGAGGATGATAGGTCACATGACCAAAAAGCTATTGAAGTTTGAAATACTAAACAATTCACTGAAAATAGTTTGAGGTGAAAATGAAAAAAATAAAGGATGTGAAACATGTATGCATAGTCAGTGAACACTTTGAAACTAATTTGACGATGATAAGTCACATGACCAAAAAGCTATTGAAGTTTCAAACTACTCAGAAACTCACTGAAAATAGTTTGAGGTGAAAATGAAAGAAATAAAGACTGCAAAACATGTATGCATAGTCAGTGAACACTCTGTGAAATAGATTTGATGATGATAGGTCCCATGACCAAAAAGCTATTGAAGTTTCAAACTTTCAGAAATTCACTGAAAATAGTGTGAGGTGAAAAAGAACAAACGAAAGGCTCTACAACATTATGCATAGTCAATGAACACTCTGAAATAGATTTGATGATGATAAGTCACAAGACCAAAAAGCTATTGAAATTTGAAATACTAAACAATTCACTGAAAATAGTGTGAGGTGAAAATGAAAAAACTAAAGGATGTGCAACATGTATA